>NW_017728906.1:177167562-177189765 GCF_001723895.1 Crocodylus porosus | reverse complement strand
CACCTTCAAGAGTAAATTGGATGCTTATCTTGCTGGGATCCTATGACTTCCTGCCCTTTGGGCAGGGGGCTGGACTCAATGATCTCCCGAGGTCCCTTCCAGCCCTAATGTCTATGAAATCTATGAAATCTTATTTATATGTAGAAAATTGCTTCAAATTGAGACCTGATGAATGTCTTGCATGTGAAAGCTCATCTAAGGGCACTTCTACACACTGTACTTTGAGCTGCTCAGATGTTGATAAGTGTTAGTGCTAGCTCGAGTTTGGAGCAGTCACATGTTCAGGCTAGCAGGGCCCTTGAGCACTGAAAGGTAAGAATCATCTTTTCCTTCCATCCCCTCTCATTTCAGGCTTCTCCCTGCCCCCTGAGACTGCCCCCTGCCCCTTGTGTTCCCCTCCCTACCCCTTACATTCCCCCCATTCCCTCACCCCCATTAGTGTAACATGAACTGGGTAACACAGATCAAAGATAAAGGCTAGAGTGGTATAAATTTAAGCCACCTAAGGAGTGCTTACAACTAGTTTAAAGTGTTAATGCATTGACAATCCAGGGGTTAAGAGCTCAAGGAGCTGCTTAAAATTAACAAGCTCCTAACTTTATTCTAACCATGCAACTGATCCAATAAAATATATCACCCCCAAAATACTTGTCTTTCATCAAATAAAGAATTTTAGGGCTGTAAAAACATTATAGGTGGATTATTTCCCTTTGTGCATCTAAATGACATCTTTTTAATTGCATAAATGGCAATTCTGTCGCATGCACAAGTAGCGATTCTGCTTCCCCTGCAGGGAGCACTTCATATCCAAATTGGGACAGGAAGAGCTTCTTTTGTTGGACAGAGCTCCAGAACAAACGTAGAGGACTCCAGTCTCTTCTCAAGATAATAGCCTTATTATAAAATGAAACATAAATTTAATTAGAATTCAGATCAGACAATGGAAATGTAAAAATGTATTCATATCTGGGAGAATGAGTGAGGTGAGCCCCAGCATCCCTGAGCTCTTGTTAGATTCTTTAGATCCTACATTCCCCAAGTCTGCGCCAGGTGTACAATCACAGACATACAGCCATTAGTACTACCTACAGTTTGATTGTGCATGTGTTAATAAATAGGGTTGATCATGAAGATCCTCCCCCTGCTACCTTCCAGCCCCCGCCCTGCAGCTAAGTGAAGAGTTTATGATAACCCACATTCACTGTAGAATGAACAATTGTTTAACTAGGATGGTCTTCCAAAGTTATCAGTTAAGTTTTGAGTCTTGCTAATGAGTTTCCATCATTATGGTCATGGATTTCAGTTACTTTGTTTGTGTTTCTGTAATCAAACACTCAGCCAGTGCTCTCCTTCTAAATCAGCAAAAAGATGGACTATAGACTTTCAGCCTGTCTTTTTATATAAGTTTACCCAGAGTTTCTATTATTTTAATAGAATAGAATAGAATAGAATAGAAAGTTAACATTTACAACAACAACCTACAGGTCCTATCTTTATTTAATGGATGATGTAAATAAGATGAAGACCTTATGCCAAGACCTCAAATGTGTTCAGTAACTGTTTGCTGACATGGAGACTTGTAAGTGTGTACAAATATACTGAAGGTAAGCACTAGGTTACATACTGATCGAGCACATGTGTGCCAATTTTGGACACATGCCTGCCCAAAAATGTAGGTGGCCAGAAGCTTATGACTGACAGATGTTAGATTCCAGAGAAAGGGGATGGTCTTCCTCCTCCCCCCCGCCCCTTTTTAGCTCCAATAGCTGAGTGGTTAGGGAACTCACCCAGGAAGCTGGAGATCCAGGACTTTGGCCAACCTCACCCAGAAGAGATTACTCCTCAGTGCAGTGTTCTAGTAATCTATTATTCTGGCATATCTCTAGTGTTCCTTTTGAAGCTGGCCCCTAGGCAGCCAAAAGAAGGAGCTGTATGAGGTTAGGAGGAAGAGAGCAAACCCCTCTGGTAAGAAGGGCAGTCTAGATGAGAAACTCAGGCTTCCTTTTAATTCACTTAGCTATTGCGGCTAAAATTGCGGCCCCTTCCCTGAATCCACACACACTTTTTTCCAGGACTTTCATTTGCCTACACACTCAGGTAGCTGTGTGTCTACCAAGCCAGCGTGTAATCCAGCTCTGCATTTTTAGTCTCTGAGTGAGGAAAATAGAATCTCTCCCTAAGTGTACAACAGGAATAACTTCACTGCAGTCAGTAGTTACAACTACAAATGAAAGGAAAATTTCATGAGGGTGAAAGGAAAATTCAGGTCTGAGCTGTTATCTTATCATTTTTATAAATGCATACATCCCCTAGTCCTTTTGAGCAGTTTATGTACATATTGCAGTTTTCATAGCTGTCCAGTATGCAGTGTCAGGTTAAGCTGTTAGGTTTTGTTTTATAGTCTTACTTCATAAAAAAGACCATAGAACATTTTGTAATAAAGTAGAACTGATTGAAAGAGTTTTTTAAACTAAAAAACTCTTTTTAAAGGAAGTACCCATCAGGACCAGCTTGCCCCAAATGATTTCTCTCTCTCTCTCCTTCTTTGCATTTCTGTCAAAACAAAACAAAAGGGCCCACTGAAAACTGGAAAACTGATCAAAACAATTTGTTGGAAACTATCCATGCTGGTCAAGACCCATATTCTGTCAAAAGGGTTATTGAAAAACTGCAACCAGATTTATTCAAAATTTCACTGAGCAGGCAATTGGTTGAATAGAATACTGTGTTCCTTTCTAGTTTTAGAATCAGACTTCTTAGTTCCTAGACATTAAGAACAGAAGGAAACATTAGTACCCTCTTTTCTGTCCAAGGAACCTTTGCCAGTAATCTCTGCATCAGGACTATAACTTCTTTTTGAGCTCTAACATGTCTTTTATAAATACATCTTGTCTAGATTTGTAGACCTCAAATGATGGGCAATATACCATACCAACAGGTAAGTTGTTCCAATGGTTAACTACAGATGATAATGTGTGCCTTCAATTCTTTTTAAATGTATAATGCTTTAGCTTTCAATCTTTGGATCTCTTTATGCCTTTTCTGTTAGATTAAAAAAAACTGTCTATTATCAGAGATCTCTTCCTTGTGTAGGCATTTGTAGATTGTAATCATGTCAGCTCTAAACTTTATTTTAGTCTTAACTTCTGAATAGATTGAACTTCTTAAGTCCCTTATTACAAATTATGGTTCCCTATGCTTGAATTGTTCCTGTAGCTTTTTTTAAAAGACTGTTCAATATGTCAACATCCTTTCTGAAGTGTATACATAGTATTTCCTTAACACTCTAGTGCCATATACATTTTAACACATTTTCCCTACTGGTCTTTAATATTTCCTTGCTTACACATCTGAATATTATGTCCACACTCTTAAATACAACCTCATATTGGCAGTTAATGATGGGCTGTTTATTCATCATTACCCCCAAGTTCTTTTCAAAGTCACGTCATTCAAGAATAGTTCTCAATCCTTTAAATGTGACCCACTTCCTTTATTTCTAGATTTATTCACCTTGAAAATTGTTCAGATGGGACCATATTGCCAAATGATTCAGGTCAGCGTATAACCAAGCTGTTCACATCGTTAATTATAATTTCATATTTTTTGTGCTATTGTCAAATTTTAATAGTAATTATTTCTATATGTTTTCTAAGTAGCCTAACACAGATACTGAGTAACAGTGGTTAGGGATACCTTCAGAACCCCACCCCTGCCTTGAAAAACCTTATTAAATGAGGATGCAGAGCTGTTGGTTGTAGTAGTGTTGGTCTAAGGACATAGGCAAGCAAGGTAGATGTGATAGGTTTTTATTAGACTAACTAAATAGTTGGAAAAATGTTCTTTGCAAGCTTTTGGGTACAAACACCCTTCAGACATAAAGGGGCGTTGCTGTTGTTATGTGTCATATATATAAAGTTTATCAGACAAAGCATATATATATGTATGTGTGTATATATGTGTGTGTATGTATATATGTATGTATGTGTGTATGTGTATGTATGTATATGTGTAAATATATATATGTATGTATATATGTTTTATGCGTGTGTGTATGTGTAAATATATATATGTGTATGTATATATATATGTGTGTATGTGTGTGTATGTGTGTGCATATGTGTTTATTAGGGGTGTGCGAAGCAGGCCCTATTCAATTCGGATTCAGATTTGGTCCGAGTTGGGGATAGTGATTCAAATAGTTGATTCAGATCACTGTCCCTGATTCAATTCAGCTGAATCTGAAGATTCAATTCTGATTTAGAGAATCAGTGATTCAGACATAGACACATCTTTAAAAGTTTTTTCTACATACCTTGAGGTACCAGCAAAGCTCATGATCACTGCAATGCTGGAGCACATGGAACATCCAACAGGAGTGTGGGGGGCCCTGCATGTGCTCAGCGGTGAACCCTCAATCACTTCCAGGTCTCCCAGGGAGCATGCTTCCCACCCTCCCGTGCCTCCCCAGCTTGGTAATGGGCTGCATAGGGACCCTGGGTGCTCCCCCCACCCCCAGACCCAGGAAGCATCAGTCACAAATCTGGGGAGGTGCAGGGGGGAGGGGCTTGTGTGCTCCCTGGCCAAACTGGAAGTGGACTCGAAGTGCTTCTGGTCCACTTCTGGGTCTGCTACCAAACATGCTCCATGTGCCCCAGCATCACAGCGCTCATGAGCTGCCTGGTACCTAGAATTATGTAGAAAAAACATTTAAAGCTGTGTCTATATCTTAATCTCCAAAACTTTCCAAATCTCTCCGAATAGATTTGGAGGGTTCTGATTCGATTTGGAGATATTAAAGCATCCTCTGATTCAGTTTGGATTCAGAGATTTGGCCACTGAATCAGGCTGAATCTCTGTCAGATTGAGTCAGGGACCAAAGCTTCACACAGCCGTAGTGTGTATTTGTGTATAAATATATATGTTTGTGTATGTGTATATTTGTGCATGTGTATGTGCATATATATGTATATATGTGTGCATGTGTGTGTATATATGTATATATGTGTGTGTGTATACGTGTGTGTGTGTATATGTATACATTATACATACTCACACACATACATCATAGCAGAAGTCAGATATTATTAAACAGGATACAACACAAAAGAAGTCAGACAGTCATAGAAGAAGAGATTATGTATAGTTATTATTAGTTACAGTTACATACAGCCTAAAGACAATGCAGAAGTAGTCAGATAGAGATACTGATTATTAGACACAACAAACAAGTCAGACAGTCATAGAAGAAGAAAATATATTATTTTAGTTACACACACAACAGTAAACACAATACAGAAGAAGTCAAACAGTCATACAACAGAGAAAAAGAAGATGAGATATATTATTAGTTAGTTACACACACAGACACATTTTTAAGTTCAGGAAAGATAAATATGAAGCATGCTGGAAAGGCAGGTGCCAGGTCTTCTGCTGCACACCCCTCGAAGATCCCCTAGACCCAGGTCTTCTTCTCAGGAAGGCACCTCAGGGGAGGTTGTGAAGGCAAGTGGCTCAGATAAGCCAGGTCCTTCTGTTGTCATGCCTCTGCCTGCTGAGGAGGGGGATAAGGCAGGAGTAGTAGGTATAGTGTGGGATCATTTTGAGGTAGCAGATGACCCCAAGTATGCTACCAGCACAGCTGAAGGCAGAACAGCTTGGGCAAGGAGGTGAAACACTTCCCCACCACAGCAATGCTGATGCATCTCAGGAGGCAGTACTCCCTTGTCCTTCTTCCTCCTTAGCCTGGCACCAGTGTGAACATGCCCAAAGGGAAGTCTTCCACTCACTCCAAATCCCCTGCCCCCCACAAAGCAGAGTCAGGCCACCCTTGAGTGCTGGAAAGCTGCAGTCAAAGGAGGGGAGGGGGTGTTGCAAGGGTGAGTGAGGTCACCCAAAGCATGGGGGAGATGCTTGCTCTTGATGATCAGCACTTCTCCTTAGTTGAGTGGCCAGGGTTCAGGCAGCACATGGCACTCATGGCCCCCTCCTACCAAGTTCCCACATGCACCACCTTCAGTAGGACAGTAGTGCCCTCCCTGTACGAGACATGCAGGGAGTACTTGAAGGAGGAGCTGTGCAAGGCAGGGGAACTGGTAGCCTTGCACTTCACCTCTAACATCTGGAGCAGCCAGGGTGGAGATCACACCTTCTCCCTCACAGGACACTGGTGCAATCAGTCAGGACATCGGTGGTCTCTCCTTCAAGCTGAGGTGATGGCTGAGTCCCATACAGCAAGGGAGATCATGGTGGCCATGAACCACATGGTGCAGAGATGGCTCATTGAGCAGGATGAACTCACCCACAGGTTCATGGTCACCAGCAATGGGGCCAATATGGTTAAGACCAACTTTGTTGGCATCTACTGTGTAGCACACAAGCTGCACCTCATAATCAGGGATGCCTTGGACAGGGACAGAGCCGCCACTGATGGCATCATCACTACCACCCAGCTGATTTCAAAATGCAGGAAGGTGGCAGGCCTCTTCCACCACAGCATGAAGTGGGGCAAGCTGCTGTGGGAGAAACAGGCAGAACTGAACAAAATCATGCAGGATGTGGAGACTCGGTGGAACTCCACATATCTGATGCTGGAAAGGCTGATGGAGCAACAGAAGGCCATCCATGAGATGTCCTTGCTTGGGAGACTGGGGTCAGTGACCCCCTTAACAGAGCTGAGAGGGATAACATGTCAGAAATCTTGGGAGTCCTCAACCCCTTCCTCAAGGCCACTGAGACCCTCAGTGCTGGTGATGCCCTCCTTAGCCAGGTGATCCCCATAGTGAGGGAACTTGAGAACCAAATGGAGAAGTTCCAGGGGATCAATGTTCCTGGCTGGGGCAAGCTGCTGTCACCAAAGGTGCAGGCACTGGTGAAGCGGCTAAAGGAGCACACCAGGAGATGGCTGGATCCTTTGCAGTCCAGTACAGTCCACTTGATGGCAAGTATGTGCAACCCAAGGGTGAAGGGAAGCATGTGCACTGGCATCACCAAAACCCTCAATCACTGGATGGAGGTGCTGGTCAACAGAGTCAGGGAGGCAAAAGGGCAAGAGCGAGGGGATGTGGAGGAGATGGGTGCCATTTTCCCATGCCAGCACTCCCATCACCAGCCAGTTTCCTCCATGCTAAGTGCTGCTAATGTGAGCCAAGGGCATGGCTTCAATCTTGGGGTCTAGGTGCATCAGACCACAGCTTTGGGCAGGTAGCGCCAAGGCTTCGGTGGCTAACTATCTCACCAAGGACATGAGCCACTGGACTGCATCCCCTTGACCTATTGGGCAACCTGCACCCAGATGTGGCAGGATCTGGCCATGGTTGCCTGAGAATACCTGTCCTGTCCACCAACCAGTGTTCTCAGCGAGAGGGTGTCCAGCATTGTTGGGGATGTTGTGACACCCCACCACACCTCATTGGATCCTGGTTTGCCTGAGAAGCTGGTGTTCCTCAAGGTCAACCTCTCACTGCTGGGATTACCCAAGCTTCACCTGCAGATGAAGTGAGTGTCACCCTTCTTACTCTGTCTGCACCCATTTGCATTTTATTTTTTCAACCAGTTAATGCCCCACTCTCAGAGCTGGAGGGGGCACTCACTGCATCACCAGCCAGCAGGGGCAGAACATGTCCCTGCTGAGCTTCCATGCCAGGATGAACTGGGAGGTATAAGCTGGGGCTATGGGGAAGGAGGAGACCCCAGGTCCTTGGCATGACCACTAAAAATGCACTCTGCCAGGGTTGGGAGGCCTGGTGGGACTGCTGGTGGTGTGGCAGCCCCACCAGGGGGCTGTGGCAGAAAATGGGGGTGTGGCAGAAAATGCCTGGACCAAGGATCCCCCAGGTGAAAGGCAGGTAGGAAATGCCATAACAGCCAGTCACCTCACGTATTCACACAGTCCTGGCTGGGGAAAGCCCAGACCCATCACATCTTTGACAGGCCTGAATCTTGCTGGTTGCAGTAGAGTTGTGAGGCTCCAGGTGAGAGGAGCTTAGCTGCCTGGGATGCTAGCTTTCAGGTTGAAAAAGGCACTAAGGGAAACTTGAAGGTTGTGGAGCACAAACTCAAATGATTCCCCCTCCTTTCCCTGAGTTTTCCTTGCTTTGGGACTCAGATTCAGCTCCAGCTCTTCCTCTGGTACTGGAAGGCTCAGGATGGGAAGTGAAATGGGGGTGAAGGAGACTGTCGTGCTGGTGCTGGTGCTGCTGCTTCTTGTCATGGTGGTGATGGGGGGTTATGGCTGGTGATCTTGGAGGGGATGCAGACTCAGGCACAGGCAGTGGCACTGGCACTGCTCCCCTCTCCTTGCTGCCTGTAGAACTGGAAGCATCATGCCTGCTCACTGTAGGAAAGTGGCTGCATTTCAGTTTGGGCTGGGGGGAACTTACAGCTCTACCCCCTTTACCCCCTCTTCCTGAAGGCTTGCCAGCTGCCTTTCTAGCATGCATCATGGTGTGTTTTGTAATGTGTTTGCCATTGTGTTCTAGAAAATCTTCTGTAATGTAATCTGATTTATGTAATATATGTAGATAATTGTATATGTATGTGTATTTATGCAATGTATGTATGTATTTATTTATGTAACAAATAAAATATATAAATATATGTAGTATGTGTTCCTAAATAAATTCTATGGCATAATATGCAATATATGCTGTGCTTACCTGCACAATGAATGGGATGCACACTGAGAGAGAAAGCACAGATTTCTTTTCTGGGGAAAAGAATCAAAATAGACTAACAAAATCAAAAAGAGGATTTTGGAGGAGGAATAAATTGAAAGGAATAAATTAATATAATAGGAACATAAAAGGGTATAGAAAGCTAAAGGTATTGATGAATCCCACTTGCTAAGAACAGACTAGCAAGTAAGAAATTATAGCCATTTTTGTCTGATGCTGCTGAGCTGCTGGAAGACACAGCGCAGTAACTGACCCCAAGGCAGAAAGCAGCTCATTTCAAACAATGCTGCTTTTTATGCTGCTTTTCCATCCCTCCCCTAGATCACTGGAATTAAAAGGGACCTCAGGGAAGGATCAGTCACTGGCCAGCTACACAGTCAATATCAGAGCAGTCTTTTCCCCCCCTTCCCTCTCCTTACTTTCTGTTTCCTTGCAAGCAAGCCCAGTTCTGAAACTCAAAATGTTTCAAAACTTTTGAAACATTTTGACTACCTTTGTTCCAATTTGAGGTTGTTTTGAAACCTTTCATTTTGTTTAGATTTTGCTGTTTCAAGCTCACAATTCTTCGAAACAGCATTGAAACAAAATCGCCGGCAAAATTTTGCACAGCCCTATCAGGTACCTCTTGCTCAAAGAACGGGAATTTTGTGGCCTATGTTGTAACAAGCTGGCTGGGTGCACAGGACACAGGTGCAGCAGTGACTTGCATCACCAATCATGACTGGGATCATGTATCTTCCAGCAACATCTGTTCACCACTCCCTCTTCCACAAGTTGACAGCCTGAACAATTTTCCTGGTCGCCTAGTTATGCTAAGCTCATATGATATCAGTATATGATATCAGGAACCCAGCAAAAATGCTGGCTTTCTTTTGGACTTTGAATGGCATCTAAAATATCAATTATAACCTGTCCTAAATTCCTTGGAATGGAGCTATCAGAAGGAACACCATTCTTTCCATCCCATATTACCATATCTGGTGTCTGTAGCAGTGTCCAAACTAGATTTCCCTCATTAAAAATTGGGGAGTTGGCATTTGCTGTAAACTTTGCTCTACACATAAATAAACCAAATTTGGGGATTTCGAAAATGATGGGGGAGGGGGGAGGTCAATGACTGACTGTTTTTAAAACTGGTTTCATTACTGGTGAGATTTAATGTAGTTTCTTTCACTTTGTAATGGATTATACATCGAATCTTAGAAAGGCATTTTCATAACATTAAATCTAAATATACCAACTTGTTATGTTTTACTGATTGCATCTTATATCAACCTTTACATGACTCCATCTAAGATCAGTGTAAGGAAAATGGGTCTGCAGTTATTGGCATGCCATTTAATGTGTTGACATGAAATTAGTTGTTTTTTTTTCTGGGCCTCTCAAACATCTCTAGTTCTCCATGCGTTGTTTTTGCAAAAGTAAAATTTAATAGCTTTTCTCATGTAAGCTATCTAGTCACATCATCTGAAAACATTTGCTGTTTGCACACTATTTGCCCATTAAGCTGTTACATTATGGTCATCACTGTATATATACAATTTTCAGGCTCTTGGTTCCCTGACAACAGCATTTTAATGTCCTCAAATGACAAGTATGTTTGAAAGCAGAGGGTCTCTGACAGACCAGTCATTTTAGGACAGAGATCTGGGAAGGCAAAAAAAAAAACAAACCCCAGCAGAGGGAGTAAAGATAGGTGCAGTATCTATGCCCCCTCACCCACATCCTTACTGCAGGACTGCTTTACAGCTGGAGACAATGTGTGAAAACTAGTAGGCAACAATTTCTTTAGACATCTGCCTGTTGAAGCCCTTTCAGAAGTACGTTTATACAGTACTTAGCACATTGAAGCCATGATCCAAGCAACAATCTTGCTACCCATCACTCTTTGCCCCTGAGGATGATAAGTTTGCCTAGGTCCAGAAATTATACATACACCAAAACAGCAGTATAAGTGATTGGAAACCAATCTAAACCTGTAACAGAACAGAAGTTCAGTGCACATAGACCAGTTTAAAAATGGCAGAGCCTGGTCTAAGATAGATCTGAGATAGATCCGAATGAATGTAATATCAGATTTACTGTTTAGGTCATACAAGTCTGCTGAACTTCACCATGTCTCCCCAGACTCAACTTAGGTTCCTGTCCTCTGGCATCCCAGGATTCTTTGCAGGTCCCCACTATCCCCCCTCCCGAGGAGGGTGGGTTAGCCTTCACTGGCACTCATCTGCTTCAGCACATAACTACAAACACACAGCCCACCCCCCAAAAATGTATAATCACCCTCTATGCCCCCACCCCCAACAGTATACATGAGTAAGACTTCATTTTTAGCTATTGTGCAATCACCTCTGTGTACAGTACACAAACACATGTGAATCAGGAGAAAAATCTTTTTTGAAATCAAATTAATGAATGTTGTAGATGTTCACTTTTTAGAATTTAATTAGTATTTTTCTGGTTCTGAGATGGTAAAACCCCTTGCTGAAAGGAGTACTTCTGGGGGCAAGGAGAGGGACTTCTGGTTGCAAAGGTCAGGGGTTAGGGGGTGGGACTTCTGGTCCCAAGATGGCAACCAGGGGTGGGACACTTGTCAATGGGTAGCGTTACCCATGCGGCCCTTGACAGCTTGCCAAAACTTGGTAAGTGGCCCTCTACCAGAAATAATTGCCCACTCCTGCACTAAGAGATGGCTTCTGCTTGGCAGCATTCGGCTGTCCTTGGCAGGTTCTGGCACACTGGGAGGCATGATATTCTTCCCACCTTATGGTCTACTGCAGCACAGGCATCTGTATACCTCTTCCACTGAAGGGTGTTCCCTTCACTCCTGATCCAATCTATGAATCTTACCTGCGTAGATTGAATCGATTCTGTCTCAGGCTTTTTGCATGTCTGTACTTAGCTTTTGTGTCTACCCTGATTACAACACGATAGTCAAGGTTGTAGTGAGTGTTTAAGAAATATTAGCAAGATATTTACTAGGGGTTGTCAGTCCTCTTCAGATATTGACCTCTTTCCTTTTTTTTTTAAAGTGTGGCACTGCATGCATATGAATGCATGCATACATTTATGTGCTGTACGTGGAAGAAGGGAAAAGGAACCAGCCATTGGCTGCATAAATGGGGCCCAGCTGCTTCCTCTTTCAACCCTAGAAACCTATTAGATTTTCAAAATTTTTGTATGCTGGAGGAAAATTTTCCCTTGTTCACCCAAAGACTGGCTCATCTGACCAAGAGCTTTCACAGGCCTCCATCATCTCTCTCCATTTCAGCCAGCTTTCACTGACTAATACAGTGTGACAAACTGTCATGTTCACAATATTTTTGTGGCTTGTCTAATTTTAAATGAAGTGACTCTAGTAGACCTCTAGTTATGCTTCATAGATGAGAGTAGTAGAAAGGCTATATGAATCAAAAAGTCTGAACCAGATGGTGGTTGCTAGGATCCGAGAGGCAAGGATTTTGATATGAGAGGAATCTGCATGCTGGGGTCCCTCATATCCAAGAGCAGCAACTTCATTATTTGAGTCAAAGCAGGATAATTGTTAGCTGTCATGATTATCTCTGGTAATCTTCTGCCTCCAGCCACACGAGGGCACAACTGTGCTTCTGCTCAGCAGTTATTTTTACCTCTGGCTCTTTACAAATGTGCCATTTTTCTCCCTCTTTCTTTTCCCAAAAGTAATGCCCTTTCTCCATATAAGCAAAAAATTCAGCTGCAGTAGTCTGCTAAAAAATCTAACAGAAAGTATCAAACCAAGGAACTTTAAAAAACAGCATCTGCTCACAGTGAATTTTAGCTCTGTGTTTTTTATTCCTTGAAGCAGTTCTTGAGAAATCTGTTGGCCTAGATTAACAGCATGAGTTAGGTGTCACTGCAGTGGGTAGGCATTTAGGAACAAAGAAATGAGAAAGAGTGAAAGAACATAGAAAAGGAAGCATTGATGTATAGGAAGTATTCATTTTACTCTTAAAAAAAACTACACAGGGCTTAAATATTTACTTTTTCTAAAGCAGATACTTTAATTGGAGTTTGGTGGAAAGGAAATACTGTTAAGTTATGCTTTCAGGGTAGTCAGTACAATTACAGTGGCTAGACACTAGTAACCTCACTATATATAGTGCAATAAACTGTGGTGCCAACTATCTAAAACAATTTCCAGAGCTAGTAAATTATATTTCTAAATTCTCTGTAGGTAGAGCTAATGCTGATATGAGATGGCAGATGCTCCCAACTATAGCTGATATTCTAATGCAAAAGAATCTACTTGTACTATTTTAAATTGTAACAAAATGGGACACAATTAAACTGTTTTTTAATAAACTGGTTCCAGATTATGTTACCTTGTAAAAGGTACATATACCTTGTCAGGGGGCCCTGTGTCACTAGCACTGATTGCACAGATGTGGGTGGGAGTGTTCCTGGGGTGCCACTAGCACTGTGCATGGTAAAATGGGGGGGGGAGCATTTGGTGCACCATGTGCTGCCTTTACAATGACCACACAGTGTGGAGAGGGCCTTGGAGGACACTCTGCAGCTTATAGCTTGTGTGATCTGAGGCCCAGGGACTTCATACTGGTGCTATGTGCAGTCCCTGGCCACACTGAAGTTAGACAACACTGATATAGGTAACTCCTAAGTATCCAGCATGTCCACTGACATTAGTATGGCTTGTTGACTGGGTAGGGACTGATTCGAAAAAGGTTTTTCTGTCCCATTAAAACATTGAGATATTGATTTTTTCCCCCATTTTTTTAACCTGATTTCAAAATTCTTTATGGAATGAGATTCCAAGCAGAATTGTTTCAACACGTTTGAAATGTTCTGATAGTGATTTATATATAAAATGCAAGTTGAAACAGAGGTTATTTATATGCAAGGAAGGAGTCCCATTGATTGGTACACTCTGCACTGAAGCAAGATGAGATTTACATAAAAGTAAAACTAAGTCACTTTATGGAATAAGAACACATCACTACTCCTAATTTGCAGACAAGGAAACTAAAACAGGTAATAGTAAAGAAACTTCTTCAAGGTCATGCAGCAGTTCAGTGGTAGAACCAGAACTGGGATTCTGCTTTCCTAATCCCATGCCAAATTCTTTTTCATTATTCTTCTTCCCCAGCAATATCAGCCCCAATCTTTTTTGCAAAAAAAGACAAAATGGCCTGTACTGTATAGCTGTTTCCAGAGATCAAATAATATTTTGCCTCAAGAACAAGATAAGTGTTAAACAATTCAAAGGAATTAACTATACCCTTTGGTGTATGAAGTGCATTTATATTTCAGACTTATTTAAAGCACATATCAAAGTGCATCCATCTGTCTTATTTTAAAACTGAGAATTCTGTTTATTTTTTTTCTGAGATGAATCTTCCAGGGCTTTAATTTTATTGGGATTTATGGGGTTTTAGAAAGCTGAGTAGTGAATGACCATGCATCATCACCATCATTACCATCACCATCATCATTTTCCATAGAAAAAAGGCGACTGTTGAAATGACACTACACTAATGGCTAAAAGCCATTGTAGTTAACTGAGCTATGGAAGGTTTTCCTATATAAGATATGATTCAAATGTGAAATAAGGTGCCCCTTGATAAATATAAGCCATGTAAATTAAAGGGGATGTAAAAAAAAAGTTACATAAAATACTCTGTAAATGTCTGTGTCACCATTAAGAAAACAAAGAAAAATGCTATTTAAATTGCTTTGCTCAAAACCAAGTAAAAGAAGTGAAAAGACATTTACTAGTGCTACACCCTAGTAGTAAAATAATCAAAATAGAACTGTTTGCTTTCACAGTACCCATCCATACTTGTTAACATGTAACGGAACTAGTTCGGTTCTGAAAAGTTGATCACACTAGCTAATGGCATCCATCTGCGATCTTATGGGGGCAAGATTAACACATTACCAGTCAGACTGGAACTTATGTTTGGTGACATGGACTGTAAGAATTCCTTTACATTAGCCCCTATAAAATATGTGCGAGGAGTCAAAGAAGCATTGCTTGCCTATCAAAGCTGTGTTTGCTCATGGTTTTAGAAAGCATTCTTTCAAAGTATATCAAAGCAGGTGGCAAACATTAATTACTTAATCCCCAAAGACTCTCCTGTGATTTAAGTGTGTAACCCAAAATCCACATGGGAGAAAATGAGGTAGAGAGTAATTTGATGACTTGTTTCAAGTCACCTGGTCTATGCTAGAAGTGGAATATAATCTATATTTTTTATGGCTGAAAAACCATTCCTTTCTTACATATATTCCAATCTTTTGCTCTCCGTATTCTAATTATGCCATAGAAAAAATGAAGCAGTCAAATCAATAGCACTCTTACATGCCCACTTATCTCTGTAAACAATGTATTTGTATTTTGGGCATGCATATTAGCCAGTAAAAAGAGCCTGAAAATAAAGCCCTAAATGGCAGCTTTGCCCAAGGACATATGTTATCTTTAACCATACCACCTTGGAAAAGGAATGGATCCGTGATTATTATTGAGTTCCGATGCCATCACACATAGAAAAGCACATTGTTCCACTAAGCACATTTGATCTGACAAACTGAAGGAATCTACCAATTATAGCCTAATTACTATGCAAATTGCTTCTCATATTTATGTTTCAGGTCAATCAGATATCATGATATCCACGCATGCATAAAAAGAAAAGAGTGAAAGGGGCATTTGTACGATAAAGAAAAAGAATTCTGAGAGAAGGCAAAGAGAAGGGGAAGAAGAGACCTACTATCGGTGCACTGTAAGATACCTCAGTATGCTGGACACCAAGACATCTGATTGACCTTTAAGACCTATCAGAAGCCAGTTTGTATAGTAGAGTTATTGAGTGCATGCTTACCAAATCTGCAGGTGAAACCAAGCTGGGTGGAGTTGCAAACAGTCTGGAGGTAGGACTAAGATCCAGCTAGATAAACTGGAGAAATAGTCCAAAATCAATTAGATGAAGGGCAAATGCAAAGTCTTAAACTTGGGATGGAATAATTGAATGCAAAGATACAGACTGGGAAATGACTGGCTAGGCTGCAGTACTGCAGAGAAGGACCTGGGGATTACAGTGGACCATAAACTGAATAGGAATCAACAGTGTGCTCTTATTGAAAAAAAAAAGCCAACAGTATAATGGGTTATGTTAATAGGGGTGTCTCTTACAAATCAAGAAAAGTAATTCTTCTAAGTCTATTCATCATGGGTGAGAACTAACTTGGAGTACTTTGTGCAATTTAACCTGGTGCAAATGCACATCTAGATATGCCCACTGTTTAGAATTTTTTGTTTCTGTTTTTAGGTAGGTACATCACCACTTATTTCCTGATATCATACATCTTAATTTTTTTCTTACAGCACTCCACAGACCTGGCCTTTTCCTGTAGGGCTTTGATTTATTCAGTGGACCATTTTACTGGGCTATATTCATCTCTCATGTATTTCTATTGACTTCAGTGATGCTACACAAGGGAAGCATTTGCCTGTCTCTGCTTCCTAGAGTCCAGATGAAAAATGGCAATATATCCTGGCATCCTTTTTCCATTTGTCCTACTCCATGGGGTTGTCAAAACAGATGTGGAATGGCATACCCTGGCACAGGTCAAAATAAATGTGGAACACCTGGCACAGGTCACATTTGCTGCAACTAACTGATTTCTCTCTGGCTGTATGCTTTTTTCCCCCTCTTTCTGCCTTCTTAGCATACAGAACATTCTGCCTTCTGCTCTTTTGGTTCCCACACACAACTGGTTATTAAGGGCTAATTCTTCAGGTTATAATAGGGAAAGAAATGAGCTAGGCCTTGGTAAAGCATAGTTTTTAAACGTCTTAAACAGTGTATGCTTTCTTCACTTTTCAATTCTGGTCTTGGCTTTCCTGCTATAAGGAAAGGACGGCAAAATATTAGGAGTAAGCTCTCTAGCCAAAATTGAATATGCATGCAATTAATGCAGAACAATAAACTCCGGCAAACATCCTGTTTGCATGTGCACCCAAGATCACAACAAGTTGAACTGGGTTGGAGCAGGACCAACTGGAAAGGGGTCTTGGGGGTCAGTCTCTCAGCCTGGGGCTGCTCTTGCCCATCTCAGTGTGCTGCAGAGGAACTGACTAGGACACAAGAGTGCTCCAGTGTGGGGATGGCCAGCAGGCAGCCCCCACACTGATATACACCCATGCTCCAATCAGCCACATCAGCATCCATACATGTGTTGCTGTAAAATAAAATTCTCCACAGCAGGGTAGTACCTGTATTTACTTACAAGTACTACCCTGCTGTTGAGTTTATTAATTTACTCCAGTTTAATAGCCCTACACATGTAGAATCTAAGACCATGTGTAGACAAAATGAGAGGTGTGTGTACACGACACTTAAAGCAGGCTAAATGCTTTTGCATCACTTTAATGGCGTTAGTGTTCATACATCTCAGTGGTGTATTGTGTATTAATTGTAGGAAATTCGGCAGTGTAATGCATCTTAAATGACTTGGAGTGCAGCAAACTAAAACTTCTTTGAGAAATTTTAGTTTCCTGCCCCTACAGCTGTGGAGTGAAGCAGTGGACTCTTTGCAGCTCCATGGCTCTGCAGGAAGCCCTGCAGGCAGCCTGACAGCAGCCCAGGAAAGCAGCTCCACCCAAGAAAAGTGGGGAGCCTGATCTCTCTCCACACCTCCACCATTGGAGTCTGCCTGTCTCTCTGAGCAATGCTTCTCTCTGTGCCTGTGGTGCCCCACAGGACCACCCGAGCTGGGTGTCTGCGGATGGGGGCCACCGGGGGTGGGCTTCTGCTGCCACGGTGGAAAGCACCAGCCTCCCCTCCCCCCCCACAGCCCAGGGACCACTCTGCCTGCTGCCAGCTTGCCCTCCCCTCCCCTCCGGAGAGGCAGACAAGACAGCAGGGTGTGTGCACAACACAGGGGTTTAATCAGCCCTAAATTGAAACAGTGTTTTTTAAAACTCACCACTTCAATTTAGGGTTCCTGTTTTGTCTACACATGCCCCAAGACCTTTACTATGGAGATAATTAGGTAGCTTCAGAGTAAATGGATCATAGATGTGCTTACAGAGTGGTACTAAGCCTTAGCACTTATTCCCCTTTTATGCAAAAGGAACAGGATAGTAGGAAAAGGGACTTCATGAGGTCATCTACTCTCACTCTCTACTTAAAGCAGGATTATCTCAAGCAAGTATCTGTCTAACCTCCTCTTTAAAATTCCCAGACCTAGAGATTCCATAACTTATTCAGGTTGCCTGTTACAATGCTTGACCACCCTCATAGTCAGAAGGTTCCTCCTAATATCCTAAATTTCTTCTGCTGCAGTTTGAACCATTTCTCCTATTCCTGTTCCCTACAGCCAGCAAGAAAGGTCTATTTCCATCCTCTTTATAAGCACCTTTCAGGCATTTGAAAACTGTTATCAAATTCACCTGGTCTTCTCTTACGCAGGCTAAATAATACTATATTGTTCAGTCCTTCCGCATAAATTACAGCTCCCAGGACACTAATCATTTTTTTTTTCCACAAGTCTCTTTCTAATCTGTCCTCAACTTTCTTAAAGTGTGGGGCCCATTATTCTGGACAGTAAGTAGGAATAGTCTGATGTCTACATGTGCAGGTGTTAACGGACATTAATGCTTTGTGTGGACTGACTTGGGACTAAAGTTCGTCTAACTTTAGACCGAAGTCAATTCACACATACAATGTTACTGCACAGTAACTATGTGGGTGTAAATTTGATACCTGAATAATACAGGTATCAGATTTAAGCTTAAGTCAGAGTAAGTCACCATATTTAATGCACAGTACAGGTGTGCACATGTAGACACCTTACAGTGTCAACTGCCATGTTATTTCAGATACTGTGCCGTAAATGTACATGTATAGGCGCACCCAGTGTTACACATCACGTCTAAAGGATAAATCAGCAATGATATTCTTGTTCAAATGGGATAAAGTTAGAGGTAAAAAAAAAAGCACTGAATTACTGACCTACTCATATGTGAGAAGAACGGGCAGAAAACTGAGGATCTATTATGATAAATTAAACATGCTCTGGAAGGGAACTAAGAGAGTACCTAACCTAATTTATTACTTCATGCTTCATATTCCTAAATACGCTAAATAGCATGCTAAAGGACATAAGAAATGCACAGATTTAAAACAAACAAACAAACAAAAACCCTGGGCCTTATCTTTCTAGACTCCCAAATTGTATTATCAACTTTTCTGCTAGTTTCTCTTTTTTAAATAGTTTCCTAAGCATAGTGGGTGCTTGAATTACAGGAATGCTTAGATCATCAGCTAAAATCATTCTCCTTCTTCCAGGAACAGACAAGGAGCAAAGCAACCTTCTCAGCATTATAAATAGTCCTTCCGCCCACACCATTATTGAGTAGCCTTTACAGCCTTACTGAATTCACGTTCTTCCCTCATCCCCCAAGTATCTGGGGCTATCCATTTTTCCCTTTGTCTCTTAACTCTCTAGGCTTCTGTGCTCAATATCTTCAAATGGCACAGGAGAGATATAGAGGATGCAACTTCCACCCCAGACCCTCAGAAGGCAAAAACTTCCTATTCCAGCCTCAATAATCACCTTCTTTTGGGCAATTTTTTACCTTAACTTCTCTCTCTTTTCTTTTGGCTACTATAATGAGCATACTACTATCATTGGCTTCCTAATCACAGTCCAACTTAGTGCTAAGGACAAGTCTTAAATATCCCCCAGAAAAACTGCTTACAGCCACCTGCTTTCTTTCATATGACCTTGGAGGATGAGGCAGTAGGGAACTTGAAACCAGTCTAAAGCTTTAAGTTCAAACACTTGAAGTCTGCCATAACTCTGAAACAGGGGTTTCTTATTTTTAGAATCATATAAAATAGAGATAGAGGGCTTGAAGTCAATGGAACTGTTGACTTTCAAAGTCACATAATCCATCCTCCTTTCCTAAAGCAGGATCAATTATACCTAAACCATTTCTAATAGATAATTATTTTACTATCTGACTCTTAAGAACATTCAGTGATGGGGATTCCAGAAAATAGTCTAGGCAAACTCTCCCAGTTCATAACAGACCCCTCAGGTTAGAAAGTTTTCCTAGATATTCAATTTAAATCTTTGTTGCAATTAAGCCCATTATTACTTGTCCTATGTTCAGTGTAAATAGAGAACTCTTTAGAAACTTCCTGTTTATAGTATCTGTGTACATATTTGAAAACCAGTACCAAATGTCTCCCTAGTCTTCTCCTCTCAAGACTAAACAAATTAAATCTTTCCTTGAAAAATACATTTTCTAGACCTCTCATTTTTTTTTTGTTTTTCTATTCATATGTGCCCAAACTAAACATAATATTCTAGCTGAGGCTTCTACAATGCTGAGCAGTGTGAAAGGATGACTTCACATGTCACATACTTAACATTTCTGTTTAAGCAATGCTCTTTTTTGTTTTTGTAACAGCATGAAATTGGGTGCATCTATATGTGCATTTGCTGTGGCACCAATTTACTTACAAGAAAATTATTCATGAGTAAACAGTGTTGGGCAACCTTCTACATGTATAGGGAAGTGGGAGCAGATTTGCTGCTAATCTGCTCCCACTTCCTGGGGCCCTGAAATAGGCCTCTGCTGCCAGCAGGGAGAGCTCCAGGCTCTCGCTGCAGATGCTAACAGCAGGCAACCCTCTTCAAAAGGCAACCCAGCTTGCTGCTGGTGTCTGGCCAGATACTTTCCTGGCTAGGAACAGCATGCCCAGCACAGGAACAGCATATGGCAGTGCTCTCCTCACTGCCTCTGCTTTCTCACACTATGGCTGCTCCAGCCCCTGCCCCCCATAGCAACAACCAGCACCTTTGGCTCCTGCCGGCTGCCGTGCTGGCCCTGATGGCCTTCTGCACTGATTGCTGCCTGGCTCATGGCCATCTCACCCCTCCCAGCTTCCCCACACACAACAATCATGTTCCAGGCCACTGCATGTCATCCCAGGGCTGCCACCATGCACCAACCGCCTTGACTTCGTCTGCCTGGCCAGACCCTGTCAGAGACACTGATGACAATCTCCAGAATGCCATTGTCAGAGCCATCATCACCCTCCCAGGCTTCCAGCTGTGCCGCCTCTGGGCCTGCCAGGCCAGCACACATGGAATGATGAGCAGCAGCTGGAGGCCTTATGTATGACTCAGGTCACTCTCTAGAACCTTATAGAGCAACTCTGGCCACACCTGGAGTGGCAGGACATCAGCATGCAGCTGCCTCTCCCTGCAGACACCCAGATGGCTGTCACTCTGTTCAAGCTGGACTTGCCCACCAACCTGCAGCACATCAACCACCTGTTTGGCATGGGAAAAGCCACCACTGAGGAAGCCACCTGGGAGATGTGAGGCACCCTATAGGATGTGTTGGGAGACACCATGCTCCATGTACAGCAGTGACCCTGAGGCTTCATCCCAGCTCCCAAGTGCAGCCACTCCCCTGCATGCAGCTGCAAGAGCCATGAGAAAGAAGCTGTTTGTGTGAGTTTGCAACATTTCAGAGATAAGATGCTCTGAACTAGGGCTGTATGAAATACCTGTGTTTCATTTTGGTTTTGGATTTGGCATTTTGATGGGACAGTGATTCTTTTTGACATTTCAAATTGCTGTTTTGTTTTGTTTTGGCCACAACTGTTTCAAGTTTCAACATTGTTTCAACGCTGTTTTGGTGTTTCAGACATAGACTAAAATAGGGAATGACTAAAATACCTATAACTTTGTCATTTCTTTCCTGCTTCTGATGACAATTGCAGAAATGATAGCCTCTTCTCAGCACATGAAGTCTGCCAAGGTTCAAGGAGATAGGCTTAGGGGCTTCTGGGAAACTGCACCTCAAGGTTCTGAGAGAAAAAACTCATGTCATGTGTGTGTTAAGGCAGAGAGAGGTAAAAACATCAGGTATGATAGCCCCTGTGAAGGCCATGAAGCCTGCCAAGGTTCAAGGAGATAGGTGCAGGGGTTTTTGGGAAACTTCAGAGTCACGGTGTAGGGTCCCTAGAGATGGCATAACCCTAGGGCCCTATGGCTGTGCCAACTCCAACCTGTGGGTGCCTTCTCTTCTAACCTGCCACCACATCTTGTTAGAAAAGATAATAGATAGGAAGGCTGCCCTCAAGCTTCAGCTCAGTCATGGTCCTAATGGACCTTACTACACACTGTAAGTTCTTGGACCTCTTGCTGGGATACACTCTAACTAGGTGCCTCAAGGGGACACCCTAAGCCTTATGGGCTAGATATGTGGCTCCAACCACCCCTTACCACACCCCATGCCTCTCAGATAGTATATCGATATCATCCCTATAATGTGGTCTCAGTCTCACTCTACCTTATATTTTTGCTGGGCTCTCTATGACCCTGCCATTGTGCCTTCATAGATTTCATAGACATTAGGGCTGGAAGGGACCACGGGAGATCATCGAGTCCAGCCCCCTGCCCAAAGGGCAGGAAGTCAGCTGGGGTCATAGGTTCCCAGCAAGATAAGCATCCAATTTACTCT
>NW_017728906.1:177156857-177165965 GCF_001723895.1 Crocodylus porosus | reverse complement strand
GGGGGTGTCTGGGGGGCTTCGGGGGAGTGGGGCACAGCGGGCTTCACCCGCACGTCTCTCACCACTCCGGAGCCTAACTGAGCTTCACTGGTGCTGTGGCCTCTACATAACATGGTAGTGTTCCCCAGTGAGGCTTCTTCCTCCCATACAGCCTCAGTCCGGTCCACCACTTGAAATATCAACAGGCAAGCAGCACAGTAGCACTGACATCTCAGGCAGCCAAACTGTCACAGATCCTTTCTTTCCTTTCCTGCAGGAGCTTTTTCTACAGCAGCTGCCAGAGAACTTTCCCTGTCAGTCCCAGCCCTGGAGCTTAGATGTGCCCAGGGCCCTGCCTCCAGTCCAGATGTCTGAGGTGAAGTCTTAGGCCACCTGAGTACCTGCCTTGTGCAGCTCCTCCTTCAATTATCTCTGCATGCCTCATACAGGGTGGGACACCACCACCCTGCTGAAGGTGGTGCATGTGGACACTTTGTATAATAAGGTCATAAGCGCCATGAGCCACCTGAACCCTGGCTACTCAACAAAGAAGAAGGGCTGGCCATCCACTGCAAGCATATCCACAATGCTCTGGGTGACCTCGCTCACCTTGGGATTGTGCCTCCTGTGTGCTCACCTTTCCCCTACTCTTCCAGGGTGGCCTTTCTCTACTTTGGGGGGGATGGGGGCTTTTGACTGAGAGGGGGACTTCTTTTAGGGCATGCTTCCACTGGTACCAGGCTGAGAAGGAGCAAGGGGTGGTGCCTGCGGAGATGCATCAGCGTCCCTGTGGTGCATTTCGCTGCCTTGCCCCAGCTGGTTTTGGCTCAGCAATGCAGGCAGGTAGCCTGCTAGCTCAAAATGATCCTAAACTACACTACCCCCTCACTTCTGTGTTGCAGGTGGCGCTCCTGCCTTATCCCCCTCCTCAGCAGGCAGAGACACAACAACAGGAGGAGCTGAGCCAGTTCCCCCCACAGCCTCCTCTTCATTCCCTGATGGGGAAGGAGACCTGGCTCTAGGGGAATTTTGAGGGTTGTGGAGCACAAAATCTGCTTCCCCCTCCTGCCCCAGAATTTCTAGTGCTATCAATCTGAGGTCCCCTACTTAAAGATTGAGCTCCTCTAAGACTTGGAGTGGAAGTTTCGTGCTGCAACTGGGGTGGAGGATGCTATGCTGCTGGTGCTGCTTGTTGTCATGTTGCTGGTGCTGGGGTTTATCACAGCTAGTGTCAGAGGGGGTGCAGCAGCGGGCACTGCTACAACCTCCTTGCTCCCAGTACCAGCAGAAGCCTCATGGCTGGTTGAAAAGAGGCTGTGTCTCAGCTTAGGTGGTGGAGAACTGACACCATTCCCTCTGACCCCTCTTGCTCCCCTCCCAGACTTGACAGCACCAACCTTTCCAGCACACTTCATGTTTTCCTATGCTGGAAAAAGTGTCTGGCTATGTGTAGTATGTTTTATACATTGGTACCTCTGTGTGCAATCTATCTAATCTATGCTGTGCTTTCCTGAACAGTGCCCAGTGATCACACTGTCAGGCAAGCACACAGATTTCTTTTTCTTCAGGTGAAAAAATGAAAGAATAATTTCAAAGTAATGGATATTGGAAAAAATTATATATGGATAACAATACTAGTATTGAAGTTAGGCTAGTATAGTTAAGTTGTTAGTGTAAATAGTATCCTAGCCAAGCCTTTGCAAGTAGAAGACACATTCTCTAGCTGGACAGTAGTAGCTAAGAAGCAAACAGAGTAAGTGCCTTTCAGATGTTGCTCTCTGGTGAAAGACAGGCTGACAAAGGCTGACAGCTTAGGCACTCACAGGTTCATATGCTGTTTTTAAAGTTCCTCCCCTAGAGCACTGAGATTGGAAGGGACCACAGGGACAGTTGGCAGACACTGGTCAGCTACAGATGTCAGTCTGTTCCCCCACTGTTCCCCATCACTCTCCTTACTTTCTTTTTCCCTGAAAGCCCAGTTTCGAAACACCTTTGAAACATCAAAACATATTCAAAACATTTCAACTTGTTTTGTTTCATTGCAAATGTTTCAACATGTCTCCCATTTCATTTTGGATTCAGAGTGTCAAGCGTTGGATTGCTGGAAACACTGCCAAAATGAAACAGCAGTCAAAATTCTGCACAGCCCTACTCTGAACCAGGGGCCATGCATTGCCCAATCTCAGCTCAAGGGTTGGGTGTGCACAGCTGCCCAGGGACAGGCCTGGGCCCAGGTGGCCACCAGCTGAGCCCCGCATCCCTGCTCGCTCCCCTGGGGCCAGCGGGCTGCTGAGTGCTGGCCGCAGACAGCCTGGTGTTACCAGGATGCGACAGCCTGGGCTCCTGGCAGCACCTGCTGCTGTGGCTGCAGACCCTGTTGCCTCCCCACTCTCCTTCTGCAGGCCAACTTCTCTGCTGTGCTGCCACCAAGCCCACAGAGCCCACAGAGCCAAGGCTTGGGACTCCCAGATGATGACAAAGGGTCTTCTCCAGGGAGACACCCCAGCATGTGAAAGTCCTATGCCTGCATAGCTGTGGGGGCACAGGATGCTCAGTAAAGTCTTGCACTGTCTCCCACCTCCCTGCATGCTGTGGGAGTGGAATCTGGGGTCAGGCGAGTGTGGGTAGGCCAGGTGGGGAGAGAGGGTGGGGGCAGGGGCAAGGGCATAGAGGACCCTTACCCCAGTGCAGGCCTTACAATATGGCCGGGGTTGGCATGGCTGGTGGCTCCACACAGTCACAACTGTCAACAAAGGTTTATGGCTTTGAGCAGTGTCCTCAGATGGTGAGGCATGGTGGATGAAAACTTGGCCACAGCCCCCCTCCACCCTCCCCAAAGAAGCCGCTGCTGGTAGCAACTGGTGGTGACATGGCTGGATGTACTTCATAGTGGGGGCTGGGCTGCAGAGCTGGCATGGCAGGCACTGGCCCAGGCTTCCTGAGCTACTGTTGGAGGGTGAAACCAGGGAGATTGGCAGGATGGGCTGCTGGACACCTGGCAGGCTCTCCCTTGGTGACATGTTACCACAGGTGCCAGGCTGGACCAGGGGTTTAGGCAGACCAGCCATGCTATTGTAGACAGCTGCGGCCTGTGTCCTCAGGCATGAAGATTTCCATTAGTTGCCACATAAAGGGAATGGATTTAAAAGCACTCCTGGACTGATGATTGTGGTCAATGATACCTGCCCACTGTGCCAGCAAGGCCTTGACCTTTATGAGGCACTGCCTTGCCAACCAGTTGTGCCTACATCAGCATTCCCTCTAAGCTGCGTGGCATGTGCAGCCATGCAGGCACGCTCATGCTGCACTGCCAGACACACCTGCGTGGCCCCGCATGCCACACAGCTTAGAAGGAATGCTGACCTGCACTCACACATCTGGACTGACAGCCCCTCATAGATGTTGATATTGGAGCACCCATCCTGCTCAAACTGGTGCTGCATCTCTGCCTTACCCCACAGTGCCACAAGGTCACCAGTCTCCTCTTGAGACCAGTTGGGGCTCCAGTTGGTGGGCAAAGGTGTGGGCATGGGCTTTGGTGAGGACGTTACCATTGGGGGTCCCGTGCTGGCTCTCTGGGCCTCTGTGTGGCTACCTCTGTGCTCTCAGACCTGAGAAGCTGCCTGAAAGGCCCAACACAGGGGCCCAGAGTTGGACTGGTAGCTATGTAGCTTAGGCAATGCCCCGCAGCACCTGCAGGCTCCTGGCACACTGCTAGGGGTAGCTGTAGGCAGGTGGGGCTGCCTGCAGCTGAAATCTGGAGTCTGCAGCAGCCTGTAGCCTGGAGAAGCCTGCAGGCCTGGACAGCCTGGTTTTGGCAGGTGTATAGCACTGTGTTGGAATGCAGGCAGGCTGGATCAGCTGGCCCATGGCCTGCCCAGGGGGACACTGGGGCCTGGAGTGGCCTCAGGCTACCTGCTGAGGTGCCCCAGGGCTCAAAATGCCTGCAGGCTTCTAAAGGCCTGAGGCAGGGGCTGCCATAAAGGCAGTCCAATGGTGGGGCAGGAGAGGCTCCTAGCCCAGAGCCCTGGGGTTAGCCTGAGGCCAGGCCCCTAGTGACAGGGCTGACCTGGGAGCAAATTTGAGTTACCGCACAATATCTATATGCACATGAATTCACTACCTGCATTTTCAGGTATCAAATTTACTCACCATTAGGGGTTTTTACTATGCAGTAAGCATCCATTGTTGATCTGTGTTCAGGTTCTGACATACTATATAACTGCTAGATCTTTCTCAGCAGGACTTCTGTCTAGTCAGTTGGTCCTCATTTTA
This sequence comes from Crocodylus porosus, assembly GCF_001723895.1. Classification (NCBI taxonomy): domain Eukaryota; kingdom Metazoa; phylum Chordata; order Crocodylia; family Crocodylidae; genus Crocodylus; species Crocodylus porosus. The sequence goes on along the minus strand of NW_017728906.1, from coordinate 177,161,711 downwards.
TTTATTTCAAATCCTTATGTAACAATTGTTTTAATTCTAAGCTGGTCTGCAACGGGCTTGTAAATCTTAGCATAGACTTGTAATTGAAGAGATAGACTAGGTTCTAATTATCAATATTTTCCCCAAGCAAGAAATTTCATGTGAATGAATAAAGGTGTTTACTGAATTGAATGTCAAAATTTGAAGATCTATACATAAAACAGTTTCAAATGAACTAATTTCCATAACTTTTCAGAAACTGTCAGAGACACCTTAAACATCCACAGCTACAAACCTCACTTAACAAGGGCTTGTGCTTTCTAAGTCCATAATTCTGTTTCTGAAAATGTAGGCTATAAAATATAAAATACTATTTCAGTGATTATTCTGTTGTATTCACTAAGCTAACTAACAGCCAGATTTTATCCATCAGGAATAGGGAAATTCTTGGAACGTTATTGAATGAAATCTAGAAATGCCTTGCCAGTTAAGATAAAGCTAAAACTAGAAAGGAAAAGCTTTTAAAAACACAACCTTTGAACACAGGAATCATATGTAACTCTGATTTTAAGAGGCACCTTTGTTAAACTAAAATATATAATGTGGTAACTGCCAGTCACGTACACAGAATTTTCCTTTTCAGGTACCTATATAAAACTAAAATTTTTTCATACAAGAACATGGGCTATTTGGGGGAAAAGGTAGAGTAGATAATGAAAATATATTTATCTTTTTTGAAAGTCAATAAATGTGATATTTTCCCCTCCCCCCTTATTTTAAATGTCAAGACAGAAAATAACTTCACCCTACAGAACCTTTCTTCATTCAAGCGAATGTAATCATTACTGCAAGCCCATCAAACTCCAGGTGCAAATTGATGCAATATAACTCCATTGAGCCACGTTTTATTAGTTACCTTGCCATATGATTTTAAAGTGGTGCATTATTTTTTCTTCCTGCAGTGGAGGCCTTTAGTGGAGGGTGGGTGGGAGCCTTCTGTAACTGTCAGACCAGAAGTTGACAGGTTTAGGGTATTTGCAGTGCTGAAAGTATCCTGGTCAGTATAGTAATAGATTGCTAGTAACAATTAATAACGCATAGGGGGTGCACGTGGGTGCACGTGCACCCCCTGAGCATGCACCCTGGTCAGCGCTTGCCACCCCCTGCCACCAACAGCACCAGCAGCATCTGCGCAAGCTCCCCGCTTACTGCCCCATGCTCATGTTGCCGCCAGCACCACTGTGCCCCCCCCCAGCCACGGGGGGCATGCATCGTTCATGCTTGTAACTCTAGTAAGTTTTAATTGAGCACCAAATCAAGTGGTAATGTTTGACCACATCTTTGCTTGCTGCTACCGAAACAATTATATACCCTGTTAAAAGTAATTCTGCTTAATAAAAATAGCATGTGGACCTGTATCAAAATGAATGTTTTTCATTTCTATTATATGTGGCTCAGTTTCCCTGTTCAATCTGATATTACTGCCTCTGTGTATGCACAAAGTTAAATCAAAGGAGGCTGTTAAGTTTAAAGAAATATGCAGGAAATGTAAAATGAACACAGGTAAGACAGCCACTGCTTTCACACAGCATGAAAGCAGTGAAGATAACAATGATGGGACTATCATTTACAAGGAGAATCTGGCTGGCTGGCTTCATTTAGGGTACAATGGGGTACTCTTGCTAAAGTTAGGCCTAGAATAATTCAGAAACAAAAAACCTCAAAGGCCATAGAGAAAGGGACTGAGAGCTTGGCAAGAGAAAGTACCAAGAGTGTGCCAAAGCAAAGTAGATAGCCTGACTCCCAGAAAGATAGGTAGAGAGAGATATAAATGGTGTGAGCAGAATGGGCTGCTTCTCCTTGGTAGAGAGAGAGAGTCAGTTGGTCAGATGGAGACTTGTATAGGTTTAACATCCATACATGTGGGCCTTGTAATGTTTCTTCTATACTGTGGGTAAAATAGTTTGTATGTTTGAGTAATGAATACTTAAAAATGGTTTTTTATTTATAATACCAACTTTACAGCACTGCAGATGTGTCAAAAGCATTTTAAGGGAAATTCTTGGAAGGTCCAGACCATAACTGGTTCTTATGACATGATTCTGTTCGTTACTTACAGGGCTGTAATCCAGGTCCTGAGGTAGGAGCGCACAAATTGCAGAATTGTACACGAAGAAAGGTAAAGGCAAAGGTATGTCACCTGTGTGTAACTGGGGGTTATCCATCTGGGAGTCATCTCTAAACTGCAGTCGATAAACTGTCATCCAAAACATTTTAAGGAGGGTAAAAAAGAAAAGGAGAACATGAATAAATAAAAATCAGCCAGAGAGTCTTAGACATAACAAGTTTTAGCTCCAAGAATTTTCTTAAATAATACCATATAAATATATATGGTATTATCTAAGAAATGTATATATATTTATATGGCATATATATGGGGGGGTGTGTGTGTGTGTGTGTGTGTGTGTGTTTGGTATTATTTAAGAAAAATCTTGGAGCTAAAACTTAGGTCCAACACTCATAAACCGTTTTTTATTCATGGTATATAGCTCCATATCAAAATACTTAACTATGATACACTAATTACTTTAAGCCATAAATGTAAAAGAGCATAGAGGACATTTTCTTTAAGAATGGGTCTCCAATTTGAAGTGCATCCTCACTTTCTGCTGGAGTCAACTCTTACCACTGCTTGCATGGCTAAATTAACAGTGTTGTAAGGTAATGTGGTGCTGTAATGATTTGTTCTTGTTTGATTTTATTATAACTATACAGAAACTGTAACTTAGCACTGATAGTTAGCTAATAAAGATTTTCTGTTTCTTAAATATTAGCATTTTTAAGTGTTTAAAAAATTAAAGTTCTCCTCTAAGCCAATTCTGCCAAAACCAATAAAGAAACAGTAAAGTAAACATTTAATTAAAAGCAAAAGGAAAAATAATCAAACTGGCATCATTTCCCATGACTCAAGGACTCCTGCCCATGCTTTGCATCCCTCAAGCAAGATTGAACTGCTTGCTGCTTTTTTATGAGGACCAGGCGATGCTCAAGCTATCCACTGATCTCAGGCTTTACTGCATCAGCTGAAAGGCAGCTAATTAATCAAAAGTGAAGCGCACACAGTCCGATTTCCTTTAAAAGGTTTATCCTACACTGTGACACCAGCACTCGTAATCTTAAAAGTGTTTTCAAAGAGCTTTGGATATACCAGGCAGCCTGAGATTTCAGATGCACTTAAGAGCTTTCTGCACAAATATCACTCCCCATTCCATATTTTGAATACGCCATTACCTACTAGTATAAGGGTTTGGGGTTTTTTTCAGGATGAAAGTATAACTAGTCGCACCAAACATAAATTTGTGTGTCAACAGGAGTTACCTGTCTCCTTAAAGCTTATTCTTTTTAATGGGAGAAATAATAGATGGTTTGGTACTGCTCCTTTCCTAGAGCATACATGGGATTTAGTGCAGAAGTAGATAGGTTATATACTAAAAATTGATAGCACAGCACTGATATATGCTCCTCAAACTACATTTCACAAGTAAAATTGCAGTTTGTTACTTAATTACAAAATGCTACTCTCTTGTAGAACTATACAGCTATTTAAGATATGTTTAAGTTTTCTAACTTCTATATAGATTCTTCACAATGCACACATTCAGGCGATAGAGTTACTGAAGACACGTGGATATATGTTTTATAATTATCTTATCAGTTTTAAAGTTATTAGAAAAAGCTTGTATCTTTTGATCTTTAGGGCTCCAAGAGTCAGTTTCCACATTTTCTGTAAATTTCCATAGTTGTACACAGATGCAGCTCTAGCTTTAGGGTTTGATTAATAAAATGAATAAAAAAAAAACATATAGATTAATAAAATGAAGATAAAAATGAAATAATAAAATGAAGATTAATAAAATAAATAGCACAACTAACTGAGATATGCTACATTTAAAATAATAATAATAACATAAATTAAATTAAATTAAAGAAAAAAAAAGGTATGGGGACAGAGGAGGTGTCATTAATAGTGACAAAAACAATGCAAATTTGTGAGCATAACCTAAATGATTTGCATATATTACTGCAATCTTCTAAAAACAAAGTTGCCAAACAAAAATCTTCATCAAGTTGCAGTTGAAAATATGCTTCAATTGCTCTAAAAATAACATTGGAATATTGCAGCTGTAACAAAGAGACAAAACAAAAAACCCCAATAAATCCTCCATTAGCATTTATTCAGAAATCTTGAGGGTGTTTATAGATTTGCGAGGGAAAGAATGGGTGGGAGGGTTGGGGAAGGAATATAACGGATCATTACAGTAATTTATTTGACTTATAATAAAACAGACACTACAGTTTCAGATGCTGATAAAGCAGAATATGGCCTGCTTAGTCATTGAATAAAGCAGGACCAAGATATGGCCTGTGAGCTGAATCCAGTTTGTAGATCCATGCTATCTGACCCATCAGTTGCCTTATAGGGAGGGAAATTTGGTGGTGGAGGAATAGTGATGATATGAATTGCCAGGGCTCTTGGAGTAGAATGATTCATAAAACCACAGCAATTAACTCTGCTACCATTTGTCATGATACCGAATTTACAGACCTGTGGGTAACCCTATGGGCCAGCTGACAGTTCTATGTGCTGAACAGGGTCCGTGGATGGACATCATGGACTGAATAAGGGCAATGGATCATCCCCACATGACAGAATTGGGTAACAGACTGAACATGTGTATTGGATCAGGTCCATAGACATTGATGGTGGGGTCTGATTTCATAGATTTCATAGATTTCATAGACATCAGGGCTGGAAGAGACCTCAGAAGATCATCAAGTCCAGCCCCCTGCCCAAAGGGCAGGAAGTCAGCTGGG
>NW_017728906.1:177136671-177156846 GCF_001723895.1 Crocodylus porosus | reverse complement strand
GAGAGGTGGAGGCCATCTCTTCCCAGCAGCTCGCTGCCTCTCTCACAGTCTTTGGTTCACTGCGTGGATCCTCCTCTCCCTCCTTAGCCCATAGCCCGAGACTGGGAGGATCGATGAAAACACCACATGAGCTCCCAGACCCCTAAGCCCCGCTCCCAAATCCCTGTAGCACCTCATGACCTGGCTGGTGGTGCTCCGAGCTGTGTCATTGGTGCCCACATGAATAAGAAGCATGGGATAGTGGTCTGTGGGCCAGAGGAGCTCTGGGATCCTCTCCGCAATGTCTCGGATGCAGGCCCCCGGGAAGCAGCAGACTTCCAGGGCTAAGGGGTCGGGGTGGCAGATTTCCCCCTCAGTCCCCCACAGGATGGAGTCTCCCACAACAAACACCTTTCGTTTTGTCTTGGGGAGAGTGGGGGCAGTAGCTGTGGTTGAGCGTGGGTTGCCTGTGGGAGCCGGCAACTGAGCAGGCTCTGCTGGGGCTGCAAGAGGTGAAAACCTGTTGCTAAGCTCCGGTGAGGGAGGGCCCTTGGTGCGGCGGGCCTTAGGGCCCTTGACCACCTTGGTCCATGACCCTGACTGGGCAGAGAGGGGGGTCCCAGAGTCCTCCTTAGGCGTGGAGGGAGACGGTGCTCTACCCTGTGGCTCCCGGAGGAGAAGGGCCTGGCAGTAGGAGTCTATCTCCTGCTCACAGTCCCTGATGGCACGCAGTCTCTGGACTGTGGCCTGGAGCTCCTCCAGCTGGTGCGCTAGAGACCCCAGTAGGGAGCAGACCCTGCAAGGGGAGGTGGCCATGCTCCCGGGCCCCAGAGCCTGAAAAAGGGACAGGCAGCCCCCGCAGCCAAGAGCCAGGGGCTCCATCTGCGTGGAGCCCGGTACCATGGGCTCCGTCTGGGTGGCCGTCTCTGAGGTGCCCAATGGGGGGGCCACAGAGCCCAAGGGAACCCTCGGGGTGCGGTGCGTGCCCATCTGTGTCATGCCTCTGACAGGCTGTCTACGGCTGGGACTGTCTACCTTGGGGGGTTCGCAGGCAGGGTCTCGTGCCCTCCCACACCCTCTCCTGCGCGAACTCCGTGCTAACTCGAGTGCCTGTTTATGCAGCCTGTTCACATGGCTCCAGTCGCATGGCTCCCTGGGGGGCTGAGCCAAGTAGGGGCCTGGGCGGGGGCTTGACCCGGCCCAGCTCCATGCAGCCGCCTCCTCCCAGGGAGCGAGGAGTTAACCCCTTCCCAACATGAGCCCGCTTACCTCCGGCTGTGCTGGGGGTCAGCAGGGGGCTCTGCGGCTGCTGAGGGGGTGTCTGGGGGGCTTCAGGGGAGCGGGGGCTCAGCGGGCTTTCACCCACGCGTCTCTCACCGCTCCGGAGCCTAACTGAGCTTTTTTTCCCTGTTTGGCGGGCCCTTATGATGAGTTGAGCACTATTGGATTAAAGCACTGAGCCAAATAATTTGTGGTTGTGATGAAGTATCTCTCTTATAAAGACATGCAATACTGAATCTGAACTCAGTACCAGTCTTCTCTGATTATTCACCAGGGTTACTCTCACCAGCTGCCAATATATCCCAAATTAAACCTATATTTGGGGAAGCAGTGCATTTGTATTGTTTATTTTTATTCAGTGAATAATGGATATATTTGCCTATTTAGTCAATCCATCCAAGTTTAGAGGCCTAAAATACTAGACAGTGGTCAAGGAGGAAGGTGTACTGGTTCAGATCAGCCTCAAGCTTCTATTTCAGAAAAAGGTATCTAAACCACCCAGGAACTGGGCATGAGGACCTGTGCACAGTCAGTGAGCTACTATAGAATAGTTCCACCCAGGAGGAACTAAGGGGAAGAGAAGCAGACATTGTTTATCCTCTTTCAGTTATATTCCTCCAATACAATGTCACTAGGTTCAAAGGTATACTGAATCACCATGTTTTGTTAGTGATTATCATTATCCTGACCATACTTGGTGAAGCATACCAGAATCACAAGAGAACCCCACCCCCTCACATATCTTCAACTCTTTTAAATTAATTGAAATTCAATTCTAATGCAGAGATAAGCATTTACTGTAGCACTACATCAAACTTCCCAATGGGCTGTATGAGCTTACTCACTGGAAATAGGTATGGGGGGGTGTGTGGGTGTGTGTGTGTGTGTGTGGGTGTGTGTGTTTTGACTGTTTGGCTTCCCGAGCTGGCCACCAGGGCTACCATCCTGGAACACAATTTTCAAACCACTGACAGATATAAAAGACATATGGAGAATGTGTTTGGTTTTAAATCCGTTTATTCTGTCTGAACAACCTAAACTATATCTTAAAGAATTTTCATCTAGAAATAACTGTGATATTTTGAGAATTCTTAAATAAAGGAATAAATCACAGTGACAAAGAACAATTGGTAATGCGTGCATACCATCACTGAATCAGTGGAGAACTACGTAGTGGAATAAATAGCCCAAGAAAATGTGAAGACACATGGTAAAGCAAGTAGAGTCATGTTACATGACATCACTGGCCTGAGGTTAAGAAGTGACAGGCTGTGACATTTCAAAGCTACTGACTAGTGATGATTTAGTGTCAACTCATTACCCTAAACAAGACACATGATGCATATAGAATGCTGAAAGACTGCAGCAGGAAGATAATACATTCAGATATCACCAGCCTGAAAAGACATGAACTATGCCTTTCTGTGCACAGAAAAGGGGAATGAGGGATTGGAGCAATAACCTATACACAATGACTAATGCATTTTTACATCATTAGCAAAAGCTGAATGAATGTTCTATTTTTATAAGCCTACAAATCACAAGGGAATCTGTGATCATGTTGCATCTATCATACTTGACCTGAGACAAACTATTCTATCTTTGCTACAATGGATTTTGCTGTTAATAATGCAAAGTTATTTTTTAAAATAATACATAGGACTGGAATATGATGAGTACCTTATCTATATGTTCTATATTATGCACATACAAAATGCGTCAGAAGTTAGTTTGCCTATAAAGGAAGCAACTCATGTGAAAGAATGATTATCTGATTAAATATATGAGGTAATTGTGTCACGCTAATATTTTAGTTAAATACTATTTAAATATCTCAATATACAGAATTAGTGGTTCATGGAACAAGATTATTATACCAGCTGAAGGTAATTTAGATTGATGTAACCCTCCAGAAATAATGAGATGAATGAGCAATCAAATTTGATATCTGTAGAAGCTTTTCCCATTTAGGTAGAATAGATATGTTAATTTATCACACAGATACCCCAATTGGGATCAGAGCCCCATTACAAGAGGCTCCTTTGCTTTGGCTACTTCCTACAAATAGGAAGAGACAGCTCATGCACCAAAGAGTTTACAATCCAAAAAGATAAGAATTGAGGGAACATCTACAGTCACTCAGCAGATCAGTGCTAAAGACAAGAAGAGAATCTATTAGTCTTGAGCTTTATTATTAGACCATGCTGCCTCTCAACAACTTCTTAGCATGTTTCTCACTGCATTGACCCATTGATGTAAAGGAATTCATTTTTATAGTGATAGAAATTTAAAAGATTACTGCTTTGACTTCTCAGCTGAAGCCAAGCAACATTGCTTTCCACTGAACTCTTGATAGTTTTGTATGGAAATAATCTATTGTATAATTTGCAATGTTTTAGAGTAAAGAAATAAAGCCTCAACATTAAGTCTTATATCGCAACCATGCAAATAACTCACAGTGAAGTCAATTCTTTACCAAATCTAGTACTGTAAGGTCCTAGTTGGATATCAGTTCCTTCTCCTACTCTCTGGTATGGCCAGAATCTAGTTCACCTGTTGTCTTATTTATCTGTTTCTTTTTCTACTTCTGCCACCTGCATTTCTTTCTGACTTCCCTCAGTAATTATTTTTTGTCCCTAAGCATATTTATTGGGGGCAAGAAGAGCTCACAGGTCCCTGATGTCCCCAGAGTGGAGTTTTTCCACATACTCTTAGTGCTGAAGATGTGAGTTTGTGGTGCAAGGATTGAGTAACACTGAGTTTTTGTTCTCTTCATCCTACGGCATGGGTGTACCTGCTTCAGCAGACACCTTACTCAGTGCCTGCTTCAAGTGTTTATGGTTAGTGATTCCTGCACATCATATCTGTGTCTATCTCTTAACACCTGCACTTAATCATAGTGCCATATTTTATGATGTATGATCTCAGTGATGATCTGAGATGTATGGAACTGTACAATTTGCTGGGGAGGGAGGTTAGAGCAATTATATACAGTAGATTTTTAAGTGTTCAGAATCCTTGTGGAATCAGGTTTACTAAAAAACTCGTCTCTTAGTTAGCCAAGTTATCAGAAAATTTCAGCACCCACAAAGCTAAGTACTTTACCAAGATCACCTTCTATGCCTTGAATAGATGCGTACAGTTATCAAAAGCCCCAATTTGCCTGAGTCCCCAGCAACCTGAAGAAATGTTTTAAGTAATAATTTTGTCATACTTTAATTGTTTTTGTCCCAATAAGTAATCTATAAGCAGCCCTGCCCTCCTCCTGAACAGAGATAAGCAGCACCATACTTAGCAGTTATAAGTCACCTTTAAAATGTTTTAAATCTGTGAATGCTATGCTGCTATAAAGTTGGAACAGTGTCAGAGCAGTCATGGGTTAAGGCTTAATGCCATCTCAGACCTGCAGAACTGTGACTTGCTATTAGAGGGGTATGACTTGGTGTGCAGGGGTATTAACAAGAGGTAGGACTATTCCTTCAAGAGGAGGGTGGCACATAGTTTGGGGTTGGAGAAACCACTATGTAGCTTTTTTTTTTCTCTACAGCCAGAAGGAGGCAGCTGGAGTTGCAGGTAGGAGAGGAAGTCTTGAAAAAAATGTTTGAAGTAAACGGGAAGGAAAAAGAAGTAAAGGGAAAGGAGTGAAAGAAAAGAATAAAAAATAAATAACCAAAATTGTGCACGTTTCACTGGATTAGGATAAGGTCAGGGGGGATTTGGTTTAGCAATCACACCATGGCAGAGCGGAGACCTAGAAGACTCCTGCATAGGTTGGATAAGGGAGGGGAGTGCTGTCACAAATTGCAAATGTACGGTGGTTCAGTTTAAATGAACACCATGAGGGGAGGAAAGCTGAACCTTGGTGCTGTGGCTGGCAGTGGTAGGGAGAGGCAGGCTGAGTGGGGAGGGAGATGGCTGCCCAGCACTAATAGCCCATGCTCATTAGTGGTTAATTGGCTTTTTAAGCTACTTCCCTTGCACTTGTGGCCAGCCAGCTGAGTGCGTGGGGGTATAAGAGCAGGCAGCAAACTGGTGAGTTGCAACTGGGTGCTTAGGGTATGTTGGGGTTGTACATCCTGAGGGTGAGAGGGGGTGTTAACTTGGAGATACCAGCATCCACCTTGGCAGTAGAGTTCAAAAGGGTTGAAAGTTTGCCCACAGTACAAAGGAATGAGAAGAACTGGGACTGGTGCATAATGGGATGCCGGAGGAATGAAAATAAAGTGTTTTTATCATCCTGGAGAAGACTAAAACTACCCAGGGATGGCCTGGGTAAAAGAATCAAAGATAACCCCCCACTTGAATTAGCATAACTTAAAAAAGCATAGAGAATACTTAGCACAAGTTAGCACTCTTGAATAGGTGAATGCTCCCATTTTAAGGGCCTTTATAATGTCTGAAAAGGTAACCTGTAACTCCACTCTTAGGTGCATCATGCTGACTGCATGCAGTGCCTCTCATGCTAGAACTAGATTAGCCACCTTAGTGTGGTGCACTCAGCAGGGCTCCTTGCAATAAGCACAGTTTATTGACACCTTTACAGCTCTATACTACTAACGAAGCTATACTACTTCTAGTTTGAAGCGCCATTGTGTTCAGAATGGTCACTGTGTCTCAGTACAGAAATCTGGTATGCTACTGAGCTAGTAGAAAGCCCCTGGTTGAGAAACCCATCATTTTGGTATCTTTAGATACACATGTACTGGCACTACAGGAAATCCGCTTGCAAGTTCCCTTTCTTTCATTTCTCCAGAAGCCCAAAAAGTTGATAGGGTCATGACCAATCTGTGCATAGCCTCTTTAGGTCCTCTGGCATTGCTTGCAGTTTGTATAACCTCCTCCTTGTTCTTCCAAGTGTCACATAATGGTGCCAACATGGATGTGTTCAGAGGTACTCCCTCTAGCACATTTGCACAGACAAAATCTAACCCCTGGCTCTTTACACATTGTTATTTTACCTCACATGCGCTGCTGTTATTCAGTGTTTTTATAAATCAGAGGCCTCTTTTTAAAAAAAAAAACCATGACCAATACACCAGATGCATGCTGGGGTGGCCTTTAATGTTCATTGCTGAGAGAGATTGTGCAGTGAAGCTGTCATCATTTCAGGGAATTCAGTTCCCTATCCCTGTGTAGCATTGCACAGCTCTGGTTACAGAATAGTGCTTTGAAGTGGAAACATGGCAAATAGGATAGCAATTCAGCCTGGGCTCAGATGGTCACAAAAGCATTAGGAAGTAGTAGAGGATATCAAAACAGGTCTAGGCTCAGGAAAGCTTGAAGAATCAATTTTAAAGAGGCTGCCTAGTCCCTGCAGAGCTACCACAACCCTCTTCACAAACAAAGTACATCCATTCAAGTCTGTGGGAGTTCGGCCATTGAGTTTGTTTGTAGCTTCAAAGATCCAGAATTTACAAGTCTTTCTCACATTGAATGGGATCAGTAGGCTACAAGCAGCTCTATAAATTCTACAAAACATCAGAATAGAGCTCAGATCTGAGCTCAAAGATGTCAATGAAATATTAATTTTAAAGGGACCCTGTTCCCTTCAGATCCCTAATGCCTCCCAGTTGAACAGGAAATGATTGGAGATTTCACCTTTAACTCTGCAAAAATCAGTTGTATGCCTTTTATTGAAAACATTGCATAAACACTCAAATATAATGAGTGACTCACTCCTGCATGGCTGTTTATTTTTTCTAAATCATATCACACTGTTATAGATGGAATAAAATTAGCACAAAATATATTCAGAATTAGATTATCCCCAAGATGGTCATGTGAATGATTCCAAATGAAGTCAACAAGAGCCCTGCATGACACTGCCAGGACTGCATTTGGTCTTAAAATTGCATTGTCACAGAAAATAATACTTCATTAACTCTCCTGGTTTTGAATTTCAAACCCAGTCCTCAACAGGTATGACTAGTGTACCACCACTGATTTGGGTGATGGGTTACTGTTGTACCCCACTTCAGCATCTAGAGTTCCGTTTTTAATATTTTAAACAGCACTATAAAAATCTCATTATTAAGGGTCAGCCTCCATATCAAGCTGTTGAGCCACTATTGTACCCACAAATAAATTCCAATTCTTAATCTCAAGGCACTTAGTATTCCTCTGTTTGAGGGGATAATACATATTTCATGTTCTTCAGTAGAGTACATTCCAAATCTGTCTCATGGAAATGTACCAAGTGAGTGATTAACAGCTAAATCATTAAGCAGACACCTTCAAGCTTATGTTACTTCTAAATAGCTGATATTATGAAACAGTTAGTTAAAATGAAACGCGATTCAGATTTTTTATTCATCTTTTCTACTACTTTTTTTTTTAATTATTTACAAAAGCAAAAGGAATATAACAGTATCATTGTTTAGCATAGGGAATGTTAGTAAATGTAACAAAAATCTGCTGTCTAGTAACTACATTACACACAGATGGCATGTCTACATGAGATGCAATGGTACAGTAGCAATGTTAGCATAGCTTGTTGTGCCATAGCGCTACTGGGCACTAAATGTGATGCAATGCTACTGCGCAGTAGTAATGAGCTACTGCACAGCAGTTGTTGCTTCTGCACAGTAGTGTTGGGAAACAAACATACAGCAGTGGTACTGCACGGTAACACTCGTTATGCATAAGCAAGAACTAAATGACTGCACAGTTGTTGCCACATGTGCAGACAGAGCCAGAGGGTGTGTCTACATGTGCTATTAATGTGCTTTAAGCTTACTGCACAGTAAAATAAGGAGCAGTAAGCTTTCCCCAGGAGTGCATCTACACATGCACCTGTCAGGACCCAATTTGCTCCTGAAGGGAGCAGTTCAGTGCAGGGCTACTCCTGCCCTGCTCTTCCCCCTGCAGCAACCACAAGGAGTTCCAGACTCCCTCAGGTGCCAGCCCTGGGCTGGCAGGAAGGCACTGGGATCAGGCCTGGGCTCCAGGGGGTGGGGAAGCTGCCTCTCAGCCCTGCACCTCAATTGGCAGATCAGCAGTAATTTGCTCCTGGTCATCTGTATACATGCACAATAACTACTGCACAGTTCATCTACTACCTGTATCAATAGGTAGTAGCTAACCACACAGTAGACTAATCTACTGTGCAGTAAATGCTGTGCACATGTAGATGTGTCTAATTTATTGTGCAATAAACCATTTAGACACCCAGAGAGCAGTGTCTTATATCATAATGAATTAAAATGAAAGGTTAATGAAAAAAACACTGAGGGACAGAACATAAATCTTCTTCTTCAACAATCCCTCACAGTTGAGGATGTCTGTATTCTGCAGTTGTCTTATTTGTGTGTTCAAAGACAGCCACAAATGTTGATCCAGGATCAATAGACTCTACTTCAACTCAGGCATTTATTTCATATGGGGTGGGTGGCTTCAGATTCTTGATTCAGTCTATGACACGCGGTTTCTGCTGCTCCCACTTTTCTGTCTCCTATTGTCATAAGGTTTCAAAATACTGGGAACTTTGCAGCAGACTCTTCCTCCATTTGGGGTGGTCCTGGGCAACAGTCTGCCATGAGTTGATGTCTATGCTACATTTTTCCAAGTTGACCTTGAATCACGTTCTCTGCCCACCTCCTGAGCATGGCATGCACTATGACTGAGCTGAGAGAATAAGACTTGCTTCTGGAGTTGGACATCCAGATGACATGGCCAGCCCAGTGAAGTTGAGAGTCAGATGATCATCACTTCAATCTTTGTGGTGTTTTCTTGTGAGAGGATGCTAATGTTGGTGCATCTATTTTCCCACTAATTTGAAGGATCTTCCACAGGCATCATTGATGGTACTTCATAAATGACTTGAGGTGTCTCCTGTACGTTGTCCACATCTCAGCTCCAAACAGTAAGGTGGGGATTACAATTGCTTGCAAGGTGGGGATTACAAGTCCTGGGGGACCTGGGGAGCTACAGCTGTGGTGCATGTGGTGCTCCTGTAGCTTGGAGCCTGGCTGGCAGCTGGAGTGTGGCTCCAACAGGCCAGGCTCTTGTTTTGGGTGGCATGTGCTGCCGCCACATATGCCATACCATGTTTTTAAGGTGCAGGTTTTTTTTACCCCTGGCTCTCCTGGGGTTAAAAAACCCCTCCATGCTGCAAGGTAACAGCATGGACAATGCTGGCATGTGCGGTGTGTGGCATTGCAGACAGGTCTGTGGTACCACATACCACACGTCTGTTTATCTAGATGTGGCCTAGAGTGCCATCCTATCTTACCTTCTGCCTAACTTCAAGCAAACATGCCTAATCACCTTTCTGCTGTGTAATTCAAAATGTCTAGCATGTTTCTGCAGTCACCACAAAGAAAATTCTACCTTTACTTTATGCTGAATTCAGTAGATTTCAAGGCAATGTATCCACTGTTTAGCCATTGGGAAAACACCCATTTGATCCAGGATAAAGATACTTAACAGCTATCATGTCACAATAACTTCTTCATTACCTAGTAGATATGCAATCTTTCCTTCTTTATGAAGAACTTTAGTCTAAGGAAGGTAGTAGCTAATGTGTCTTTTGTTGAGATGTGACATCTGGACGGCAGATGTGAAGAGATTTAGCTCACTGGGTAGGATTTAACACCCAATTTCTGTCTAGACTCAGTACTGTGTGCCTGTGGAAGAGAAGATTCAAAAGTAAAGACATCCAGTTTCTACCAGAAGAATCAATGTTCTCCCACATGTATGCAGATCTCCAAGCTTTTTTTCCTGGAGTAAAAATGACTCTTCCTGGAGAAAAAAAAACCTGGTGACAGCCAGGATTAAATGACTCCTTGGAAAGTTTCTCCCTAGAAACTGAATGTCTCCATGCTTTCTGCTGATTTATCTCCTCCTGGGGACAAGGAGTGGAACCATGGGAGTGGTGCCTTCTTGAGACTCTGGTCCCTGATCTGGAGAAGCCGCAAGGGGCAGCTGCTTCTTCCCATTTGCTAGAGCTAGAGGGAGGCACCAGATGCGCCCTGCCTGCTTCTTACACTGTAGCTCCTGGTGTCAGAAGTTTTGCTGCATTGCTCCCTCCATTTAGCTGCCAGACATTGGGTGCTAAGAGGCAGGAAGTGTCGAAGCCTCCTATTTGCTTCACACGGCAGAGTTCTCAGAATGAGAAGCATGCAGGGTCTTTCCCCTGCTGCTCCCTCAACTCAACTCCTAGGCACCATGAACTGTGCACAGAAAGCAATGCTGTACCCTGACTGATGGGGGTGGGAGGGTTAGAAAAAGCCTCCTGGTGGAGAACTAGACCAGGGAAAGCCTCCCTAAGTCTTGCTTCTAGTCATAAAAGCTTTTAAACTGCCACCCCTACTGCTCCTGGGAGGGGTGGGAAGGGACAAGTAGAAGCCAGCTGGTGGGGGTCCAGGTACAGAGAGGCTCTCCCTGTCCTAGCACCAGCCTGCTCGTCACACCATAGACCCAGGCATGTGGAATGTGTAGGTGCTTTGCCCCACTGCCCTGTCCCCTCAGCTTCCAGGCACTGGGAGCCAAGGAGAGGGAGCAGAGCTGTGAGCCTCCTGCCTACTTCTTATACCAGAAGAGAGAAGGAGGTGAGGATTTGCCTTACTCCTGCCTCCACCCTGTCTCTTGAGGCCAGAAGCAGAGAGGAGGAGCAGAGGCAAAGGCAGAAAAGAGGAGCAGCTGCCACTGATTCCTGCCTCTTTCCCAAGCCAGATGTCCCACTTGGGATAAGGGCTGAGGGCTTTCCCCAAGTACCCCTTCTACTCACTGCTCCCAGAGACTGGGAATGGAAGAGGCTCTTCCCTGCCCCATTTCCCTAGTTCTGGTCTCCGGTAGGTGTGGGAAGTCTTTTCCCACTGTTCTACTTTCCTTGGGACCAGGAGGAGTGGAACAGTTACTGCTCTCCTTGCCTTCCCCAGACTGGGATCACCCTGGTCCAGTGGTGATGCATAGGAAGTGCATGGGCGTGCACCCCCTGAGAGCATCGGTGCACCCCCTGACAGGCCAATCTCCCCACTCAGGTGACAGGCAGGGGGACAGGTAGGAGCACCAGTGCCCCCGCCTGCGAGCATTGTCTGGGGAGTGGGAGCACTGTAGCTACTCTGGGAGTGCTGCGGCCACTTACCAGCTGGCACGGCTTCCTGCCTCCCAGTCACCGACTAGTCATTGGGGGGGCACATGCCCCCTGCTCCCCCCCCCCCCCGACTAAGGCGGCACCAGTTGCACGTTCCCTGGTCTCTGGAAGGCATGGGGAGCAGGAGAGAGAAGGTGGCTAAATGGCTAAGCTGTCCCTCTCCCAGAAGGATTTCTACTGATGGAAAATTTCTCAGAAATTTCCACCAGTAGAAAGTAATATCTATTTGTGTCCTCAGTATTAGGAGTAATGCAGTTCCATATATTCAAAAGATACAATGGTCATCTTAATCACAGAAACATGGAGCAATGTATTCTAATCACGGTCTCTACTATATAATAGAACTGTGAGCTATGGTCTTACTAATTCAGGGATGGATCCTCAACTAATGAAAATTTTCATAGCTCTAAGAACTTCAGAGGAAATATACAAGTTACATCAGTGATGATCTAGCTCTACATTGTCTTCAGATCATACATCTTTACTGGAAGCACAACATAGGCTTTGTGTTATATTTATTGCTCAGTAATAAAAAGGGAAACAATAAATCACAGTTTAACAGTTGATAATACTTAAATATTGTATTCCTAAAGTATTTTTCATGCCAAGATTATAAAGCACTTAGAAGTACTGGTTGGGTTAGTGTAAGAGTACTAATAAATATCATAGTCACTATGAGAAAACATCCTTCATTCCCCCTCAGAGAAAACACAGTCTATGTATTAAAATTGGTAATGTCCCAGTGAGGAAGTTGGGTGAAGCTGCCACAGAGCATGCTTAGCAAAGGGAATGGAACCTCTAGGATTTATACTCAGTGTATGACATGACCAATATTTCAAAAATTTACTTGAAAGCTTAGTCAGTAGTTAGATTTTGCTTTCAGACTTCATCTTACTTGTTCTTTCTAGCATTCATGATGTAAGAAGCTATCTTGCAAAAGTTTGCATGCTATAAACAGATTTAAATATTTTCACAAAAGCTATTGACAAAGGTAACATCTTAACATTTCCACAACTTCATAGTCAGTTGTCTTTATTTCATGTCTTTTAGGCCAAATTCTGCAGCTACTGCAAGAATCTCTTGATATTAATTGGAACTTTTGCATTTCATCTTACTCCAATATTTGGTTCCTGATGAATGTGCACAGGGCTAAAGCAGTGCAGTCTGTTGAGATATTAATATCTCAGACCGGAAAAATTCAAAATTAGCACTGAAGGTACTAACACGCCCTTCCACATAAGAGACACTATAATCCATCCTCCGCTGCCTACATTGGCTTCAGTGGAACACTTAATAGAGAGACCAGAATGCATATCTGTTCTTCATACCTGCTGGATGAAGAACAGAGGTTAAGAAAACAAGGCGAAGGAGACTGAACATTTTTCTGACATCCAAAATACATGTGGGTTTTTTTTAATACCACCAAAGCTATAAATGGTCTGAGCACTCAGGTACCAAACCCCTTGAGACCTAAGGATGGAAGAGACCTGATCAAGAAATGGAGAGCCATCAACAGTTATTGGAAGGAGAATTTTGAAGACCTTCTCAATCAAGACTCCGCTGTTGATAACAGTGCTCTTAACTCCATCCTGCAATACCCAGTCAGAGATGATCTCAGAATCTCGCCAACACTTGACAAGGTGAGGAAAGCCATCAAGCAGATGGAGAATGACAAGGCATCTGGAACTGATGGATTGCCTGAAAAATCTTCAAGCATGGGGGAAAGGAGATTACATCACAACTCCATGCCTTCATCTTAATGATTTGGAATAATGAGGAAATCCCAGATGACCTCAGGGATGCCATGATTATGACAATCTTCAAGAAAGGAAACAAGTCAAGTCTGACTAGAAATTACAGAGGAATTTCCTTGCAGTCCACCATGGGAAAGATCACTGAGGCTTGTGGGGGGTATAGGGTTTGTGGGAGGATGTGGGTGTGTGTGGGAGGATTGTAGGGGGTGTTTGTGGGGATGTGTGGGTGCATGTAGGGTTTGTGAAAAAGTTGTGGGTGTGTAAAGGGTAAGGATGTGTGGGGAGGTGTGGCTGGACATGGGAGCATGTGTATGGTGGGGTATATATGTGCCCCCCAACAAAAAAGTTCCCCTCACAACTCCCCCCCACACTGCACACAGTCCATGCCACCAGTGGCAGCAGCAGGCAGTGGGCCTTTGGGGGACTCATGGCCCATGGCAGGTGCAACCCCGCAGGAGCACATGGTCCCAGTGAGCCCCAGGACTACACATGGCTAGGCTATCGTCTCTACCACATGGGGCTCACAGGCAGTTCCTGGGTTCTCCACCTGAGCCCCACACCACCAGGAGAAGCCAGCAGCACAGTCCATTGGGCTCAACCAGAGCAGCATAGAATGCAGCAGAGCTGGCCTTCCTCCATAGTATAGAGCTCCCTGCCATTCCCCATGAACTGCACATGGAAATGAGTGGGGCTGGGCTGCCAGTTGCATCATGTTGGCATTCTCCCCGGAGGCACGTGACTCAGGCAGAAAAACCAGGAACTGAACATGAGCCCTGGGGAGCCTCATGTGATGAACTGAGGCAAACTCTGTGTCCCCACCAGCTTGGACTTTGCACTTCTGCCATCCCACCCTGGGTCCTGGCACACACCTGCCCAGGTGCCAGTTGGCTTCTGCCCACCCACTTGATGCTGCTTCCTCCATCCACCCATCACTGCCACTTCCCCTACCCTTCCACTGCTGCTGCCACTTCTGTGCCCCACCACCCACTTACCGCCACCACCACTTCCCCCCTCACCTGCCTGCCACTGTCACCACTAACCCCACCACCCCATTGTTACTGCAGCTTCCCTATGTGCAGAGCTGGGGTCAGGACCATTGCACAGGTGAGGGTGGGAGCACTGTGCATGCTGCTCTCACAGGAGTGAGTAAAGCTCAGTCCCATGCAAGCACAGCAGAGGCAGCCCAGGGCCAGGCCAGATACAGTGAATTGGTAAGCATTCACCCGCAGGCCAAATGAAATCACCTGGTGGGCCAGATGTGGCCCATGGGGTGTATATTACCTATCCATGTTGCAGCATTTGCTCACTTAGAAGCAGACCTTTGCAATCATGAACATCTTTACCAAGACTCTGGAGAATGTTGAGTATTTCCCATACCTTGGAAACCATCTCTCACAGAAGAAAGAAATCCAACATTGCCTCAGATGTGCAAGTACAGCCTTCAGACACCTGGGGACATGGGTATTTGAAGATCATGGCATAAGATTTGAAATCAAGTTCATGGTTTATTAAGCACGGTGCTGGCCCCAGCCTCCCCTACCCCATCTGGGGTACCATGCCATACACCAGAGCACACAGGCACAGGCATTCCCTGGGGACGAGTAGCAGACACACAAGGTGTGCTGCTGCTAATTGTCCCCAGGGAAACAAATGGCCTCGCTCATCTGGATGTGGCCCTACAGACTAACTGGTTCAGAAAGCCATGAGCTTTCACAGGCAACAGACTATTTTGTCAGATGCTATGAATGGACTATGGTATTCTCTTCCACTGACACATCCCTGATGCTTCCAAGGTTTAACATCAGCAACTTGAAATTGCTCGGTTATACAATTTTCTATAAGTAAAGGTCATGGCTTGGCCTTTTCTACTATTGACTGCTACAAGGACTTCCATTTTTGATTTGCCAATTACTAATCGTAGTTGACTACAACTGCAGAAGAGTTCTCGTGGGAAACAGCTAGCTTACATTAATCAGTACTCATAGGTTATAGCTTCTGCTTACTACACTGGATTTCATTTAAACACTGCATTGATTTTTAGGGATTTAAATGGTACTCATACAGCATACATTTAGCCTCATCTGAAGCACCATGGCCACTGCAGACCTCAGGGATCTTGCAATATTTTCTGTTTCTGAATGGGTCCTGAACCAATAGCTATAAATCTACTGATGTCATAATGCCATCTACAGGGTAAAAAGGCTACCAATTTCTCTTGGCTGACCCTATCTTCCAAGTACCTAAAAATAGGTACCAGAGGGAAACCACCGAGCCAAAATCAAAACCAAAGAAAATCCTATGTAATGACTATGAACAAGAAGAGATTCTCTCATGACATTCTTTTCCAAGAAAAGCAGTATTGCCAATTCAGGCCATAGCCACAAGTCCTTATGTAAGAAAAAAATGGTGAAAGAACTTGACCAAACAGCTCAGAATAGTGATGAAGTTTGGCCTGTGGTTTAGTTCTGCCAATAAAAATGACTGAAGATCTGTTTGTTTATATTATATTGTTACCTAGTAGGTATTAAGGACTGCTAGCAAATGTGTCTTTAATGACTAGGAAATCACAAGCTTTGCTAAACTGATGGGCCTGCTTCCCTTCAATGAGGATACTATACATGAAAAACAAAATAGATAATTTTTACTTTTCAATTATGGGCACAGAACAAACTTAACATACATTCTCTTAGCAGGCCAGAGCTGAGCCTATGGGTAGGATCCTACCAAATTCATGGTTGAAGTAGGCTGTGCTGTGGCTCCTTTAATCTTCTGCTATGAATTTGGTAGGGCCCTACCTATGGGTCTCAGTTTGTCTCTGAGTCACCCTAGTCAAAAAGATTTCACTGTTCCCCAAGTGAGTAAGCTTCATTTCCCACGTAGACTTCATAAGGTGAAATATTCATTCCATTATATGAAAGAGAAGCAACATGCTCAGATAAAATATTACCTTGCTTAGCAATATTATCAACCAACAACATGCTCAGATAAAATATTAGCAATTATTAAAAGGGACTTCCATATTTGCTAGCCACAAGCTGACAAAATCTGAAGTACTGGCTCTCTTTTGTATCTCATCCCACAGACTATAAATGCAAAGGGAAGCTGTAGCTGTATAAACAAGGAAGCACTTACAACCTTTTCTAAGACATGACATCCCTCAATTGTAATACTTTTATGCAGTTAAAAAAGTTATTTAAAATATTTTATATAAATGTTTTATAAAAGCTAAATAAAAAACTATGAGGGGAAAAAAGAGGGAATAAAAGCTTCATAAAAAGAAAATAGAGTAAATTTGCATGAACGATCCCTACTATTATCCTTCCACTCCAAGAGGCATAAGAAACTGTATTTTTTCTCTTAAAGCATAGATTCGTTAGCATGCAGCACTTTCTTATTCAGCCTTAACATTTTTCCTGAACCCTTTGAAGTAGATAAGAATCTGCTATGACAACACTGCATTCTCCATATGTTTTACGAGCTGGATGCATGAGAAAGGAGCACTCAAGTTTTACTAATTAGCACAATGTTTTTATTTCCACGGCTTATAGTCATTTTAAAAAAAATAGTAACTTGTTAAAGTATTTAAATAATTTTTTTCTGTTCCATACAGGGCCAAAATTGTCATACAGGTGACTGCATTTGTGCTCTGCCAATAAGGTAAAATGAGCATAAGGCATGTGGAGATAAGGATGGTTGAAATGGTGACACACTGGTGGCTTCCTTCTGCTGTTGAATGGAAGTGTGATGACTGACCATTGGTTGACATATAGGAAAATAACTTTGGGAACCTCCAAAACTAAAATTAATGGCTTATTAGAACTTGAGTTAAAGAGCCAAAGCCTAGCTCTGATAAACAATTAAGGTAGGCTCTGTCGTGCCTCTGTTATAGAAGCCTACCTTGCCAGAGTGGAATATAAAACTCAGTTAGGCATGTATGCTCTCTGTTGTGTGTATGAAGAGAGGGAGAATTACACACATCAGAAGGGCAATCCCAAAGTTTGCATGCTGAGTGGGAAGCTGCCTATAGCTACCCAATGGGAAATGCTATGCCAGTGATTATCAGCAAGGGTGCTGTGGGTTGAGTACCCTGTTATGTATTCTATGGGGGGGTCCCATGTGTCTCTACAGCATGCACTCCCCAGTGGGTTACAACAGCTTCTGAGAAGAAAAATGAAATGGAAACCAACTTGGTCAATATTGTTCACAAGAATACAGTTTTGTTTATCATTTCTAAATATATTTATATTAAAATGCCTTTGAATGTTTAAAATAGAGAAAGATAAAACATTTAGGTTCAAATATTTGGATATGTTGGCCAAAGTTTGCACACCCATCTAAGCATAAATAAAAGTGGCCTGATTTTGCAGAGTATTACCTGTGGGTCACTTTTTCCCTTTTCTCTCCTTGTGCAATCCCCTTAACAGGCATACCATGGATCTCTGTGACTCTGTAGGAAGCAAGCAAGTGCTGCTCTGCACCCTTTCCTGCTCTTGTGGGATTCCATGAATATTTGTTCTGTGGGGCAGGAGTTCTTTTGCTCTCTGTTTTTACAATCCTGAGAACAATAGAGTCCTGTTCCACCATTTGGACTCCTAAAAGCCACACAAAAACAGATCAATAGTAATAATAATCAATTCTTACTACATCTAAAGGAGTCCCCTGTGGTTCAGTGGTAGAATCCTTATCATACCATAAACCAGAAGGATTGACAATTGCCAAAACTGCATCTACAATGGTTAATGCAGTTACTGACTCCAGAAAGATTTCATACATGGAACCATGCTGAAATATAATTTGTAAGTCACTATGCTAGAAGAGATGTTTGCCATTTTATTTCAAGTAATTTTATCCTTCTCACATTTTGCTTCTCTGCTGATTTTTTTTAACCAGATTTTCTTTTATATGTTCTTCCTGGGAATACACAGCAATGTTAATGTATGCCTATTTTCTGTGATCTATTCTCACTTGGCTATGAATCCAATTTTACTCAGAAATTGTTTAGCACATTTTTTTCATAAAAGGCCAGTTTTGAGTCTTGAGATAGTATTAATTTTGAGATTTGCCTTTTGTTTAAAGTAACTAACTACTGTGGATTTTTATGACAGTCCCAAATTGAAGGGCAGAGTCATACTGTCAATGAGAGCTTAGTGAAATGGGATTTTGCTTCTGAATTTGAAAAAATAGCTCTGGATTGGCATTGGGCAGTTCAACCCATGTAGCTGCCTGAATCTGTGCTGGTCAGGGTACCTGACTGCATTAGCAACCATGAAATAACTAGCATTTGTCAACTATAGATCTGCTATTACTATGATCCTCAAATAAGGAAGATCTGTGCACTAGTGCTAGAGATGGCAGGATTGTGAAATGGTTAGCAGTTATAGCAAAGTATTTGGTAACTAAGATTATTACAGAATGAATTGGGAGTATGCCAAGTATTTTATCATTAAAATTCAGCACCAGTGGAATAATAAAAAACCTGAAACCACAGAAATACACAGAAGAAAAAAGATAAAAGATGAGTAGCAATAGAAGGACTCCTGCTGGCATTGCTCTTTCTCTTTTCCTTATTCTTGGTATAATGCAGGACATTTTTCAGATTTAACTTTAACAACAGTGAGCTACCAGTTGCATGAAAATATCAACCATGGACTGTATATATTGAAATATTGATGAGAACACCTTTTTGCAGAACTGGACATTGTTAGCCTCTCAGTTTCTAATATGTAAAGGGGTTGGGTTTTTTCCTTACTATTTCACTACTACTTCACACAACTTTTATGATAGGGACATAGCTTTCTTCAGCTTCTTTTAAATCACATATTTATTTTCTAAATAGAGTTGAGAAGTAGCTTTTCCTTCAACTATGAACAAAGTTAGAAGAAAAGGCCAGCAATGGACATAAATTCTATCCTCCCCACTCACCCAGGTATCAGCTTTTGGAACAGCAACTATCTTTTTTTTAATTTATGTAGATAAAGCACCTACAGTCATGTCATCAGCAAGAATTAATGTGATATTACTATTAAACAGTCAGGTGGGAAAATATTGGTTAAAAACTCACCTTTTTTCCATGGTGATACCAGGAACATCCTTATTTGAGGGCCATAGTAACAGCACTCTGTTTTTATCCACCCCACTCCCACCCAGTCCCTGACACACTTAAAAAAAAAAAGAAATTATGAAGACAGGTAACTTGGATTTCATCTGTGGTCCATGACTTCCTTTGTAACTTACACAGATTTGATCCATTTTTCCTGTAGGTCCAATATGGAAAATAAACTAGCCTCTTCAAATACTATGCTTCAGTGATATGGTGACCACCAAGTAACATAGAGATAACAAAGCTTTCAGCCAACTATCTCAGGTCTAATTTGTGGTAAAACAGATCTCAAAATGGGCTAATGCATCCTGCCAAGCAATCATGAAAGTGGAGTCAAGCCTCCAGATTAGTTTATTACCCTCCTATGATTTAAAAATATTCAGAAGTCTGTACACCTGGCAATATATAGTTCTTCCCCAAAGGCTTTAACAGAAAGGGCCCTTTGGGATTCTGTGTTGTATCTTCTTTCTTATTTAACATTTATTTTTACTGTAGGTCAAGCAAAAACAGAACTTCTCTCTCTCTCTTGTCATATGGTCACATGCTTGTTGCACCTCGTAACCGGCATACCCTTGACCTGCGAGCCTGGGTGTACCCTTGACCTGCGAGCCTGGGTCGGCACGACCGGCTTGGCGCAGAAGGGATAGATGACCGGATAGGTGGGGAGTACCGGCGAGTAGGAGTCAGGCGGCTTGAAGCGTGTTGGTTGTATGAAAGGTTTATTGTACTTACGCTACTGATGGTCGCAGCATAGGCAGGATAGCTGACTTGTTCAGTTACAGTGCATAAAACAGAACGGTCTAAAGGGGTCTGTTGGTTCATGGGGTTCCTGAGCTGAGCCCTTGCTTTCTAACCCAGAGGCTAGGTGCGGCTGCCTGACTCAATAGTCCCAGAACTGGTCAACAGCTCATGCACAGGGAAAAATTATAATGCACTTTCGATCAGTAAACTTCCGAGAGCTCTTTGAC
>NW_017728906.1:177106496-177136437 GCF_001723895.1 Crocodylus porosus | reverse complement strand
CTGCAATACTTATCATTGCAGACAACAAGCTCCTTAAGTGTGGAGAACAAACTTTTAACAAACTCCAACTGCAATGCTTCTTTTAGCAAACAAATAAAGGCTACTAGTGCTGAGGGGTCTTTATGGGCTGCATCCTTGCTAAGTTATTATGGTCTTTTGCTTTGCTGGCATCGGCACTCTAACCGACAGGTAAAACTCAGACATGACAATGCTCAGTATTACTTCAATATGAAAGGATTTCAAATCAAGATGTGATAACTCTTGGGAGAGATCCTTTAGTCAAGCACAGTTGATTGGGCTCAATACAGAGCTGAATAGGTGAACCTCCATGGCCTGATGTTACATGGGAGGTGAGATTATATGATCAATTGATTCTGGAATGGAAATGCAGGAACTCATGAAAAGTTATCCCCATTTTTTTATTTTTCTTGTGTTTACTTTTCTTTGGAAGGCATGTTGGGCTATAGATAAAGCAAGTGATGTAAGCAGAAGTTGGGGAAAATTAAATTTAAACTTTGGTTTGCAATTACCATCATATCTTCTGAATAATCTAAGATTTTTAGGAAACTATTCTCTCATCGATGTTACTGATTTCTTTAATATTGTACCTTGTGGCACAAATAAAATTCATATAGTTTCATCTCACTATAAATGGAGTTAGTCATTAATTGGCACTTATAAGGAAAAAAGGAATCAGAATTTAAACATGTCATTCCTACTGAATGGTGAATGGGAAATGTTTCACCTTTGCTTAAACATGTCCCTGCTTAGCAAATCAGAGAGAGTGTACTTTCTGGGAAGCAATTGTTGCAACTCTGATTTCTGTCATCCCATGTTATTTTGCTTCTTGAGTCTCACAGACATATTTTCTGAATCAGGTAGTTGTTCTCACGATTACTGCTTCGTCATCCTCCCCTTCCTTTTCTACTGGATGCAATGACTAATCCTGGCCTTTCTTTCCGTTATTATGAGCTTTTTCAAATTCGTTGCCCATGTGTACAGTCCAGGGAGATTTTTAGCAGCTTCTACAAGGAAATGCTCAGTGTGTCCATGTATAACATCTCATCCTGTTCTTGTTACCCTTTGAATAGCTCATTTTTTCTTGCTTTGTTTGATATTAAAAGACAATAGTTGATGGAAGGATCAAGTTGTATATGAAATTCAGTAGCCCGTGACTACTGCTCACCATCATTCTAGGATGGATTTTTACTGATCTATTCTTTAAGTGCACAGAAATTACTATCAAGTTAGAAACGATGCCATTCTTTTTTTCTAAGATTCTAAAACCTACAATGAGCCAAACACCACAGCAAATATTTTTGTTAAAATCAAGAGGTAAATGTTCTCATGATCAGAGAGGAAATATGGTCTAATGGTTAAGGTGCCAGTTTGGGACTTGAGACCTGTGTATAATTTTCATTTTCATCAGATAATATTTGTATTAACTTGGGCAAGTCAATCTCTCTGTTCTTCAATTCCCTTCTTTAAAATGGGGATAATGGTACTTCTCTGTCCCAGGAAATTCAACAATGAATACATTGAAGATTATCAGGCACAGTGATTCAGTAATGGGGGCAAGATAAGGACAATATAGAGATGGAGAAACTAATCTTGGGGTTTCTATAAATATTTCAATCATTCTCAATAAAGGACT
Organism: Crocodylus porosus; assembly: GCF_001723895.1. NCBI lineage: Eukaryota > Metazoa > Chordata > Crocodylia > Crocodylidae > Crocodylus > Crocodylus porosus. Next base: position 177,134,783 of record NW_017728906.1, on the reverse strand, counting down.
TGAACTATTTGAAAACTAAACATTGGATTTCAGGTTCTTCCAGTGATTAGAATAAAAAAATATGCCACATGAATTAATCATTCCTAAAGGATTTATTTGGGGGGAGGGGGGAGAGTTGGGGGGGTGCTTAAAAAAAGTTGAAAATCCTTACATTATACCTGGAACTGTTAAAAAAGTAAGATATTATTTTCAGAAAAATATAATATCTGGGGGTCAAAATCTGAAGTTTTGGTGAAAAAAATATTGAAACAATGATATCAAGTAGTTACCTTCACAGCTGTTCAACTTTTGATGGAAAGAGAAAACTTTTGATAAAGGCATGGGGTCTAAAATGTACGTTCTTTGTGGTCATGTCATATTCTACCTATTGGACATCTAGGTCAATTCAGGTACTTAAGCATGATTCTATTCCACTGAGTTCAAATCCCTGAATATACATTGATGCATGAACTTTTGTATTACACCTTGACCTTACCTTAAGATTGAGTCATAATAAAGCAGCAAGATGGTAGAGGACCCACCTAGCTTTGTATTAGCAATTTTTGAGAGACTGGAGTAGGGTGGAATAGGATTATGTTTAGATGCCCAAGGCCAATTACATGTGTAAAAGGTAGACTAGAATCTGTCCTTATGTGACCAAAATTCAAATCCTAGCAATATCAGCACAATCCTTCATCTTTCTAATGCAGACAGATTGTTCTGCCTATCATCAAAACATTTTAAATAAATATTTTAGCTATATCATCCAATACATACACCAAAGTCTGTTTTTCCTATCATTTAGGATAGCATTGGTCTACATTTTCAGCCTTGCAAGAAACATGCCTAGGCTTGAACCTGAACACTTTTAGAAGGTGATACACCACTTATTTCTTTCCATTGGTTTTCCATTGAATATGTTATTTGAAATACTGGATGCTTAAGTGACTGGACAAGTTTTTTCCTGAGATTCTTTTATGAACCAGGTTCTGTTGTTGTTATAATAGTGTAAATTAGGTGATACTCTATTAAACCTTTAAGATCTCAACAGAGAACAAAACCTATCTTAGTGTCCTTAAAATTTCAAAGAATATATCTCTTTCCTTCTTTTCTGGACATGAGCAAATGATTAATGATCTTGTGTAAAATATACCCAGACTCCACCATGTTCTGCAGATTCATTAACTAGGTAACAACAAATGATTAAAATACTGTTCCATATAAAATAGTCATAATATCATTTTTTCCATATGAAATAGTTGAACCCTGATCAATTCTTTGATGTAAGTTTTGGATATGCATGTGTCTATATTTTAATTTTTTTGGAGAGCATGTAGGGGAGAGAGGGTGAGAGGGAGAGAAACAGATAGAAAGGAAGAGAAAGAGAATATTACTTTCCTTTAATTAAAATGGAAAAAAGCAAGCCAAACAACCAGTAGAAAATCAAATCCCAAGAAAAGAATAGGAACTAAATTTTACCCAGCTTACATCTGTGTATCCCCACGAGGAAAGGAGAGATAGTTAAAGAGAAGTGATCTGATGCAGTTGTTCAACTTTTCTTTAATGACTTCCAATTTCTTTATAGAACAGCAACTCTGTATTGCAATTTATCACTGGCATAACATGAGTGTAGAATGAACAGAGTCAGATTAGCGTAAATATTGGAGAGAGAAAGCAATACAGCTGCAGTTCCTGCAAAGCACTTAGGAGATACAGAAGGATCTGTACAGGGAGATACAGGGAGGGACCCAAAACATATCCAATGCTGCACTCGTCCTGTGTTTGACAGCTATTTTTCAGAACAGGAGAAAACTTCACAACCACAAACATTTAACACTGAGGTATTTATAGTTTATGCATAAAATTAGCCTTTGGGGATTGTCATTTACTAGGAAATGTGATTGTGTCTGAATGGGATTATGGAGGACTGAATTAGCTGATAGGAAATTCATGATGACTGAGCAGCTTTTTAGGGCAAACTGTATTCAGCAGTGTGTCAGGTAAGGGTATCGACACACAGACAAGCTAATGAAAAGTTAGTGAGGCTATTGCAAGATGAGCAATGTTAGAAATGTGAGGTTAGCTATATCGGTGTGCATGAAGACTGTGAGGTAGTTTACCTCCTCAATGAAAAGGGGGTGGTTTGCTCACATTTACCCTGGGATCAGAGTATGCACAGAAGTGGTTACTGCAGAGTAGCAAACACACTATAAAGTAATATCCTAGTTTGCTTTGCTTTCACTGTTTTGTGGGCCCATAGCTTAATTGCAATTAGGGTTTAATTAGGACTACTTGGCATGAGGGAAGACACAGATTGTACTCAGGAATTCTGCCAGAGGCATTTGGGTTCAAACCACATCCAGTGTAGCAGTGGTAGGATATCTTATGAGAAAGTAAACCTAAAGCCAGTAACAGCTATGCTACAACAAAATCACTCCCACTCCATCCAGACAGGTAGCAAAATCACACATAAACAAAGCATTTGCTAAAAAAAAAGTCTCTTTATTTCTTCTTCTTACTGGAATAGGGGTTAGTACCACTCTACAGCTTTCAAGCCAGAATGAAATACCTGACCAGGAAGAGGTATAAATGTTCCTGAAACTGCTTGCTTATTCTGAAGGAGGAGGTATAGTGTATGTTGGCATCTTTCCTACAAGTCATCCTAACTGGCTGCAAGACAAAGAGGGCGCCCTACTTCACTTGACACTAAAAGGCTCCTGGCATTGAGTCCCAAAGAAAACAGTAGTTTGTCTCCTAGCTGTTGATCTGGGAGCTCTTCCTCTTTTCGTGTGTCTTCTGTGTTGTATCCCAACATACCTGCTTTCTTGGTAAACTTCCTTCCATGGCTTTTAAAGGCCAGTCTATGACATTACAGGTTTCAATGCAGGAGACCATTTATTCACATACTCAAGATGATCCCAATTCAGAAAAAAACACAAACGCTTACACCTTTAATTTTACACATGTGACTTGTGTATGCACTTAAATGAGTCATTTTGGAGTGTAAGTGAGTGCAAGCATTCACATCAACCAGTGAAAGTTAAGCAATTTAGTTTGCGTGGTTGGAACTCCAACCAGCAGTGCACTATACAAGTGTTCAAATCTGGGGCTGGAGCTGCTCAGCCTGTGCTGGTGATGGCCTCCAGCCTTCCAGTACATCCTCTGGGCTCCCCTGGCTGCTGGGGTTTATTGAGAGTGGCCAAGTGAGTGGCTGGACCACATCCCTTCAGGGAACTTCCACTCAAAGTAAGCCCATTCTTCCTCCCTGCTCAGAGCCGTCCAGAGTGTGGCCACTCTCTTCGTAGCAGCCACATCAGTTCCTGTGTCTGCATCCTGCCATGGATCCCTATCCCTTGCTCAGAAGCTGACCTACCCAAGAGCTAAGTGACCTCGGGGTTAACAGAACTGCTCTTTTCCTTGGGTCATCATGAAAGGGCCAAGGTCAAGGAAACTGGGGGAGGGACCTAGATACAAGAGGATATGGTGTCAGAAAGAGACTGCCTTAGTATACCTTTTTTTTGGTAGCAACATTTATTTTCAATAAAAATAATTAAAAACTGCCTCTCTTCCCTTTTTGCAAAGCTACAGAACTAAAGTGGGAGCAAAGGGAAGGGATGAAGTAACTTGGGAGCATGGGTAGGGTAGGAAACAGAGGAGTTGCCAATGGGGCAGCATCCTCCATAGAACCTGGGAGGCAATGTGGGAGAGAGCAGAGGGGGTAGGTCCAAGTGCCATAAGTCCCTGAGTCCAGCATGAAGACCAGGGACATCTCAGTGTAAGTGGAGAAGAGGTGAGTGATTCTTGACGCACTGGCCCCCTGAGAGGGCTGTGGCGGTTCAGGCAGGGTGCTCCACCTCTGAGGCCCTGGGCTTCTCATGAGGGACCATGACATCCAGCTGCACTACAAACCCTGATGCACCTATGTCCCTGGATTTCTGATTTGTCTTCCCTGGTACCTCGTCTTCACGGGCCCTCATGTACCATCTGCTGCGTTGGGGGGGGAGGCTTCTACCATCTGCTGCCATGCTTGCCCAGTGGTAGCATAATTGCTCACTGTCCTTTTCAGGGATATGGGACAGCTGTCAATGAAGGGCATGGTGTGCTTTGTGCCTCCAGAGGTCTTACTGGCATTGAACAGCCTCCTGAAGCACATGTTCATCCATTTTGTTTCTTGCCTGCACTGTGTTTCCTGAGCCAGGGTCATTATTTTTAAATGCATACACATAATATTTCTTCTTACATCCTTAGAATTAAGTATATTAATAAAAAATATATATATTCCACAGTTAAGCTTCTATAGGGCAAAATGATCCTGCAAATGTTAGTCATGTACATTACAATATAATCATTAACATAATCAACTACTGTTTCTTTGGGATAAAAATGCAATCAGGCATCATCTGCTTTGACATACCTGAGATACCCACATCCTGGAATCATAATGGAAATGGGTAGAAAACCTTAAATGCGGTGGGTATAACAGTCCCAGTGTTATACTGCTTTTCAAATGCAAGATGCCAGAAGGATTCTTAAAGAATTCAGCAGTGGTCTCAGCAAACATTTATCAACTGCTGTTTTTATAATTTTATAATATAAGCGACTACAGGTGACAGCATCCTGTTGGAATTACACACAGGAAATTATAAGACAAAGATCAGAAAATTATTTGTCTGTTTTCTTGGGGGATTTTATTTTTAAGTATTGACAGACTTCATGCTGTCTTGCATTTTCTGTCCTCAGCAAATATAATAAGCAAAATTTGTGTGCGTCTGTACACATGCATGCTCTTTCTCCCCTATATTTCTGACCCAGCTACAGCCAAGGAGCACAGTAATGGAAATGTCTACAAGAAGGCTGTTTTTGCAAGATTTATGGTGACTTCTCCATCCTCTGTTCCCAAATCAGAAGCCTGGCAGCTCAGGCTTTTTCTAGATCTTACTTGTGGACAATTATGATCACAATTATAAAATCACGCTACATTTTTCAGTGGAGTTACCTAGTTACTCAAAAAAGGACAGATGGCAATGTTATACAAAGTAATAACACCTCTTTTAAAGAAAACTAGAGAGCAAGGGAGCAGCTGCAGTGCTATTAAGCAGACAGTTGCTGAAAGAACTAGCAGGAGCAGAAAACTACCTAGCTGCTACAGACCTCTCTGCAGAAGAGGCTGTTTTTTGAAGAACTTTTTTTTTTTTTTTTTAAACAGAGAAGGGAAAAATAAAAATATTCTTCAGGGCCCTTTCTAAAGTACAGGGGTCTTCTGATCCTACAATTATGTGCAAATACATTGTACAATAATCACTCTACAATAAAACCAACCACTCAGGTGAAAGGTGCTGGACACCTTTGTAGATCACTGAAAGACCTACTGATAAAAATCCTGCTATATAACAGCTAGATATTGTTATTACTATTATTAATAATAAGGGGCCTAATTTTCCCTTAAAACATCAGTGATATTAATGAAACTTCAGTTATTTAAGTCTCCCGGTACCACTACTACATAGTCAACTGTTAGACCAGAATGAATATTTTTATACAATGTTTGACAGTTTTAGTTTGGTATATGATTATGATCTGGGCACGTTGGTCAGCATAATGGAAAAATTCAAGAGACTTCTAAAAACTGCTTACATTATTACATATACAAAATAAAATTTTCATTCTTTTCAGAATTTTACATTATACTGGGTTTTTCCTAACAGATCACATGATACTGGGGATCACATGGCATGTGTTATAGATTCCTGATTGGATCATTTACCTCTGAGTGGTCAGAAACCTTAGCAGAAGCTATTTTTAAACGCATGCTCTTTTTTGTACAAGTTCTGAGAGCCATTTCAAAAAGTTATTTCTTTCTTTACAAGTTGTATAAAGGGAACATTGTTCAAATTCTCCCTTTTGCTTAGGACTTGCTGTGTCGAGACATTTCTGGTATCTTAGCATCATTATTAATTATGATGATAATTATTGCATTATTAAAGATGAAATATATCGGTTCACCTTACACAACACTGCTAGCAAATCTTGACATAAATGGAGCAACCCTGGCTCCTTGCCAGTGTGTCTTATGCCAACTGAGCAACTTCTATTCTGATATTTTATTGTGTTTATATAAAGTGCTCCCTTTTTGTCAATTTGTTGCTTGGTTTTAAAATAATATAGATTAAATGGAGAGGAAGTAAAAGCAGCAGCTGTGGAAGAGATACTTAAGGGAATGCTTAATAAGGATCTCTGTGAAGGGGGTGAAGAAAGGGGCTGTGCCAAAGAGCAAAGTTCTTCCTACCATGTGTTTGAATCCCAAAAAAAATTCTTCGTACAGACTATCTCACACAGCAGCTGCTGGGAAAGTTATTTTCCAGCTATAGAAATTGTGTCAAAGCAACAAAAAGCAGGCAGACTTCAGTGAGCCAGGAGCTGTACCTAAGTTGATCCTCAGAAAGAAAAAGACTGCTGATGGGCAATCTGGAATGGAGGGAATACTGTTTTTGTGTTGCTCATGCTGATGAAAATGAATGGCTTTGGCAGGAAGTCGATGAGGATGTGAACATGTCTCCCTTTGCCTCCTCTCTGCTACCTTGTCACTTTTTCTTTCAGCTCCCAGCTCTACAAAAACATTTCTGAGATGGCTACTACATTACACCTGCTTCCCTACAAGATGAATTTCTCTTTGAAAAGAAATTACTTTATTCAAGATTTTTTTTGTTTTGGAGCAACTTTACATTCATCATTTAATTTCAGCATCGTTCATATAGCTCTGTAATCATGAGGCACTGAAAAATGGGTAGAATGAAAGAAATGAAAATCCTCAGTGAACAAAATTAGTTACTTTTGCTGATCTGTAGTTATTTTCTCAATTTTCCTATGGCACAGAGAGGTGATTTGTTTACTTTGTAAAAAGACAGTGAGTTTCTGACACATCCTGTAATAGGGCCTCTGTCAGCTGTGTCCACTAGGTAGATCTGACAGGGAAACCATCTGTGTAAATAATATAATTTAGAGAAGCCCACAGTCTGCTCTTAACGGTGCTTGCCTAGAGTGTATAATACTTTGATCATGCTCTTTTTTTTTCTATAGGAACACCACAAGGATATCCTGTGGATATCAGGAACATGTGCAAGATAGTTAATCTCACTATACCATCTGAAGATTACCCAAGGAGTTCCCAGTTAGAGAGATCCAGCTGCTTTCTGACCAGTTTCTATAGAGAAAGTAGTATAAATGGTTCAAAGTAGTGCTCACAACTGAGCACAAGAGTTTTCTTTTTTCTATTTCTGAGCAGACTCTGAGGAACAAAATTTATGATCAAAATTGGTTGTATATAAGCAGAGTATCTGTGAAGTTATGGCATTGCAGGGCTATACAGATGGGGAGAAAGACTGAAAGACTTGGCCAAAAAAATCATCAGGCCATCCTTTGCTTTTTACACCTAAATAACTTTGCAACCTCTGTGATATGGGATCAGGGTGATGTGCTGCAGAAACACTCATTCATTCAGTTGCTTTTATATATTTCTATTAGGGCTGTGCAAAGCTTTGGTTGCTGATTCAATTCAGCAGAGATTCAGCTCAATTTGGTGGCCAGATCTCTAAATCCGAATCAAATGAGGAGACCCTTTACTCTCCAAATCAAATCGGAACCCTCCAAATCAATTCAGAGATTTGGAAAGATTCAAAGATTTAAAGCTGTGTTACATAGACACAGCTTTAAATGCTTTTTCTATGTACCTCAAGGTACTAGGCGGCTCGTGAATGCTGAGATGCTGGAATGGATGGAGCATCCTACAGGTGCATGGGGGGTGGGGGCGTCACAAGTGCACTCAGCAGCAGACCTGCAAGTGGACCAGAAGAACTTCCAGTACACTTCAGAGTCCACTGAGGGGCTCCCCCTGCCCTCCCCGGGTCAGCAACTGGTGCCTGGGGGGGCACCTGGGGTCCTCCTACAGCTGCTCACCAAGCTGGGGGCATGGAGGGGGCTCCCTGCGCCCTTGGCAGTGGACCTGGAAGTGGGCCAAAGTACTTCTGGTCCACTTCTGGGTTTGCCGCTGAGCATGTGGCAGCTCCCCCATGCTCCTGTGGGATGCTCCATCCACCCCACCATCACAGCGTTCACAAGCTGCACCTGGTACGTTGAGGTATGTAGAAAAAACATTTAAAGCTGTGTCTATGGCCTAATCAATGATTCTCTGAATCAGCATCGAATCTTCAGATTCGGATTTGGTCAAATGGAATAGGGACAGTGATCAAATCAATAAATCAAATCACTGTCCCCGATTTGGGCTGAATCTGAATCGAATACAGACCATTTCACACACCCCTAATTCCTATGAATTATCAGAAGAAGTAAATTTCAGCACTGTGCTAACAGATCATTGTTAGAGCTCCACGGCCAACTGAAGACACATTGGCTCAGACAAACATTGCCAGCTGGAGTGATTTTTTAATACTAAATAGCAGTTTGAGGCTGTGTTCAAAGACTCAGGCATTCTGCCTGTGTGTGGTTTTTGTTTCTGCAAAAAAAGAATAAGCTCATTAATGTGCTACTTTTTAAAAGCCCATAGTTGCATTTAGCAATACAAACAGGGTATTTTCTAATCTGGAACTCCAAGGCTGTACATTTTCTGCCCTAAGACAAGTGCTGAATTTTCCCATTCACTGGCAAACTGACAAACCAGTTGGTCATACATTTGATTCTCCAAAATATACCACTCTTGACAAAGTATAACATCACTATATTGTTATATAACATCTTTCTAAAAATATGGGATTTATAAGCTAGTTACTTCTCAACTATGTGCAAAAGCACTCACAGCCAGATTCTATTTACCCTCCATGAGAGGAAACACAATTACCCAGCTCACAGAGTACAACCAGCCCACCTTTTAGCTGACTAACTTTGTGGTATGGTGCTTACCTAGGGAGCAGAGCACTTAGGTTCTGGCTTTGTCACTATGAGGGTTTTGAACTTGTATTGCCTGCTTCCTAGGAAAGTATTCTAACCACTACATTTTTTCCTGAAGTTGACCCACTAAGCAATTAAAAGAGAGAGCTATGTGGGGCAAGGGGATGGATCAGTGAGATGGATGTTGCCCTGAAAAGGAGAAGCCCTAGGTGATAGGCACCGACTTTGATTTTGCTGGTGGGTGCTTTTTGTGTGTGTGTATGTTCCTGTGCCAAGCCCATTGCATGCCCAGAAAAAACAGTACATTACTTCAACCCAGATCACTTGGTATGGCTTGTGGGCTCTGAGCACCCACTATATTTTTGCTGTGTGCTTGATCCCTGGAGCACCAATGGAGTTGGCTCCTATGCTCTAGGTCAGTGCGTCTCCAACTATCTGATGTGGCAGAGCAGCAATTTTTTTTCCAGTGGGCCAGGGACCGGTGCCCAGTTTAGCCGGTGGCAGCAACTGAGTGTAACAGTGCTACACAAATGCGCAACTGGCTGTTTCTTTCTCTTTCCTCACCTTGCACGACATGACGTCACCTGGAGTGTTCAACATACAAACTGTGGTGCTATGACACATCATTGTTGTGCTTCTGAAAATATATTTCTTTATTTCCTGGCAACTCGCTGTGGACCAGCAAATATATTTCTTTCCTGGCAACTCGCTGCCACCACTTTGAGAAGTACTGCGCTAGGTTGTTGCCCTGATCTTTGCTCCCAGTGAGACAGAAGCATCCCAGTGCTGTGAATCCATTTGCTCCAATGAATATTAAATATAAGGTACAGCAGGTCATCTCCAAGAAGAAGTCTAAAGGGGGTTCTGGGCATTGCCTAGTCTGTAACCTAATAAAGCACTGTGCTGGGAAATAGCTGATATGATTTTAAAACCAACACTGTGTGAGGTCCAATTTCCTGGACAAATGTCCTCGCCAATGGCATGTGGAAGGATCTTCATCTTCCTCCTTCATCTAACAACTTTTAGTTATGGATTTCCTCTGCTTAGCTGAACTACAGCCCTTCTAAGCATTGGGCTAGTGCAGGGACTGCTGGATTCCAAACTATGTGTAAGGGCCAAAACCAGCAGTCACATCGCTACATATATACATACACTTACTATGATCAAGCTTCATCAACCAATCTGCAGGGGTATTCTTACTGTTGAATTTAGCAAGGGCAAATTTGCTGAAATATAGACAATATAGTCAATTAAATAGTAATTGCTCATTCTTTACACCTTTGCTGCACAATGTTTTTCTTTTTTGTAAAAGAGGAAAAGGAAATTGAGTTTTCATTTAGATGGAGAACAGGAAACATAGTATCTTGAACTAAAAATTTAGATTCTGGATCAGCTTTGAAACAAGAAGTAGATTCTTACAGAATATGTGGAGTACTGAGTATTTGTAAGAACATAGGAAGTGTTGATCACCTGTTCAACTATTAAACAAGTTGTATGTTGTCTTCCATTTTCCTTTTCACAGGATCAGCATTTAAATCCAACAGCTTTGACCTGTAAGTCCATTTACAGGTCATAAACATGTAAGGACAAAAAATCTGCCAGCTGAGATAAAATGAAAGGAAACCTAAAGCTTTTCCTTTTTTTCCTTGGGAAGAGCAATAGAATGACATTGCACCAGGCTGGCACTGTCAACGGGATTCGATACTGAAACAGCATTAGTTCATTGCATTCTGAAAACTGAGCCCGACTGAACTGTCTCAAATTTGGATATCCAAAAACTATGTCACCCAAAATAGTCATTTTGAAAAAATCTCAGACACAAATAATACTTGCCATCTTAATCTGTTTGAATACTGCAATGATATCTTTGACAAATATATCTGTTTTGGGGTATACTCTTAAGGAATTCAAACAGAATCCTTCCCACTTGCACTCTTACAGTGGGTCTTATTAGTGGCATGCATTGAAAAAGTAGAACATCTCCAGAAAAAACAGTCTGGTATGATGAGATGGCACAGCTGGCATCTATGGAGAGTGTCATATTTATCAGGCTAAACTTCTATGAAATGTTAACTGTAATTTGGAAAGAAGTCTCAAATTATTTTGGTAATTAAAAATTAGTCCTTTTGCACTTCTTTGTTCATCTTCTATCCCTCCCTCTTCCTTCCTCTTTTTCTTTCCCCCTTTATTACTAATTGTAACAGGCATATGCACAGTTCATATATTCTTTATATATATATATATATAATTACATTTAAAAATCAATTAAAAAGAAAGAAACACTGAGTGAGAAGGAGAGAAAGCTTGAAAGAGTCAGTGTCAACCTTGTGGAATTCCTGCCTCTTCTATGCTTGAAAGGCTTGAACAATTACAAGCACAGATTAGAATGTAAATGCTAGCAACCTGCCTCAGGTAAATTGAACAACATAGACTGCATCCAGTCTTCGTGACAAATTCTTACTCTTGAACATGTGTCCACGGTGCATTTGCTCTAGTAATCTTGCATGGCAGACTATTACACACACAAATAACTTTTATTTCCATTACCTTTCATGTCTATATTTTTCTGCAATTTTCTGTCTTATTTATGGCTTGACCTGTCTATGCCAGGAAGCTAAAATAGTAATGCTGGAAAAATATAAATAATTCATTATTTTATGTATAATAGTGTCCATGAAATCATGCAATAAATCATTCTATATGTTTAGTAAATTAATGCTGAATTCTGGTGAAGTACATATACTATCATCATGCGAACCAAAGGACTTCAGTTATATGATTTTTGCTCTTTCAGTATCTTCCTTGTGAATCATATAGGAGTAGGAAAATCAAGTGTCATTTTTCAGGGGTTTGTACATTTTTTCTAGGTGATCGTAGCCTGTGTGTGAATGATATATTTGCTCATAGCATTTATAATTTCATTGCAAAGCACTGTTATTGCATTTCTTGTATGTTATGGGGAATTGTGTTGTTATGGGAAACATAATTTTTGAGAAATAGATACAAGAGCACATGCAACTAATAATGGTAAGGTCCAGAATATAATAGCAGACAGACTTTTTCATAAAATAGTTATTGAACCAAAAGGGATGAGGGTATCTTACATTATTTTTTTTTGGTAATTAGTGAGAACAGCAAAAAGAGCTAGTTCTAGTTACAGAAAACAACTGTAGGTTGAGGGATCATGGGATGATTCAGCTTAAGGTAGACTGAAAGATAAAAAGAGATCAATAGCTAATACTTTGCATTTCAGAAGGGAAGATTTTGAAAATTGCAGGATACTAATTTGTGAAGGTAATTGAACTGGAGAACTCAAGGTCCTAAATGTGGAGGAAGTTTGCAGTATTCTAAGTATTTGGGCAGAAGTTATCTAGAATTAGCATCAGAAGGTATTAGAGTTGAGGAGAGAGGCAGAAAGGAAAAGAGGAAAGGATACATAAGTAAAGACATCTGTATCATGGAAGTGAGAAGGTTTTTGTTAAGAGTGAGACTTGCCAGATGCCAAGCTATAAATAACAAAAAAGAAATATAAAAAGTCTCTTTAGCCATATAAATAAAAAGACGAGAAGAAAGAAGAAGCAAGGAAGATATTCTGCAAGGATGGGGTCAAAGTTAAGGATAATTAAGTCCAACACAAAAAATCAATGAATATTTTGTCTCAGTTTTCAGATGATAATCTACTGTGAGGACAAAAGCAGTCAGGCTGGTGGAAATGAATGAAATGAAAATCCCAGTTCTGTTGTGGAAACAAAATTCAAAGGACTCAATAAATTCAAGTCAGACAAGATGATCTCAATCCTAAAATACAGAAGGAATTGGCAGATGAAATTGAAATTCTGCTAACACGGATTCCTAATAAATATTTAAAATCAGCATGGCTGGAGAACTGTAAATTTACCTTTGTTTGAGAGAATGGAAAAAAATGACTTGGAAAATCAAAAACCATTAGTTAAATCTGAATAATATACAAAGTTTTAGAACAAATGTTGAAGAGAAGACTAAATAAAGACATGGAAGAACATAAATATTTAGTGTGGTTTTGCCAAAAGCAGATTGTACCATGCTAATGTTGGTATCTTCCTCTGAACAGATAACTGATTTTTAGACAAGAAAAGATTTGATCTAAGTAATGTGGTAAAGCATTTGATGTAGTAAAGAACAAATCGTGAAGTTGGACCAGGTGGTGGGTAATGACAGGGTATTTACATACATGAAACAGAATTCTATTCATGTTACTGCAGCAGCCCCAACTGAGATTAGGATGCCACTGTGCCAAATGTCTGCTTCTGAGAGCTTAAAACCTAAACGGAGGAGACAGACAGAAGCAGTGTTGCAGGTGGGGAAATGGGACTCTGACTGATAAAAAGACAGGTTCAATCTGGAATGGTAAACTAGGACCAGAGTCATATGGTATTTCTGTGTGCTACTCTCATTTGAATACCTTCATGCATAAATCATAAAAGTATTACTTAAATATTGATATCCATGTGAAGACTTATGAGTGTCAATGCAGGCTTATATTTTGTATGCCATTTTGTTTGTGGTGTGTGTGAATATACATTAAAATAAGCCCAAAGCAGGCTAGAATTCAATGAGTGGTACAAACATTTAAAAGGTAATTGCCTGACCCGATTCCTCAGTGTATTCAGAGTATGACCGGTCACTAAGGCTGTGCAAAATGGGCCACATTTGATTTGGATTCAGCCTGATTCGGGGAACAGCAATCTGATTAGTTGATTCGGATCACTGTCCTGATTCAATTCAGCCAAATCCAAATCTGAAGATTTGATGCTGATTTGGAGAATCAGCATGTGGAAAAGACTTACCCGCTGAAGCTGGGAGGCGGCGTGATGCTGCGCCAGAAGATGAGCGTGGGAAAAGTGAAACTGTGGCGGGCAGAACTTCAAAGAGAAAAAACACGGACAAGCTGGAAGGAGCCGGGGATGGCTCCTGCATCAGCCTGTGCATGCTTTTTACGTGCCTGCCAGGGCCGATTGGCTGGCTGGACACCCAGGGCCAAGATAAAAGGCCCAGTGGAAGAGCAGCAGGGGGTGCCAGAAGAGAAACCCTCAGCCGGTCCAGAGGGGCAAGAGCATGCCCACAGTCCCAGGAAAGAGCCCTGGTGGGCACCACAGGAAGGGGAAGCCCCAGGGATCCGTGACCAACTTGAGCCAGGGGAGTCGCCCACAGAGCCAGAGTGGGCACTGACGGGCACCACTGAAGACTGGAGTCCGGTGCAACCCAGCGTCAACTTAATATGGATGCCAGTGGGCAGTAAGGACCCCATCCAAGGAAGGGATGATGCAATGGGGAATGAGACAGAACCAAGGACAGACGATACCTAAACAGGAAAAAGGGGGCTGCAAAAGACGCTCAAAGAAGGAACACCATGGATTGACTGTGACCATTAGACCCTACGAACTCAAGCATTGAAGACCATCCGGGACATCACCCTTAATGACATGAGTGGTAAAGTCATGGTTAGCAGTAGGCGGGCTGTAGGGGAGGTGGAGCTCCACAAAAAGGGACTGGAGGAAGTGACCAAGGGAAGGCTTCAGGGGGGCAGGACCAAACATTATCCTCCTGATTCAAACCAATTAATCATCAAAGATGTGGCAGCAAAGGCCCCCTGGGGAACCACCTTGAAGTCGCTTGGTGGCCCAAGAAGCCACTGCAAAGTCCAAGAGGCACCCCTGCCCACGATGTACCAGGGAGAGGCACAGAAGTTTACACAGTGATTCGGCCACAGGCACAGCTTTAAATGTTTTTCTATATAACTCAAGGTATCAGGCACATACATGCTCATGATTGGTGGGGTGGATGGAGCATCCCATAGGAGTGAGAGGGGCCCCCCGTGGGCTCAGCAATCAGCCACAGGGGGACCCCGGGTGCCCACCTAGACCCAGGAGGCAACAGTTACTGAGTTGGGGGGGCAGGGAGGGGGTCCCCCACGTGCTCCATGATGGACACAGAAGTAGGCTGGAAGTGCTTCTGGTCCACTTCTGGGTCCACCCCCCATGCTCCCATGGGATGCTCCATCCACCAAAGTATCTCAGCATTCATGAGCCACCTGGTACCTTGAGATATGTTAAAAAAAACATTTAAAGCTGTGTCTATGTCCGAATCATCAAATCTCTATGCATCTCTTTGCATCAATTGGGAGGGTTCCAATTCAATTTGGAGAGATTAAAGGGTCTCCTGATTCAGTTCAGATTTGGAGATTTGACTGCCAAATCAGGCCGAATCTCCACCAAATCGAATCAGTGACTGAAGCTTCTCACAGCCCTATTGGTCACACCATGTTGTGACCTTCACAAACTCAATGTTTTCAAGACTCTTGTGTCTTAGCACTCACCCCCAATTTAAATGCTTGTATAAACATTCTCATGGTTTATGGTACATTTGCAAGCCTTCTGGTGTGCTTTCTCATGAGGATTTGAATGGAAAAGGTACACAGAAGGAAAGAGCCCATTGTAAATATTGAGATAGCCGTATTTCACACCAAGGGTTGTTTTATAATCTTTGGGTAATATCAGCTGCTTACATAATATATACTATATAGATGTAGATATACACTTTATATATATATAACTGAGCTATATATTTTACTAAAGTTTGCTCTTGGACAAGATATGTCCCATGTGAGCACTTTCTTTTCTCAAAGAAGTAATGAATCAATGAAAAAGTATAACAAATCAAGAATCAGAAAAGACATGCAAATCTTTCTAGAAGTTACAAGAGTCTACATATGGATGAAAAAGGACAGCTATGGTCTTTTTGGTAGTTAAATGGAGAGAGTTCAGTACTGGAGCTCTGCTTCACCTTCATTAATGAAGGTAATCAATATTAACTGGGGTGCAGAAATTTCTACCTTAATGACTAGGAATCAATGCATGTGTTCAGCTTAAATGGGGGTTCATGCCATTCAGCTTTAACCTGTCAGACATGCACAGCTACAGACCACCTTGTGAATGCCATCCAGCTCCAGAAGAGAGTTAGGTCTGTACCTTTCTATGCACCCTCTGCATAGCATTCAAACTATGGTAAATCCCTGCCATAATATATGTACATAAGATACTTTTATACATGGTGCAAGAACTCATAACTCTTCCTTTTAAACTCTGTCTATTAGCACACCTCTCTAAATAGCAACAGGAACACTGCTCAGCACTTTCATGAATCTAGACCTAGGTGCCCAGATTGGATTCGGCAGAATTTAGATACATCAGTCACAATGAGCCATCCAAAGCAACTCTATTCCAGAGGCCCTTAGGCCCCTTAAATGGCTATATTCTTTCAGCCTCCACATTTTGGCCTAAAAAGATCCCTGGGCTTCCAGAAGATCAGTAGTCTGAGGTCAACAGTCTAGGTGTCCAGCTCCCACCTCAGTTCTATTGTGAGCCAGAATGGAGTGGTGGCAGCACCTAAGCACTACCAGAGTCTTCAGAGCGAGCTACTTTGTTAAGCATGCTTGAAGTACATCTAACTTCCACCCACCACAAGTTCAATACAAAAAAAAAGAGAGGAAGACCAGCCACCATCTGTAAAACATGGCTGACGGAGGATGAGGTGATGGTGCTCAACTTTTTTATATTATCTTAGTAACTAGAACACTCATCCAGGATCTGGGAAATCTCCCTCCACAGCCTCAGGGAATTCAAACTCACATTTCTCATAAGAGCGTCTTAACCACCAGTATAGATTAACCATAGACCCTTATGTTTAAGAACTGAAATCTTCAACAAAAATCTGGATATGAGTACCTTCCATGCCTTCTGCTGAAGCTCAGTCACTAAGCTGAAAGGAAAGCAAGAAACATGAGTAAGAGGGACTCTGTAGACTGGTGGTAGTGACATCCCCTGGGAGGAGAGAGATGTCTGGCAGCAACTACTATACTTATTTCTGATCTTTTTCAATAAACACTTCATTTTATCAGCATAATGAGCCCTGGGAGCATTACAGCTCATGAACTTCCATTTAGATGCATGAAAAATTCAGATTTTGCATAGATTTCGGACATGATATGAAATCAAAGATTTCCACCTTAGTTTTAGCTTTTAGAAGGAAGATAAATTCTCACAGCATATTCATTTTAGCAGCTTTCTCCTACCATAGAAAATCAGAAGACCCATGTTATTTTGTTTTTTAATAGGTAATATAAAACTGTAAGTAAGTGCAGGTAGCATCAAGGTGAAGACAGGGATTTGATTCAATTGCATTGTATGTGAAGAGTCTGCTTAAAGATCAGGATAGTTCTCATTTTAGTTCCCATGTATTTATGGAGACAAAAACAGTTCAAGATACTTTGGGATTCTTCATTAATAGGTTTGTAAGAAATGGAAAAACTGAATTGCCTGATACCCACTAGATAACTGAAGTGCTAGCTTTTGTTCATCAGCAAAAGAGTTCCAACTTTTGTCAAATGGTGGAGAAGATACATATGGCAGATATTAATCACACTGCTTAGTGCCCTACAGTGGTGAATGTAGTATTCGGATCTGCTGGGAATGGAATAGAATATGAGCTTCAGTGACAAGAAGCAACATTTAACCAGTGGCAAGGAAAACAGAAAAAAGGAGTAGATTATGATATGTCCTGAATTATAGGAAATGTAAAAATTCCTACAGAAATGAGAGTTTTAGAAATGTCCATTTTGGAAAACAGAAACAGATTTTTTTAAATGTTCCAGGCCAGCTCCCTGGTTGCCCAGCTGGCTTGTTGGATGACTGCCAAACTGCTTGGGCAGTTCATAGAGCTAGTTAGTCATAGAGGGAACTCTTTGAGTAGTTCAGTGACCCAGCCCTGTAGTTCCATGAAGACCCAAGAAGGAGTGGAGGGGCAGACAAAACAAGGCAGATCACTCATGCCATTGCATAATGTAAGATAGGCACCCCACAGAGCCAGCCACATGGGAAGTATGAAGACAGCAAACCAGTCTGGAGCTGTAAACCCAGCTCTCCATATACACAGGAATGTTATGAATTACAGCTTCTCAGAATAACAAGGGCATGGTAAGGATGAATCCTTAAAGCACCATCATTGCACTATGAAGGTGTACTAGCCAGTTTTATAGGCTGCAACATACAACTAGGAATTGTATCACCTCTTAGAAGTTCAAGAAAGATATAACAATTAAGTCTGTTCTATCAAGAGTTTATTCAGCTCCATTTCAGCTTAACCTAGCCCTGACCCTGATACCTAACCAACACTGGTATTGTTAAGTAACCATTCATCATACAAGCAGGTATTTTTTGTCAGGTTCATTTTGGTTTTCATCCTAGCAACATGTACATGGCCATATTTTAATGACAGAGAACAATTACAGGCAACTAGCACAAACACTGACTAGTCATGCCTTCCCAGCATGCTAGTAATCTGTAAAGTACCTTTTCAATGGTGCCTCACCCTGATGTTACAGGAGGGTCTACTGAGTGTTGGGCTGCTCAGGCCCTTTGGCTCTGACAGGTTTGAGATGCAGATGACCTGGGGAGTCAGGTGAAGTGACAGGCAGGAAGGCTAGCAGTCAGGCCTTGGGAGAAAATAAGCTAGGGACCCAGCCACTTGGTTGCATAAGAAGCATGCTAGCAGGGGAAGTGACTACCAGAGATACCAGGGTAACCAAGGAAACAGATAGTTGGTGAGCTGGGAAGTCCAAGTAGGGACTAAAACAGGAAACTGGAGAACTCAGGGTCCTAAATGTGGAGGAAGCTTGCAATTATTTGGGCAAAAGGTACCTAGAATTAGCATCCAAAGATATTACAGTTAAGGAGAAAGGCAGGAAGCAAGAGAGGAAAGGATACATGAGTAAAGACATCTGTACTATGGAAGTGAGAAGGCTTTTGTTAAAAGTAAGACTTGCCAAAAGCCAAGCTGTAAATGGCAAAGGAGAAATATAAAAAGTATCTTTAGCCATATCAAAGGACTTGAAGAGAGCACAAGGAGCTGGCTAGATACAGAGATGACTGCATGGTTAGTCCATTAATTTTGGAACCATAGAGCTAAGCAGGCAGGGGAGCCTGGGCAGCACCTGGTCTATGACAGCTCACTTAGTGGCCTGCCAAACATTAACAAGCTTATAGGAAACCGAATCTTATAGTAGCCTACCAGGCAGGCTGAAGAGCCAGGAAGCTACAGTGGAACTGGGTAATTGTTTCCTTGGTAGCTTCCCAGGCAAATGAAAGTCATCAAATCAATGATTCTTCACCTGGAACCCCTGGCAAAGCTGGCCTGGCTCCTAGGTGGTGGTTTTCCCTGTCACGTATTTCTTCCAGATTTGATTTTTTGCTTTTCTCTTGTATGGTTAGCATCTGTGTTTAGGTTTTCCATCTCCCCAGGCAGATGCTAAACTCTGAACTTCACACACATCCATTATCAGTGCCCCTCATAGTTCATTGCAGAAATGCAAGATCAAGTCCAAGTCTAGCACAAAGGGGAAGGAATATAGTAGCATTATTTATCTTAACAGTAATGATCCCCTGGTTGCAGAGCATTTAGGAGCCCATCTTGAGAACTGGAAGCATTTACTCTATCAAAAGGGATGTTGAACCCATTCAGACCCATCACTATCTCTGGATGATGGAAGGATATATATAAGTTGTACAGTTGCCAGCCCTAAATGATTTCTTTCTGTTTGGCATTCATCTGGGAAACAGTGTTCAGTAAACCAATTATAAAATCCATTGGAGATGACAGGAAAAACTAGGTATTGGCCAGTGAATTTAGATCACTCCAAGTGCATCTACATGAAATGTTTACTGCAGAACTGATTAAGTAGCTCCGCAGTAAAGTCTCAGCATCTACACACGCGGTCCTATTAGGCCACAGAACATGAATTAACTTCACCGTGGGTTAGTACTTGTAACAAAAGTACTAGCCTTGGTGGTGTTATTTAGTGCACAGCAATGCATGCGTTGATTCTGACAGGGCTGGCTGGGGGCATGATCATGCTTTAGTGTAGGGTTTACCTGCCAGCTAGCCCCACACTGGAGCACCCTCATGCACCTCATGCCACCCCTCCACAGCACATTGAACAGCCCCAGCTAGGAGGGGTCTAGGGGATCTGCCTGCCAGCTCAGTCCAGGGCTGCTCTGATCAGAGGGTTCAGCCTGCCAGCCCAGGGCTGCTCTGACAGAGCAGCTGGGCTGGCAGGTTGACCCCCTGGACCCACTTCCAGCTGGGGATGCTCTGACTTGGATCAACATGCTGTGGTCCCAGGCACATGTGTAAAAGTGGCACCTGGGAGCAATAAAGGCTGGCACAATGTGCACCAGAGTTCATTGTGTCACATTAATTGCATGTATGGGCACAACCTCCTAGTTAGATATTGAACCTAACAGCTGTCTGTCTGGGATCAGTTTTGCACCCTAATGCCTCTTAAAGTTCTGTAAACAACCAGATTTTCCACACCGTGGGAAGATGGCTCTACCATTCTAGCCAAATTTGCTTCTGAGCATCCTCCCAGGTTTTCCCCTTTACTGCTGAACTTGTATCAAAGTCCTGGACATGCAACCTTTAACACACCTCCTCCATGTACTAAGACAGTTCAGCCAGTAAAAGGGAAGCCATGAGGCTTGTTGGCTCTAGGGGACTGGGACTACGTAAACCCTGTCTTGAAAACAAGACCTCTTGCTGTCAAGTTGCTCTGTGCTCCACATGTTGATGTTGTGGGTCCCTGTGCTGGCTGGAGGAGCCTGACCCTTCCCTTACTCAGTTCTGGAAGTTAGTCAAAGGTAATAAAATCCCAGCATGTGGTCTGCAGTTCAGATTTGGTCTCCATCCTGTCCCAATTACTTGAAAAGCCTTCTCCAAAGAGCTTACACATTTCAATCATTGCGTGTTCATCTGGCCAGAGGGTAGTGCAACACTAGATGAGCAGCAGGGTTCTAGGTCCTCGCAGCCAATCAACCAGCCACCTGCTGTTCCAGCATCAGACAAAACAGGTGCACACTGAAGACTGGTGGCAAGATCCCCTGGTGGATTTTTTAAACCCAAGAAACCTCACATCTCTTTATGAGGAGTGAGGAATCCTTTCTGCTTATTCTCACAAGACCTAAACCTAGGGACTCAGAGCAGAAATTCCTGACAAGCTGTGTTTACTTGTTCTTACATTAATCAAGGCCTGGTGAGCAGGGCCAGCTTTCAGCTGTTTTGTGAATGGAGAGTTCACACTTCTACACTGGGGCTTCCTATCTCCACAATGGCCAGACTGACAGCTGAATCCTTGGTCTGACCTCTATCCAAGCTGAGGCAGCCAGCCCCCAAGGTTTCCAGGCAGGCCAGCTCCATGGGTTGTCACAGACATTCTTCAAATTTGCTGATCAGATGATCAAGCGCTCAAGATGCCAACAATTATCTTAATGGTTTACTAGCATGGAAAAGCCACAGAGAAGCTCAGCAAGAATGGTGTAAGGATTCACTCTTCTCCAACTCTACAGAGGATACCTGAACCAGGCTCATTTACATGGGCTTTGAGGAAAACTGGAACTAAACATGGGAAGAAAAAAATCCAGAAAATTCTCCATTTAAAAGTCACTATCTATTCTTCAGGTAAAGAACAGAACGCACAGAAGGCATAAATAAGAAAGGTTTATGAATGTCATGGAGGGATCTAATACCCATTCAAAGGGAAGGGAAAAGCTTTTTCTCCAGCGTCCCCCAACATGGCATCCCAAAGAGAAGTACTTTTCCTGAGGGGATCTTCTGCAGCATCAAAGCAAGTCTCTGGCTTTGAGACGCTAGCTTTTCTCAGTTTCTGATTTCCCCAGTAATCTGTTGCACCCTCACCTTTGAGAGCTCTTTCTTTTTAGTCAATGCCTAGAAACAAGAAGAGTGTTTCCTTCTTTAAAAGAGGAAGAGTACCCAAGTGCTGACATCATAAATAACACAGCAGACTCTGCTCCAAAACAAACTCTTTATTATGTTATTTCAGTTCACTCTGTCTTCACATGGACTTTATTCGGTCCTCCCTGAGACAATTCCTTTTCTCCTGGTCTGCTCTGGGACCTTCTCTTGGTATTCAACCTGACCACCCTCTCTCCAGCTCTCTCGGAGCCTCACTCTTTCCCTTCCGGCCCAGTCATCCATGCTTGCAACAGACAGTTACAAAACTAAAGTAACCCAGGGACAACACTCACCCAATACAATAAAACAAAAGGAATGAGAAACCAATCACGGAGGAGTCTCTAGGTCAGAGGTGGGCAAAATATGACTTGCTTACAGGCTGGATCCAGTCCACCAACTGTTTGGATCTGGCCTGTGAGCGGGTTGACTGGATGTGGCCCACAGCTGCCCCCACAGCGCTCCATGTGGGGCTGAGGCCCACCTGAAGCAGCCCACGGTGTGCTCCTGCCTGTGCCCATTTGTGCCATGCACACAGCTTCGTGGTGGGGCTGCTCCTCATGCAGTTGCAGCTGCTTAGGTCCTGCTCAGCTTCCCCTGCCCTCCCGCCTC
This sequence comes from Crocodylus porosus, assembly GCF_001723895.1. Taxonomy (NCBI): domain Eukaryota; kingdom Metazoa; phylum Chordata; order Crocodylia; family Crocodylidae; genus Crocodylus; species Crocodylus porosus. Next base: position 177,112,454 of record NW_017728906.1, on the reverse strand, counting down.
CTCCTGTCCCTGCTACACTCCTCCAGGAGTGGGGGAGCTCCAGCCAGGTGGCTCCTGCCTCAGCACACAGGGCTCCCGCTGCAGCTCCTTGCTGCCTTCCACCCACTCCACCTGCCCAGCAGGATGAGCAGCCACCTACAGGCGGCTGAGTGGGTGGAAGGCAGAAGGGAACTGGAGCCCCTCACACAGGGAGAGGATCTGCTCAGCTGCAGCTTCCCCGCTGCTGGGAGTGGTGTCGTAGGGGTAGGAGGAGGGGCCCCACTGGGAAGCTGTGCATGCTGGCTCGGGCCAGGGCCACCGCCAGGGCCACTGAGTGGAGGAAGAAGCACAGTGAAGGCTGCTCTGGGAAGGAGCGGGCTGGGCTCAGACTCATGTGGAGCACCACAGGGGCAGCTGTGGACCACACGGGGCGGGGGTGGACCACACCTACACCTGCACCTGCACTACCTGCATGAACTCTGCTGTATGTGCCCCAGTCTCCTCTCCCTCCCCCAACTGTGCTCCCAGTACCCAGTGCGTGGGTGCCCCCAAGCGCGCATGCACACACACACGCACGCACGCACGCACACTAACAAACCCCCCATGCCCCTCACCCACCTCACATATACAACCCCCCCCCACACACACACAACGTACAAAAGTAAAAGCTACATTGAGCTATTTTGCAATCGCCTCTATATGTGCTATTCAAAAAAGCATAAATCGGGATGAAAATTATTTTGAAATATATTAAAACATGTTACAGTAGATGTTTGATTTTTAGTTGATTATTTGTTTTTTCTCTGTAATTTGTTAAAAATACATCTTCTAAATGATTTTATGTGTGCTGCCCTTGACAGCTCACCACAACTCATCAAGTGGTCCTCTAGCCAAAATAATTGTCCACCCCTGCCCTAAACCCTGTTGCTAGGTCCAGACTACCATCTCCCCCTTGGAGTGGAAAGGACATGAAGATGTCCTGCCTATAAAACTATTTACAATAACATATGCTTACATTGTGTGCCCCCTCTTTCCTCTCCCACAATGTTCCCAACAAGGACTACAGGCTAGAACTCAGCCCACTCAACCCTTTGCATCACAGTGAAAGAAAAAAAATGAGACACAAGCAGGACAAAGACTATGAGCATTTCTTCCAAAAGATAAAAAAAAACAGAAGGCTTAAACCCCTTCCTCTTTCAGCTCACCACTGAGATGAAATAAAAAAAAATAGTTTGGTCATGACAGGATGGGTTAATAATTTGAGAATGTCATGCTAATTTGTTTTCATGGAAATGTCAGACAGAGGAGAATGCCTTTCAGGGAGACTCAGGTAGGAAAGCAGATTCACCAATGCTGGGATAATCTTGCAAGGTCTTATGACTTCAGATCATATTTCAAAGCAGCTTGTGTTTGCAACAAGAGCTGATGGTTTTCTCATTATTTTGATTCTTGTTAAAAATAACTACTATTGCCCATTGTTCTCAGAGGGCCTGACACTTTAGCTATTATTAGCCAAGGAGATCACTGTTTCTTTACAGCTTTTGTAGGTAGATCTGAGGCTGTCCCTAAAAAAGAGAGTTTTTACATACCATTGTTCCCAACAGGACTGTCCCAGTAGGACAGTGAAGATGGCTGCCTGTTATTCTCCAGGGGTCAGAAAGAGTCAGAAATGTAACTAGTATAGCAAAGCAAAAGAGGACACACCAGAATGTCGAGACAGGGAGGAAAATTCAAGAAAAGAAAGCAAATGTTCAGCCAAGCAGATGCAGGAAATATGAGCTACAGGTCAAAAGCAGGCCCACTGTATAAATCAGAGGTTATTAATATTTTATTTGCAATGTCATAATCTAACCAGAAAGCCTTCTTTAATTGCATTTTAATTCATTGTCCATGGGGAAATTCTGCATGCTTTAAGAAATCCTGTAGCTTAAGAAAATTTTGTAAAACATTCCAACTTTCATAAAACTTACAAAAATAAGATCTGAAAAGTTCTGGCAAGACTAAAAACGTGAGAGGGGATTTAAGTTTTATAGTAAAAAAAAAATCTAATGGAGAGCCTGCTGAATTCAATGGCCTTGGAAATGTATTGAGCATCTAAGGTAAGTTGCTTTTAAAATGCTACCATTTTAGGTCAAGTATGGACAACAGTGATGTCATCTCCCTGAAGCTTTTTGCAGCTTATCTTTAGAACATACACTGATCAAGTCAGGAAGGAAAAAAGTGTGACAGGAATAGAAATAGAAAATAAATAAAGGGCTTAAATTCTAATCTCTTGCTTTCTAGGTATCTACCCTGCCTTCAGGCTGAAGGAGTATCTCCACTAGCTCAAGCCAACAGGCATTCTTTTATCCTTAACCCAGGCTTTCTTACAATAATGAGGGCCATGTGAATTGGCACAGTGCATTGTGAATGCTGCTGGAGCTATTTTTCATTGAAGAGTTTTCTAATATTAATAGCATCCAAACCCATGAATTTATTTCTCTTACAGAGACAGTGCCTGCAGCTGACTATCCCTGGCATTTGTATAAGCAATTTATTTTTGATTTTCTGTGACTATTATGCATTCTTATTTTCAGAAGACAGCATAACTGCATATGCCTGACTCATTTTACTGTGTACAGGAGTTTTCCTCTGTGAAACTAAACATAGAAGATAACACTTAGTTTCCCCTTTTTCTCTTTGAAGACAGTTCACAGCTTTAAAAATTCCACAAGAAGCACTAGCAAAATTCTAAATAAGAAAATACAGTAGCTTTAATGGGTTCTATTGTTACTATTAAGTTATTTAACCTCTGTGAACAGCATACTGCTGTTTCAACCAGTACCAGAGGCCTCTTTAACCATAACCTCGGCATGTTATTAGTTAGATGGTTTGCTTTTTTCCAGATTTCTTTCTTTCTTGGTCATGTTTTGGGAATGTTATTATATCTCTATGATTCTAGGGAAAAATATCATTTTCAAGAAACTGGAAATTTAAAACACAATATTTCAACCATTGCTGTCAGAGTGATATTTTTTCTATAAGATTTAGGCTTCATTTTTAAATGATCTCAACTTGGCTTATTTAATGGAAACGATTGAGGCAGAGCAAGCCTTAGGGGTGTGCGATGGGGATGACTGCCCAAGGCAGCATGGCAGGGGGGTGCCACACACACACGCACACCCAGCAGTACTCTACCCCTGCATTGCCTTACCCTACCCTGGCTGATCCCTGCCCCCACCCCCTCCAGTTGATACTCAAGAGAGGCCAGGCCAGGCAGTGCAGGCAGCTGTGGCAGCATATTCCCTGGGCCCCATCATGGGCTTGGGAGAAGCCCACAGCACTGGGTACCAAGCCAGGCATGGAGCCACTTGCCAAGGCAGCTATGCTCTCCCCGCCTTTCTCCCCCATCCCATGTGGATGTGGTTGGCTGCACATCTGCGCCAGGGTTGTTGCACTTGCTCCTGGCCTCAGCAGTGGCTCCATGTGATGCTCGGGCAGTGGTGGGCTGGGCTGACTGCTGCCGGGTGGCTACAGCACTGTGGCTAGAACACTGATGAGCCAGGGATGGGGCCACTTGCCCGGGCAGCCATGCTTCCCCCACTTCTTATCAACTGCCCCCAACTCCAGCTTCCCTGTCTGCCTGTGCCTACAGCAGTGCCATTGTCTCGGGGAGAACACCAGGGTAGGTGCCAAAATACAATTTCTCCCAGGGCACCATTTTCCCTAAGGATGGCTCTGCATTGAGGATACAAATTGTAGTTCTTAGGTAGCTTTTTTATGCAGAAAATGCAGCCATGTTAAAAATGTTTCTCTACTAATTAGGAAAGAAGCAGGATAATATACTAAAGTCATACCAAGAATACAATGAAGTCGTTCAGTGAGTCAGGAAAACATTAGACAGCATCAACTAGATAAGCATTTTTAAATCTTTGGACTTGAATATAAGTCCTAAATGAGGTGATAAAGGGCATGTCTACACCATAGACTTACTAGGCCAGGCAGTGCATTATCACTCCATACTAGCTGCTATACCCAGGCTACCACTTGAACTGAAAGCCAGGTACCTGTGGTCAGTCATCATGGTATGTGGACTAACAAATGTGAATGTACTGCAGAGCAGTGGACTATGCTTGAGAGTACTGCTGCCTGTTACAGTAAATTTTGCAACATAGGCATGTTCTTAGGAGATCCCAGGTTCACTGACATTAACATGTAATCATCGTGGAATAATGGGGAAATTACAGAGCCTGGAAGATTGATGTTGTATCAGTATTGGTAAAGAGCAAGTAGGGATTACCCAGATAATATAGGATGCTTAGTCTGACATTGCTTACAGGAAAAACAGTGGAGAAGCTCATGAAGGATAAAGCTAATAATGGATTAAAGGAACAAAATATAATTAATGCTAGTTAACATGGTTTTAAAGGAAAATAGGTATTGTAAAATAAATCCGATTTCATTCTTTGAGGAGATTATATGTTTGGCCAATAAAGGTGACTGTGTAGATATAATAAACATGGACCTTTGTAAAGCATTTTATTTGCCATTGTATGGAATACTGATTAAAATTCAGCATTATATGATATTAATAGAAAATATAAGATGGATTAAGAACTGTCTAACTGATAGATCGCACAAGTAGTTGTCAGTGGGAATTTATATCTGAATGGAGACACTTCTACTGGGATTCTGCCACAATCATTATTATGCCTGATAATTTTTTGTTAACGATAAAGAAGTAGCCATAAAATCACTACAGAAGTAATAGAAACAAAGCCCACACACAGGTAAACTTTGTGAATGACCCAAAGGTTGACAGAGTGGTTAATAATGACAAGGCTAGCACTACAGAAGAAAGAGACCTGGGGGTCATCATTGACCACAAGATGAACATGAGCCTTCAATGCAATGCTGTGGCTACTAAAGTGACCAAAATAGTGCCTTGCATCTATAGATGCTTCTCAAGCAAATCCCGGGACGTCATTCTCCCCTTGTACTCGGCCATGGTGAGGCCGCAGCTGGAGTACTGCGTCCAGTTTTGGGCTCCACAATTAAAAAGGATATGGAGAAGCTTGAGAAAGTCCAGAGAAGAGCCACGTGAATCATAGAATCATAGAAGTAGGGTCAGAAGGGACCTTGTAGATCTTCAAGTCTGACCCCCCGCCTGGGTGGGAGAAAAACTGGACTCAAATGAGTCCAGGCAGGTAGGCATCAAGCCTGTTCTTAAAGACCCCCAGGGTAGGAGGCAGCACTATTTCCCTTGGAAGTTGGTTCCAGCTCCTAGCTGCCCTAACTGTGAAGTAGTTCTTGAGGATGTCTAATCTAAACCTATTCTCCAATAATTTGTGTCCATTATTCCTTGTTATACCAGGGGGCGCTAGGGGAAACAGTGTATCCCCCAAATCCTTCTGGTCCCCCCTAGTGAGTTTATAGACAGTCACCAGGTCTTCCCTCAGCCTTGTCTTGTGAAGGCTGAACAGGTTTAGGTCCCGCAGTCTTTCATTTTATGGTCTGCCCTGTTGTCCCTGGATCATACGGGTGGCCCTCCTCTGGACCCTTTCAATGCTGTCCACATCCCTCCTGAAATGAGGCGCACAGAACTGGACACAGTACTCCAGCTGTGGCCTGATCAGCGTTGCACAGAGGGGGAGGATCACCTCCCTGCTTCTACTTGAAATGCACCTGTGGATGCACAACAAGGTCCAGTTAGCCCTGCCAACCGTGACCTCGCATTGTCGGCCCATGTTCGTCTTGGTGTCAATAATGACTCCAAGATCCCTTTCTGCCTCCGTGCTCTCAAGAAGGGAGTTTCCTATTTTGTAAGTGTGCTGCTGGTTTCTACTGCCTAAGTGCAGCAGCTTGCATTTGTCAGTATTGAAACACATCCTGTTTATGTTAGCCCACTCCTGTAACCTATCCAGATCTTGCTGCAATCTTTCCCTCCCTACTAGTGTGCTCACCTCACCCCACATTTTGGTATCATCAGCAACTTTAAAC
>NW_017728906.1:177096802-177104115 GCF_001723895.1 Crocodylus porosus | reverse complement strand
GAGCCCCCAAGGTCTGGAACAGCCTGCCATCGGAGGTGGTTCGAGCACCTATATTGAACACCTTCAAGAGCAAATTGGATGCTTATCTTGCTGGGATACTGATTTCCTGCCCTTTGGATGGGGGGGCTGGACTCGATGAACTTCCGAGGTCCCTTCCAGCCCAAATGTCTATGAAATCTATGAAATCTATGAAATATTCCTGTAGACCAGGGGCAGGCAAAATATGACTTATGAGCCAGATGTGGCCTGCCAGGCAATTGCCCACAGGCACCCACCAATTAATTGCACCCCACCCAGCCTATGCATCTCACTCCCATCCTGGTGCGTAGAAGGGCCCAGCCCAGCCAGCATGCAGCTTCTGGGCAGGGCTGCTGATGGCACTACTGCAGCTGCCAGGGGACCTGCTCAGCTTCCCCAGCCTCCACCAGCTCCTCCTTGTCTCCCTTCTTGAGCACTTGCTCCAGGAAAGAGGTACAGAACAGAAGCAGTGGGTGTGAGGAGAGCTGTGGCAAGGTGAAGCTGCAGCTGGGTGGGGGCAGGGAGCATGGGACTGGGGCTGGAACGTGGAGCCCATTCCCAGGCGGTTATAGCTTGAGTGGGCAGGCTTTGTGTATGAGGAAGGGTGGGGAGTGTGGGGACAGCACACAGCTCTGGCCATAGCTGCACATAGCAACAAGAAATGAAGCCTGCCTGGCCTACCTCTATCACACAGGGCCACCCAACATGCACCTACACCACCTGCCTTTCATGCACTACCAGGGAAAACCCTGCGCAATGGATCCGGCTGCCTTCCCCACTACATGCAGCTGCCAGAAGTCTGTCAGAAGTGGCGGGGAGCCCTGCCTTCCACGTCCATGGCAGCGGCCAGCTCCATCATGCAGGGCTTCCATCAGTGGTGCACAAGTGCCAGGAGATACAAGTGTGCCATGGGGAGCCTTTCATGATAGAGAGGGGCTGGGCAAGCTGCGCTTCTTGCTTACATATGCTGCTCTGGCTGGAGCCATGCACTGCTGGGCAGCAATGCCATGAGTGCCCCAAGCCTGCTGCTGCCACCAGCAGCAGGAGCTGTGGGCCATAGGGAGGAGTGTATGGGGGGGGCCCCCACACCTCTCACCTTTTCTCATACCTCACAAACTCACCCCGTGCCCCCACTCCCTAAATGTATACCCCCCTGCAACATATCCTTTGCCCCCCCACACACAGCCAAACCCCCTCACAGCCCGCCCCACACTCACACCCCACTATACACACTTTCAGGTTCACTGCTGAGCATGTGGCAGGCCCCCCCATGCTCCTGTGGGATGCTCCATCCACCCCAACATACACAGACACAGAACCTAACCACACCCCACACACTTCCCCCCCCCAAAATATAAGAGTAAGAATTTATTTTGACTTATGCAGTCCCCTCTATATATACTACACAAATAGAAATCAAAACAAATTTTTTTTTACAATACAATTAAAATATGTTATAATAAATGTTTAACTTTTGCTATGTGATTTGGTTTCTTTCTGGTTCAGATGACAACCCCACCTCCCAAAAGGAGTACTTCTGGGGGCAAGGAGAGGTACTTCCAGTGGCAAAGGCCAGGTGTTAGAGCCAGGTGTTGGACTTCGGGTCCAAAGATGGTGACCAGAGGGTGGGGCACCTGTCAAGGGGTGGGGCTACCCTTACAGCCCTCAACAGCTCAGTAAAACTCATTAAACAGCCCTCCAGCCAAAATAATTGTCCACCCTGATATAAAGCAATCTGTATTGCTTGCCAAACCTGGAAGAGTAAAACAAAATTTATTTCAATATATTCACAAGTCAGCCATCTAACTTTAAGAATGAAGGTTGTCTTTACAGAATGGGCAACTGGATTCTGAAAAGCAATATTTCAGAAAAGGATTAATCAGTGTTGTTGTGCTATGGCAGAAAGGGCTAATGCAATCCTGGGATTTATAAACATGAGAGTATTTCAGGCTCTTTAATCTAGTAGAGAAAGGCAGTAGTTCCAAGTTAGTCCCAATTTTTTCACAATAAGAATGAATAACCACTGGAATAAATCAAGAATCTGATGGGCCTTCCATCTCTTGTTTTGTCAGATCAAGGCTAGATGAATTTCTGGAGGGGATGCTTTAGATCAAGGGTGGCCAACCTGCAGCATGGGTGCCACAAGTGGCATAGGCAACCTCTGTGTGTGGCATGTGGCAGACTGAGAAAGAAATACACGGCACAGCAACAGATAGAGCAAGAAGCAGAAAGTAACAAATGGGGAGAGAGTACAGGGATGGAAGCAGAAAGCACATCAGGGCGGGAACACTGGGCTGGTAGAAGAAAGCAGAGAAGCAGATTGGATAAGGGATGGGCACTGGAATAGAACTTAATCCTATTCTTATAAATAAACTGAGTGGCTGTGGCATAGATGATTACGCGGTCAGGTGGGTAGCAAATTGGCTTAGGGGTCTCACCCAGACAGTAGTGGTGGATGGGTCAGTATTGATCTGGAAAGAGGTGGGCATTGGAGTCCCACAAGGCTTGGTCCTTGGACCTGTGCTGTTCAATGTCCTCATCAGTGACTTAGATGACAGTGTGGAAAGCACTCTGTCCAAATTTATGGATGATACCAAATTATGGGGTGAAGTTAACACACTAGAGGGTAGGGAATGAATCCAGGTGGATCTGGACAGGTTGGAAAAGTGGGCAGAACAAAATAGGATGCAGTTCAACAAAGACAAGTGCAAAGTGCTGCATCTAGGGAGAAAGAATCATCAACACATTTACAGGCTTCGGGAGGACATTCTCAGTAGCACAGCAGTGGAAAGGGATCTCAGAGTCATAGTTGACTCCAAGATGAGCATGGGTTGTCAATGTGACAAAGTGATCAGTAAAGCTAACTGCACTTTACCATGCATTAGCAAGTGCATAACAAACAGGTCCAAGGAGATGATACTTCCCCTTTATGCAGCACTGGTCAGGCTGCAGTTGGAGTACTGCATCCAGTTTTGGGTGCTTCAAGAAGGATGTGGACAACCTCAAGAGGGTGCAGAGGAGGGCCACTGGTATGATTAGAGGCCTGCAGGCAAAGCCCTACAAGGAGAGATTGAGGGACCTGGATCACTTCAGGTTCCACAAGAGAAGGCTGAGAGGTGATCTTGTGGCCACCTACAAATTCTTCGGGGGTGGGGCAGGCGAGAGGGCAGCAAGGAATAGGAGGTGTTCTGTTTACCAAGGCACCACTTGGAGTAACTAAGAACAATGGCCACAAACTGATGGAGAGCAGATTTAGATTAGACATCAGGAATAATGACTTTATGGTAAGGGTTGCCAGAATCTGGAATGGGCTTCCAAGGGAGGTGGTGGTCTCCCCTACCTTGGGGGTCTTTAAGAGGAGGCTAGACATGCATCTGGCTGGGGTCATCTGACCCCAGTGCTCTTTCCTGCCCAGGGCAGGGGGTCAGACTTGATGATCTACTGAGGTCCCTCACAACCCAAACATCTATGAATCTCTGAATCTTAGGGGGGGTGTTAATTTGTGGCATTCACGTATCACCTGGACAAGGGAGAAGAGGTTGATGTCATATACCTTGACTTCAAAAAAGCCTTTGATCTGGTATCCCATGATCACCTCTTGGCGAAACTGGTTGACCATGACCTTGGGTCCAGCATGATCTGCTGGCTGGGAAATTGGCTCCATGGTCAGACCAAGAGAGTAGTAATTTATGAAAGTCAATCATCATGGTGCCCTGTAACCAGTGGGGTCCCTGAAGGCTCTGTCCTTGGACCCATATTGTTCAACATCTTCATTAATGATTTGGACATTGGAGTCAGAAGTGGACTGGCCAAGTTCACCGATGAAACCAAACTTTGGGGCAAAGCATCCACACCAGAAGACAGGTGGGTGATCCAGGCTGAGCTGGACAGGCTCAGCAAATGGGTGGACGAGAACTTGATGGTGTTTAATGCTGAAAAATGCAAAGTTCTCCACCTTGGGAGGAAAAATCTGCAGCATCCTTATAGGCTCGGCAGTGCTATGCTGGCTAGCACTACGGAAGAAAGAGACTTGAGGTTCATCATTGACCACAAGATGAACATAAGCCCATAGTGCGATGCTGCAGCAAGTAAAGCGACCAAAACACTGGCTTGCTTCTCAAGCAAATCCCAGCATGGCATTCTCCCCCTGTACTCGGCCTTGGTGAGGCCGCAGCTGAAGTACTGTGTCCAGTTTTGGGCCCCACAATTCAAAAAGGATGTGGAGAAGCTTGAGAGAGTCCAGAGGAGAGCCACGTGCATGATCAGAGGTCAGGAAAACAGACCTTACGACAACAGGCTGAGAGCCATAGGACTCTTTAGCCTGGAAAAGCGCAGGCTCAGGGGTGATCTGATGGCCACTTTTAAGTTTATCAGGGATGACCACCAGGATCTGGAGGAACGTTTGATCACCAGAGTGCCCCAAGGGAAGGTGAAGCTGAACAGTTATAAACTCCTGCAAGACCATTTCAGGCTGGACATAAGGAAGAATTTCTTTACTGTCTGAGCCCCCAAGGTCTGGAACAGCCTGCCATCGGAGGTGGTTCAAGCACCTACATTGAACACCTTCAAGAGCAAATTGGATGCTTATTTTGCTGGGATCTTATGACCCCAGCTGACTTCCTGGCCTTCGGGCGGTGGCTGGACTCTATCTTCCGAGGTCCCTTCCAGCCCTAATGTCTATGAAATCTACGAAATCTATGAAAGGGTTTGCTGACAACTGGCATCCTCTAGGATAACACATTGCATCAAAAAAGCCACCCTTTAAGCTGAATATAAAGGCCATAATTTCATGCAGAAAGTAAAAAACTATACTTGCAGGGGTTAATAATACATTGTGGGCTTTCTAGCCTTATCTGAATAATTTGCTTTTGGTCATTCTTTGGTTTCTTTTGCAAGTTTCTTTCTATCCTATTTCTCACTGTAGCTCTGCATATACCTTATATACACTTTGGAATGTTGTTTGTGACATGGGACTGAAGTTGTCTGTACACAAACTGAAAAAAAATTCCATAAAATGGACAAAATTTGAATCTAATAGGAATATTACAGGACATGATTCCTTTCTCTCAGTTTGAAAGAGGAAACATTGAGATTCCATATATTTCTTAAATTTGCTTGATTTTATTCTCTCCCAGTATAAAATCAGCCACAGTCAGTAATTCAGGTTGGAATTAGGAATTGTCTTTGAAAGTCATGATTACACAAACAGTGTATACCAGTGGAGAAATCATGTCCGGGAAGAAATCTGAGTGATATTTTGGAATTTTTGACACGGTCATGGGTGACTCATGCCTCCTGAGTCAGGGGGGCACTTGCCCCCACAGCAGCCAGTCACTGACAGGGGGGAGTCCCCCTGCGTCAAATTGCACTGACACAGAAGTGCCAGCAGCATGCCTGGAAGGGCCAGGGGCATGACTGGAAGTGCCAGTGGTGCTTCTCCTGGTGGCCCCACTCCCCAGCTGACACACTTGGGGGGCACCAGTGCTTCTGCCTGCCCCCTCTGCCCATTGCCTAAGCAGGGAATGCTGCCTGACAGGGGGTGCACCAGCACTCTCAGGGGTGTACCCCCTATGCGTTGCAACTGGCCACAGTAATAAAAGGCCAAACAAGGCCTAATGGCAGAGTAGTTAAGACAGAGGTCAGCATCCACTAGCATGCATACCGAGCATGACACATAAGGCCATTTTGCTCGACATGCCACCCCCAGCCCAGGCTTTAGGCAGCTGCTACCAGCCACGGAGCCCGGGCTGTTCCCAGAAGAAAGCTGGGAAGCTACAAGCCCTGCTGCAAGCAGCCTGGGCTCTGCGGCTGGCAGCAGCTATCTGAAGCCTGGGGCAGCTGCAGCCGGGAGGATGCAAACAGCTATTCCAGGCTCTGGAGCCCCTGCATTAGCTCTGTTCTGCCAGCAGGTGCACATGAGCCTCAGAGCAGATGGTGAGGATAGGGTCTGAGGCAGTGCAGCCCTCCACCAGTGTCCACTCTGAGGTACATGTGCAGTCACTGCCAGCATGGAGCTGATGCCAAGGGCCTTGGAGCCTGCTGCAGCTGTTTGCAGCCTGCCCACTGCCTGCTGCAGCTGCCTTGAGCCCAGGCTAGCTACAGACGACTGGGCTGGGCTCCGGAGCCCCATCATCAGCTCTGTGCTGTCAGCAACTGAGTGGACAGTGGGGGAGAAGCCAGGGTTACACTGCCTCAGGCCCCTCCCACACCATCCATTCAGAGGCATGCATGCACCCTCCAATACGAAGCTGATACTGGGGCTCCAGAGCAAGCATCGCAGTGGTGGGGCTGGGCCAGGAGACTCCACCCCTCCCAGCACTACCACTGCCACCTGCCCACCCTGCACAGCGGAGCCTGCCCTACTCCCACCCCCTTCGAGCCCAGCCCGCAGCCTCTGCGCCCTCCTTCACTGGGAATAGGCTTGCACTGCCCCTGCCAGGAGCACCATACCTTTGTGGGCTTAGCTGTGCCGTGTGGGTGGATGGTGGCAGTGCTGGGAGGGGTGGCTACAGGTTGCTAAGGTGAATTTTGGAATGGCAATAGCCTTCCCAAAGCCCCCCCTTAGTGCTGCCCCTGCAGATGGCTGATGAATGGGCTGTGGGATGGGGCCTGGGCAGGCCATGCTATGGCCCAGGAGCTGGCACTCTGGAAAAACACAGGGGCTGCAATGGGCCCAGGGCATTGTTGGGTTGGAGTTTTCTGGTGTCCCACCAGCCTGGCTTCATGCATGCACGCATCTGGTTCTGTGTGCTTATCTGCCTCTTCCTGGTTCTGTGTGTCTTTGTGTGCACACAGGTATCTGGTTCACTGTGTGTGTGTGCATGTGTCTGTTCTGTGTATGTGTGTGTCTGGTTCTTTGTGTTTGTGCACATGTGGTTCTGTGTGCATGCATGTGTTTGCATATGGTTCTCTCTGTGTGTGTATGTACCTGGCTCTCTCTCTTCTCTCCTTTTTCTCTCTCTCTCCTCTCAAGGTGCAGAGGCACATCCAGTGAGCTGAGACCTCAGGCTTTGTCAAGGCGGGCTGACCCATGATGTCCTGAGGCCCCCCTGGGCGTCTCCACTGGCAAGAACTGTATATATGTATATGTGTAAATACTTCTTTTGTTTTTTGTGTCTTTTTTGGTTTTTTTGTCTAGAGTGTGCAGGCAGGCCTTATAGGCCGTGAGCTCAGGCCTTGTCCTTAAGGCTCAGATCCTCAGACCACAGTTTCATAGTTTCATAGTTTCTAGGGTTGGAAGGGACCTGAGTAGATCATCTAGTCCGACCCCCCGCCATGGCAGGAAACAATACTGG
>NW_017728906.1:177090481-177096791 GCF_001723895.1 Crocodylus porosus | reverse complement strand
CCCTCATCTTCCCCTTCCCCCGACGAGCCTAGTTTAAAGCCCGCCAGAGGAGCTCCGCCAACCTAGAAGAGAACACATGCTTACCTTTAGGGGAAAGGTGGAGCCCATCCCATCCAAGCATGTCTCTCGTCTTGATGTGCCAGTCATGGCTGAGGAAGCCAAAGCCCGCCTTGAAGCACCATTGCTGTAGCCTCCAGTTGGTCTCCGTGATGCACATTTCATGCTGTCTGCCTCGTCCGCTCACTGGCAGGATAGAAGAGAAAACCACCTGTGCGCCCATCTCTCTCAGCACACGCCCCAGAGCATGGTTGTCCTCCATCAGGTGATCAGGGGTGCTCCTGGCCACATCATTAGTGCCCACGTGGACTAGGACCATGGGGTAATAATCGGTGGGCCAGATTACGGTCTGAAGCATCCGTTTCATGTCCTGAATCCTCGCTCCAGGTAGGCAGTAGACCTCACGTGCCGAGGGGTCCCGGCGACAGATGGGGCCTTCCGTACCTCTCAGGATGGAGTCGCCAATGACGATCATGCGACGCTTACTCCTTGTGGCCTGTACATGAACTCTACTGCCCCCCATTTGTCATCCTCCCCAGAATAAGCATCTCTTAAAAGTCAAAAGTCTCTCCTCTTTTTTCTTTCTCTTTCTTTTTCTTTCTTTCTTTCCCTCTTTCTTTTTCTCTCTGTTTTCTTTTTCTCTTCTTTCTTTTCTCTCTCTCTCTCATTGCAATGTGCTTAACAAAAAAAGAATACATAACAACAAAGGTAGTATATGAAGTTTTATTTATTGTCACCAGGTTTCAAATTTTTAGAAAATCTGGTATTTACTGTAAAAAAATTAAAAGGGCAACTTTTATGTTTAATAACTGTATTAATATGCAGGACATCCTGCTATGTACCCCTCACCCCGGTTTTCTTTTTCTGGCATGTCAGCACTCTGGCATCTTACAAAATAGATATTGTGGCTTTTGGGGCACTCTAGCCAAAAATATTGCCTACTCCTGAGTTAAGGTATCTTACTACAGAGGTGTGAGGTCAAGCAGTGAGATATCAAGCCATGGGCTGTGGACTCATGCCAAAGACCACACCCATCTAATCAATCTGTAGATGCTTAAATGCTGGTTTAAATATGCAGGAAATGCAAATAAATTGACAACATTAAATAATCTTAAGAAGAAGTTGCTTCACATGGCTTAAAGATAATATCATGCTTAAATGCTTTGCTGAATTGGTGTCTTATTCCTTTTTGCCTGTTGTGGTATTCCAGGCATTTAGTTCCAACTCTGCAAGCAAGCATGAAGAACTTTAACAAGGTAAGTGGCTACCGTCTGTACATGAAACACTTCAGAAAGGATTTCCAGGAATACTGTCAGGAAATAAGAAGAGCATTAAAAAAATTAAACAGAGCAATAGATAGGTTGGTGGAAAGAGCTGCCACTGAAAAAAAAAAAACAAGTGTCACAGGAAAAAGAATAAGGGCTTGTGTAGATGAAATGGAAGCCCTAAATTGAAGGAGTGGGTTTTAATAAACACTTTTTCAATTTAGGGCTGATTACCACCCCCCTCCCCCCCGTGTCATGTACACAACCCATTGACTTAACCTGCTGCTCCAGCAGGGAGGAGTGGGCAAGCTGCCAGCCAGCACAGTGGTCCCTGGGCTGCGGGGGGTGCTTCCCTCCATGGCAGCAGCATTAACCCCCCCCCCCCAGGAAGCCCTTGCGTGTAGGCACCCAGCTCAGGTGGTCCCAGGTAGCACTGGAGCAGAGAGAAGAACTGGGCCCCCATGCAGCTCAGGTAGTCAGGCAGGCTCCAGGTGAAAAAAAAAATCAGGTTCACAGCTTTTCTTGGGCAGAGCCTGCTTTCCCAGGCTGCTGCCAGGCTGCCTGCAGGACTTCCTGCAGATCTGTGGAGCTGCATGGAGCCTGGCTCTAGGGGCAGCAAACTAAAACTCTTTAAAGGAGTTTTAGTTTGCTGCCCCCAAGTCAGTTAAGGTGCATTTTGCCACCAAATTTCCTATAGTGGCTGAAATTAATGTGCAATAGGCTGCTGATGCATCCAAACACTGACACTATTAAAGCAGTGCAAAAACATTTAGCCAGTTTAAAGTCTTGTGCACACATGCCTCTCATTACACATGGCCTAAGAAACTGAATATTGAATGAGACAGACAGCAGTCTCCCTTTTCTGTTATGCAAAGAATGCAATTCAAGTATTATAGGTGATGACTGAGAGAATTTACTGAAGTCCATAAAATACAAATAAAGTCGACATACCATTAATTCTTGAATGAAACTTTGAATTTAGAGGAAGTATTTTTCTAGATATAAGAACTCGTTTTTTCACAAGAGAAACCAGGAGACAGTCTCTTCATGCAAGGACAAATATTAGAAGAGCAAATAAATCAAATAATATAGACTAAATACATAAAAACATAGTATTATGTACTGCTGAACAGGTAAGATAAATAAATAAGTCATCCTGATATAACTGGCTTAACTGAAAGTCTTGTATATGTATACCCGATTCAATGGAATGAAAATAACAAATACATTTAATAATATAAAACAATTTTCAATAAAAGCATGAATATGTAGGGTACTACTATTAATTAAGCACCAATGTACAAAGGCATTCAATAAAACAGAAGGAAGCATCTCTTGACTGAAAAGGACACCATCCTATAAATATTTTCTATCAGTTTTAATTTGATACATGCTATAGTGTTTTACGTGTGTATGTCTGTGTTTGTACCTATATTTATATTTAACTGTAAAGCTTTACTAGCATACACACATTTTATCTTTTTATTGAGAAAGTAAGAAATACATCTTCAGCATTTTCCTTCTCCCTTGCTAAAATATTGAAACTATTTAGTTAAAGGCCAGTATGATGTAAGGATATCAAAACAGTGCTTTATTTTATCGTTAATGCTTTTCTCTTACTTCTTTATGAAAGCAAAGCTGTTAACAAGAGTGATGTACCAACGGGTTGGTTTCCCTGGTTCCCTTGACAGTGGAGAAGCAGGTGGTAACAGCCATCTGGAAATTGGCAAACCTCAACTGTCACAAGTCTATTGCCAACCTGTTCAGTCTGTGGAAGATGACTTCAGGGAAGACCATCACAAATACCTGATGGAGTTCCCTATCCTCTATGTTCCCACTCCCACCACTACCTGTGCTGCCCTCTTTGCCCTCAAAGGCAAAGAAAAATAAATGCATTAATAATTAATGAACAAGGCTAAAAGAAATGTGGCGGGAACAGCTGGCACAAACAATTATTTAGCCTGCACCTAAATTTTGGATGCTATACAGGATACAGGCTGCATTTAAAACATCCTTATTTCTCCAGATTTCTATGAGATCGTGCTTTGCTAACTGAATTATAAAACACTGTTACTTCATATTTCTTTTAGAAGAATTTTGCTTCCCTTTTCCTGTGATTGTTTTTGGACACACCTGGGGCCTCAGGATCTATACATGATGCAGGACAATGTAGTAAAGACCTAAAAAAGTTACAGGTATTTCTAAAGAAACAAATCCTGAATTGTAATATAGATGAGCAATACTGTAGCTTTAAACACAATTTATATGAGGAAGTAAATGGAAACAGGTGACTCCTGGCATTTTGAAAACAACAAGCCTCCACTATAATTTCCAAAATTATCCACCCACAAAATAAGATATGAAACCAAAGAAAGAATGAAGTCCTTACTTTCTTATTTTCAAAGTCCCAACAATTGCTAGATAATGATGACTCAGCAATTGTTGCTTTCCCATGCAGGTAAGCTGGACAAAAGAACAATTTAGTAAAACTTAAAGAGAAAGCTTTAGATCTAGCAGCAACTCCTAAAAATAAAGAACATGAAAACAATTTTTCTCTTAGCTAGAACCCAGAAAAGGTCCTAAATTCTAAGCAAGAAAGTGAAATCAATGGGCGTTTTTTTCTATTTGTTACAGATGCATAGTGCATGTTTTTGTAACAGCTCACTTGCAAAAAAGTCGTGTTCACTTTTATATAGAATTGATCTTGATAAAGAAACTTCTACTCATGTAGTAACTGATGATTATAATACTTTAATACACTGTTAATGCCTAGTGCAAAACATTCAACCTTTTCATGAAGGTTTCCATATGCCATTTCTGTAGAATTTAAGCATTTAAGTCACAAAACAGCATTTTATGTTAGGCCTGTGTGAAGCAGTTAGTATTAGCTTCGGATTCAGATTTGGCTGATGCAGGGGACAGTGATTTGATTTGGTGACTGAATCACTGTCCCGAATTCATTTGGCCGAATCTGATTTGGAGATTTGACCACTGCCAAATCAGCTCAGTCTCCAAATCAAACATGCCCTCTCCCCGCACCTGCTCTCCCAGCCCCATCAATGACCATGCCCCACTTGGCCCCAGTGTCCCAGCTCTTTAAAAAAAAAAGCCCCGCACTCACCAGCTTCTGCCAAGTGTGTGTTGGGGGGAGATCCCTGCTGCCTCCACTGCCCCCCACTGCACAATGGTTCTGCCATGAGCCCCCATCCCCCTTCCGCTCTCCCAGCCACATCAATGGCTGCCCCACCTGGCCCCAGCATCCCGGCTCTTACAAAAAAACCCCAAAACCCCACACTCACCATCTGCTGCCAGGTAGGCAGGGGGAGGTGATCCCCTCTTCACCCCCCTGCCCTGTGCTGCAGGGGGGTGCTCTGCCAGAAACAAAGAAGACCTTCAGTGGGAAGTTTTAACAGGTGCTAAGAAGTATCCATCTGATTGGAATATCATTTCCTTCTCACCAGTTAAGATATAAATATTTTAGCAGTACTTTTGACCAGAGCAGAAAAATTCATCTTCCCATATTCTTCAGCATTAGGGAGGGGAAGTGATTTTCGATCAAATCAGGAAAAAAAATAATTTTCCTCTCTTTCTTTGATCTTTCTTCTTTCATAGCTCCTTGGAATCCTTTGGTGAATTGCAGTAAATGATGATATGATAATTATACTCTGCTGTTTTACCTAATCTGAAATGTTCCTTTGGTTTGCTTTAAGACCTTTAGACTTTCTTGACCCTACAGACTGCTGTACCTAGGACTTATTACCCTGTTATGGTAAAAACAGTGCATATGGTTGGACGGCCTGCCCATGATGCATGGTGGTGGCAGTGGCTGGGCAGAAGAGGTTGTTGGGCACTGGGGAAAAGCAGCTTTCTCCCCCTTGCTGCTGCCATCCTTTCTTGCTGTGGCCACCCAGAGCCTGCATCCAGGCTGTCCTGTGGCTCCTCTCTGCCACCAGCACCACCTCCATTCTGCCTAGGAGGGCAGCAGTCACAATGGAGAGGAGCTGCAGGACAGCCCGGGCACAGGTTCTGGCAGGCTACAGCAAGAAGGGCCCAGCAGTGGCAAAGGGGAGACAACTGCTTTTCCCCCATGGCTAACAGCAATTTCTGGCCAGCCGCCGCTACCACTGCACCAGAGCTGGAACGGGGCAGCCTGGGGTCGGGACTGTGCACACGGGTCGTAGCTGATCCAGAGCTGGTCTTCACTGGCTGGGGTGAGTCCAGAGCAGGCACAAGGTGGGCTGTGGTTGCGTGATCAGCTGTTTCTGGGCAATGGTGGTGGTAGCAATGATGAGGAGGAGGCTCTTGTAGGGGGCGGGGCTCCCCAAAACTGCCTATGTGGCCCACAGGCCCAAATCATAGAATCACAAGGATGAAAGGGACCCTGAAGGATCATTGGGTCCAGCCCTCTGCATGAGCAGGACAGACATCTGGGGTCAGACAACCCCAGCCGGGTAACCGTCCAGTCTCCTCTTGAAGACCTCTAGGGTAGATGATTGCATTACCTCTGAGGGGAGCATATTCTAGACACCCTAGTTGTAAAGAAGTTTTTCCTAATGTTCAGCCTGAAACTATCTTCCAGGAGTTTGTGGCTGTTGTTTCTAGTTTTCCCGCAGGGCATCCTGGTGAACAGTTGTTCACCGAGCCCCTGATGTATGCCTCTGATATAACGGTAAGCCACAATCAGGTCCCCTCTCAGACTTCTTTTCTTTAGGCTGAAAAGTGCAAGGTTTCATAGCTTCATAGTTTGTAGGGTCGGAAGGGACCTGAGCAGATCATATCTAGTCCGACCCCCTGCCATGGCAGGAAAGAATACTGGGGTCAAATGACCCCAGCAAGATGTTCATCTAACCTCCTCTTAAACAACCCTAGCCGCCCTGACTGTGAAGTAGCGCCTCCTGATATCTAACCTAAACCTGCCCTCTGCCAGCTTGTGACCGTTATTCCTGGTCACTCCTTGTGGTACTTGGGGAAACAGTGACTTCCCCAAT
>NW_017728906.1:177081671-177090470 GCF_001723895.1 Crocodylus porosus | reverse complement strand
TGGCCAGCACTAGGTCCAACAAGGCGTCCCCTCTGGTGGAGCTGTGCACCTCCTGGTTTAGATGGAGGTCCTGCACTCTGGCCAAGAACCTGCGGGAGCGTTCAGACCTGGCTGACTGCTCTTCCCAGCAGATGTCCAGGAAATTCAAGTCCCTCAGCCTCTCCTCATATGGCTCACCATGCAAGTTCCTGATCATGTGGGTCGCCCTTCTCTGGACCCTCGCAAGCTTTAGCACATCCTTGTTGAAGTGCAGCACTCAGAACTGGACACAATACTCCAGCTGTGGCTGTACCAATGTTGAGTGAAGTGGGAGAATCACTTCTTTGGATTTACTGGAGATGCATCGATTGATGCATGCCAGAGTTTTATTGGCCCTAGTGGCTGCTACATCACATTGCCAGCTCATATTCATGCTGGGGTCTATTGTTACCCCAGATCCCTTTCATTTGTAGTGCTGGTCAAGTTAGTAATGCCCAGCCTGTAAGTGTGCTGGAGGTTCTTCCTTCCCAGGTGCAGCACTTTGCATTTCTCTTTGTTGAACCTCATCTGGTTCCATTCTGCCCAACATGCCAGCCTGTCTAGGTCTGATTGTATCTGCAGCCTATCTGTGGGTGTGTCCGCAGAACCCCATATCTTGGTGTCATCTGTGAACTTGGCCAATGGGCTTTTCACCCCCTCATCCAGGTCATTGATGAAGATATCGAACAACACTGGGCCAAGTACCAACCCCTGGGGTATGCTGCTGCCCACATCTCACCAGGATGACACTGATTAATTCATTTGGACTCTCTGTGTCCTACCCTGCAACCAGTTTCACATCCCCTTATGGTCCTGCAGTTGAGACCGATAGCTTCCAGTTTTCTGATCAGTACCTCATGGGATACCAGGTCAAAGGTTTTCTGGAAGTCGAGGTATATGATGTAAACCACTTTTCTCTCTTCCATGTGATGAGTCACCTGATCATAGAAAAAAATGAGGTTGGTCAGACAGGACTTGCCCACAACAAAGCCATGCTGGTTGTCATTCAGTATCATGACTTCTGCAAGTTTGTCACATATAGCCTCTTCGATAAATATCTCTAGGATTTTCCCTGGAATACAAGTTAAGCTAATTGCCCTGTAGTTTCCTGGGTCTTCTTGCTTCTCCTTCTTGAAAATGGGCACAACATTGGTCCTCTTCCAGTCTTCTGGGATTTCTCTAGATGCCCATGATTTTTGAAAGACCTTTGCCAGGGGTTCTGCAATTACTTCAGCCAATTCTTTCAGTACTCTTGAGTGGAGTTCATCCGGTCCTGCTTATTTATATACGTCTAATTCCTTTAATTGATCATACAGCAGTTCTATGGCAATGGTGGAAATGGTGTCAGTCCCACCCTGCTTGTTTTGTGCCCTACCTGGCATGTTGTTCCCCTTGGTCTTGTGAAAGTCCAAGGCAAATTAGTCTTTGAGGAGTTTCATTTTTTCCTGAGTGGTAGTGACCAGGTATCCTGAGGCATTGAGCAGCAGCCCCACACTCCCATTAGTTTTCCTTTTACTCCCCATGTAGCTAAAGAAGGACTTCTTGTTGCCCTTGATCCTTGTAGCTAGTTTTAGTTTGGTTTCTGCCCTAGCTTGCCTAAAGTGTTTTCTACAAGTGCAGGTCACTGTCAAGTAGTCTTCCTTAGAGGCTGTCCCAAGCTTCCATTGTTTGTATGCCTCTTTCTTTTTCTTTAGGAGGGCTGCAACATTCCTGCCTAGCCAAGAGGGTTTTTTGACCCTTTTGTTACTTTTTCTCCATAAGAGAATGGATTTTATCTGAGCCTTAAGGATTGTATCCTCAAGGAACAACCCTTCTTCTCATGCTCCCTTTACCTGTGGTCCTTGGTCTCTCAGGGCATTCTCTACTAGTGACCTGAGTTTATTAATATTTGTGTTTTTGAAGTCTAAGACTTCAAGCTTGGTATAGTTACTCACCGCTGCTGTAGAGGGTTAGCATTTCCCAGCCAAGTGAGAGAGTAGAGGCATTTGTCCATGTGTCTGATTCTGATATTATATCAGTATCAGTAATGTAATAACACCATGACAAAAATTGATGTAAAAGAATCATTTTGTATAGTTTAAACATGATTAATATTTATGTAGGCAAAAAGGGTTTTCATCACTTTAAAGTAAACAGGAAGAAAGGAATGAGATAAAGAGATCTATGACATTTTCACGTTCACTTCACTATAAAGTTACTTTAATGGGTTAATTATAAACCATTAGTAACTGAACATATCACTTCATATGTGTAAGTACTGTAAAGCATGTAACAAAAATTGTCTTTACACCAGGGTTTTCAACCTGTGGTCAGTCCACGGGCCCCTGAAGGTCTGCAGACTATGTCTAAGGGCTCCAAAAATGATGACTATGATCAATAAAAAATATGTGAATACCCATATTTACAATTCAAAGGGGTCCACACCTCCCTTCAAATTTTCTGAAGGGGTCCACACCTCCATTCAAAAATTTTTAGGGGTCTGCAAATGGAAAAAGAATGAAAATTACTGCATTACATAAATATGTTCCTCTTAATCCTTTCTCCCCGTTCACTATAGGATCCATAGGGGACCCACTAGGGGACTTAAGATACTGACAACTGTATCCTGAGATCAAGTTAGGTATCCTGCCCTTTGATCTAGTGAAAAATCCATCAGTATTTTATGATCTCTGCCTTTCAGACCTCAAGGTGAGACCTACAGGCATTCTTTTGTCAATCTATGACTGGAATAGTTGCTTTAGTGATGTCACAATATCTGTCCCCACTAGAGAAGTTTAACAAACTCTTGTGCATGGCTTTCCATGGAAGTTCACTAAGCACTTGAAAACAAGTTATTATTTAAGTAGGTAAGTAATTCAGTGGTCTCAGGAAAGCTTCACAAATTTGTTGTGACATTACAAAGTACCCTTAAGGGGCTCATCAGCCATCAAACTCTCTCGTATTACAGACCTTAAAGCATCTTTTTCACTAAGGATTCAACACAGCAAGCAGACATCCAGTTCCTTTGAAATTAGGAATGAGATCCTTCACAGAATTATTGATGAAACAAGCCTGCCTAATCTTCCTCTCGGTTCAGGAAATGGCATACATTTCCCTGCAGCTCCATCCTCATAGAATTTCTATGCGGCAGAGCAGAAGGGACCAGACTTATTCATTCTCATGAGCATAACAATCAAATAGTAAAATAAAAAGGGTAAAGTGAGGCCAGAAAATTCTGTGTGCTTGTGTGTTTCTACTCTTTAATTTTGACGCAAGTGTTTAAAAACATGCTCATACACACAGACATGAACAAAGCACTACACCTTCTAGTACTGCCTAACATTTCCTAAATGTACTTCACAGCACTGGTCACCAGGAGTTGGAAGAAACTATATTACAGAATTATTTGTGTAAACGGAATGAAGCTTTCACATTCTATTACTAGCTAAGCATTTGAAATGTTTTCATTAAAACATTTTGGGATTTGGGGCATAAAACAAAATCAGAGTTGGAATCAAATATCTGTACTGTATACATGCCTTCATTATTATTTAACATAAATATATTACGGTTGCACCAAGAGGTATCAACTGATCCCTGACCCTTATAGTTTACAACTTTAAAAGCTTACATATTTCACAAAGTTGATCAGACACTCACCAGCAAAGGGGAGTTGCCAATTATTTGTGGCACTGCTTATCATATAATTTAGCAGTGTTGATTTTGAGATTAGTAATTTAACTTAGTTTTAAAAAATGGTTTGGAATCTGTAGAAATTACAGTTGTATGATTTATAGCTGGCCTTTTCATATAAAGAATTACTTATTTTAAGAAACAATAGCTAACCTCTTTACTTGAAATTAAAGGGTCTAATCCCAATGGCTAGGGGCAGACATTCAAAAAGCCTGAGCCTGAATTGGTTCATTCTTTGTAGGTTAGTCTAACCTGTCTAGGCTAAACCAGTTTGTGACCACAGAGACATCCCCTCTGGACTGAGGAAATTCACTGCATGTGCCTGCAGTGGCTCAGGCTAGAAGCTGGGGAATGCTAGAGCAGCCCTCCCTTCCCTTCCTCAAGGATGAGCTGAGGGGAGCATGGCCAACCCCCGGCAGGATGCTCTGATTAGGGAGGGGTTTTCCCTCCTTCCTTGATAATAGAATATTTATCAGCTTTGTTATTAGCACCCCATCAGAAACAAAGCCCTTCTCATTAGTTCAAGCTCTTCTTAAACAGCTTTTTTCAAAGGAAAGAACACATGGACATTACCAGCTGACCTATTGATTAGCTCCAAAAAGCCCTATATGGACACTGTCCTGTCTTCCTTACACAGACATCTCTCAGCATTAGCTAGCATAAGACATGATGGCTATGACCCGTGTGGAGGGAGAGAGGAGGAAGGGATCCCTGCTTAAGCAGTGGGTGGGGGGGTGGAGGGGGCACAGGGAAGCTAGGCAGACCTTGCTGTGCCTGCAAGTCTCTGCCAGACCTCTAGCCAGGAAGTGGAGGGGAGGGTCTAGCCCAAAGAGCATGCTGGGATGTCGGGGGAATCTGATTAAACTTAAACCAGGAAGGGGTCTGAGGCAGACATTGCATAAGCTGCTTTGACACAAATCATTTAAGTCTGATACTACATTCAACTAGGTTTATCTCAAACCAGTTTCAGCCATTTTCAAACTGGTTTATGTGCACTGCATGTCTGTTCTGTTACAGGATTAAACCAATTTCTGATCACTTACACTAGTTTATGCATAATGTCTGTCCCTAGCAAATAACATTTACATTAACAGGACAAACACATTTAAATTAGTGAAAGCTGTGATGACATTAAGAGGCATTTGGAATGTGCTTTCATGAGCCCTAAAAAGTAAATGAGAAAAAACCTGTTGTATCTGTAATATTATCTAAATCAAAGGTTTCCTATTTTGAGAATGTTTTATCCTAATTCAGTGATTTACCAACAAAAGGCTGCACTTGGAAATGGGGTTTTGAGCCAAAAATGTAATTGCCTACAGAAACATTTGGGAACCAAAGTATATATGTAAAGATAAAAACTAGGTTGTCAAATATTTTCTGCTTCCACAAAACAAACTAGCTCCTTAACTCACATGTAACAGTGTCACTGAATTAAAATGGAAAATCTTCAGACATAAATTTTACATGGTGCTTCTGGCCACCAGAGAAAGATGTTTCCGAATCTTATTATGCATTGATGGAAGAAGCTTGCAGGGGCTCCTGAGCAGCTTTGTTAATATTCCTTAAGTAAATTGAAGGATAGAATGGGATGATAGCTGTGCCTCAGATGGCATTCATGCCCACTACAGATATTGCTAACGCATCTCCGCCAGAGATGACTCTTCCCTGCAGCTCTAAATGCCCTGGCATGAACCAGATTTCAGCAAATGGTGCACATGCCCCAAGTACACAGATAGTTAAAACTAATGTGCAAGTTTGTGAGTTCCCCTTATTAAAATATTGGCAGCACATCACTGCTATTACAGACATACATAGCCCAGAGTCAGTTTCTTGAGATTTCATTGTGAGTTTTGAATATTGGTGTATGAATATTGATTAGGAACAGCTATGGGTTATGGTTGATATATCAGTTAACTGTCTCTTATTTATAGGTATGTTTCTCCTATTGTTTCCTACTGAAGTCTCTTCTTTCTGATTTAGTGAAGGGCTGGCTTTACTTTTGTAGGAAAGGAATGTTTTAAAAAAATATTAAATCTTGTATTTTTGGTTAAAATGTGGGGTAAGCTTCATTAAGACAATGAACTCCAACTCACTAGGCAGTCATTGCAAAGCTGCATAAATCATGTGTGAGATGATTATTATGCAGTCCATTTTGCAAATAAATAAAAATGCTGCATATGAAATGACTTGTCACTAACTCATTTATCCTCAGGAAATGTCTGAAGAGTCTGTGTAGCCTCCATAGGCTACACAAAGTCTATCTATTTTGGAGAGTGATTATAAAACAAAAAGGAAATAATAAGAGATTAAGCCCATGTCACCAAGCCCACATTGATTCAGATGCACAGCTGACCATAGCCAGCATACACATTGAATGCTCCAGTTCAACCCATTTTACAGCCACATTCAAAGCACAACATTCAGCTGGAGTTTTGTTGGAGAGCTGGTAATACATGAAATGTTCTTGTTCATACTAATTTATCTAGATAATGGGCGCATCTACATGAGATGCTTAATGTGCAGTAGCCTCATAACACTGCGCAGTAGTGTGCTGGTCAAAAACTATGCTAATATGCTACTGCACAGTAAGCATCACAAAAAAAAATCGTGTTCTGGCACTACTGTGTAGTAACTGTAGTTAGTTAGTATTTAGTTAGTACTTCATTTAGTTAGTACTTCATTAAGCAAATACTAAACTAAATGCGAAGTAATTACTATGAGTTCATGAATGTGTAAACCAGGGGTTAGCAACCCCCAGCACGCATGTAGAGCATGGCATGCAAGGCCATTTTGCTCAGCACACTACCACCAGCCCGGACTCTTAAAGAGCTACTGCCAGCCACAGAGCCAAGGCTGCTCCCAGCAAGCGGGGAGGTGGTAAACCCTGCAGCAGGCAGACTGGACTCCATGGGCTGGCTCCAGCCGGGAGGCTGCAAATGGCTGCTCCCAGCTCTGGCATGTCAGCACACCAGGATCCCCCAAGGTAGACATTGTGGTTTTTTCAGCACTCCAGCCAAAAAACATTGCCTACCCCTGGTATAGACGCACCCAATGGGACTTAATATAAACTGTCTCATGGAGTCTGTTCCTCCATGATCCAACAATATAAGCAGGTAATGTTTGGTGGGGTGTGTGGCTAATTAATTAAATATAATTTTAAAATATATATGCACAACAGGGAATTAATGTTAGTTACAAAGATAATCTTAATACCAGAATTGTTTGAATTCAAGTGCTTGACTTTGCAATCTTACTCTTTCTATTGGATAAAAAAATATTAGCAATAGGATTATAATTTAAGTGTATAGCTTTTCTCTTCTTATTTGTATTTTTTACATCCAGTACCTTTAGACAATGTGAAGTCCTCTGCCTTGCTGCAAGAGGCAGCTGCTGCTTTGTATTTCAGTGTAGCCTATTGCAGAAACAGTCATACACATCATACAGAAACCTTCCCTTTGTTTGGTATTGTTCTGTTAATGGAAAATAGGGATAATTTATTCTGTTGTTTCTTTGCAGAAAGTAGAAGCAATATCAGCATGTGATTTCTTGGGATTTCTGTTGCCATGTGTGTGAAAAGCTCACACACAGAATCTGACAGAGGTAGAATTCTTAAATGTGCCCCTATTACTGCTAGAATTGAAGAAGAATAGCCTAACAACAGGTCGTGGATCAGCAGGGTTTCAGTGATAACTAGCTTTCCATTTTCTTTGAAAGAATATATCATAGCAGGCTGTGTGAGACAATCTAGAGAAGAATGTGCAGGTCTTTCCCTTTACCTCCCTTTAGGGTAACTGAATTAATATTTTCCTGTCTTTTATACTTGAAATTTGCAAGCAAAATTTGGAGGCTACAGAGGAAGATTCCTTCCCCCCTCCAGCCTTTATACTTAAAACGTATTTATTGTTTCAGAAAACAAAATAAGAATATTACATACAGAGCATGTTTACATTAACTTAATAACACAGCTCAGTAGCCTAATAATACTGCAGTAGCATGTCACAGAAAAAAATGCTAATATGCCATTGTGCAATAGTATTAGGCTACTATGAAGTTAGCATCACTAAAGAGCCATGAACCAGCTCTACTGCTCAGTAGCACCAGTTACTGAACATTGATTTAGTACTTTGCTGTAGAAGCACTAATATAAATGCACAATAACTACAGCATATTAATGAACATGTAGACATGCCCACAGAGAAAAATACACATATACACAAGAAATGAGGTACAGAGGGTACATCTACACAAGAAGTTATGTCACTGTAGTGACAAGTAGGGGTGTACAAAGCGGGCGGTATTCAGTTGGATTGGGATTCAGATTTGGCCCAATTCGGGGGACAGTGATTCAATTCACTGATTTGGATCACTGTGCCAATTCAATTTGGCCAAATCTAAATCTGAAGATTTGAATCTGATTCAGAGAGTCAGCGATTCGATCATAGACTAAGGTACCAGGCATGGCTCATGAATGTTGAGATGGTAAAGCAGATGGAGTGTCCCACAGGAGCGCGGGTCAGTGATCAGCCATGGGAGAACCTAGGGTGTCCCCCCAGACCCAGTAGGCACCAGTCACTGAGCCATGGGGTGCGGGAGGGTCCCCCACATGGCCCACAACAGACCCATAAGTGGACCAGAAGTCCTTCTGATTCACTTGCACTTCCACCGCCGAGCGCACTGGGGACCCCCCTCCATGCTCCTGAGGGATGCTCCATTCACCTCACCATCTCAGCATTCACAAGCCACCTGATATCTTGAGGTATGTAGAAAAAACGTATAAAACTGTGTCTATGGCCGAATCGTCTAATCTCTCTGAATCTTTCTAAATCAAGTCAGAGGCTTCTGATTTGATTCGGAGAGATTAATGGGTCTCCTAATTCAATTCAGATTTGAAGATTCAGTCACTGAATCAGGCCAGAACTCCTCTGAATCGAATCAGCGACCAAAGCTTCACACAGCCCTAGTCATGAACTGCACTGATGTAGCTCATCACTATGGTGATGTAACATCAGTGGGCACAAACGGTGATTTCATAGATTTCATAGACATTAGGGCTGGAAGGGACCTCGGGAGATCATCGAGTCCAGCCCCCTGCCCAAAGGGCAGGAAGTC
>NW_017728906.1:177067293-177081660 GCF_001723895.1 Crocodylus porosus | reverse complement strand
GCTAGTTGGAGTTCAGTTGCAGCCTTGGCTTTCCTGGTTTGCTCCCTGCAGGACCGGACCAGTGCAGAATAATCCTCCTTGGAGGTGAATTCCACCACTACTGCACATTAGCAGTGCTATACTGTGCAGTTGCTCATTGCTACTGCACAGTAGGGTTGGAAACAACCTGTACAGTGCTGGAATTATGCAGCCGGGTGCACGTGTAGATGTGCCAAGAGAGAAAAGAAGCAATATGGTACATGCTTCTGGTTTGGAATGAGGGACGTTAGAAAAAAGTATTTTGAGCACAAAATTACAATAGCATTGACACCTCAGTTCAGCTGCCCAAATTTACAACAACAAAATCCCTTGGTATCTTTTGTTTTGTTTTGTTTTTTTACTTGGGAGTTAATATGAAAGAAAGAGACACATGAATTGATGCTTTGAGGAATAGTTTACTAACTAGGTTACCTTTGTCAGTCCCACGTCAAAGATGAATTCTAGGTTACATTAGCCTTTCATGCAATGGAGAGTTTATATTTTCAGCTCCAAAGATTTTTTTTTTCCTCTATTCTAAAATGAACTTAATATTCAGTAAGTGTTGGATTGACAACCTGGGAGACCAAAGTCCTACCCAAAGAGCAGTGGTGGAAGATTGGGCCATTAAAACTCACACTTCCGTAACAGTGCAAAGTTGCCTGCAATCTTCTTTTAATGTACAACCCTGCCTGGGAGGTAATCATTGGCCTTTCTGCCAATTGCAATGACCATGGTGATCATTTTGTGATATGAACACCTGCCCTTTGGAAACAGGTCTCTGGCAACCAACTCATTTCACATACAGTGAACAGCAATCAAAAGATAATGACTTTTGGCTGCTGGTGAATACAGGTGGATCCAAATCAGTGATCTAGAAATAAAAGAAATATTCCATTACTAATAGTCAAAGTCATGCAGCCCCATTTCAGTAAGTTTAATGTAATGAGGTAGGGGGCTGCTTAGGTAAAATTGTGTGTACTCTGTAATACTCCTGTTATTTTCAGCTGCATCTCAGCCTCCTTCTCTGATGAAGCATAAACCTAAAACTAAATTAAAAGACAAGTTAAAGTAAAGGTGAGTGGCAGAGGGAGACGAGAAGACATGATAGTGAAGGATAGAAAAGAAAATACCTTAAACAAGGTAGGGACATTAAAGTACATGTGATTGTCATTAAATGACAAAGGCAGCTGTGAAGCAGAAGAAAGAAGATTAAAATAGGGTGAAAGAAAATTGAAAGAAGCTTCATTTTCTGCAAGATATAATATGTCATGGAACATTAAGATAAAGATCTACCCGACAGTGGTAAGGCTGATGTTACTACAGAGAGGAAATTTGAATGAGGAGTGGGAAAAATGAAAAGGTGCTTAAGCAAACTGAGTTGAGGATGCTAAGGCTGATATTGGTCATTTAACTGAGAAACAGACATAGAAACAATGACATTAGAAGATGACTGGCTGTGTTGGAGCAGCCCTAGGCTGGCAGGCTGAACCCCCAGTGCCCTCTGCCAGCAGGCCGCCACTTCACTCCAGCTCAATGTGTTGTGGTCCTAGTTGCATGCATAAACATAGTGCCTGGGCTGAATAAACTGCAGTATGAACCGGACTGGAGTTTATTGCATTGTGCCAAATGCACATGTAGATGCTCCCACTGAGATGGCTAGGGACATATCTTGTACACTGAATACGGTGGGAAGAGAGATGGAGATGAAAATTAAAGGTAAAAGGAAAAGAGAAAGGCCAAGGATGAGATGGGCAGAAGCAGTCAGAAAAGATATGAGCAAACTTGGGTTGTAAACAGAAGATGCCAGTGAGAGAAATAAATGAGGCAGCAAGTCCCAAGACAGTTGAGTGGGACTAAAAGACAAAATGAGGGAGGAAGAATCAGCATTTCTAGTATCTGGGGGGAAAAAGTTTTCCTTGAACAATCATTTCATGATGATGCTAATGGTGTTTTCCCGTATGTATATTGTTGCTGTTATCTTAGTTTCAGTGCACCTGAGATATACACTCCCCTCCTTTCCTTTACCAGACATGAATTAACAATCTGCAATGTGGCATCAACTCCACGTGTCATTTAGAGGAGAGTAAGGAGCCTTTCAGTTCTCTTCCAAACATCTCTTAATCTCCTAACCAAAAAAAGTATTCTATAGATCCTCAAGGCCAGCAACAGTGTTGTTTCCCAAGTAAGTGGTCATCTTCCATGAAATAGGGAGTCTGCAGCCTATTCTGGACTCACTGAAAAAAAATCACTCTACCAAAAGTTCCCAGAATGAAACACAAAGCTAAATTTAAAGACATTTCCCTGCTTGGAGTGTTGACTGTGGTGGATTTCATTCATTAAGTGTGTGAGGCCATGCTTTTATGGTAACTTATCATCCCCTTCACCACTGCCCATATGCATTGCTCTGGGTGGGTTGCCTCCTAAATCAGAAGCAGTTAACCTGCATAGGTGGGTTAGTTAGCTCAGGAACTGGCAAACTGGTACATTCAGCAGTGATGAGTACCCTGCCCCCGGTACTAGGTGGAGGTGGTCACACTGTAACCAGTTTAGGAGGCAGCTGGCGCAGAGCAACATAATTTGTTTCAGGATGCTGCTGTTGCCCATGGAAAATTTACTGTACTGGCATGGCCCAGCTCTCATATACATTGTATAAGGTTTTTGAATGCACTAGGCACAACAGTGCCAGAGAGGTAGCTGTTCCAGTGCTTAGTGTTGCAATGCTTAAGTCTCCCCTGTGAAAGTAGTCCTGTTGCAGTCAGACATCTGTCTGCCACCTTTCTCCTAATGTTCTGTTACCATATACACCTATGCCACCCTATAAATAATAATGATGCGTCAGTATAAACTATTTCAGTTCACAGCTGGCACTTGATATGTTCTGAAGAGCTATGCATGCAGCCTGTAATACAGAAGTAATTTAATTTGCTAATCATAAAAATTAGGTGAATCACAGGCAAACTGAGCTGAGCAGCAAAAACACTAAAAATAGCAACAGCTCACCCCTGGCCTAGTGCAACACTCAGCTGATGCAGGGAGACAGATGGATCCTCTTTCTGTTTCTACATTCTGTCTACCAAAGCAACTGGTTATGTCATCACAATAATAATCAGGACTATATTGACTTTCAGTAGCACCTGCCCTGCCACTTTTGTTTGCCTTTTCTGCTTTGTGTGCCCAGTCTGACTGAAAGCACTCATCTGTGCAGCTGCTGACATAGAGGACATGAAAGACAAAGAAGTTCAGAAGCAATGAATTAGGAAGTTATTCCTATATAACTTTACTAGAGATATCCTTTCCCTGCATCTTGCGCTTTAACATCAGAAAATTAAGAGGCTTTATAGAACCATTTTGATTCATCAGCTCCCCTTCTACATTTTGTTCCTATAAACATTTTTGAGGGGTCTTATAACAGTATAGTTATGGTATCTTGCTAGTTTCCTTAGGCGTGAGTTAAAACTTGTTTAGTACTAGTGTCAAAAACTACTTCTACCTTTAATATGTAAGGCTATATATAATTATTTAGGCAGGGCCATTTTATCCATGAGCAGTCTAAGAAAAATTAAAACATGATATCTGTCATCTTTTAACAAAGTCTAGGTATTACAACACCAACCTAGTTCTTAAAGAACATCTTAAGCAATTAGGGCCAGATTTTTAAAGATATTTACACTTAAAGACACAGAAGTGCCCACTAATATTTTTCCAAAGCAACTAAGCAAGTGCTTAAACTATTTTAAAAAATCCCTCTAGATATTCATGTACACCTTTAATCATCCTTGTGCCTGAAGTAAATAATTACTTTTGATCTATAGAATCCTTTTTGATCTATAGAATATCTATAATCTATAGATGCTAAATACATAATTCAATTTTAAAGATATGTATCTTTAGATCTGACTGGCTCTGATAGCCAGTGCTCTTAGCTCTTACAAGCTGGATACAATTTTGATTAGTCCACTGGGATTCTGGAAAAACTGAATTGAAATTTCAAAACAAAAGTTGTTTCAAAAAGGAAAAAGAATATTTGCATTTTGCAAATGTCAAAATGGGATGTTTTGAGAATTTTAAAACTTTTTCAAAATGTTTTCAAATTGGGAGATACATTTAAGCCAGTGGTCTGGAAACATGGGTACCCTGGTCCTTCTGCTCCCAGTACTGTTCAAACATTACGCATCAAGTTTAGTGATTGGATAAAAAGCATAAACATCACTGGGGGGCAAGACAATATCCACTTCACTCTGATCAATCTGGCTTCCTCTCCTTCTGGTTCCATATACTTTGTTCTCTTGGCTGATCGGTGGGCTAGCTTCATTAAGACAGTCTTTTATTTTTGCATATCCCACAGCCTGGTGATTAGGATATTTTGCATGGAAGTCAAACCACTTCTGGCTGAAAGGCAACCTGGAATCTGGGTGTCCAGATTCTTTGGAGGGTTCCTAAACACTAGGCAGCAGAACAGATCCTCCTCCTTCTCTGTGGTGTGTTTCCAACTAGAGTTTCAGAGACTGATGTACAATTGATGTGCTTTTCCAAGCAGATTCAGAGTAAGAAAATTTCTTAGACACAGTGGGCATGTCTACATGAGACACTTACTGTGGATTAGCATAATAACACTGCACAGTAGCGTGGTGGTTAAAAACCATGCTAGTAGCCTATTAGTTTAATGCACAATAAATGTCACAAAAGAACCATGCACCAGCGCTATAGCGTAGTAACTCTAGATACTACACATTCAATTAGCACTTCATTAAGAAAGTACCAAACTAAATGTGCAGTAATTAGGGCACATTAATGAACGCATAGACGTGCCAAGTGAAAATCTGCACAAAAATTACCACTTATGCCCCTGGGGTGACGGGATAGAATTTGGCTGTTTTTAGACATTCAAGAACTGTGTATATGTATAACAGGCCAAACAGAATTTTGCCCAAAATAATCACATATTAGTTTGGTTTGGAGTCTCACTCTATATTCACCCTCACACTTTTCTTTCCTTTTTGCAGTCAGCTGAGTTGAGGGCAGGTCTTAGTCAGCAATATGGAAATACAGGCTATGAACAGACATTCAAACAGCCCAAGGCAGAATCGATCTACATTGCATGGTTTTCTGTGAATGGCATAGTGTAGATTGGAAGTGAACAGGACACACATTTGCCCTTTGGTGGGGATAGGGACGCAAATTTCAGACTGAGTCCTGCAATTTTTAAATTAGTTTCTGTGTGCTGAACTTCTGTTCTGCTTTGGGTATAGGCCAGTTTCCGATCACCTATACCTGGCTGCATTCTACTGACTTCCTCATGTGGCTCTGCTAAAGTGACAAAAACCAGACCTTGATTCTGATTGCCAAAAAGGATATGTGCTCTTCCTAATAAGATGTCTGCAGGCATTGCTCATATACAAATTCCTTAATACCCCCAAATACTTTCTTTTTATATATAGGTTTGTGCTTGTTATTATGTTTGTCCCAGCCTGAGCATGCACATGCTGATTTATTTCCCTGTGCAATACAGGAAAAAGCACATTAAGTGGAGAACAGACTCCTCCACCAAGTCATTACAAAAGATATCAGCCCACACCCTCTCAATCTTTGTAGAATACCCATCTCCTTTTCACATTTCTCTTAGCAACAAACATAGTGGTTATGCCGATAAATTTGCAAGTTTATTTATATTTCTGCTTCCTTCCCTGCCCGAGTTCATGAATAAGTGAAGAGACTATGTTTTGGGAAATGTTTTTAAAAACTTGGTTTTATACATATATCTGCTTCAGCAGCAATGGGGGTGAGATGTTTATGCAGAAGTAAATGTACGTCCAGGAATATAACTGTAGTTAATGGTTTCCTTTGGTTGCCATTGAAAAGGAAACATATATGCAGTGGGAATAAGAGTGCATAAAGACACCATGCAGTAAATTCTTCACAAGAATATATTGAAAATGAATTCCCTACTGCTATCATCATTAGAAAATGCTGCACTATCTGAAATCTCCCAGTTCCCTTAAGCCATGGAATTTTAAAGAGCTTCTGCCACCAGATGGAATTAAGTAACATTCTTGTCAAAGCATTGACTCCTCTTGGTTGATATGCAATCTCTGTATTAATTTCATTACACAATAGACTATCTTTAAAAAATCTTTGGAGTTAATGTTGCCTTTTCCACAAAGAACAATAATTAGGCTGTCTAGGAAAAAATAGGATTGGCTCTGTACTCCCTAGTTTTCTCTTTCACATTGAAGTTCCTGTGCCCATGGATAAACATTGCTGCAGTGCTTCACCGTCACATCCGGCAGTGGGCTTAGTGCATGTTCTCAGTAGTACCTTAAAAATTCTATTACTTGGTTGTGTGTGTTGCGGGAGTGGGGTGGGACTGTTCAAAGAATGAAGTTTCCATTAGCTCCCTCTTTGTTCTTTCTTTGCCACAGAAATGCATCAAACAGTTTTGAAGCAATTAGACTGTCCTACTGAATGACATCTCTTCCAGCTTGCAAATAGCTCACAAAGGTTACCACATTTGCGTAATATCCATACACTGCTGTAACCTTTCCAGATCAATCAGTGACTCGAAGTATTTCTTTGAGCTTGTTCGCTGCGTGTTTTGAGGTGGTGATTCATACATAAGAACAATGAGGCATAAAGTTCTGGAAAGACAGACATTCCTGCAAAGGAAAAGCCTCTCACAACATAATAGGCAAAGTTTGAACCATTATATTATTCCTGAGCTATATTTGCATTTGTACATGTCAATAAACACTCTCATCCACTTTATACTTTGTCCATGCAGCTGTAGCATTTTCAGCTCTCTCTTGGATTATGCAGGTCCATTCAGATCTCTGTGAGTGACTGAACACCTTCCAGAATAATTGTGCCAAAGCAGTGAAGGCCCTATACTGTATCGCATTCTATCATCCAATGGTGGAGCTGCAGTATTCATAACAGAATAATTCTGATCATTCCCTCTAATCATGAATCGGCTTATCCCTCCTGGGCACAGACTGAAACAAGCTGGAAAGAGGAAAAAACTGCAGACACTAAAAAAAATAAAATCTGCTAAATGCTCAGAATTTCGTGGACATTTGTCTTCTCTCTCAGTCTCTTCTGTCCTCTGTTTGTTACAAGAGGACAATTTCCCTCTGGCAACAGCAATGCTGATCTCCCTAATTTCTCTAAAGATGTTGTTAAAACACAGCTGCTGATAATCTTCTCCAACGCCCCAAAAACAAAGTAGCATAATTTTAGCAAAATTCATATTGCTCACAATAGGCGATTGCTATTAACATTAATTGAAAACAAGTAAAAGGCCATTTTGAAAGACGTTCTGTGATGTGGATGTGGTTATTTCTGAAAGTAGAAGACTTGATTCAGTAATCCAGGTTGACACTATCAGTCCTATTTCTAATGTTTCGATGAAAGGGGAAGATAACTACAGTATATAGTATCAGAGTCATCTTGGAGCTTTCTTGTTTACAATCTATCTATTATAAAATACTAGCAAAGGGAAAAAATAAGTTGAACCTTACTGCATTATAAAATGCTCCTGTGGAAATACATACTGGTCCTCTGTATTCAGAGGAGCATGCATTTTTATTGAACAAAACCTGGCAAGGAAAAGATGAAATGCCCCTTGCTAAAATATTTGGGAAATTGACTTAAACTGCTGACTCTCTTTTTAATCTGATCAAAGGGACTTAATTAGTCATTGTTACACGAGGCAATGATGAGCAAGTGAGGGGGAATATTCACAATGCGTAACAAATATGAGCAATCTATTAGATTATCTAATTTCGACAAATGGGATTCAAATCAGATTTAGGGCATCTTCATAATAAAACATCAGTGGCAGCCTGGCTAACTGCACTGAAAACTCAATTAGTGCCAGTGCTGCAGTGTCACTGAAACAGAAACTTGCTGACTTTTCCCTGTTTTGAAA
Source organism: Crocodylus porosus (assembly GCF_001723895.1). NCBI lineage: Eukaryota > Metazoa > Chordata > Crocodylia > Crocodylidae > Crocodylus > Crocodylus porosus. The sequence continues at coordinate 177,073,718 of NW_017728906.1, read as the reverse complement.
ATCCAACCCCTAGAGGCAAGAAATATTTATTCCCCCTCAAACATGCTATTCAGGTAAAAATAATGTTCTGTCCAATTTTCCTATTGGGGCTCCTCTCTGACTTCAGTCCCAGGTCTCCAAACTACAGCATGTACAGGTGCAACTCTCCACTTCTTGTGTATTTGAAAGAAGCACAACCAAAACCATTTGAGCACTGGAAAATGTAAGGTCATGCATTTAGGAATAAATAATGAAGGCCATATGTATAGCATGGAAATGATTTTAAAAAGGATTTCAGAATCATGAGGGGCAAGCAGCTGAAGAGCTCTCAGTATGATGCTGCAGTAAAAAGGCTATTACAGAAATCCTTGGATTGATAAACAAGACTGCAGTGAGTAGGCATAGAGAGGTAATTGTATCCCTGTACCTGGCACTAGTGAAAATGATAGTGGGATACAGTATACAGTTCAAAATGATGTTCAAAAATTGGAGAAGGTGCAGAAAAAGGTCACAAAAAAACTGAGAACTGGAGAAAATGTGTCAGTCATGGTGAGATATTTTAAAGAGCTCAATCTGTTTCATTTGTCAAAAGTAGATGAAGATCAGACTTGATTTCCATGTGTATAAGTACATTTATAAAGCGTTAAGACCATCTACTAAATGGCTCTTTGTATTAGGAGGTAAAGGCAAAACAAGAATCAGTGACTAAAAGCTGAATCCTGAGATATGCAAACTGAAAATAAGGACACACATTTTTAACCTCTAAAATTTTAATCGCACATTTTTAATCCCTAAAATAAATCATCAAGAGAAGTGGTGTTTTTCCCTTCTCTTATTGTCCTCATTCAATACCAGATGCCATTCTGGGGGATGCATTGTAGCCAAATACAAGTTGCTGAGCTGCATACAAGGGTAAGCTGGTGAAAGTTAATAATTGGAGGTACACAGAAGGTCAGAATGAGAAGATCTAATGATCCATTCTGACCCTAAAATCTATACATCACATTTCAGGTATCCTCAGATAACTCTATTTCATTCCCATCCATCTAAGTGTCCAACTAAGAACTGACTTCATTAGTTTTAATTACCACTCTCCCCCCACACCATGACTTGCAAAATCCTACATGGCCCCTTCCATCCTTGTATTCCCTGGATATTCTCCTGCTGACTGGTGGAAAAGCCCCATATTGCTTCTTTCTGAGAGGTGGAAGGGGATTAAGTTGATTCACATTTATGGATAGGATTCAAGTCTCTATCTTTTTCAGGAACCTTGAACAGCTTTTGAATACTTCTAAGAAAGGAGATTCCACAGTTTCTCTAGATAGCCTGTTCCAATGCTCAACCAGGCTCATCATCAGAAAGATACCCTTAATTTCCAACCTCAGTTTCCCCCGCTGCAGCTTGAGGCCAGTGCTCCTAATCCTTTACCCTTCAAAGTAAGTTCATCTCCTGGACTTTTCAAAGCTATCCACATGCTTCTAGAAATGTGGAGCCCAAACATGGACACAATACCCTAGGTGAGGCCTCAACAGAATAGAGTAGAAGAATCACTTCCTTGAATTTGCTAATGACACTCCTGCTAATATAACCCAATGTGCTGTTGCCTTTTTTTTGCAACAAGAGCACTGTTCATATGATAGTCTAGAATAATTTGGAAGTGCAGAGATGCTAAGATCCTGGTTTAACTGTCCCCAGTCTCTACTGGAAGGTAACCTGAAATTCCAATAAATTCTTCAACATTAGTAGCAGACTGGTTCCATAAATCTGCTTCTTTTATGAGTTCTGAAAAAAATGGGAAAATAATTATATTCCTTTCACTCATTTTCATAAGATGTTCCAAAAGTTTTTTAAGAGCTGGGACACAAAAATATAAAAATAAAACTCACCTTGTTGCACCGTGTTCTTAAGGAGAAGTACAGCTAAAATGAGTTTTTCTTCATATATTGCGTTTTTCCTCATTTTGTCTATCCCAGAGGTACCTAAACTTTTTCCTTTTGCATACCCTCTTCCAGATTTACCAGCTGCCTGTGTACTAGGGCTGTGTGAAGTTTCACTGCCTGTTTCATTTCAATGCTGTTTTGACTTGTTTTGAGCTCGAAAAAGCAAAATCGAAATGAAATGAAGGGCTTTGAAACAGCCTCAAAATCAAATGAGGCCAGACGAAATGTTTTAAAAGTTTTAAAATGTTCCAAGTGTCAAAGCTGAAGCTGGGCTTGCCTGCAGGGAAACAGAAAGTAAGGAGAGGGAGGGGGAAGAGAGGGGAAGGACCACTTCCATATTGACTGTGTAGCTGACCAGTGACTGTCATCCTTTCCTGAGGTCCCTTCCAGTCCCAGTGCTCTAGGGGAGGAATGGAAAAACAGGAGAAAAGGCAGCATCGTTTGAAGTAGCCTGCTTTCTGCCTTGGGGTCAGTTACTGAGCTGTCTTTCAGAAGCTCAGGAGTGTTAGACAACAAAGGCTACTACTACCATCTGGCACTCTGATCCACTACCCCTCGGTCCTCTAATGGCACTAATGTCACAGCTGGGAGTAGTCCAGACCGTGTCATGAGAGACAGGTGGTTTTCTCATCGGTTCTTCCAGTGAGCAGACACGGACAGTGCTATGAGGCCTGCATCAGAGAGGTCAACTGGCAGCTTTGGATCTGGTTACCAGGAGGGTTTCAGATTCTTCGACCACAACCCACACTTCCATGCAGGAGACATGCTAGGGCAGAAAGGACTACATCTCTCCCTGAAAGGTAAGCGTGTTTTCTCTTCTAGGTTGGCTTATCTTGTATGGCAAGCTTTAAACTAGGTTCACTGGGGGATGGAGATGCAGTGGTGCAGGAGGACACTTTGACATCAAGCCAGGTGATGCAAGTGGGAATAACCCAGGTAGGTGACAAGGGCCTGGGCAAGCTTGGGACGAAGAGGACAGCATAAACACCCATAGGAGATCTCAATTGCCTCCAGACAAATGCAGAAGTATGAGGAATAAGCAGGAGGAACTTGCCCTCCTGCTAGCTAGAAAAAACCCAGACCTGGTTGGGCTTACAGAAACCTGGTGGGATTCTACCCATGACTGGGCAGTAGACATCGAGGGTTATAAGTTGTATAGATGGGATAGAGTAGGGAAAAAAGGGAGAGTGGGGTACAGCTCTATGTTAAAGAGCAGTACACAACCTCAATGATCAGGATGGGTTCAGAAGAGGGGCAAACTGAAGCACTCTGGGTAAGAATGCAAGGGGGTCATGGAGAAAGGGACTTAATTGTGGGCATCTACTACAGACCACCTCACCAGGGGAATGAGCTGGACCTGGAATTTTCAAGTCAGTTCACAGAGGCTGTAAGGACAAGGGATGTGGTTGTCATGGGCGACCTAAACTACCCAGACATCTGCTCTGGAGGATAAGTCAGCCAGGTCTGAATGCTCACATAGGTTTTTAGCCTGCATACAGAACCTACACCTAACCCAGGAGGTACACAATCCCAACAGAGGAAATGCCTTGCTGGACTTGATCCTTGCCACAGGCGATGACCTGGTGAGGCATCTGAGGGTGCTCGACTACCTAGGCATTAGTGACCATCATCTGCTGGAATTTACTAACTGGTGCAGGGTGGGGAAAACAAGTAGTAAGGCAAAAGTCCTCAACTTCAGGAGGGCCAACTTCAATGAGCTAAGGAGATTAGTAAGAGTCACACTGGGGACTCAGAGCCTCAATGAGATGGGAGTCCAGGGCAGGTGGTTGTTCCTTAAGGAGACAATCCTCTGAGCTCAGAGGGAGTCAGTCCCAGTGTGAACCAAAGGGGGCACATCTAAGCCCCAGGGCTGGGGCTGCAGAGAGAGTTCTCTGGCAGCTGCTGGAGAAGAAGCTACATCACAGTTTGGCAGCCTAATATGCCGCTGGTGCTACTGTGCTGCTCACTACATTATTATTAGTATTACCTGGTGTCATTTAAAGTGGTGGACTAAGATGAGGCTGTAGGGGAGGAGGAGACATCATTAGGACACACTACCATGTTGTGTAGAGGCCCCAGCGCCAGTGAGTGTGCACCTTAACACACACACAAAGTCAAACATGTCATGATTTTTGCTTGTCAGTAGTTTGAGGTGTGGTTTCCCAGAAACCCATGCATCTATTTCCTTGAAAGCTGGCAGGTTTCATAGCCTCAGAAGGGGCTATCATCCCTGTGGTTTTCATCCTGCTGTGCCTTAACACACACATGTGACACAAGTCACGGAAACCCCTGCACCTATCATCTTGAAACTTGACAGGCTTTGTGGGCTCAGTAGAAGCTACCAAGCCTTCTGTTTTCACCCTCCCCCTCCCCCCATGCCTATACACTTACAAGTTTTGCTTTCAAGCTTTCGAGGTACAGTTTCCCAGAACCCCCGCACTCAAAACAGTGCAGGCTTCATGCCCTCAGTAGGGACTACCATTCAGCTGTTTTCATCCAAATATGCCAAAAAATGACAAAGTTATAGGCAGTTCTGTTTCCCCATTATAGCCTATGGGCAAAATGTCAAAACACCATCAAAACAACAAAACAGTTTCAACTAAATGAGATGGAACAGTGCTTTTGAAAGGAAACGAAACTCAAAATGAAACACTGTCCCATGGAAACAGTGAAACAGAAATCAAAATGAAACAGTGCTGTTTTGTACAGCCATACTGTGTACTCCTACCAGCATGCATTTTATATTCTAACCCCTTAAATGCCAAGTATTATTAAACAAAAAATAAATCTGCCATTACACAATTTCTCCCACATACCCCCCAGAGAGGTCTTGTGTACCCCCCAAGCCATGCATATCACAATGTGGGAACCCCTGGTCTATCCATTTATCTGTCTTTGGATTTTATATCAAACTCATCACCCATTCTTATAGTATCTAAGCAACTTACATGTAATAATTGTAAGGACCAAGTTTCAGGTTAATTTCATGGAATTGAGCTCTTCTCATTTTTTGAGGCAAAATTTCTGGAGGAGATATGGCATTTTATATTTGTTGGTAGGGGTTCAGTGATTGGCAGAGGATTTTAGTATATGCAGTCACCATTTTTATGGTGGAAAGGCATTTTCAAAGCAGGTTTTTCAAAGGTGGTCAGGGGCTGGATTTACCTGAATTTGTTCCATAGCTGGACCCTATATGTTTTGTCCTCCATCCTTTGTCCTAAGCTTTGTGATGATCTCAGAACTCAGCTATCACAATTGCTTATGCATTTGCAGTTTGATCAATTAACTGTTTTAAAAATTAGAACCCAAACCTTTATGGAACATCAGCAGTTGTCTAAGAGCCAGTAAAGGGTCCACAGCAGTGCTACAAACAGTTTGATGGAATGTGGATCCAGCATTTCAGTTTTCTGTTGAAAGCATTTTCCCTTTCTCAGAAGTATCACTTTGGTTTCCCTGAAATTCAGCTTGAACCAGCTGATTTTCATGCAATATCTTATTTCTTGAAAATATTCTGACATATTCAAAGTGATGACTGCATCACTTAAGAATGGAATACATATTTGAGCATACTCTTTAATAGCTGAGCACATAATCTGATATAGATATTGAAAAGAATAGGGGATCAAAAGCATCTCTGTGGAACCGTGCAAGTCATGGCTTTAGAAGAGGACAAGTTATATCCATCATTATATATTTACAGAAACACCTTAATTCTAGCAACTATATTGCTGTAACATTGTTAGGATTTATGGGTGGATCCAGGATTTCAGAAAGATGGTACACAGGTTGGGCAGATCATGCTGGAGGAGCAGCACAGGATTTTTTTATGTCCCTCAAGCAGGTAAGAACCTTCCCTCCCCTCTCCCCTTCCTCCCATGCTCATGTGTTCTCTCCCCTCCCCCCTGATTTCCCCAGCTCCCATCTACTGCTGGCATAGCCACTATCCTTAACTGAGATGGGGCAGAAGGGAGGGGCCCCAAAGCCATTTCTGCCCCACTAGAGCTGGGCTGCAGATGGAACCAGGGTCAGCTAGAGACAGTGGTGGCACCAGGATGGTTCCCTTTCTCCCCACCTGCTCCAGGGTTGACAGAGAACACCAGAGGGACTGGGAAGGGATGAAGGACCTGCTCACTGATGCCACTGTCCCTAGCTAAGCTCAGCTCCACACAGAGCACCATTAGAGAAGTCAGGAGTGGCTCTGGAGCCCTCCTCCTCACCCCTGCCTCCACCCCTAGGGCAGCTGCACTGGGCAGGGGAAGAGAGAGGAGGGGAGGGAAGTAGTGCCGAATACTAATCATTGAGAGAAAGAGAGAGAAAGTTCTTATTCACTTCAGAGATTTTTTTAGAAGTCCCTGGCTGCTGCCCCCATGGTGTCCTTGACTGAAAGTTTATATTGGCATGAGCAGGAAATAAAACATAAGATTTCATAGATTTCATAGACACCAGGGCTGGAAGGGACCTCGGGAGATCATCGAGTCCAGCCCCCTGCCCAAAGGGCAGGAAGTC
>NW_017728906.1:177057200-177067193 GCF_001723895.1 Crocodylus porosus | reverse complement strand
AACTTTACACAAGCTGCAGCTTAAGGAGGCTGTTACAGTGCACTGATCTGCATTGCTTCCCACTTTCCCCAGCACTTGTTACCACAGAGTCAGCATTTGCGGCAATGTGCTTGCTTACAATGTTTGAGACAAACCTTTTAACTTCAGGCTGTCGCCAGGTTATTTCAAATGCTTAAAACAATTCAACTCCGGGTTATCACACACCATCATTACTGTTAGCTGTGAACTCAAAAAAAGGAGTAAGCCAGTCCTTTATACCTAACCTTAGACATGACTTAATGAAGGGTTTTTCACCGTGGATCTAAGTCTCATGTCTACAAGTAGATGCCTATACCCGGGTTAGATTTCAAAAACTCCTAGGGAAAATAGGGGTTTGAGAATTGTATTCCAGGAGCCAAGTACTGAGAAGCTGGATGCCACGATGTTGAGTGTTGCCAGGCTTACTTAAGTCCTCTTGTGGACATGGTCCTCATTCTCTCTGGTTCAATTCCCTATTTTTAAAACAAGGAAAAAAATATCTCACAGGTAGGTAGTTTAGAGTTAAATGCATTAAGAAGTGTGAGGTGGCCAGATACAAGAGTAATAGGTATGTGCAAGGGCTTTTTCTACACTACATTTCTGATATACCCCAGAGAGGATAGTCCCAAGCACACCTCACTTGTGTCCTCAGCTGCACTTCAAACCTGTACATTTGCCAGTAGGGGAACTCAACCTCTTTCTGAGAATGCTCCTGTCTTCAGTGTGCTGAAGGGTGGCCACTAAGGGTGATCTCAAAGCATATTTTCAGGTTCTTAGTATGCCTGCGGGCATAGGTAGCCAACTCAGGCCCATCCTGGCTGAGATATGCCACCTCCAGAATGTAGACAAGCCTTTCAGACAGATGGACTACTACTAGTCAGTCATGACAGATGTATATGCTGATGCACTGGGACAGACTCTTTGAAGAGTGAAGTCCTATCAGACTACGTATAGTGTGTAAGCCCTTATCCTAGCCAGGCACATCTATGGAGTCCCTCAGGGCTTGGTACTCAGGCCAGTACTCTTTAACATTTTCAACAATGATCTAGATTCAGGAGTCAGACGTAAACCAGCCAAGTTCGCAGACATTACTAAATTAAGGGGGAGGGCCATCACACTGCAGGACAGGACAGGGATACAGGCTGACTTGGACGCAGTCTTTACTAGCTGAGCACATGATCTGAAGGTAGGCCAACCAACACCAGGTGGCCTTTAATACAGAGAAGTGCAAGGTACTGCACCTCGGTAGGAAGAACCCTCAGCACACCTACAGGCTCGGCAGTGTTACGCTTACTAGCACCATGACCAAAAGGGACTTGGGGGTCTTGACTGACCACAAGATGAATATGAGCCACCAATGTGATGTGGCAGCGGGAAAAGCTAACCAAACTCTGGCATGCATCCACCGATGCATCTCAAGCAAAACTAGGGAAGTCATCCTCCTGCTTTATTTGGCCTTGGTAAGACTGCAGCTGGAGTACTACATCCAATATTGGGCCCCCCACTTCAGGAAGGATGTGGAGAAGCTTGAGAGAATCCAGAGAGCCACTCACATGATCAAAGGCCTGGAGGGAAGACTATGCAAGGAGAGGCTGAGGGACTTGGGACTCTTCAGTCTGGAGAAGAGAAGGCTCAGGGGGAACTTGGTGGCAGCCCATGACTTCATAAGAGGGGTACATCAGGACCTGGGAGAACATCTTTTCACCTGAACTCCCCAAGGGATAACAAAATCTAATGGCCATAAACTACAGGAAGGCCAATTTAGACTGGATATTAGAAAAAAGTTCTTTACAGTGCGTGTGTCCAGGGTCTGGAACGAACTCCTCCCAGAGGTGGTGCAAGCACCTACTCTGGATTCCTTCAAAAGACAACTGGATTTATTTTTTACTTGATCCCAGTTGACTTCCTGCCTATGGTGGTGGGGCTGGACCTAATGATCTCTTGAGGTCCCTTCCAGCCCCTAATGTTTATTAAATCTATGAAATTTGTTTCCTGTTGCTTAGCTAATGCAGTGTGTGTGATTAATAATACACACTTGTATTCAGTCTTACAGAGGGCATGTCTGCTTTGCACATTGCATATTCATAGTGCTTCCTCATCCTAAATATTGTCACCCTCAGGATGTGTGTAATAATATAATAGAGCAAGTCTTTCTCCAGTTCTCTGCAACAACATCAGTTCAGCATATAATGATAAGAGCTAATCCATCATTCTCAGATATGTTGAGTTCTATGGTCTATATTTATGTTAGACCTTAGTTCATTAAGCTATGTAAACTGCCTTTGATAACCTTTTCCCATGGTTTGGCAATTCTTCTATGTGAAAGCCCAAGTGTACGTGGGTATGTACTCCCTTCTCCAATTGAAAGGGATTGTTAGCAGCAGGTGTGCTGTGGCTGAAACTGCAGACTACTCAGTTTTCCTCTGTCCCAAAAGAGCCAGGCCAGAACAACCTGGAACTTAACTATATACAAATGTATTATTATTTATATAAGTAGGTAAAAGATCAACCTAAATATAAATATATGTGCATACATACATATATATTTCCCTAGATATATAACCATAAACCTTATTCTGTGTAATGAGTTACCACCACCGGGGTTTTAGGTAAGTGACAGGTAAACACAGGTAAGTAATAGCAAGGGGTCCCAGCAGATCTCCCAGGCAGAGTTATGAACTCTATTAAACTACCAATTCACAAAAATAGCAGAGCACAAAATATAAGGCGCAATATTACAAAATGTAAGGCGCTGTCTTACAAAATATACAACATATCAGCATTAGACAAAACTGAACTCTTTAAGCCCGCAGGGCCACAGACTAATCATGGGGCATTGGCTTTGCTCCAGCAACCATAGTTTCATAGTTGCATAGTTTGTAGGGTTGGAAGGGACCTGAACAGATCATCAAGTCTGACCCCCTTCCATGGCAGGAAAGAGTTCTGGGGTCAAATGACCCCAGCAAGGTGTTCGTCTAGCTTTTTCTTAAAGACCCCCAGGGTAGGAGCCAGCACCACTTCACTTGGAAGTCGGTTCCAGATCCTAGCTTCCCTGACAGTGAAGTAGTGCCTCCTGATGTCTAGTCCGAATCTACCCTCTGCCAGCTTGGGACCATTATTTCTAGTCACTCCTGGCAGTGCTTGGGGGAACAGGGATTCCCCAGATGCCTGCTGGTCCCCTCTGACTAGGTTGTAACAGGCCACTAGATTCCCCCTCAGCCTTCTCCTGTGGAGGCTGAACAGGTTCAGATCCTGTAGCCTCTCCTCATAGGGCCTGCCCTGCTGCTCCCGATAATGCAAATGGCCCTCCTCTGGACAATTCCCTGCAGTGTTGTCCACATCCATCTTGAAGTGTGGCACCCAGAACTGGATGCAGTACTCCAGCTGCAACCTGACCAGTGTTGCATAGAGGGGTAGGATCACCTCCTTGGACCTGCTTGAGATGCATCTGTGGATGCATGACAAGGTATAGTTGGCCTTCCTGACTGCATCCCAACAATGCTGGCCCATGTTCATCTTGGCATCAATGATGACTCCAAGATCCTTTTCTGCCTTGCACTGACGAGAAGGGAGTTCCCCAGCCTGTAGGTATGCTGCTGGTTCTTCCTCCCCAGGTGCATCACCTTGCACTTGTCAGTGTTGAATCCCATCCTGTTCTCATCTGCCCACCCCTGTAACCTGTCTAGGTCTGATTGCAGCCTATTCTTCCCTTTTAGTGTGCCCACATCCCCCCACATCTTGGTGTAATCAGCAAATTTGAACAGGGTGCTTTTTACCCCTTCGTCCAAGTCACTGATGAAGATGTTGAACAATGCGGGCCTGAGGACAGAGCCCTGCAGATCCCCACTGCCCACATCCCTCCAGGTCAAAAACGCCCCATCTACCACCACTCTCTGGGTGCGGCCCTCCAGCCAGTTAGCAACCCGTTTGACTGTGTAGGAGAAGGATGGATTCCCCACAGTGCTCTCGGGGCCCTGGCAGGGATGCTACCCAAAATAGGCCACACAGGAGGGCCTGGCTGGGGTATTCCCTCCCCTGTGGAAAAAACCCTTTTACCCAGGTAACTCCTGACTCTGGGGCCTGGGTGGGTGGTCCTCATCCCCTCGGCCAAAATGCTTCCTCCTACGCGGAGCCTCTGGAGCCACAGTCTCCTTCTGGGCCACTGCCTGCTGGAGGCCCCGGGCACTGTCATGTGCACTGGAGGGCTCAACCTTCTGTTATAAGTTGGAGGCCTGGGCCACCTTGTGCAGCACCGGGGCTCAGTCCACTCCCGGACCCTCTGTCCAGTGTTGTCTGCACCAAGCCACTGGCCCCATGCCAGCAGCTGCAGGCCCAACTCACCTCAAGCGGCTCCAAGGATTTTAGCTCATTGGGTACCCACCATGCAGCAAAGCCTGCACCAAGCCCTGGTCACTTACCAGGTGTTGGCAGCCCGAGGCATCTCAAGAGGCTTCCAGGGCATTGGACCTGCTATGCACAATTGGTTCACTGAAACAGCCTGTCCACTTGCCAGGGGAATGGGGACCTGAGCTGCCTGGTGCAGTTCCCAGGGTCCTAGTCCACACTGTGTGCTGCTCGTGCACTGGAAGCCAGGACTCAAGCCAGGGGTTGGGACCTGAGCTGCCTCGAACGGCTCCCAGGGTCTGGGCCCTGTGCGCTACACTGCACTGCATGCCAGCTAGAGCATTGTACTGTCATCGGGAATTTTTGGGGCTCTTCTGGGTGCTGTCTCTGCCTGCTGGGCAGCTCTTCCCAGCTCTTCTTCTGCCCCGCTCTCTCATTCATCCCCCAACGTGTCACAGCTTCTTTTATACCTTTTGGAGTCTCTGCCCCCATATTACAAATGAACCAGTTGGGTTGAAGCAAACTACAGGCTTCACCCAGGCCTGGGGCTGTTTGTCTCACCCCAGGTAGGGCAAGCCCCTCGCAGCAGTTACCTGACTGGTTGGCAGGTTCTACCAATCACAATGAAGATTCTCTGTGCCTGGATGTACTGGACTATTGTCAGTAAGTCTGCCACATATGTATTTATATCTCATATTTCTTTTATGCATGGGTTTAAACAAATATATGCATAAAAGTAAATGCCTAATAGTATTATTACTCTCTCTCTCTCTCTCCTTAGCATGACATAGGGTATTTTACACAGAACCAATAACTGTGATTTTCTATGAGCTGCTGAATATTGTATCTCTTGGACATGAAAATTTCACATAAATTTGATGGAGAACAAAGGTACCCCACTTGAAGTAAAATTCTTTTTACTGCATCTTTTAACCCCATGCACTTTGTTGCACTGCAGGGAATTGTATTGTCATTCTGATGCTTCAGCATGAAAGGCGCTATATCACTGTAAGCATTATTCAGAAGAAAAACACATGAAGTGCAGTGGAATGATAGTCCCGTAGTTAGGGTACTATGCTGGGATTGGAGAACCCAAGTTCCGTTCTCTGCTTTGTCATAGACTTCCAGTGTAAACAACACTCCCCTGCCTCACAGGAGCCTTGTAAGAATAAATTCACTCTAAGGTACTCCGATAGTAAGTAAAGGTTACTATGTAACTGCCTAAGATAGAGATATAATCCTAATGGCCTGATGCACTGGAGGTTTGGAGCATTTATTGCCACCCTCTGCTAGTGAATAAGGGGAAAATATGACAAAAGCTGCACTGAAAAAAAAAACCTCTCTGACACCATATTTTGATACATAAGGGGGAATTACAGCCAGAGAAAGAGGGCTTTCTTTGAATTAGCTTTCCACTTTGACATTTCCAAGTGGCACTTGGTTATGGGAATGAGACATAGACTCCAAATTGGTGAGAGAGTGAACTGAACTGAAGAAAATAGAAAGGCAAGGACAGAAGAGCCTTCTTCATCTCCTCCACTGAAGAGTTTTACACAAGATGGAGTACAAGATTTTGTGGTGAGAGGTTCTCTATTCAAGCTGCAGAGAGAGCTAAGGCGCCCATCCTGTTGGCACCACTATATCTGAAATCACTGTAGTTGAGTTAGGTGGTGAACCTTTGGGACCACACCAGGAAGAAATTTCTTCTTTCCTACTCAGGTTAGTTTTCTTAGGTTATTTTCAAGTGAAAAATATACCTGTTAATGCATCCTGCCTATTTATTTGGCTTGTTCCTTTCATTCAAAATGATAAAACAGTGGCTGAGTCTAAATATCATAAACCCATTCATGTTGACAATTCACAGTTGACTTGAAAGACACTACAGTAACAGTAAAATTAATAGAAGCATTAATCTGAAACTCCAGGACACTACAAACATATAAGCAGTTGCTTAAAGTACAACTAGAATAAAAATGGAGCACTAGGAGGACAAAAAAGGCACCCTGTGCTAAAAAATATTTCCACTAAAGAGGGACATTATTCCATTAATCTTACACTAATTTAAGATCAAGCACAGCAAGTTTAAAAGGCTGGATAAATTCAATTTATGTACATATTTTAAAGTATGTAGAAAATGTATAGCACCATCTGGATTTATCAAAGGAATTTGCTCTGTGTGATGGGTATTGTACTGTGATCTCAATTTAAGCTGTACAAACAAGTTACAAATAGCAATGTCCTGCAATAAGGTTCTGAATGCACTTAAGAACTCAGATCAGCAAAGCAGTTAAGTGCCCACAAAATGGCTTGTAAACGGGCCAATTTTGCACAGCGTACTGGGGAGTGAACCAAAGGCACCCAAAACTAAAAACTACTACACTTAGAAGTAAACAAAAAGATTCTTTAACTTGGTCTGTAACACGTTTCTACATTTGGTGGCCTGGGCACTCTGCAGCACATTCAGAAACGGATGATGTTGTAGTTCACTGAACTGAGCACATGCCTAAATTAAAACAGTTGGTTAAGTGTTTTCTTGAGAAGGAATATGCTTATATGCTTTGCTGCACAGAGACCTAGGGATCTATTCACACAGATCCAAATAAAGGATTTGGGCTAGTGGTATAGGTTCTTGGCTTAAAATATTCTTTCTAAACAAGCTGTTAGGTAGGTATTTTTATACACATTCTACAAATATATATATATGTGCAGGAACAATTATCTCCAGTTTTAGCAACTACTATGTTTATTCCAAGTAATAAATTCAACTTGCTAGAAAACTAAACTGCATATAAAAAGGTTTTCTGTGTTTCATTTGCAAAGGTGGAACATGTAAGTACTTAGGTCTTTTAAAAATCAGGCGTGGAATTATTTGTTCTGCCTTATAGCATGAGGGCCAAAGGTTTGTCTAAGCCACCTTTTCAGCCTTCTAATCCTGGTCTACTCTAGAGTAATTTAGTTCAGCCTGTTTAAATTACCGTACCTTCCCAGGGCTAATCTATGGGTTGCAAAACTACTAAGATTCTCCACAGCTGTAGAGGCTGTGCCCCTTTCTGACATTCTTCCTGCTCCAGCACCGTTACCATACCAAGGTTGCAAGACCTCTCTGGAAGCCATCTTGTTGTTGTCTATTCAATGAAGAATTGTATAACACCCAAATGTAGGATTTAAATGAGTCAGAATGGGGATGAAGTTACCACCTTCAAGAGTAAATAAGAGCTAAGTTGTTTTGAAAAGTAAATGGTGAAATATGAAAAACAATATTTTGTCACACGAGGAAGTGGCTCAAGCACAAGCTCTTATGTGGCAAGTACTTTCTGTTTACTTTTTCTGTACAGTACCTAGCACACCCTTTGATTGGAGCCCCTAGGGGAAAATGCAATTCTAAAAATGAATAACAGTAGTTATCCATGGTAAGCAGTGCCTACTAATGGCTTAGTGCAGAGTGGTTTGGGAAAAGGAGATGAGGGTTCCATGTAGCTTGTAGGCCTGGCTGTGTTGGCCTAGTAGGGTTAAATCAGTAAAGCCTCTTAGAGAGATAGTAATTGATTATTTTGGGAAGGGGGTGGGGCTGTATATGCACAGAAAAAGCATTTGAAAGTAATTAAGAATATTTGGAATAGCTGGGAAGAATTATTACCTTGAGATCTCAGAAAATGACTTTGCCTCCTAGTTAGCTCAGTACCAAACCAGGCTGCAGGAGTGCAATAGATGAATGAGGTACTGTGTGTTAGCAGGCACCCAAATTAAAGTGAAGTTTGTCCACTCAGTCCAGAACACTCTTCTGTCTTCCCCACTGAAGTTACCCACAACACCTTATTGCTCTGGGCATGTCTATACATGCTATTAAGTCAAAGTAGACTTAGTGCACAGTAAAAATACTGCACAGTACACCTACCTGGGAGCACACATATATGTGCTCCCTCTTGGTAGCAGATTTGCTTCCAATGGGAACAGCCAGATAGAGAGCTGCTCCTGCCTTGCTCTGCCTCCCACAGCAGCCAAGGGGAGCTCCAGGCCCCCCCTGGGTTACAGCCCAGGGGTTGGGAGGAAGCACATGTCTGGTCCCCATGTGCACAGGGCCAGGACAGCTCTGTTGGCTTCAGTGACAACTGTCTCCTGGCCCTGTACAAATTAGGAGGGGTCCTGATATGCATGGGGCCAGGAGACAGCTGCTGCTGCAGAGCTATCCGACCCCATGCACATGGAAACAAGTCCTGTGCCCAGTGGGGCCTCCCTGTGCAGCCTGGAGCTGGCTAGGAACTGTCCCATTCTGGTGCAGGTCCCAGCCAGCTCTGGGTTACATGGAGAGTTCAGCCCCAACTTGTCCCCCAGAGCAGCCACCTCTATGCAGTGCGAAGCTGGCTGCTCTAGGGGACAAGCAAGGGCTGGATTCCCAGCCTCTACTTGCTCCCTAGAGTGGCCAGCTCCATGCAGGGAGCTGGGACAGGGGGCAGAGAGGTCCCCAGTCCTGGCACTGATCAGCTTCCAGCTACTGGGGGGAGCCAGGAAATTGAGCATTGCCAGGACTAGGGATGGAGAGTTTCCTGTCCCCTGTGGCCTCCTGCTGGGTAGGCTCACTGAAAGCAAATTTGCTCCCACTTAGCATGTACACATGTTTTACTATGAAGGATGTATTGTGCAGTTAGTTTACTATTTATATTTATAGGGAGTAGCTAACTGCCCAGTAGAGTAATTTACTGAGCAGTAAATGTGAAAATGTATAGACGGTCATACTTTACTGTGTAGTAGACTAGTCTACTGTGCAGTACAGCATCACATGTAGACACACAGTCTCAGAGGTCAGGTCACTGAGAAAGGGCCTTGCTTTTTTGAAGAAGGAACACCCACCAGCCAAGACTCCAAGGATCTTCTTGGAAATGCACCTCCCTACCTCCCCTTTACAACCACCTCACATCCCACAATGTCTCCGGTCTGTTGTCAGGGCACCAGGGCTTTAGCCTTCTCCTAGGCCCCCTCATAGTTTCATAGTTTCTAGGGTCAAAAGGGACCTGAGCAGATCAACAAGTCCCACTCCCTGCCATGGCAGGAAAGAGTACTGGGGTCAAACGACCCCAGCAAGGTATACTTCTAACCTCCTCTTAAAGACCCCCAAGGTAGGAGCCAACACCACTTCTCTTGGAAGTTGGTTCCAGATCCTAGCCACCCTGACCATGAACTGGCGCCTCCTGATATCTAGCCTAAATCTACCCTCTGCAAGCTTGTGACTGCTATTCCTGGTCACTCCTGGGAGTGCAGGGGGGGAAAGGGCCTTCCCCAGTGTCTGCTGGTCCCCTCTGACTAGTTTGTAACAGGCCACTAGATCCCCCCTCAGCCTTCTCCTATGGAGGCTAAACAGATTCAGGTCCCATAGCCTCTCTTCATAGGGTCTGCCCTACTGTCCCCTGATCATGCGAGTGGCCCTCCTCTGGACCCTCTCCATGTTGTCCACATCCCACTTGAAGTGCAGGTCCCAGAACTGGATGCAGCACTCCAGTTGTGGCCTTACCAGTGCCGCATAGAGGGGAGTATCACCTCCTTGGACCTGCTTGAAATGTATCTGTGGATGCATGACAAGGTACGGTCGGCCTTCCTGACTGCCTCCCCACACTGCTGGCCCATGTTCATCTTGGA
>NW_017728906.1:177053739-177056504 GCF_001723895.1 Crocodylus porosus | reverse complement strand
AAGGATTTGGTGATCTGGTCATAGAAGGCCACCAGGTTGGTCTGACAGGACCTGCCACTAATGAACCTGTGTTGGTTGCCCCTAAGCATAATCTCCCCTGCTGGCCTCTCGTGGATATGCACCAGAATAATTTTCTGAAAAAGCTTGCCCAGGATCGAGGTAAGACTAACTGACTTATAGTTTCCCGGGTCCTCCTTCCTCCCCTTTTTGAAGATGGGAACCACATTGGTCCTCTTCCAGTCCTCTGGCACCACACCAGAGCACCACGAGTGCTCATAAAGCCATGCTAGGGGTCCCACAATGACCTCAGCAAATTTCCTCAGTATTCGAGGGTGGAGATCGTCCAGACCAGATGATTTGAATACATCAACATGAGCTAAGATCTCCCTGCACCAGTCAGCCCTACTCAGTATCTGTATTTCGGATTCCGTCTTCTCCAGCAGCAGCTCCTTTTACTGCTGGAGTCTTTCTGCCCTTTCTTCACTGTCTCCCTCTCTAATATCCAAGTCTCAGTTGTCCAACTTAAAGGGCCCTCCCCCTTTTCTGTTCCTTCTTTATTTTGGGGAGAAAAGGTGGCCCCCTTACACTCAGATTTAGGAAGTGTCGCAGGGCACTGAAGGGAAAGGTACAGGTGCCGGTTGCCGGGGTGACCGCAGTTTGGTCAGCTGACCGGAAGGGGGCAGGGCCTGGCCTATGTAAACAGCCTAGGCTGAGGCCAAGCAGGCAGTTCCCCACTAATATCCAAGGGAGAAGGAGCTCTGTTAGAGTAGGCAGCCTAGAGAAGCTTGATGGCCTGAACAGCTTTGGTTTGAGGACTGGGTGGAGAAAGCCCTCGTAAGGGTTTGATTGATGATTAGCCAGGTGGCTTAGAGGTTTGCGTTTAGCTAGGAGGCTTAGTTCTGAGTTGAAACTGATGGGCTCGCGTTAATGCTTTTGGTTGTTTGTTGTTACACCGGAGGACCAGGTGAGGCTAATAGGGGTTGGAGCCTCCTATGTGGGGACCCCGGTGCCAGAAAGGGCACAGCATTTAGGGGTGCATTGACCCCATCCCTGAGAAGGGGCACAGTGCATTGGGGCCAGATAAGGTCAAGGCCGCCTGAGCCCCACAGGAGTGGTAGACCCAAGGAGGGGATTTAGGGGCCAGGTATGGCTACAGCCACCTGAGCCCCAAGTGCAGAGAAAGGCTCCAGTGTGAGCGTAAGTGAAGAGAAAGGCCCCAGTGCAGGTGTGAGTGCAGAGAAAGGCCCCAGGGAGGGCGCACAGGTGAAAGGCCCCAGGGAGGGGATTTGGGGCCAGGCACGGCTACGGGCACCTGAGCCCTTATTGTAAGGCAGGGCCCCAGTGTGGGCGGGATTGTGGGAGAGAGCCCTGGTGTGGGCACGGCCGCGAAAGAGGCCAGAGAACGTCCGCGGGGAACATGGGTATCTGTGAGAAGCGAGAGACCAGGGAGTGCTTGTGAGGGCACAGGCTAAATGGCTGCAAGAGAGGCCGGGGAAGACGAGCCCAGGGGACCTGCGAGGCTGTGGGTAACTGAGACGAGCCCAGAGGGTGTCCACGAGGACGCGGGCTATAGCAAGTCAAGCAAGGGGCCGCCGTGAGGGCACGGTAAGGGATTGACTAGACAACATCTGGGACAGCTGCGAAGCTTGGGGCGTGATAGCAGGGGTGGTAGGAGCCATGCGTAGCCCTGAAGGCTTTAGGGCATGGAGTCAGCTAAGATGGGGCACAGACCAGGATACATCAGAGGTACCATGTTCAAAGGGTCGAAAAGGGAGCCTCCCATAACACTAATGACATCAAAGACGTGGCAGGTGAGAACGAGGTTGCATTGACACCTACTTGGCACGGTAGGGAGCTCTAGAAGAGATCACGGCTGCTCCTAGGACCCCGCCCCATGACAGGAAGTAAAAATAGTTTAAGTACCAAATATCACCTGATTGGGAAAATAGACTTGGTATGTAACCAGTCATTTAACTGGTTACTAAATATATCTAAAAATATATCTATACAACTAAATGTATGTCAGCTAATAATTGAATTAATAATGTATTCAGCCCCATATAAAAAAATGTGTAATTTTGGAAACTTTGGATTACTGAACTCTTGTTCCTCTCTTCTCTGTTGGACAGCTTGATCCCTGAGCCAACATTAATAAGCAATACACTTGCTCTTTGCGTAAAATCTAGCCTATTTGAGCTTTCATTAACACTTGGAGAAAGAAGCATCTGGATCATTGAAAAAAAATGTGAGTAGTGATATCTTTCTGAGCTGCTTAAAACTATGGGTGAAAAAGTCACTGTGTAAGTTTTTATTTGTATGCAGTACCACCTAGACACCAGTTTTAATTTTATCTGCACTGTACAACCAAAACAAATTGTCGATTCTGCTGTACAGAATTTACAAATTATGCATAGGAGTAGAGAAGGAGGTGGATTTATGAAATAATTAATACTGAACAGTGTAAAAATGTTTCCAGTAAGAGAAAGCATTATAATATAACCTAGTCTTCATCTTTAACACAGTCCATCAAGAGCATTAATAGCCCAGGTCCTAGCATATAACACTGCACCCGCCGGGCCTCGATCATACAATCCCGTGCCGCCCGGCCAAAGGACTTGGTGGTAACCTTTCACTCCGTCCCTTAGGGGAGGTGCTACTGATCTCCTGGTTCAGGTGGTCTTCCCCCTCCTTATCCCACCTGCCATGACTTCAATGATATTTCAGTGGTGGAGGGGTACGACTGTCTGATCCTGGCTGCCTCCCCA
>NW_017728906.1:177050708-177053639 GCF_001723895.1 Crocodylus porosus | reverse complement strand
GGCCGACCCTTACTTGATGTAGGGTCCCTCCTGATTTTAGTCATGCCCAGGAAGAGGGCCCAATAAACCCAGACCTTTTCCTGACTCATGCGAGCTTAGGGGCCCTAGCTCCCTCTGGCTGCGATGCTCATCAGTGACGACAACAAGAGCAATAATGGAAGTGATACTAATAATAATAATAATAACAATAATAGGTCCACCAAGAGGCTATGGTGACCTTTCTTCAACACCCCTTCACAACCTTCCCTATATCTCTGCCCAGGCATGTCTAGTGCAGTGCCATCCCCTTAAACCCCAACTACCCTTCCCCTTAACAGCTACTATATAAGCTTGGGTGGGGATTTTCTCACATAAGTATGCCCTCTATGTTCCTCGATGAAGGACCCCTCCCTCGACGGGGTTCCAGTCTGTGTCCTCTGTTGCAAGCGTGAAGGTCTCAGTTGGCCTTCTTGTATGGATACCTCTTGCTTCGTACTTCTGCCGGGCTCGAGCCCCAGTTGACGAGGTCTCTCCTGTCGGCTCCCCTCATGGCCCGAGGGTTATATACAGCCAGGACACCTGTGTCTTCTCGGGTTCGCTGGCAGCGTCTCCCCCTGGGCACGGTTCAGATACCTTTTGTAAGCCCAGAGAAGCGTCCCCTGTTCCCTCTACTGCCTTAGTGGTCCCCAGGGCTCTTCTCTCACCACTCTCTTGCCACTTCTCCTTCCTCTCAGTCTGCCTATTCCTCCTTCTTATACTCTTGAGTTGGTTCTCCTCCCCCTCTCTCCCAGCTGTTTCCCCTTTAAGTAAACCGTGGCTAATGAGTTGCGTGGGCTCCGCCACCTCTTTCCGCTTTGCTGTGGTTCCCGCTGCCACTTCCAGTCCCGCCGCGTCTCGTGCTGCCGGTGAGTTGTTTTTGCTCATTCTTTCTTTCTCCTCCCTCTCCCTGGGGTGTGCTGTCCCCCAGGGTCCCTCTTTGACTCTTCAGGGTTCAAGTCTCCCCCTTGTCCCGGGACAGACACTTTCTTCCTATCTGGACATTTACCAGTCTTCCCAGGTCTGTTAGTTAAGCTCTGTGTTTAAAGTATTCTCTAGCTTGTATTACTTTATTGCTGCAGTCATTTCATGTAGTTAGTGTTTGTTTTGTTTCTGAGAGTCATTAAGATCCTTATGAATAACACCATATATATGAAAATGGATTTTGTAATTATAGAAGTTGCTATGGGTGACTGAGAGAAAAGACTTGAGGGACCTTCTGCTTACCTCTGGGAACTATCTTGTGTATGTAACAGGAAACAGAACAAACAGAAAAAAAGGGACAACTCCTGTAGGTAAATACAGAAGGACAGATGTCAATGTATTCAACAGAAGTGTACTTGGCATTGAATGGTAAACTGTATTATATACCATCATATTTTCTAGTCAAGGCATTAGGCCAAGGGTATTTTTAAAATTTAATTAAATTGGATATTGTTTAAAGGAACAATTTAAAATTTCCTTGTGAAAGAAACCCAAGTTAGAATGAGGAATGATATGCTACAATATTGTTTCTTTCCGTTTTATTTTACTTGTTCTCTTTAACAATTTAGTTGTACCATCAGACTCTGGAGGTCTTCAGTGAATACTGATGCATTAATATACTTTCTCTTAAATAATAATTATTTGATTGCTAAAATATACAAAATTACTTGTTCTGGGTTTAGTCACTCATTGATTTTCCTTGTCTTCTGTATGGATATGTTCAATATTCAGAATCTTTAGAATTTTATTTAAAAACTGGGGAAACTCCAATGAAATGAAAATAAAAATAAAAACACATTAAGAAAATTACAGTAAATGAAATGGTGTGATAGGTCTCCCAGCATTTTGAGAACACCAGGGATATTGCTGAGTTAATGTAGAAATTGTTACTGCCACCTATTGGCAGCACATGGAAATATGAAGAATGAAACATTAGGAAAATAATGAAAACTAACTATTGTAAGATCTGTTTCAACTGTATACCTTCCTTTCAAAATTATTTTTCTTTGACATAGTCTGCACCCTCTTTATAGCTTTACTCCTGGTAAGTAATCTGGCAATTTATTTCCTAGCACAAGTATTTTCAGAAGCAGCAACTTTGAAATTGTAAAGCTGCTAATCACACTCAAAACCTTATTTTGAAGTTACATTTACTCAGCAGCTAACAGAAACATCTAATGTTATCTATACACAGTTAGGTGACATAGGACAAAAGGGGTTAAAACAGCAAGCAATCATGAGATACACCTATTTTATCTATGCATTCAAGAAATACACCTTCCAGAAACCTATTGAGAATCAAAAGGATTGAACGTTGTCAAGTGGCCAGCTGGGTAGCTCGCCTTCCCAAGAGTCTTTGCGACCTCCTCTTTTGTTTCTCCTCCTCCAGAGAACTATACACATATATAGATAGAGGTTCTAGATGTGTATTTTCATAGCACCTCAGTCCACTGGCTGAAGTGAGGGACGAGTCTTAGAGAGAGATCCACATGCCCACGTTCTTTCCTGCCATGTCTTTGGTGTTTATAGGAGTATATTCAGTACCTGAATGTGCAGTTGCACCTGGTCATCACCTGCTGTACTATGATGGTGAGGGCTTCACCACCCCTACACCCTCGCCCGGTCCACTGGTAGCTTAAGTGTCCTCAGGTTTGGATTCAGCCACCGGGTTCCTCCCTGGGGCCTTCATCCTAACAAAATCAAAAATGAAAGGAATCCATGCCTCCTGTCCTGGAGTATTGTTGAACGTCTTCTGGCAAGACAGCCTCCCTGGGGAGGAGGCTCTTCTCAGCCAGGCTGGCTGACCTGCTCCACCGGGCTTTAAACTAAGCCCACTGGGGGATGGGGGGACTACTGCCACTGCTCGCCCGCTGAGCAACCCTTGCAAAGCCAGCAGACCAAGGCACTTAAGGGAGCCCACACCTGCCCCAG
>NW_017728906.1:177035347-177050697 GCF_001723895.1 Crocodylus porosus | reverse complement strand
AGAGTAAATTGGATGCTTATCTTGCTGGGATCCTATGACCCCAGCTGACTTCCTGCCCTTTGGGCAGGGGGCTGGACTCGATGAGCTCCTGAGGTCCCTTCCAGCCCTAAAGTCTATGAAATCTATGAAATGAACAGAAAAAAACCCAAAACCACATCAGGTTGATTACTCTCCCCTTCCCTTGGTCACGTCCTTGTTCACACACCTCTTGCACTTGCTATTGGGGTCATCACAGTACCCTCATCCCATTTAGGTAATCATTTATAAATTTTCTTGGACCCCTTTTAGGGCCATTACGGTACCAAGCTTCAAAGTGTCCCTCTATTAGAGGCTTTATGGTACGTTTTCTCCTTTGGGCTCTGCTGGCTGCCGACTAGATCACAGGCAATTCCTTACCTTGCTACTCCACCCTACCTTCCTCTAGAGCTCTTCTGGGGAGTTCCCTCTCTGCAGGAGCCTCCTGCCAGCCCTCCACGTGGCTCTCACATATTTCTGCAGCATTGCTCAGCCCAGTTCCTTTGCTTCCAGTCCTGCACTCTCCGCTTGTGCCTGCTCCGGGCTCGTCTTTATACTGTGGTTCGAGTTCCCAGCTCCGCCCCTCCAGAAACAGCTGGGCAAGAAGGGTTTCAGCCGGGTCCTTTGGGGCTGTGGGTCTAGGGTAGCTGCCTCTGTTTTTTAGCACGGGCTCTCTCACTCTCTCACAGCCATCTATAACTGATGTTCAGGACCATAAAGGATTGATAAATATTTATACTATATGTAGGATCAGAAAAGATATTTCATAGAGTCAAATATTGAAAACACCAAGCTATGCATTTAACTTTGCACGTTCAAGTAGTGTTATTCCTTTCAGTGGTTCTTTGTATGCATTTAAAGTTACATATGTGTATTAGAACAAGTGATGGACTAGATATGACAGATATAGTCCAGTTCTCCCTACTGGACATGTACCAGATTGCCAGGAGGCATTCTTTTTACTCAACCCCAGTTATGCTTAGCTTGCTAGGGCACAGCAGATTATAAACCTTCTCCCATACTTTTGACCTCTAAGCATACAATCCAAGAGCAGACATCCCATCTGACATCCTCCCTAATCATCTACCTAGACCTTGAAATTAATACCACTTCCTCATGCTTCTGTTGAAGTTCTAATACTTTCTCTAGAATACCACTAAAGGGTGAGCCGTCTGGTTTACAGTTTATCTTTCTGGCGACATATATCAAGTGTAGCACAAGCACACACACAGTGACGGGCTCCTCACTGGGATTTTGAATACGGTTACTTTTTATTTAAAGAATAAAGTATGAGATGTTAGGGTGACAATATTTGGATCTTGCAGAGCCCTGGATTTGCATCTGAATACAAAGGCTTTAACCTGTGGCCTAGCAGAACTGCTAACCACAAGGCAGAACGCCAGCAATTTGCTTATGCTAAGTAACCATCTTAGTTGAGCCAACCATTTTCTGAGGAAAAAGCAGCGAGTCTGTGTGAGTTTGTGTGCTGTGAATGAGGTAAAGTCTAAGGAATGTGGAACATGTTACAATGTGGGACAGAAAAACAGACTGGAATGTGAAAAACAACACATAATTCGTAACAGAATCTAAGATGAACATATACGAAAAGGTGAATGGTGATTGGTGAAGAAGCCGCCAGAAGCTTCCAGGTTTTGGTCAAAGTCTTCCCATTAACCAAAGAAGTAGGTTCATAGCCTTGGACATGCACTCATAGCAAAAAGGCATGTAAATGAATGAAACAGATGGGCAATATCATGCTAATGGAGCAAACAGTAAACAGAGGCGGAGCTTAAGATGGGAGGAGAAATGGGTGGAACAGAAGGAGAAACAGAGGTGCAATAAATGTTAATAAACATGAATCAAAGTGCATAAATGTGGAAAGAACTATTGTTCATTGTAGGTCCCCTGGTTCACAGGCTGTGTGTCTATGAGGGACCCTTGTCCAAAGCTGTCTCCATTTGGAATAAAGCTGTTGCAAGCAATGTGTGCAAGTAGCGTTTGCTCCCTGCTTGCTCTGGCAGGATCCATGAGAGATTGAATTTTCATCTCCCTAGTTGTCGGGCACCGCATGGAGTCAGGATCTAACATGAGAGGGTACAAATCATGACAAAATTATAAAGCCTACACACGTCTTCTTTGAAATCATGAAGCTTCTCCCCCAGAGCTGTAGATCATCTTGCTTTGCCTTAGGTGGTCAAGCAATTTAGCTGAACCTCAACCCCACCTTCCTGCTCCCAAAATCACCCCTGTCTCTTCCTCTCTCCTGTCCAAAACTTCTCAGGTTGTTCTGTGAGTCTGGTTAGTAGGCATCCCCCCACCAATATCTTGGTTTCTTTAATCTACCTACTCCCTGCAAACAAATTCCCCATGCACATGGACAGACGAGGTTCTTTGAGTAAATGTGATATCTTTTATTACACAAACTAAATAGTTGGAAAAATTGTTCTTTGCAAGCTTTGGGGCACAAACACCCTTCTTCAGGCATAGGGAGAGTATGCTGGGGTTTTGTGTGTTCTTCTGGGTAGAATAGGAAAATATTAGCTATTTTAGGACAAATGTATTTATAGTGAGGGTTGCCAACATCTGGAATGGGTTTCCAAGGGAGGTGGTGCTCTCCCCTACCTTGGAGGTCTTTAAGAGGAGACAAACAAGCACCTAGCTGGGGTCATCTGACCCCAGCGCTCTTTCCTCCCCAGGGCAGGGATCGGACTCAATGATCTACTGAGATTCCTTCCGACCCTAAAAATTTATGAAATCTATGAATAGAAGCCAATATGTAGAATGCAGGTCTGTGAAAATGCAAATGCATGGCAGTGAGGATCAGAGGGATTGGGAGAAAATAGGTGTGAGACAGGTAGATGACAAGGGAAAGGGGCATGTTGAACTTATGACAGATCGTAGGTGGTAAAATGCAGGCAGGTTGTTTGGGGTTATTAGATGGCAGGCAGGTTATAATGTGCAAGAAATCCCATGTCTACAAGTAGTCCATGATTTTTTCTATCCAGTAGATTTATTAAATGAAGTTCATAGGCTTGTCTACAAAAGGTGTTTTGAAAATTCCCTTTTTGCAGATTATAACTGAGAGACTGGAGAGAGAGGGTTGTCTTTTGAGAAGTGTACACTCACAGGTAATTGGATATTTTTGTCTTTGATGGATTTTCAGTGTGTGTTCATTCTGGTATGCAGTGGTTGTTTGGTTTCTCCTAAACATTTTCCATCAGGGCTTGTGATGCATTGAATGAGATATATTACACTTCTAGAGGTACAGGTATAAGATCCAGGAATGGTGATAGTTCTGTTATGGGGTGTAGTTATTATTGGAGTGGTGGTGTGTTGGAAGATTTTACATTTTTTATCCCAGCATGATCTGGATCCATTTGGTGTGCTTTGAGCCATAGGAAGTTTGCTTCTGGTGATGAGGTTGGTAAGGTTCGGTGCTTGCAATCGTTTGCAAGCAAACAAAATCCCCACAAATTACACATCGTTTGTTATGACATACCATCATTCCCTGGAACCTATACAGAAAACCCTCAAACAATTGCAACCCATACTAGAAGAAGGCCCAATTCTTAAAGAGATCTTTCCAGAACTACCCATTATTTAAACAAGCACTGAACCTCATCAACCTCATCACCAGAAGCAAAGTTCCTGTGGCCCAAAGCACACCAAAAATCTACTGTAAATGAGCCTACAAACTTCACTTTGTAAATCTACTGGATATAAAAAATCATGGACTAAATACAGACATTGGATTTCTGCCGTCTGATAACGCCAGGTAACCTGTCTTCATTTTACCAGCTATATTCGATTACCAATTCAACCTTCCCTTCCCACCCCGCTTCTACCTGTCTTATACCTATTGTCTCCCATTTCCCTGATTCTCACTGCCACACATTTGCATTTTCACAGACCTTCATTTTGCATATTGGCTTCTATTCCACCCAGGAAAGCACATAAAACTCTAACAGACACTCCCTATGCCTGAAGAAGGCTGTTTGTGCCCAAAAGCTTGCAATTTTTCCAACTATTTAGTTGGTCTAATAAAAGATATCATATCTACCCAAATAACCCTGAGTGCCTATGTTGTTAGATCAACATGGCTACAACCAACAACCCGATTCACATGCAGACAGTCCAATAGTATTGCCATAAAACTCCATAGCAGCCATCAAAATTCATAAGTTACATACAGAG
This sequence comes from Crocodylus porosus, assembly GCF_001723895.1. Classification (NCBI taxonomy): domain Eukaryota; kingdom Metazoa; phylum Chordata; order Crocodylia; family Crocodylidae; genus Crocodylus; species Crocodylus porosus. The sequence continues at coordinate 177,046,488 of NW_017728906.1, read as the reverse complement.
AGTATCCTGAGATTATTCCACCTGGCCCAGAGTGTGCAACTTGTAAGACTTTGAAAATAAACTTATCTCTAAGTTCCAAAAACAGAACTAATATATTTTGGCAATAGGTTTTGCAGTAGGTTTGGCATACTAGAATGATATTTTTCAGTTTGCTCCTCTACAAATTGGGTTATTAATTGGCCTATTTTGTAAATGTTATGTACTTTTAATTTATTAAAGCACGTTTTAGAAGTATAAGTAAATAACCTGAAAATATTTCTCCTTGAATTATAAAAAAAATGCTCTCAAGAACTATTCAGCTTCTACTTATAGCAGGTATCAATAGATATAGCCATCTTTCCAATCAATAGTGTCTATTTTCCTGCTATGATTGTGAGATGAAAATTGATTTCCATTTAATCAAAATGAATTCCTTACCCTTTGCCATTCATAAGTCTCTGTCTTATAGAATTTATGCTTTTTGTTGTTTGAGGTCAGTAGAAGTTTTGACACTGACTACAGTAAAACCTGCAGTTCACCCAAGTACTTAAGTCAAAGGATTTTCTTAAAATATTTGAGCACCATTTGTGTTTTATTGCATAAGAAAGCTGCATTCATATAAATGTATTCTGGACTCTTTTACTAATAAAGATGTTATATATAAGGCAGTCTTGTTAGCATGGCTACAGAACCCACTTACAGAATGGATCTTTTTTTCCTCTAAATATTTTAAAATACACTGATCTTTGGCCATTTTGTCATAGCAGGGCTTTCAAAATTATGCTACATTTCATTATTGCCAGTGATAATTGCTGCCAGCAGAAATAATTTAATGGATTGATTTAGAGTAATCAACTAATTGATTACAACCACAGGCTCAGTGCTTCAAGCATTATTCTCATTTTCCACTCTGGATTCCCAAACATCATTAGGTGCTTTAACCTTTCTCTGTTAGAGAGATTTCTTTAGTTAGAGCTAAATACTATAACCATTACCTCAACATATGAACCGCTAGAAGCAAGCTCTTCACTTCTTTTAGCATTTTATTACATAAGGAGACCCGTAGGTGTTGTTCAATAGTACTATTATTTTTTTTTGGCAACTAGTGGAGATCCCTGTGGAATTTTTAAGGAGTCATTACTATGCTAGATAGCTGCCTAGTTGCACTGGACCTCACAGCTCTCTTCATTCAGGGCTGGTTGATGTTTTTAAATGTATAGAACATTGCAAAAACCATTGTTGTTACAATGACCATTATCTCTCTCCTCATGGATTTCATTCTTTTTACAGAGAATTTTGAGACTTACACCCAACTAGTTTTGTAGCATACACAAATGGATAGCAATCTCAATAACAAAGTTATGTTGGTAGTGTGTGATGTGGGTAACAATCATTCTAATGAACATAATGCTGTAATGCAGCATGGCATTTTATACAGTCTGGTCAATAGTAATACAATCCATAGTGCCAAGTTAATGAGTGAGAGGACAACAACCTTGACTTCTGATCGGAAGAATGATAATATCATGCAACCATACTTGAAGTACACATACCCCTAAAAGGAACACTACTTTTGTCAGAATAAAAAATAATTACACAGCTCCAGTCAAGTTTCTGTTTATCCCAATTGATATAGCCATGGAAAGACTACGTTTCCAGAGGACAAAGGCTATGTTTCCTTTTTAAACAGAGTTTAACCAGTACCATTTTGGACATTTTTCAGTTAATCAGGCATTAAAGAACATCTTCCTGGCAAATTGTGAATCAAAATGTTAAAACTCCCTCCTGTAAGGATGTGTACTGAGGCAAAATCCTTGGCAGTGATTTAAGATATTTCCATCAAAGCAACCTGAAATTTCCAAACTCCTCCTAAATTGCCAAAAACATGGCCTATTTTTTTCCCAGATTTTCTTCAAGCAACTGCAGTGACAGCCTATTTGTTTATCTTGGTTGATATGTTCACGAGTTCATCACAGGACATATCCACATACCAGCCCTCGTAACCCCCTTCCAGTTTCCAACATCTTAGAATTTTAAGATTTACATTTAGTGAGAAAAGAAAACAGAATTTTTGGTACAATGTATGGTGAAATTTGCCCTGGCTTGCAGAAAACTCCCTGTGTTTAGTTTTGCCTCCCCACCCCCTGCGTCCTACTACAGAAAGGATGTGGACAAATTGGAGGGGGTCCAGTGGAGAGCAACAAAAATGGGGAGTGGGCTGGGGGATATGACTTAGGAGGCAAGGCTGAGGGAACTGGGCTTATTTAGCCTAGAGAACAGAATGCTGAGAGGGGATTTAATAGCAGCCTTTAACTACATGCGTGGGGGGGGGTTCAAAAGAGGATGGAACTAGATTGTTCTCAGTGGTGGCAGGTGACAAAACAAGGTGCAATGGTCTCAAGCTGCAGCAAGGGAAGTTTAGGTTAGATATCAGGAAGAATTTTCTCATTAGGAGGGTAGTAAAACACTGGAACAGGATACCCAGAGAGGTTATGGAATCTCCATCCTTGGAGGTTTTCAAGACCAAGCTACACAAAGCTTTGTCTGGGATGATGTAGTTGGGGGTGGTCCTGCTTTGAGCAGGGGGTTGCACTAGATGACCTCCTCAGGCCCCTTCCAAACCTAATTTTCTATGAGTCTAACCCCAAATAATGGCTCTTAAGCAACAGGGTAATTAACACCCATCCTCACTGAGTCACCAGACCTTGCAGTGGACCCAAACACCTTCTGTGCCCCCATATCAATACAGACCACATCTTCACCAGACCAAATAACAAGCAGTACAACTTTCAAGATACATCCATCTGTAACTCTACCATGTTCTATGCCATCACCTGCTTGCAGTGCGCATCTGCTGTCTGTATCAGATGGCAGGGTTATCTGTACCTTATAAGAATGAATAGCCACTGATCTGACAACACTTGTAGAAAGACAGAAAGGCCTGTGGCAGAAAACTTTAATTTCACTGGACACTCCATTGCTGACCTCAAGATTGCTGTTCTCAGGCAATGATTTTAAGAACTAGTTTGGATGGGAAATTGTGGAACAAGAAAGCATCCACAAACTGAATTATGTTAGGTATGGTTTTAAAAGGGATTATGGATTTTTATCCCATTATCTGGATTAGCTTTTGTGATTCCTTTGTTCTTATGAGTTTATTGCTTGTTTGTTTGCCTCTCCCAGAACTGCTCCCATCCCACTTGTCTTTTGTATTCCAATTACTCTCCCCTTCTCATACACTGCTTGGTGTATATCCTATTACAGCATCTGCTGAAGTGAACTTCTGCCCAAGAAAGCTTGTGCTCACTGGGTGCATTTACATGTGTGCATTTACTGAGCAGTAACCAAAATTACTGCTTAGTACAGGTGTGCGTCTACATGTGAATGCCCATATTGTGCAGTAAATATGGTGACATGCTGACTTGAGCGTAAATGTTATATGTGAATCATGCAGGTATCAAATTTACACCCGGTTAGTTACTGCACAGTAACACGTGTGTAGATACCTTATACTGCGCAGTAACACTGCAGGGACTACAGGGGGATTTCCCTCCTGTCGATTGCAGGTAATATCCTGGCCCACATGCTCCTGAACTGCCTTTGTCCTATTGCCAAGGAGATCCTGCCAGAACCCCAGTATGGTTTCTGACCATCCCAGAGCACTGTGGACATAGTTTTCATTGCCAGGCAGATCCAAGAAAAATGTCAGGAGGAAAAACAAGAACTGTTCCTCACCTTGCCTTCATTGACTTAACCAAGACATTTGATTCTTTAAATCATGAAGCTCTGTGGACCATCCTCCAATACCTTGGCTTCCTACTGAAGATGGTCACCATGCTGAGACTCCTGCATGGTGATATGACTGCCACCATCCTTAGTGCAAGATCTGAAACAGATGCCTTTCGCATCTGGACCAGGGTCAAACAAGGTTGCATGATCCCCCCCACCCTATTCACCATCTGCTTGACTGTCATCATCCATCTCATCTGATATGATCTTCTATCCAGCATTAGTATCCAATATCAACTGGACAGGAAGGTTTTTAATCTCGGGTACTTGCAGGCAAAGATGAAACTTACCACCAAAGACATCCATAGCCTTCAGTTTGCGGATGATTGCTGCGTGATGACTCAATCTGCACAGGATGTTCAAACGATCCTAGATCTCTTCAATGTTTCATATAAGAGACTTGGCTTGTCCTTGAATGTTGCCAAGATGAAGGTTCTCCACCTACCCTCCCCAAGCCAGCTGAACATCCCTCATGCTATCTACGTAGAGGGGGAGGCTCTGGAGTATGTGGAGCACTTTCCATATCTCAGCAGTCACCTCTCTCAATAGGCTAATATTGAAGAAGTCCAGCACTGGGTCAACTGTGCCAGTTCCGCCTTCTTCAAAATGTGACAATGTGTCTTTGAACATAGCAATCTTCAGAAGTCAACGAAGGTCCTGGTTTATAAGGCTGTTGTGCTGACAACCCTCCTCTACTGCAGTGAAACCTGGACTGTCTACCGATGCCACATTAAGACCCTTGAGAGCTTTCACCAGTGGTGCTTGTGTCAGATCCTGGGGATGAATGAGAAGACCACAAGACCAGCATGAGTGTCCTCCATGAAGCTGCCTCCACCAGCATGGAAGCCTTGCTCTTGAGAAATCAACTCCAAAGAACAGGACACTGCATCTGGATGTCTGAGAACCCCCTCCCTCACCAGATTCTCTTCTCCCAGCTCTCTGTTGGCCAACACTGAAAAGGCAGCCAAAGGAAATGGTACAAAGACATGCTCAAGGTCACCCTCAAGGCATTGACACCAACAGCTGGGAGGAGCAAGCTGCTGACCATTCAGTGTGGCACCACTTGGTCCACACTTGGCAGCTCAAGGCCCAATGACTTGATAGCAAGGTAGAATGGCAGCAGCAGAGGAAGGAGAAGGAGACCAACCCAGGGCTGCAAATCCCACTCCCCAGCACAACAACATGCCCCCATTGCTGAAGAAATTGTGCATCTAGAAGTGCACCTGAGGGTCCATCAAGCCTGACAGATGTCATCCTCGATTTTGAGGGACCACCTAGCTAGCAAGATACCTTATACTTCACAATAAAACTGTATATGTGGACTGACCTGGGACTAACTTTAGTCCCAAGTCAGTCCACTCACAATGTGAATGTGTTTTAATGCCTGCACGTATAGGCGCTGGCCTATTCCTGCTTATTGTGCAGTAACTTACTGCATAGTAAATTTAAACCAGTGTAAATAAATGCACATTAGACATGTCCTCTATAGATCTTATTTATTTAGTCTATAGGGTGCATATTTAAATGGCCTTCTGAAACTCCAAAGCCACCAAGTTCAATGGGAGTTTTGCCACTGTCTTCCATTCAGTCAAGATTTCATGCATGCGATTCTATACTAAAGGATGGAAGGATGGATACTAAAGTAATCATCAATAATTTTGCTTTTGAAACACATCTTCAGCTGGATTCTACAAACTCTTACATCTGTTCCTATCTTCTGATTCAGGAAACTACCCCACATATACTTATTTGAACATGTACTCCCTATGAAACCAATGACAATGAAATAAGCAAATGCATTACATAACACTAAAACACCCAGTGCCCTGTTCCCCTGAGCACTACCAGGAGTAACTAGAAATAACGGTCACAAGCTGGCAGAGGGTAGATTCAGACTAGACATCAGGAGGCACTACTTCACTGTCAGGGAGGCTAGGATCTGGAACCAACTTCCAATCAAAGTGGTGCTGGCTCCTACCCTGGGGTCTTTAAGAGGAGGCTGGATGAACACCTTGCTGGGGTCATTTGACCCCAGTACTTTTTCCCGCCATGGCAGGGGGTCTGACTTGAACTGCTCAGGTCCCTTCCGACCCTACTAACTACGAAACTATGAAACTCTGATTCACAATTTGGCAAGAAACAATTTTTTATGTATTCTTCTAAGAGTTTACGATTCCAAGAGTCCAACTGGGTTTATGGTGACAAAGCTAAGATTCATGGAAGCCCACTTAGACTAGAACTTTTAACTTAATATTAAACAGCTTTGTCATTTCTTTACTTAGAAATTACTTTACAGAGAATTCAATACAAGCAGTCCTCAATTTACAACATTTTGAGTTACAATGTTTTGCACTTACAATGTTCATAAATTGACACCCTGTTTCAACTTTATAATGTCAGTTTTGACTTTACAATGCTTGATCTGATGCAATGCCACACCAGTGAACAAGTTCACTGCATCCCCCATGTCCCTGGAGAGCATGTGTCCAAATGTGCTTGGACACTTTCTTTAAGAAAGCAGATAAGACTTCAGAAAAACCAGAAGTCAAGACTCCTGAGAAGACTCCAGCCAAGAGCTCTTCAAAAAGTCCAGCAAAGCCACGTCAAAGAAGTCCTTCCAAATCAATATGATTGCTATTTACAATATAAATGCATTAATGTAGCTATATTATTAATCTATAATTGATTAAATTCAAAATTCTGGGTTATTTTTGGTGAAAATAGGGTATTGGGCCTTGATTCAGAAACCAATCCTCATTTATAACATTGTTGCCTATGGGGAAAAAAAACAGTTCTGAGTTACAACGTTTCAATTTAAGACACAGTTTTCAGGAACCAATTATGTCATAAGTCCGAGGACTGCCTTTATATAACAAAGGAAGCATTAAATTGACTTTGAGAGGTGAAGCACCTACTCTGGTATCATGTTGCCAATACAAGTAATAGCAGACAATAGTCTAGTTATCAGCTGATTAGGGGGTTCTTTAGAGGTAGTTCAATATTTAACAGAAGACAAATACTAGACTTCAAGAGGGGAAGCACCTATTGTGACGTCTAGTTTTCAGCATAGGTACAGGTATACAATAGCCTTGTTAAGTGCTGATTAAAAATAAATCAATCTAATCCAGCATTTTCAAAAATTCATCCAAAACTCTGAGAGCTTTTATACCATTTAAATGAACAATGATAAAATTACTCAACTCCAGTGTGTGAAAAGAATTGTAAAATGCACTTCTAGCATAATGTTTTCTAAAGATTCTTCTATAGAAGGTTTTTGCCATGTGTTTTCTAAGGTAAGTGATTGTAGAGCAATTTCTTCTATGACACTGCTCCTTTAAACCTTTTAACATTGAAATACCCTCCTGATGCAAACTCCCCTGTTTACAGAGATATCCAGGGACATTGAAGACCCAGGTGAAACTGATGCCTAAAATAACCAGAAACTCAGACCATGCTGCTAGGGGCCTGAGTTCTGCAGAGCTGAATCTAAGCTGCTGTGGTGCTCAAGAAGCCCACAGGAGCATAGCTGAACAGGAGATTAGCTTCACCCTTGCACAGTTACCCAGAACCACAGGACTAGCCCTTAAAGATAAGCTGGCAACAGTGAGTTTTTATTCAATGTGAAGAGAGAAAAAATAAATATGAATGTAAAGGAGAGAAAAATGAGCAACAGCAACAAGAGGACAAAACAGTTATATCACCATGAACCAGGGACCAACTAAACAATATCTTGGCCTAACTTTGCTAAATGCTTATCCAGATAGGAAGGACTTACAACACTTCTGACAGATGTTCAGTCTCAGGCATCAATGGGCCTTAGGAGTTCCAGAGCTGTGGAGTAGCTGCTGAGTACAACTTTGGCATTTCACTAACTGGACTTGCTGTACTTGCAGGAAATTGCTTGCAGCACACCTTCAGAATCATGATGGGGCATAAGAGAAAAGACAGCCCCTTAAGGATCTGGAGCCCAAACTGTTTAGGATCTTATAGGTCATAACTAGCACTTTGAATTGTGCGGAAAGCTACTGGGAGTCAATAGAGACTCTCGATTACTGGAGTCATATTTTCTGGCAACTCACCCTCATCAGAACATGGGCAGGAACATCCTGTACCAGCTGCAACTCTTGGACAGCTTTCAAGGGCAGCCCCACATAGAGCATGTTGCAGTAGTCCAGCCTTGAGGTTATGGAGGCATGGATGATGGTTTAAAGCTTTACCTTCAGAGATAAAGTAATCTTTTAAATAAATTAAATTACCATATGGTACTGAAAGTTTACTTTTAAAAGTGCATGAAATGTGTTTAAAAATTACAATGTTGTTTTTTCTCATCTTTTTTTAAGTATGTACAATTTTTAGATGAAAAGGCAAAAAGAGAATTTCAGCCTTTCCCCACAATTCCAAAACCCCCTCTTCTTTCTCCTTCTTTTGTCCCTACTATTTGTCATCAGTGAAGAATTTTCAGGTAGAATACATTTAGCAAACTTTTTCCTGTAGTGTGTTCATTCATGGTTTAGCTCACAGGTTATCTGCCACCATGCTGTCCTATCCCAAGTTGCTCCAGATATGGCAATCAGTGTTGCACATTTTAAGTTCAGCTTTAGGCCACCCAAAATCATCTGCTAGGTGTACATGATTTAAATTGCTAAAGATAAATTTGCTATAAAGATTTTTTTTTTGATAAATGATTATTGGCTATCCTCGACAGGTAGCTAGATAATCACAGCTGTGTTTCAAAAATAAATAATGCCAGTCATCTGTCACTGGAGAAGCTTCACATTTGGGATGTGATCTTGTCAACTTACTTTCATAATTTTTGGAGGCAGCCTATGTGCCTAACAGTTATATAAGGTAGCTCTAGGTCATCCATGTCTCACCAATATAAAACAGATAGCTCAAAAGACCTTTGACCACTTACAATTTGATGTAGATAGTAAAGTCTTTATGGTTCCAGTGATGGCCTTGTACTATGCTGACTTCTCTTCTCTCGTCTCACATCTATAGCTTTACAGGATCATGTGGATCAAAGATCCAAGTGATTTTGAGACTGTTGGTCCTAGTGAAAAAAAGGATTGCATTTACAAAACAATGCACCATGATGTGCACATCTTTCTGTGAATGAACACTTAAGTGAATCATCAGTGAAAAAAAATAAATATTAAGTACCAAAACAGGGGTTTTTTTCCTTGAAATATCCTCTTCAGCATTTTTTGAACAATAAAGTAAATTGTCAAAAGTACGGGTTTTTTTTCATAAAATAATGTTCAGTTAGATCTCTTATTCTTACCTTCTATCAACAAATTTGGACTAGCTCTAATTAGTAGGTGATTACTATTAGTAGGTGAATACTATTAGTATTCAACATTGCCTGGCCCTCGGCCATCTTCTACCTGCGATTGCCAGCCCACCCGCCACATGCCTTCCCAGGGCCCCCACCAACATGCAGCTGCTGCCACCAGCCACGCTGATGAGGAGCTCCAGGAAGCCAGTACCAGGACAGCTGTCACCCTCCTGGGCCTCCAACCCACCACCTCTGAGCCTGCTGCACTTACTGGGGCTGGTGGCAACACCTGGTATAACAGAACTGGAATCACAAGCAGTAGGTCAATAGCTTTAGGATGACCCAGGACACCTTCTCCAACCTGTTCCATTAGCTCCAGCCCCACCTGGAGTGCTAGGACACTGGCATGCACCCATCCTTCCCACCTGGCTTTGGCGCTGCTCAAGCTGGCTACACCCAGCAGCCTGCACTATATGAGGCACTCACTCGGTGTGGACAAGGCGACTGCTGGGGAGGCTGCCCTGGAGTTGTGCAGTGCCTTTCAAGATGTGCTTCATAAACCTCAGGCTGTGGTGGCAGGGTGCTGTGCCCTGGGGTTCCCATAGTGTATCAGGGCCCTGGATGGTACCTACATCCCTGTCACCTGCCCTCCCCATGGATACCACCCTATTATAGTCAGAGGGGGTTCCACTCAGTAGTCCTTCAAGTGGTCATCCATCATCAGAGGACCTTCACCCACATGAACGTTGGCTGGGCGAGCAGTGTGCATGACACCTGCATGTTCAGAAACTCTGGACTGACCACACTGGTGGAGAGCAGGTGCTTTGTGCCAGGAGTGGAAGACCTGCAGCTAGGCACCATCATTAGGGGACGCTGTGCACCTGCTGCTGCCCTGGCTGATGAGGCCCTACACTAGGCACCTGGACCCCCACCAGGCCCACTTCAATCAGTGCCTCAGCGGGACCCACACCTTAGTCAAGTGAGCTTATGGCCACGTCAAAGGCTGATGGCGCTCCTTCACTGTCTGCCTTGAAGTGGCTGAGAACAACCTCCCCCATGTCACTGTTGCAGCCTGTGTGCTGCACAGTATTTGTGAGGCTCAGAGAGAGTTGTTCCAGAAGGCCTGGGCACAGGAGACACACTGGGTGGAGGCAGCCTGGTGGCAGAAGCAGTGGGTCTCCTGTGGCGAGGTCTCAGGCAAGGTTTGAATCTGCTACTGGGGGCCAGGGCCCTGGGTGTGGGAGGCTGTGGTGGACCACCTCATGTAGCATGCCCCCATCTAGGCTGCCTGCCCTGCTGCCCACACACCCCCTACTCCTTACCCACCACAAACACCACTATCAGACCAGGCACATATTGCAACAAACAAGTTTATTCCCCTTACAAAACCCACCCTCCACCTCTCCTCCCTTCCTCCTCAACGCACAGAGCCCCTCCAACACCCTCCCCACCCACCAACAGTAAAAAGCTACTTCCCAGTGTCGAAATGAACAACAGTTTCAGTCTGTTTGTGAGTCTGAGTCCGGGGCTGTTGGTTTGAGGCAACCTAGAGGGCAGAGTCCAGGGGCAGGCACCCAGAAACCTGCCCTCTCACCATTCCCTTTTGGGTCTGGGGACCATGGTGACCATGGTGACCATGGCAGGCGGACAGCTTGTCCCTGGGCAATGGCAACTGGGGCTCCTCCAGGATGGGTGGCTCCTCCTTTGTCTGCCCAAGTCCAGGGCCAGAAGAGCCAGCATCCCCTTCTTGTGGTTGCACTCCTGGCACCTCTGGATCCATGCTTTTGTGGAGCTAGAGCAAGTGGCAGGACAGGGCCCAGGCAGGTGGCAGCTGACCCAGGATGGGGCCAGGCAGCGGCTCCTACAGGTGGGAGATCCAGGCAGGGGTCTACTGTGAGGCAGCAGATAGGTATCTAGGGTCAGAAGGGACCTGAGCAGATCATCTAGTCCGACCCCCTGCCATGGCAGGAAAGAGTACTGGGGTCAAATGACCCCAGCAAGAAGTAGCGCCTCCTGATATCTAACCTAAACCTACCCTCTGCCAGCTTGTGACCGTTATTCCTGGTCACTCCTGGCGGTGCTTGGGGAAACAGTT
>NW_017728906.1:177014662-177035336 GCF_001723895.1 Crocodylus porosus | reverse complement strand
TTTTAGCAAGGAGACATTCCTGGCTGCTCTTGGTGAGCCACGGAGGCTTGTGTGCTCTCCTGCTCCCTTTGATCCTTGTTGGGATTACCTTCCTTTGGGCTTGGAGGATCGGCTCCTTAAGGAGCGACCACTCTCCTTGGACACCTGACTCCCCTCCCCTCCGGGACCTCAGTGCTTCCCCAACTATCCTCCTTAGCTCATTGAAGTCTGCCCTCCTAAAATCTAGGGCTGCTGCCTTACTGCGTGCCTTTGCCACCTTGCGCTGGATGGTGAATTCCAGCAGGCGATGATCGCTGTCACCCAGGTGGTCGAGCACTTGCAGCCCCCGCACCAGGTCATCACCCGTGGCCAGCACTAGGTCCAACAAGGCATCCCCCCTGGTGGGGCTGTGCACCTCCTGGGTTAGAGGGAGGTCCTGCACTCTGGCCAAGAACCTACGTGAGCGTTCAGACCTGGCTGTCTGCTCTTCCCAGCAGATGTCCAGAAAGCTCAGGTCCCCCATGACTACCACATTCTTAGCCTTCACTACCTCTGTGAGCTGACCTAAGAATTCCTGGTCAAGCTCTATTCAATGGACAAGGGCCAGGCAGTGCGGGGTATACACATGACTGCCAGGCCCAGGATGGTGTCCAGGGCTGGTGGTCATCATCTGTGGCCTTTACTGCCCAGGTCTGGATGGCAATTTGCTACCTGAGTGCCTGGAGGTGCTCTGTCTCAAGGAGAAGGAGCTCAGCCTGGAACTTCTGCTCTGCCCAGCCCCGCACATCCTCCCAAGTGGTCTCCTGGGTGATATCTTCCCCCCACCAGGCCTTAGCCTGTGGCTCCTACTCAGCCACCTCCACCAAAGGCCCGATCTTGTGAGCACTGCTGGCAGAGCCAGTGTATATGGAGGCTCTAGTTCTGGGTGGGAACAACCCAGAGCTGGCTTCCCCAGTGGGGTTGGTAGCTTGTCCCCCATGTCCTGATGCTGGCCTTATAGAGGCAAGAGATAGAAGCTTTTTTATAGACTCATAGATTCATAGATCATAAGGCTGGAAGGGACCTCAGAAGATCATCGGGTCCAGCCCCCTGCAGCAAGCGGGAAAGACAACCAGGATTAGGTGACCCCAGAAAGGTGACCACCCAGTCTCCTCTTCAAGTTTTCCAGGGTACGTGATTGCTTGATATCTGGAGGGAGCTTATTCCACAGCCTGTGAAGTAGTTTTTCCTAATGTTGAGCCTGGAATGGTCTTCAGTAAGAGTTTCAGAGATGCTCTGCACCAAGGGTCAGTACTGTCAAATACTATCTGTCCTGAGATAGGGGATCAATCATGCATGGCTCCCTAGGGACCAATGTAAGTCTGGCCAGGCAGGCCCAGGCCCAGGTAGCCACCAGCTGAGCCTCCCATCCTGGCTTGCTCCTCTCGGGCCAGCAGGCCACTGGCTGCTGGCTGTAGGCAGCCTTCCTCCCCAACCCCCTTTTCAAGGCAGGGAAGGCCAAGTTGCTGGCAGCTGGGGCTAGGGCCGGGGGAGGGGCATAGACTGGGGCTGGTGGTGACATGGCCAGCCACTCTTTGTGGTGGGGTCTGGGGATATGCAGTGACCAAGGCAGCCACTGGCCAGGACTTCATAAGCTGCTAATGGATATAGCAGCCAGGGAGCTGGGTGGGGTGGGGTGCTGAGCATCCATGGACCCCCCTCCAGTGAGTTTTCACTGATGGGTCATTGTGGGGTGGGGGCTCGGGCAGGCCACCCCTGCTGATGAAATCTGCATGGTTATGGCCTGGGTCTCAGGGCACTAAAATGATGGTCAACTGTCACATAAAGGGCATGGTCTTGTGGGTTTGACTGGACTGATGATTGTGGTCATTCATGGCCACCCACTGTGCCTGCAAGGCTTTGACATTTATGAAGTACTGCTATACCAACCAGGAGTGCCCTCACTTCTGCATCTCACCTGGCAGGGACTCATAAATGTGGGTATTAGGGTATCCACCCTACTCAAACTGCCTCTGGAACTCTGCATCACCCCAGAGTACCACAAGGTCCCCAATCTCCCCCTGCCTCCAGAGCTCCCAGTGGATGGCATAGGCATGCACACAAAGGTGGGGCCAGGCCTCAATGGGGAGGATGAGGATGACATGCTATTCCACACTGGCTCTCTGGGCTTCCATGCAGCTGTCCTGGTGTTACTGGCTTTGGGCACCTGCCAGCAGTGCCCAGTGCAGGAGCACAGCAAGGGATTGGGAGTCATATAGCAGAGGCTATGCCCTATAACACCTTCAGGCACAGGGGAGGTTACTAGGAGTGAGAAGCACGGAGCTGGTGCAGGTCCTGCTGCCAGAGGCAGTCAGCAAACAACCCTGGAGAGCTATCAGGGCTGGCCAAGGGGTGCACCAGGCTGCATTCCTTTTCAGCATCCACCTGGCCCAATGGGGGTACCTTGGCACCTGTGTAGCCCTGCAGGAGCCAAGCAGTAGTGCTGGCTCTCAGACAGGACAGGAAGAGGTTTTCTGCATCCTGTCCAGGGGGGCACATGGGGCCTGCAGTGCTCCTGGGGAACGTACAGGCTTTTTTAGGCTCCTGGTGTGTGTACTCCAGGTCACAAAATGGTGTCTGGCTTTTATATCCTGCAGATAGGGGCTGCCACAGAGGCATTCCAGCCCTAGAGCAGGAGAGGCTCCCAGCCAGAAGCCCTGGGGTTGGACTCAAGCCAGTCCCTTAATGGCAGGGCAGGCCCAGTACTAAACTTAGTGCCAGGTCATACGTACACATGCATTACTGCGCATTAACTAACTGTGCCTAAATTTGATACCTGCAAATGCAGGTATCAAATATAGGTGTGATTGGACATTTTTACTGAATAGTAAGGGTGTGCACATATAGATGCATGCCCATACTGCACAGTAAACTAGGTTTATGCACAGCAACATGTCTTGTGTAAACACACCCAGTAGGCTTCCTGGATTCCTGCTCCTATGACACTGCAGCAATAAGGACTTTGCTTCCCAATATCTGGGACTTTCAACAATAGTAGGATTAAGCTTCTAGGAAATATAACAACTGGAGCCTACATCATGAGGGTTAATAAGGAAGTGAAATAAATTCTAATGGCAGTCGGGGAATAACCATCACTCATGTTAGGTAGAGATATGTGGCAGACAATGTTAAAGAATGCCCTAGAAGGAGGAGAATCCTATATAGCCAAATGACCTAATACTCTAAATGTTTTCCATTTCTAATTCCTGTACTTCAACATAATTTATAATCAATTGTCAATCTGTCTCAGTTAAATGTGGCAGTTGCATATAGTAGATGCAAGTGTAATCAGTTTGAATAAAGGCTCACATGTTGCTGTGTGAAATAGTTGTTTAAAGAGGAGATTTGGTAATTTCTCTGGATATAGTTGAATACTGAAATACAATGTTAAAAAATACAGCAACCTCCAGGTTACTGTTTTTTCTCTCTGAATATATTTTATAGTAAAACCAATTCTTTTAATTCAAATGTTATGATTATGGTTATTTGAGCAAATATGATCATCTGTGACTCCCTTGCTATTGTTTGACTCCCTTGGTATTGAGTGAAAAATCTTTTTGACATATGGCTTATGGCTCAGATGGCATTTGGCTTCCTCCTCCCTGTGGAATTTAAAGTCATATAAGTCATACTAAATAGTTTGGAAGGAAATCAAGCAAAAAAAATGTTCACTTACCACTAAAAGGCCAGATAGAAGGTATATAAATTACAAAACAACGAAGAAAACAGAATATGGTAAATAGTTTCCAAAACTGCAAACTGGGCACTAGATAATTCTTTCTGCATTTAAATTACATATTTGACTGGCTTTTGAACTTTTTCAAGTAAATACAACACTACAGTCTAAACAGAATGTTCCCTGGGGAAGATGCTATCTTGATTTGAAACCAAATTCTATCTTAGCTGCAATATATTAGCAATAAGGCAGATTTGTTTAAAACAGGGCCATTTATATTGCATGCCAGTAAAAAAAAATAGAACAAAGAATTCAATATTAGTGAGAGCATTACAGCAACATGGAATTTATTCTTTCATATATTGCCAGTTCAGCATATTAGCCATTCTCTTCTTCAGTGAAGAGATGGTTACTCTCTAATATTATCCAGGGGATAATCTTTGTGAGATGCAGATCTTGCAGTACTGTCTTTGCTTAAAATATTTTTATTGCAAGATAAAATTTGTTTTTCTATCTAATAATGTCATTATCTTTTATGGGGTATTAATCATTTCTATTGATATTTTACTTGCTTTCCAATACAAACTGGAGTACTGGGGGGGCTCCTAGAGCTGCAGCAGTGGCAATCCTGCCAGGTAGAGCCTGGCTGCCATCTATAGTGCAGTTCCAGGCAACCAGGCTCCGCTTTTCAGCAGTGCATGCTGCCTGTGTATGCAATACTCTGGGTTTTTTTCCACAGGTTTTTTTGACACCTGGAAAAAAAAAACTGGAGCAGCGCACACATGGGCAGCATGCCTTTGCAGTGCAGAGAATGCCTGACTGTGCAGTATGTGGCACTGCAGATGTGTTAGCGGTGCCACATACTGCATGGTCGTACTTGTCTGGACATACCCAGTGTGTGCATCTACACATGCTTTTTGGAAGTACTAAATGATGGTGCAGTAACTGCCCTACTGCACGGCGCATAGTTATTTTTAGCTGCTACATCTCTGTAGCAATGCTCTATACTGAGGGAGTGTGTCACTATGGCAATGTAGCTGCACCCTCACAGTTTTTGCCCACTGATGTTACATCACTGTAGCACATTGCTACAGCAACATTGCGACTCGTGTAAACACACCCAGGAAAAAAGTGAAAACATCTCTAAAACTGCAGTGCTTATCATGATACTGGAGAAAACAGAATGCATGGTTTCTGGGGAATGTGAGATGGTATTTTTTTAAAGTGCTACCTAAGATGATTACTGTTATCAATTTAAATGTTTTTCATATCCTACCTATTAAACCAGTGATGCAATTGCCAGTAAAAATAATAAAATGAACTAGATCCTATTTCCACAGCAGCAATCTGAGTTTTAATTTGCCCTGAAACCTAGTTTTTCATAAACTTTGTGTAGCAAGTGTTATCACCACTTTTAAACATAGGGGAGTGAGGCAGAAAGACAAAAGGTAGGGTCCAGATTCACAAAGGGTTTTCTGTTCTAGTTGTGTTTTTGTCAGAATGTAGGTTCCTTTTCCCTTATCTACTGTATATAAATGCTAACTAAATATTTATGTTCACGTTAGGTCTAGTCCACTCTGGTGCATATCAATGGGCGCATCTACATGTGCATTTAAGTGCGACTAAATTCAATGCACATTAATCTAATGCACATTAAGCAATTTTGGCAGGTGTCTACATGTTCAGGGACCTGGAACTGAAGTTAGTGCCAAGTCCCTGCAGCCCTGCCATGCATTAGTGCTGGGTCACATCTTCACATGCAGTCATGCACTTTTAGGGTATTTGCAGGTATCAGATTTAGGCATGAGTAGCCCAATTTCTCCATTTTTAATGTGGAGCACACTTGTGTAGACGCATGCCCATAATGTGCATTAAGTTAGACTAATACACATTAATGTGTCTCATGTAGATGTGCCCAGTGTATTGCAAGTCTTAGATGAGAAAGTCTTATACATTAGAATACATTACTAACATCCATGTTTAGGATATGTATCACTTTCAGATGTACATTCACACACCTGGGGTGTGTCCATGTGTGAATTTGATGCAGGAGCAATTTACTTATGAGTGTACTTATGAGTAAATGATTCCGGGTAGGCATCTACATGCACAGGGAAGTGGGAACAGGTTTACTTCCACTTCCTGGGACTCTGCAAAGAGGGCCCATGCTGCCCCCAGGGGCTTACAGAGAACACTGGGCCAGGAGACAGCTATCTCCTGGTCAGGGGTGGAACACTGCTCACTACCCCTGGGGCTTTCCTGCTGCCTAGGCAGCACCAAGAACCCCCTGCCTCAGCTACACGCTCCCAAATGGAGGTAGAGAGCTTGAAAAGAGCTGCAGGGGAGGGGCAGGTCTTAGCCCCCTGCCCCAGTGTGTCAGTGGGCCAGCAAGCAGCTATGTTGCTGCTAGGTGCTGCACTGGCAGATCAGGGTAGGGGGCTGGGACCTATCCCAACCCTGCAGCTCTTTCCAAGCTCCATGCCTCAATCACCTGATTCAGGCACAGGGCTAAGGCCTGCCCTTGACTGTGTCAGTTCCCAGCCCCCACTCCACAACTGTTGAGCAGGGGCTGGGGAGTCTGTTCCCCAGTCAGCTACACAATCATATAGCTGAGCAAGGAACAGGCTACCCAGCCCCTGCCAGGAGGGATCTCCCAGTGCCATCTCCATGACTGTGGGGTCAGTGCTAGGAGAGCCTTATCCTTATAAAGATCTCCCAGCCTGAGCCCTGCAACCACAGAGCTCAGGCTGGGAGATAAGGATCTCCCTGCTGTCATGGAGATGGCACTGGGATTTATGACACACTACAACCTACTTGACACCTGACTCCCCAGGTAGCAGCTGGTATATCTTCATTTTTATTTGTTACAGCCCCTTTCCCCCTACCCCAGCCTGTCTCTCACTCCCTGATGCCTCCATTTCCATTTCACTGACTGACTTTCTTGCCTGCATTGCATGCCATCCTCTTGCTTCTTTAATATTCCTTCCATCCAGGAACAGCACACACACTAACTAAATGCTTCCCCTGCCTGATGAAGGGTTTTAAACCCAAAAACCCATGCCTCACAGATGGCATCCCAGGCAGCTAAGCTGAGCTCATCTGGAGCCTCACAACTCCACTGCAGGCAGCGAGCCTCAGGCCTCTGAAAGGTCTTAGGAGTCTGGACTTTCCCCAGCCAGGACTGTGCATGTGTATGGTGGCTGGAGGTTGTTATAAGGTGCTTCCTACCTGCCCTTCATGAAGGAGATCCTTGGTTGTGGCATATCTTGGGGCTGCCATGCAGCCAGCAGTCTCACCAGGCCTCCTGACCCTGGCAGGGTGCAATTTTAGTGATCATGCCCAGGATCAGGGGCCTTCTCCTTCTCCATAGTCCCAGGCCATACCTCCAAGTTCATCCTGGCACAAGAGCTCAGTAGAGACATGTTCTTCCCCTGCTGGCTGGTGATGCAATGAGTGCCCCCTCTAGGTCAGAGAGTGGGGCATTAAAGGTAAAAAATCCCAGAAATCAGTGCAGACAGAGTGAGAAGGGTGGCAATCACTCAGTCTGAAGGTGGAGTTTGAGGAACCCCAGCAGCGGGAGACTCATCTTGAGGTACACCAGGTGCAGTGGGGTGTCATAACAACCCCGGCAATGCTAAACACCTTCTCACTTGGAACACTGGTCCTTGGACAGAACAGGTGTTCCTGGGCAACCATGGCCAGATCCTGCCACATCTGGCTGCGGGGTGCCCAATAGCCCAAGGAGTCACAGTCCAGTGGCTCCACATCACATCCTCAGTGAGATAGTTAGCCATCGAAGCCTTGGCACTACCTGCTGAAACCTGGGGTCTGATGCATCTGGACCCAAACATTGAAGCCATGCCCTTGGCCCACATTGGCAGTGGCTGGCATGGAGGAGAGTGGCTGCTACTGATGCTGGGAGTGCTGGCATGGGAAAGGGGAACCCCCTCTTCCATGTCTCCTCACCTCTGCCCTTTTGCCTCCCTGACTGTTCACCAGCATCTCCATCCAGTGATTGATGGTTTTGGTGCTGCCAGTGCACATGTTCCCCTTCACCCTTGGTTAGCACATGCCCACCAGCATGTGGACCATACTGGACCATGACAGATCCAGCCAGTTTTTGATTCCCTCCTTCAGCTGTTACCAGTGCCTGAACCTCTGGTGAAAGTGGCTTGCCCCAGCCAGGAACATTAATCCCCCCTGAAAACTTTTCATTTGGCTCTGAAGTTCACTCACTACAGGGATCACCTGGCTAAGGTGGGCATCGCCAGTGCTGAAGGTCTCATTCTCTTCAAGGAAGGCATTGAAAACCACCAAGATCTGGGAGATGGCATGCCACTCCACTTTGTTAAGGGGCTGCTGATCCCAATCTCCCTGAGCAAGGCCATGACAGCATTTCCAGCATCAGGTATGTGGAGTTTCACCAAGTCTCTACATCTTGCATGATTTTGTGCTGAGGGATGCTCAGCTCAGCCTGTTTGTCATGCAGTATTTTACCCCCCTTGAGCTGTGGTGGAAGTAGCCCACCATCTTCCTGCATTTTGAAATGAACTTGGTGGTAGTGATGACGCCATCACCAGCAGCTCTGTCCCCCTCCAAGGCATCCCTATGAGGTGAAGTTTGTGTGCCACACAGGAGATGCCAACAAAGCTGGTATCATGGACCATCTTGACCATATTGGCCCCACTGCCAGTGACCATGAACCTGTGGATGAGCTTGCCCTGCTCAATGAGCCACCCCTACATCATTCACATCATGGCCACCATGATCTTCCTTGCTGTGTGGGACTCATCCATCATACTCAGCTTGAAGGGGAGCCTACCGATGGCCTGACTGATTGCACCAGTATCCTATAAGGGAGCAGTAGGCATGAACTCCACCCTGGGTGCTCCGGATGTCTGAGGTGAAGTGTAAGACTACCTGTGGCTCTGCCTTGTGCAGCTCCTCCCTCAAGTACTTCCTGCATGCTTCATACAGGGAAGTCACCACCGTCCTACTAAAGGTGGTGCATGCAGGCACTTGGTAGGATGGGGCCACAAGCACCATGGGCTGCCTGAACCCTGGCTGTTCAGCTAAGGAGAAGGTCTGACAATCCAAAGCAAGCATCTCCCCAATGCTTTGGGTGATCTTGCTCACTCTTGCAATATGCCTCGCTTTGTCTATGGCTTTTTCCCCACCACTCCAGGGTGATCTGCCTCTGCTTCATGGGGACAGGGCCTTTGGAGTGAGAGGGGGACTTCCCTTTGGGCACACTACCACTGGTGCCAGACTGAGGAGGAACAAGGGCAAGGGGGTGCTGCCCCTGACATGCAGCAGCATTGCTGTGGTGGTAAAGTGTTTTACCTCCTTGCCCCAGCTAATCTACCTTCAGCTGTGCTAGCAGATAGCATACTTGGGATCATGTGCCATCTCAAAATGATCCCACACTATACTACCAGCTCCTTCTCCCACCCCTAACTTCTACATTGAGGTTGGAGATCCTGCCTTATCCCCCTGCTCAGCAGCCTGAGGCACAACAACATGAGGCATTGACATAGCTGAGCCACTTGCCTCCACAATCTCAACCTCCTCTGAAGTGCTTTCTGGAGAAGGAGACCTGGCTCTAGGAGAACTTTGAGAGGTGTGGAGCACAAACTCAGATTCCCCCTTGTTCCCCAGAATTTCTTTTGCTAGGGCACTCAGCTCCCCTGCTTTCAGGTCCAGCTCCTCCTCTAGCACTGGGAAGCTCATTGTGGGAGATGAAATCAGTGTTTAGGAGACTGTAATTCTGCTGCTAGTGGCTATGTCTGGTACTAGGGGAGGTGGTGCAGGTGCAGGGACAGGTACTGCTCCCACCTCCTTGCTCCCACTGGCAGTAGAAGACTCATTGCTGCCAGGAAAGAGGATGTGTCTATGTTGGGGGAGGGGAGGGGTGGAACTTGCAGCTCGAGCTCTCCCCCTACCCCCTCTAGTCCCACTCCCTTCCCTGCCAGAAGACCTGGAACCTGCCTTTCCAGCACACATCATATTAATCTTTCCTGTGCTGGAAAGGGTGTCTCTGTGTGTGTGTGCAGCTGTAATATCTCTTCTTCTCTATGTCTATTTAATTAACTAATAACCCCTTTGCTTCTTCTCTGATTACTGTATGGGTCTTACTTCTTTTCTGTTGTGTATAATGTATGTATGTGTAATTAATAATATTAATAGCTCTTATTCTTCTCAGGAGAGAGCAGGAGGGGAGACAAGATGGATTTCTGGAAGACTGTACCAGAAAGGTTGCAAGGGGATGAAAATAACATGCTCATTACCACCCCCTGGGACCTCCCTAGAAGGAAAGCACAGAATCAGTTTAAAGCAGTCCCAGAAATAACCACCAGGAGATATAAATGCTTCAAAAATGTTAGACCCTCTGATCAATCATGCCTGGCTAAGCACTTCAGCCATCACACCTGACCCTGATTCCTAGCTAATAGCATTGCCCTAGTTTTCTTCAACAGTGAGCAACTGGGCTGGCTTCTGAAAGTGCTGCTTCCCCCTTTAAGCACACATGCAGCCTCAGGCTGCAGGCTCAAATTAATGCAATCTCAGTCTTTCCAGGTAAGCCTCACCCTCACTGCTCCTTCTGATTCTCTTGGCTCCTGACTCAGCTTTGCTATTCTCAGCACCCTGACCTGGAGCCTGGCCTCACATTCTAGTAATCTGGGCTCCTGCCTTGTGAACCCAGCTGCTTCTAGTGGTCTACCAGCAGGCCCAGCTATCTACACCCAGCCTGAACCCTTATAATCAGCATGGTCAACTGTATCAAAGGCCACTGAAAAATCTATTAAGTTTATCAGGAACAATTTTCCTTGTCAATCTCCAGAGGAAGATCTTCAACCAAGGCTATGAGTGCAGCCTCTGTGCCATATTGAGGCCAAGGGACCAGGAAACTGATGGCATTCAGATGTGCCTGAAGCTGTCAAGCAACAGCTCAAAAAGGAGATGTTGGAAACAGTGTGATAAATGTCCAGGGAGTCAGCATCAAATAGCAGTTTCTTGGACAGAAGCCAGACAATTGCATATATTGTGCTCTCCCAAAGGGGAGAATGGACAGCCCCCACCATCGTTGGGCCCCAGACTCTCCAGGATAATATTTACAAGCTAGGGTGGCCAACATTCTCACAGGCAAGCTAAGGAAATATGGGATAGATGAATGGACTGTAAGGTGGATAGAAAACTGGCTGGAGCATTGGGCTCAAGAAGTAGTAATCAATGGCTTGATGTCTATTTGGCAGCTGGTATCAAGTGGACTGCCCCAGGGGTCAGTCCTGGGCTTGGTTTTGTTCAATTTTTTCATCAACAACATGGAAGATGCCATAGAGTACACCCTCAGCAAGTTTGCAAATGACACCAACCTGACAGGAGTAGTAGATACCCTGGAGGGTAGGACTCTGGGCCAAAAGAAATCTCATGAGTTTCAACAAGGACTAGTACAAAGTCATACATTTAGGATGGAACAGTCCCATGTACCAGTACAGGCTGGGGGCTGACTGGCTGGGCAGCAGCTCTGCAGAAAAAGACCTGGAAGTTACAGTGGATAATAATCTGAATATGATCCCTTCAGATAAGGTGTGCCCTTGTTACCAAGAAAGCTAATGGCATAGTGGACTGCATTGGTAGGTGTGTTGCCAGTAGGTCCACGGAAGTGATTATTTCCCTTATTGAGTACTTGATTCATCACTTCAGCAATTCAACCATTGATAAAGCGGGCATCAGGATCAGTGATAACATTCCACATAGAATTCCAGAATTTCACTGGATCTATAAGTCTTTGGAAACATACCAGCTTTATCAGTTCACCTCAATAGGAATAATGAAGGACAAAGATCAGCAATTCATAAGAGGTTTGACCATGACAAAGGTTTCCTGATGTCACTCTTAATAATTGAAGTACTGTTTCCAAGCAGGTGCTAAACGTTAAGTCCATGCTCCCCCACTTCATGAGTTGGCTCACTTACTATCTAAGATAACCTCATGGTTGACATGGAGGCCATGAAGTCCCAGCCAGCTCTGATGAGCCAGCCTCAGTGTAGATGTTGAAATCCCCCAAGACAATAAGTTTTCAACATCACTACAAGATCAGGCTAGCTAACTTGGTCAGGGAATCAGCTTGGAAGAGTGGTCATCAGCATGCCAGCAGAATCTCTGATCTATCCTCAGTCATAAGTCAGGGGTCCTGGCTTCCTTTGATTAAAAATATCCCCAATATTCAGGTAAAAAAAAAGTAACCCAAATCCACATTTTTCCTTGATTAAAATGAAACACCACTAATTCATAGATAAATCAGCATGAGATAGACACACTTCATGATGGACAAGTTTGGCAAGAAATTCCTTCTGTGAGCCAGATACTCTTTGAAGACCATTGGCATTCTGTCCCCATCCCCTTCGACCCCACTCTCAAGTCCTAGACTAATGTTGCAGCAAGTGTATGGCTCAAACCATCCAGGCAAACACCAGCCCAGAAGACTTGTCCCTCCAGGTCCTGGCTAAGACTGAAGATAACTGCCATTTTAGTGAGCACAAACGTAGCATTAACCAGCATCAGTGATAGATCAGGACTTCCACTGGCCATGACCCCAACAGGAACAGAGGAGAGGAAAGATAAAGGAACAGGTATCAAGTGCCATGCTCTGTGGCTCAGAAGGTATTTTCTCCCCTTCCTGCCATATCTCCCCATGTCCAATATGATCCAAACAGGTACAGTTGCTGTTCCACTGGTTCTGTTGCAGAGCTTGCTGCCTTCCTCCACCTCATACCGGACGTTACCAGGCTTCTGGGGATGATAGTTCGCACACATCTACGGACTCTCCAAGTGAATGGGAGGTTGGGGAGGATTGATGCTCACTCCTATTCACTGTTCTAATGCACCTCCACTGGAATTAGCTTTAGCCATAATTTTCCTTAAGCTGTAAGGAAAAAAACTAAATCTGTTGGGCTGCATGTTCAGAAGAACTGCACCACAAAAAAAGAAAGTTGTGGCCTTCATGCTACATTTCTGGCATCATAAACTTTGGGCCCTGCCCTCAGTGGTGTAACTCAATATAGCTCTATCATATTTAACAAAACTGTGCTGATTTACATAAGTTAAAGTCATGGCTTCTTGTGTTTAATTCTAGGCATATCATCATCAGAAAAAATATTCACAAATTGGAGAAAGATCAGAACAAATCTGCAAAAAGTATTAGGCTTCTGGAGTGATGTATGAGAATTGATTGCAAATGCTAAATATGCATAGCTTGGCCAAGAAATGACTAAAGCAGCACATGGTAACATGGTAACAGTCTATAAATATTTGAAAAGTCTAAATACCATGAAGAGGAAAACATTTTTAGGATGATGCAATGGGACTAATGGGCTGAAATTAGAAATTAGGAGGGTTAAAAATAAAAATAAAAAAATCAAAGGAAAAAAACTTCAGAGCACGATTTTAAACTGTGGAAGAGTCTTCCAACAGCTGTGCTTGGTGCAGCATTACTTGGGAAGTCTATAACTAGACATGACAAAATGCTTGAAAAAGTGCAATAGCACCCTGGAATGGATGATATGACCTTGAAAGTGAAATTTCATGGCCTGTTTGATTCAAGCGTACACAAGCTAGCTTATCATAATGGCTCCTGGTTCTTAAAGGTCTAACATCTCTTTTGGCATTAATTTCTATGAATCCATGAAGGGCCATGTCCAGAAAGAATTGTAATGTCACTGGTTATGGAAGAAGAAAAAATGGAATAGAATGCTTTTACTTTGTTATTCCTTTTTCTGTACTATGTGACTTTCAGAGTATTCTGAGGTTTCCTTCTAAAAATGTTGTAGCTTCCAGTAGCTGAACCTTGACAAATCCTTCTGTCTTTAGACTTGAAGACTGACAGCCTGACACAAGGGTAGGCCTTTCCTTCTTTAACTGAGGATGTCTACTGCCCTAAGATTTCAGTTGGCTGATGCATTTTATAAATCCTAAATGAATTTTTACCCAAGTATTTTGTCAAAGCATATATGTATGCAAAGAAAAAATATTTTACCATTTAGGGGAAAAAATGGGGGGAATAGAGAGAAACTGATGGAACCTGTAAGAAGACGTCACAAAAATAAGTAATGTAAATATATGTAAATTTATATTCAACAATGTTTTAAAATTTGTGGTATTGATCTTTCAGGCCAAAAAGCAGACCTCTGTGGGAGACATTTTGCAGTACTTAACATATACCATATTGTGTTGACAGAAAAAAACTCCAGCTACCACCACTCATCACTGTAAATTATATCTAGGTAAACACCAACATCTGCTTCCTGTGCAAACAGAGTCTGTCATCACAGGACCCGTTATATTATTATGAATAGATGAGAAGTTTTAATATTCACTACAAATAGGCAAGTAGTAACGCTGCACACATACTGACGAGCAGTAAATATGTGAAACAAATTATCAGTTTTCACAGTTAACTTCTCATAATAAACATCTCTCAAAAATGGGGCTAATATGCACAATTCTAATTAAGTATTCATAGCATCAGAAGAAGATGCTATGTCTATGCAGCTAATCCTTCATGGTTACTTCCAGACAAGCACAACTGTGCAGTATGTGATGCGGCAGCGCCATATACCCCACTTTTAGCTGTTCTCCTCACTTCAAGGGAGCAGCGCAGAGGGGTTTTTTGATCCCTGGGTATTCAGAGGTCAAAAAAACCTGTGGGGGAAAAAAAAAGCAGAGAGGCACATGTGGTGGCACTGTGTGGGCTGCCCAAAGCTGAGCCTGACTGGCCAGAGCTACACTCCGCTGCCGACCAGACTCTGTACACCAGGATCATTCCTGCTGCAGTCCCAGGAGGCCCCCAGGCCAGGTAAGGCTGCTGGGGCCAGCTTAGTGCTGGCCCCAACATCCCCTACCCTATCTGGATTAACTTGTTGTGTAACAGAGCACTCATTACACGGACATTCCACAAAGAAAACTCAGATTTTCTCCTCTAAGGGAAAAAAATGCAGGAAAAGTGAGTTTCCTTTTGCAGGCTGGCAGAATTCCAGGGGCTTGGGGGAGGGGGAGAGAGCAGTCATTCATGGGGCATCATGTGCATGTGCACACATACACATGCACGTGACCACTAGGCATCCTGGAAAACAACTTGCGACAAATAAATTGGTGGGATTGAGGCCCTCATAGTGAGAGATGGAAGGAGGGGAAGAGTTGGACAGTGCTGGGGCTGGGGCTGCCACCCAGCCTGGGCAATGCTTGAGGCCCAGGGCCAGAATGCATGGATGCAGAGCTCAGGCAGGGAGCAGGACATAGTCACAGACAGATTGTTTGGGGGGGGGTGAGGGAGGGGTAAGCTCCCTGCCACTGCACACACTCCTGGGAGAGGGTATGCAGGGTACATGCCCCTCCAGATTTGTACATGGGACAAGGGTGGATGCATGCTGGCTGCTGTGGGTTCAGGCTCCCTGCCCTGCTCTCCTTCCCCTGGGGCCTACTACAGCCCAGCAGGTGGGACCCAGCATAGCAGGGCACAGTGGGGCTGGGTGGGAAAGCTCAATGCTGCCACTGTCAGCCCATTGCCACCATGGCAAAGTGCCCCCTTACCACCTGAAAGCAGCAGGAGGCAAAAGTCCATGCCATGCCATGCTCCAGAGAAAGGACATGGCTCCAGAGCGAGATGCATGGGTATAAGTCTGCTGCACCTCCGTGAGCCCAGGGACCCCTGGGAAGAGACCCCAGGACCCCCAGGACCCTCGACAAGCCCCGGCCTGCTTTCAGGTAAGCAGGGGCCTGTGGTGGGAGGGACGTAGCCAGCTGGGAGCTGACTGACTGGAGGTGGGGAGGGTCATGCCCCCCTGGCTTCTACTTTGCCCATCCTCCCAGGGAGCTGCACAACCGGAGCCTTGCAAATAGGCTGCACAAATAGGCATGCTTCTGGGCCTGGTGCAGGAGTTAGCATGGGAGTTCATCCAGGAGGGTGAGCAGGAGGGCCCGAGGCCCTGTCTGTAAGCCCTCTAGGATAGGCAGTCCCAGCTGCAATCAGCCTACCAGCAGCATCATGCAGATGGGCATGTGTCACACCCTGAGGGTCCCCAAGGGGTCTGCAGACTCCCCCTCTGGCACCTCAGAAGCCTCCACCTAGACGGAGCCCATGCAAATGGGACCTGACACTTTTTCAAGCCTGGGGTCCAGGAGCATGGCTACCTCCCCTTGTGAGGTCTGCTCCCTTTTGGTGTCTCTGGTGTACCAGCTGGAGGAGTTCCAGGCCTCAGTCCAGAGACTGGTGCCATCAGGGATGGTGAGCGGGTGATAGGCTTCTACTACCAGGCTCTTCTCCCCCTGGAGGCGGAGGGTAGACCACGGTCACCCTCCAGGACAAGGGAGGACTCAGGGATCTCCCATTCTATCCAGCCAAGGGGTTGGACCATGGTGGTTAAGGGCCCCAAGGCCCGCTGCACCAACCCCCCTCCCCCACTGGAACTTTACAACAGGTACAAATCTCTTGCAGCCCCAGTAGAGCCTGCCAAGCTGCCAGCTCCAGTAGGCAACACAGCTCAACTGTAGCTACTGCCCCTGCTCTCTGTAAGACAAAATGCAAAGTATTTGTCATGGGAGACTCCGTCCTGAGGGGGACTGAGGGGGCAATCTGCTGCCCGGACCCCTTAGCCTAGGAAGAGTGATGCTTCCTGGGAGCCTGTATCTGAGACATTGCAGAGAAGATCCCTGAGCTCCTCCAGCCCACTGACTGTTACCCTATGCTCCTTATCCATGTGGGCATGAATGACACAGCTTGGAGTGCTCCCAGATGGGTCATGAAGTGCTACAGGGATTTGGGACCGGGGCTTAAGGAGTTGGGGACACAGGTGATGTTTTCATTGATCCTCTCAGTCTCAGGCTATGGGATGAGGGAGAGGAGGATCAAGGTAGTGAACCAAAGGCTGCGGCGCTGGTATCATTGGGAAGGATTTGGCTTCCATGACCACAGCCCGCTTTTTGGTAAGAGAGGCAGTGAGCTGCTGGGAATGGAGCACCTCCATCTCTCTCTGCTGAGGAGGAGGCTCTTCTCAGCCAGACTGGCTGACCTGTTCCGCCAGGCTTTAAACTAAGTCCGCTGGGGGACGGGGGGACTATTGCTACTTCTGGCCCACTGAGCAACCCTTGCAAAGCCAGCAGACCAAGGCACTTAAGGGAGTCCACTTCTTCCCCAGCCCTGGAGTGAGCTTTAGGAAAGGCAAGGGCCCCCAAAGGGACATTTTCCTGCCTGTACACAAATGCCAGGAGCTTGGGGAATAAACAGGAGGAACTTGTCCCCCTGCTTAACACAAATAACTATGATGTCATCAGAATAACGAAGACCTGGTGGGACTCCACCCATGACCGGGCCACAGGTATTGACAGCAATACTCTGTACAGGAGGGATCGAGTGAACAAAGGGGGCAGGGATGTAGCTCTTTATGTCAAGGAAAGCTACGTGTCCCTGCAAACCAACATTCGCACCCAGGGTGGACAACTGGAGACCCTCTGGGTTAAAATCCATGGGGAACACGGCACAGGGGACACAATGGTGGGAGTCTACTACAAACATCCTGCCCAGGATCAAGAGCTAGACCAGGAGTTTACCAGGGAATTGGGTGAGGCTGCACACTCCTGGTGCATGGTTGTCATGGGAGACTTCAACTTCCCAGACATCTCATGGGAAGAGTGCACGGCTAAATCTGAGCAGTCACAACACTTTCTTTCATTCATAGATGAGCTCTATCTGACACAAAAAGTCTCTGGGCTAATGAGAGGTAAAGTGCTGCTCGACCTGGTTCTGGCAATGGGGAATGACCTAATCAGTAACCTAACAATTGAAGGGAAGCTGGGTGACAGTGACCATGAGCTTATCAACTTCACCATAAAGCTGGCAAGTCATTCATCAATACAGAAGTCCTCAACTTCAGGAAAGCTGACTTTGACAAGCTAGGACGCTTGTCAGGGAGGCCCTAAAGAGCCACAACCTAAAGGGGAGGGGAGTTCAGGATGAGTGGTTGCTCCTCAAAGGAGCAATCCTGGATGCACAAGCAAAGTCTATCCCATCTCAGAGGAAAGGCAGCAAAAGGGCACAGGGATCTCCAGGGAACTAGCGGACCTCCTGCATCTAAAAAGAAAGACCTACAAAGAATGGAGGATTGGATCCACCTCCAAGGAGAAATACTTTGCACTGGTACTACAGCGAACCAGGAAAGCCAAGGCTGCGACTGACCTCCAACTGGCTACAAGCATCAAAGACAATGAAAAGTCCTTTTTTAGATACGTGGGGAGCTTGAGGAAAAGCAAGGGCAACATTGGACCCCTGCTAAACCAGATGGGACAACTGACAACCGATGCCCAGGAAATAGCCAACTTGCTAAATGGGTACTTTGCATCGGTCTTTCACAAGTCCCATGGGACACCCCTGGCCATTACAAGACAGGGAGGCCCAGGTGAGGGAGATTCTTCACCCTCAATCAATCCTGATCTTGTGAAGGAACACCACGAGAGGCAGCACACCTTCAAGTCAGCCAGTCCTGACAGTTTACACCCCAGGGTACTCAAGGAGCTGGCTAGCATCATAGCTCAGCCCCTGGCACAGATCTTTGAGAACTACTCTGGTGAAGTGCCTGAAGATTGGAAGAAGGCCAATGTAGTGCCTATCTTCAAGAAAGGGAGGAAAGTGGATCCAGCAAACTATAGGCCCATCAGTCTGACCTCTATCCCAGGGAAGGTCTTAGAAAAGATTATCAAAGAGGCCATTCTTAATGGACTGGCCAATGCCAACAACCTAAGGGATAGCCAGCACAGGTTTGTTTCAAGTAGGTCTTACTTGACCAATCTTATTTCCTTCTACAATCACGTGACCTATCACCTGAACAAGGGAGAAGAGATTGATGTCATATATCTTGACTTTAAAAAAGCCTTCAATCTGGTATCCCACGATCACCTCTTAGCAAAACTGGCTAAGTGCCGCTTCGGCCTCAC
Source organism: Crocodylus porosus (assembly GCF_001723895.1). Lineage (NCBI taxonomy): Eukaryota > Metazoa > Chordata > Crocodylia > Crocodylidae > Crocodylus > Crocodylus porosus. Next base: position 177,016,657 of record NW_017728906.1, on the reverse strand, counting down.
CATAATCTGGGGAATTGGCTCCATGGTAGGACCCAGAGGGTAGTGGTTGATGGTTGATGGAAGTCAATCGTTGTGGTGCACTGTGACCCGTGGGGTCCCTCAAGTCTCTGTCCTTGGCCCTATACTATTCAACATTTTCATTAAAGATGTGGACATTGGTATAACAAGTGGACTGGCCAAGTTTGCCAACAACACCAAACTTTGGGGTAAGTGTCCACACCTGAGGACAGAAGGGTGATCCAGCCTGACCTTGAAAGGCTCAGGAAATGGATGGATGAGAACCTGATGGTGTTTAACACCAAAAAACACAAGGTTCTCCACCTTGGGAAGAAAAACCTGCAGCATCCTTATAGGCTTGGCAGTGCTACGCTGGCTAGCACTACAGAAGAAAGGGACTTGGGGGTCACGACTGACCACAAGATGAGCATAAGCCTTTAGTGTGACACTGCTGCTAGTAAAGCAAGGAAAATGCTGGCTTGGATCCATAGATGCTTCTCAAACAAATCCCAGAATGTCATTCTCCTATTGTACTCGGCCTTGGTGAGACTACAGCTGGAGTACTGCATCCATTTTTGGACTCCACAATTAAAAAAGGATGTGGAGAAGCTCAAGACGGTGCAGAGGAGAGCCATGCACATGATCATAGGTCAGGAGAACAGACCTTATAAAGACAGGCTGAGAGCCATGGGACTCCTCAGCCTGGAAAAGCACAGGATCAGGGGTGATCTTGTGGCCATCTATAAGTTTATCAAGGGTGCTCACCAGGATCTGGGGGAATGTCTGTTCACCAGAGCGCCCCAAAGGATGACAAGGGTGAATGGTCACAAAGTCCTCCATGACTGTTTCAGGCTGGACATAAGGAAGAACTTCTTTACTGTCCGAGCCCCCAAGGTTTGGAATAGACTGCCACTGGAGGTAGTTAAAGCACCTACTTTGAACACCTTCAAGAGACATGTATATGTTTATCTTTCTGGGATCCTATGATCCCTGCTGAATTCCTGTCCCTGGGGCAGGGGGCTGGACTCAATGATCTTCCAAGGTCCCTACCAGCCCTAATGTCTATGAAATCTATGAAATCACCACCCCCACTGCTGCCAGGTGGGCAGGAGGTGCCGCACCATGGTGGTACTTGGCTCACAGTGGCAAGACTGAGTTTCCCCACTCCACTCTGTCCTGCTGCCCTTGATCCCACCTGCTAGGCTGTGGAGGCCTTGGCAGGAGGGCCTCAGGGTGTGGAGCCCAAGCCTGCAGTGGCCAGCCCACATCCACGCCCCTCCCTCCCCAGATTCCGCTCTAGCCATGCTGCCCATGGGGGAGCCAGGCTCTGTGCTCTGCTTCACCACAGTAGCTACTGTCTCCCATGGGCAGCAGGTGGGGCTCAGGCACTGCTTTGGGGGCAGGGGGCTGCAGACCTGTGTTCCTGGTCCTGTAGATTTGGCATCGGGGGGGCTCAGGCAGGGATGGGGGGCTGGTGGCTATGGGTAGAGAGTGAGAGGCACCGGCAGAGCTAGAGAGCTGTGGTTGTGGGGCATGGGGAGGCTGTGGGTGGGGAGTGAAAGATTTGGGGGTTTTAATCAGAGAATTTGTGATTTTTAAACAGAAGAAACCAGGATCCCTGCTGATGAGCCGTCTAGACTCAGAACAGACTTTTGACATCTTTTTTTTCTTGGTAATACATTGTTTTACAATGTCTACAACAGTTTCTGTAATTGTTAATTTTGTGTTCTTAGGGCTACTTGGTGGTACAGGTTTATGTGGCTACTCAGGACATAAACATGTTAAAAAAAAAATTGCTGCAGTGCATCCTCCCCAGATCTTGTGTTGGGGGATTCAGAAAAGAAAAAAGAATTTGGTAAAGCCCCTCTCAACCTCAGAAAGTAGCTGAGTAGGAGGCTGGACAATGAAGGGGTGGAGGGGGTGACAAGCTGCCGAACACGGGGGTTCCTTAGCTGTGGGGCCCTGCAGCCGCAGGTTTTGCAGTATAGGACATGGGCC
>NW_017728906.1:177000739-177014500 GCF_001723895.1 Crocodylus porosus | reverse complement strand
ACAACCAGAAAGGATAAGTTACTAAGGGAATAATTGTTTTAGTGGAGGACTAATGCAGGTTACTTTTCCTTTTTGAGCAAACAGAAAAGGGGAAGCCAGACAAGACACTGGGAGTCTAAGGCTAAGTAAAGACAGTCAAAAAGCCCAAGGCTAAATCTATTAAATCTTCACAGGCTAGTCTAAGCTTTGTAGATTGAACCAATAAGCCAGTGAATAGACCTTTGATTCTGGAAATGCAACCAAATACCTGCAGTGGCCCAGGGCAGTGGCTGGGGGGCTCTAGAGCACACCTCCCTGCTTGGCTGGAGCAGACAGGCTAGCCCACCCACCCTATGAGGAGGAGTTTGTGGGGGAAGTACAAAGCATCCTGGGATAGTGGAGGGCTGTGAGTTATCTTGAATCTGGAGGGGATCTGGGTCAGAAGTTCAATAAACTGATTTAACCTAAATCAGTTAAATCTGATACTGCATCCATCCAGGTTCATCTTAAACCAGTTTTGGCCATTTTGAAAGCAGTTTATGTTCACTGAATTTCTGTGCACAAAAACCATTCAGATTTGAACAGGTTTCTGATCACTTATACCAGTTTATGTGTAATTTCTGTCCCTAGCCTAAATTATAATTTCTTCCCTAGACTGCTTTTGCTATGGCCAGTGAACAAAACCTCCATTCAGCATTTTAGTTAGATATTAAAAGTAATGTTGGACTTATGTGTATTCAGGGTGGGAAGACAAAGATATGGAATGAACTGCTGTGAATATGTGATGAATTTGCAGCCATAAGAGAAGAACAGCAAGTAGCCAAATTGTTTCAGTAGGAATAGTTAACACTTCTGCAGTGCTTTTCATCTTCAAAGCATAGTACAAACACTAAAAGCCTTTCCCTGCATTCTGCCAGACATGTGAATCTTGTTTTTTTTTATCTATTGATGTCTGCATGAATTGGTGTTTGCACTGTGTATTTTGGTGGTATCTGTTCAAAGTTTCTTAGATTTCATTATACTGAGATCAATAATAGTTCTGTTTATTATTACTGTCTCTCTAAAACTTCATAAGGTTATTGCTTTACTGTGACCCTTTTCATTTTCTGTGCACGAAAGAGATGAGATTTTAGTTTCCCTTCAACATGTAAAGGGGAAACTACACACACAATACCCCAACCTCATAGTCTCGTCTTGGTGTGTACGGCTTCCATTACAGCTGATTAGAACTCTGCTGAATCAGAAGCCCCAAAGGGCAACAACACTGAAGAGATTATACAGTGCAAAAAAGAGGCAGGATTCTGAGTTCCTACTGAGTAAGACCATATTCTGTGTGTACTGTGGAACCCAAATCCACCTAGGCTTCCCATACATGGGAAGGAAGCAGGGGAAGATGGGGGCAAGAACAATGGGTGCTTTTTTGTGTGACAAAAGACCATCAGGGACAACTGCAGCTCCTTCTCCTACCCTGTGTTCTGAGAGCCCGGGGTCATCCCCTGCAGCCAGCAACTCTGTACCAAGCCTCAGGATCACTGAATTAGAATCAAAGATAGAATTCAACAAGTAAGGAGTAGAGTACACCACAGTAGAAAAGACCTTCTGAAGTGCTTCTGACTTCATAACCAAAACATGATTCTTACAAGGAATGGGCACTATGACAGGAAGTATTTCAACCAGCTTTCTTCATACATGAATCAGGGCTGGGGTGCAAAAAATCTGAGGTTTTGAAATTGCTACATCATTCAGTGTAAATTGACCCTTGACACAAAGATGCCCTATTTTGGATTATTATATTGTTAGAGTGGATTTAGTGGCCAAAACATAACCACACGCTAACATAGCTGAGGGACCTCCAAAAGTCATGGAGCAAAGGGGTCCATGGTCATCCTCAGCTTGCATGCATTCTGCTCTAAACAGCTGTCATGTAAGCAGGACCCCAGAGGTTTTTCAAAGATTTGACTCCATGCATGGCTACCATTGCAGACATCAGATGTTAATGTCTGAATTATGCCCTAGATGTTACATTCTTACATGCACTCCAATTCTAACTCTATATAGAAATTATAAATTTCTGGAACTTCATTCCAGTCAGTGTTTGGCTCTCCAGGCATGGGTGTGTTGCAAGAGGCAATGTATCTCCCTTGTGGAAAGTCTTCCATCAGTCTTTAGCAGACTCCTGTGACTCAATCAGAAACAGCATCCAGCTCTCCTTAGTCAAATAGGAGGGTGAGGAATAAAGAGCAGAGAAAAAGATAGAGCCCCTCAGTGATCAGGGAACTAGAGGAACACTTGAAATAGAACTCTCCTAGGAGTAGAGGAAAATGTGTGGACCTGAGTAACAGATCACAACATCAACCCTGTCCCCAGAAGGGTAAATAAGGCCTGCCCTTAACTAAATCATGCCTAGCTGCAAAATTTGTCCTCAGATGGGGCATATTACTGGGCTAAAGAGGTGAGATAAAATGACCCATGCTTAAAGGATAGAAACCTTCATGTTTAACCCTCATTCATTCTCATGAAACCGTAACCGTTGTTATTCTCATGGGGTAACTTGTTACCCCACTTGCATGAACAAAATGGAACTAGTGACAACAGTATAAATGTACCAAAAACTATTAAACATAGAGATTGTTTGAAAGAGTATTTATGATGATTTGAACCCAAAATATTATTTTACTAGAACTACGAACAAAATTTAAACTTTTTTTAGTTTCAAAACATGAATGAACAGTTTGCTAAGTCTGCAGTTCACACTGTTTTCAAACTAACAGTTACTTTCAAAAGCATTTCCAAAGTGTTTTAACTAAATATTGCATTCCTCATGGAGCAGAAGTGATGTACTGTGGTGCACACAAGCAAATTGCTTACAATCTTCGCATCGTTTCTGGGTTTTGTGGTCATTTGTCCTAGGTTAAAAAGCACAATGTCCACTCACGCTTGCAGAAGGTTCTACAGGGGTGTGTTGTGGCAATTTGTAATTTAGGGCACTCATACCAGACTTGATGGGCTTAGACAGATTACGTGTATCCATCAGTCTTCATTTTATTTGTCTGTTGATCAATTGTTCTCCAAGCTCCTGCAAAAAAAGTGCTGTCTTCTTAAATGTGATCTTTGTTTCCAGTGTTCATTGTGGCCTAGTGAAATGATGAGGCTGGCAACAGCAGCCACATCCAGCACATGGAAAAATATTGTCATTGGCCACCTGTTGATTTTCTGTCTGCAGATGGTCAAGGTTATCCACCCCTTGTTTTTATTGTGGTCATGGATGATGTCTGGCTTTCTTTGCTCTCCACCCATTGACTTGTCATGGTGCATGCTTGACAGCAACAGCACGACTTTGAACTTCTTTGGAACATAGGAAACTAGGGTAAGTTCCCCATCCAATGCAAAAGCAGAGTGGAGGATGGCCATCCATTAGTTACCATGGATACTTGAAGTGAATATGAATGAGGTGTGAATGAATGCTGACCTTTCAGATGTGTCCACCTAACATGGCCAAACAGATCTAGGCCTGTCATTTACATAGTAATTGCACTGGGGTAACAAGATACCCTAATGCATTAACATGGGCTTGTTGTAAATTGTTACCCCATATGGAAAAACAAATTTACACCTGGGGTAACTTGTTCTGAGTGCAGTAGACATCCACAGAGAGCAAACCATTCATGTAAGCTGGCTGTTCTTTGGGGATATTGTGCACTGTGGTGCCAGTGACAATATCCTAAAAAGAAAAAATTTAGAATTAATTAAGATACTGCACAAAATATGCAACTGGGGTAGGAAATGAACCCATGGGAACGTATGAAGGTTAAAGTCACTGTCTTAAATTTTTTCGAGCAGTGACCCTTGAAAACCTACAAAATTTCCTACAGACCATATTACACTCTTATCTTCACATAAGGAAGAACAGTTTGCATTCAGAAGCTTGTCTAACTCTATCTTAGCTATGCAGTTGGTCCAATAAAATATATCACCCAAAGAAATCCTTGCCTCTAGCATAATTGCTGGACCTCCTTTAATTTAGGCAAAAAAAGCTTTTCTTTTGAAAATAAAAATACTTATTGCTTGTCCACATTTATTTGGACAGAGCTAAAACCTCTCTATATAGAGAGGAACTTTAAAATACAGCCTATATTATAAAACAATCTAGAAACTGCCTCTGCAAAATCAATGTAGTACCATTTCCTGCAGCCCATAGACAGAGCCCTGGTAGGAGTGAAGTCAGGATCAACTATTTCTGACTCACTTGGCTGTGTGCATGGCCTCTGTGACTTGTTAGCAGCGGACAAAAGACAGACTAAATTGAAGGGTGTCAAAAATGATTTGGGTCATAGAATAATTCCCCTAGGAATACAGATGGGAAAGACTATTTAACTTAAAGAAATGACAAACAAGAGGTGATAAAAGCATACAAAGTAATGAACAGCACAGGCAAGGTACATTGACAACTATTATTATTCTTTACTCACACCATAAGAACAAGAGGATATTTAGCAAATGTGAAAAGAAGAAAATTCAAAGTGAAGATACTGAAATACTTGTTTACACAATACCTAATTACCTGCAGAACTCATAGTCAAAAGGTATTATTAAGGTTGACTGGATTGGACATTGATATAGAGAGTTATACATACAGTACATATTTTAAAAAATCAACAAGCATTTTGGAAAGGACGTATGTCCATGTTCCAGGGCATAAAGTGTGGCAGGATAGCCCCTAGCCCCTGCCACACTTTACATCTGTTATGTAATTTACTGGTGAATTGTGCCACCATAAATATGTAACAACTTTGTAGCTGGTTTCTATCCAGCTTTAATTTGAATATGTGACAGAGATTGAGAGGAAGTATTTTTCCTGGAGACAGCATCTACCTATTGCAGAGTGCCTTATGCCTTGTTCAGGAGCATCTGGCACTAGATATAAGATACTGGAGAAGATGAAGCAGAGGTCTGATGCAGTATGGCAGTTCCAATGTGTGATGGACTAGAAGTTTTATTGTAATACATCTGTTTTAAATGTATTCATGTAGTTAAAATGTTGTGCACCTCAGCTTTAGGGTTGTTGGTTGCAGTTGTGTTCATCTAAGGATGTAGACCAACATAGTATGCTACATATTTTCCATCAGGGCATTTAGTGTACTGGATGAGCTATATTACATTTCTGGAAGTGCAGGAGTAAGATCCAGGAGTGGTGATGGTTCTGCTGTGGTGTGTAGTTATTGTGGGGTGGTGCAGATGTGTTGGCAGGTTTTATATTTTTTGTCCTGGCATGGTCTGGATCTATTTGGTGTGTTTTGGGCCATAGGACATTTACTTCTGGTAATAAGGTTGGCAAGGTTTGGTGCTTGTTTAAAGGCTAGGATGGGTGGTTCTGGAAAAATCTCTTTAAGAACTGGGTCTTTTAATATGGTTTGCAATTGTTTGAAGATTTTCCGTTTAGGCTCCAGGTAAGAATGGTATGTCAGAAGTAATGATGTGTGATTCATGGGAATTTTCTTTTTGTAGTGCTCTGATGGAAAATATGTAGGAGAAACCAAACAACAACTGCGCACCAGAATGAAGACAGAGTCAGTTTACTGACTCCTCAATTTACATCTTCACTGACTGCCTATCTTGTATGCAGCCCACCCCAGCCTCTTGCTGCTTTACTTTTCATTAGAGTGCACCAACTGCAGAAACTTCCTCAGCCTGATAAAGGGTTTTTGAACCTGAAAGCTTGCTTAAAAATGCTCCCCAACTATTCAAGTTGGTCTAATAAAAGATATCAGATTTACCCAAAGAACCTTTTCTGCCTATGTCCTTAGCTCAACACAGCTACAACCTCCACCCCTGCACCAGAATGAACGCACACCAAAAATCTATGAAAGACAAAAATCCCCAATTACCTGTGGGTGCACACTTCTCACAAGACAGCCACTCTCTCTCCAATCTCTCAGTCCTAATCCTCAAAGGGAATTTATAAAACACCTTTTGGAAATGAGCCTATGAACTTCACTTCATAAATCTACTGGATACAAAAAGTCATGAACTAACTATAGAGAATGGAGTTACGACACATTATAACCTGCCTGCCATCTGATAACCCCAAGCAACCTGTCAGCATTTTACCAGCTACATCCTATCATCAGTTCAACATTCCTGCCTTTTCCCCCAACTACCTGTCTCACATCTGTTGTCTCCCGTTCTCTCTGATCTTCACTGCCACGTGTTTAAATTTCCACAAACCCGTATTTTGCATATTAGCTTCTAGTCCACCATGGAAAACACAGAACACCAGCAGACTCTTCCTATTCCTGAATCAGGGTGTTTGTGCTTGAAAGCTTGCAAAGAACAATTTTTCAGCTATGTATTTGGTCTAGTAAAAGATATCACTTTTACCCAAAGAACCTTGTCTGCCTGTGTACCTCAGCTTACTCATAAAGTTAGTAAATGGGGAAAATAGCTTAAAAATACAGTGAAGGAAGGGATCTTGTCTACCTGTGGGATGAGAGAAGTTGGATCCCTTGCATCAACAGGGAATGAGAAGCTTCATTAGAAACTTCCAGCATGGGATCAAAATAAATGCAACACAGTATAGTGCTAGGTTATTATAAAGCTGCATAATGAAACTGAAAAGTTCTTTATGTAAATAACCAATTTGGAGGAAGGAGCAAAATTTTTCCATTTATTTGGACATTAACCTTCAAAATCAGCTTAATATAATGCTTATCTTATACCAGGAATGGATTTAATGGATCCTGTGGTCCTTTTTCTCTTTCTGAAAGACTCTGCATAAAACCCACCAATGCTGTGAGGGTTAGTGCCGGGATTTATAAAATGTGCTACAGGAGACATTAGTAAAGGTGGGATTGCCAGTGACACCCAACAGGCTCTAGAGAAGCTGCATGACATGGATGAGTATGACAATAAACAGGGTAGAGGGAACAAGAAGAATGTCTACTTGAGGGCAGCAAAGACATAGACCAGTGTAGGAGTCTGGGGGATCTAGAGCTGGAAAACTGGGAAGAAAAGAGTTGAGTTCCCTTTGGGATGCTCTGAGCTCTGTGTGCTGGACTGGTGACAGAGGTACTGCTTAACTCTTTAGAGGAGACAGAGAACCTCTGGCTGGTTCACCCATGGTCCAATAAATGCCTTTATTCAAGAGGAGCTGTTTGCTTTGCTGCTAGAACTTGGGATTGCCCTTGTTCTCCCCAACAGGATACAAAACTCACTCTCAGGAACTGAACTGAAAGCTAGTTCTTGACTCTGGGCCACAGAACAACCAGAGTGTGTCAGGGTCTCAGAGCAGGAAGCAATCACAGCTCCCTTGCTGTTCGTGAAACCATGCCTGGACTGGCTTCTGGGGGCACTCTGAGAGCCCAGACAAGGCCACAGTGTTCCCAACCAACAACCCCTTGGGGGTCTCCACAATATCATGTTTTTATCTTGCAGCAGGAACTGGCCCGGCCCACAATGAAGGCCGTTTTGGAGATCTATAAGTTCATCCACTTCTGAAGTGAAATCTAGTTCTGCTGCTCCAGAGAACCTGTTCTTGTGTACTCACTGGATTTGAAGGGTGGGGTCACACTGAGTAATATCTTGGTGAGCAGTCTCATGCTCTCCTGTAGTTTTCCACTGACTGCTGAAACATTAATGTTAAACTCAATATAAAAGCAAAGGCAGTGCACGGTCTGTTTACTAACTTCACTTCTATATTTTTGACAGAAGGAATTTTGCAACATTTACTGTGTATTCCATGCAATGTAATGAATGCTGACCCAATGATTTAATTTGTTGAGTGCTCGGACCCTGGTTACTGGCAGCTTCTTAAATTAGACCACTGAAACTTGATGGTCAGGTTTCTAATGAGGAATTTTGTTGATCAAAACTGCCATCCACCAATATCTTCAATATCCAATATCCTTCATTCCCATCAAGCAGAGGACTTTCTTTAATATCTCTTCTCTTCTTTGATTGTTCTGGTATTCTCTTCTTTGATTGTTCAAAAGAGAAGAATGGATATCTGAAAGGATTCCCCAGCCCAATATAACTGCTGTTCTCCTTTTTTTTTTAATAGAGAAATACAGAAGTAATGAATAAGTGCATACTTCCTACTTTCTTGAGGAAAGCTGCAAGAGCAGCTTTTCTCACTATTTTTTGTGTTTCTTATTCAGATCATGGGTAGAATGTAGAAGTGGAGAGTAAAAACAAAAATATGGTTGGAAATTTATATTGTAGAAATTATTTAATCAGTAAATTAGTCCTCCCTTTATTTTGCTCTTTATCCATACAATCTCACAACTGCTTTGGGCTAAAATACTCCTGTAAAAGAATAGCTGGAATAATCCAGCATTTTGTTATTTTTTTAGAGCTCTGATTACCTTAGTATCTTTAGCATCTCCAGTAATTCCAAACAACAACTGCCTCAAGCTCTGTCTTCTCCTACCTACGCTGAATGTTATAAAATATTTCATCTTACTTCCAGTTAGTGCTTAGCAACCATAGTTGAAAAAACTACCAATAATATAGATTTCCAAGACCCCCCTCTTAGCTGTTGATTTCCACTGTTAAGACAGTTCTAACAATTCACTATTGATATCTTCAAAATAGACCACTAAGTGGCATTTCTAGGGATCTGATATCATTAGACATAAAGCAACATATCCTCACTTCAGTTCTGACCTTTGCTAACTTTAGCAGCCACCTGTTTTATAGATATGACGGGTAAAATAATAACCTTATTTTTTCATGAGTGTTTCTCATGCATGGTGTGTTTGAGAATGGTTAACTGCATCTCAGCTTAACAGGAAGAAAATGTGTAAAATGAGCCTTTTAAAAATTTAGAAAGCTCGGTTTTCATTTCCTATAGGAAACGTCTTAGCATGTTGTTAAGTTTATTTTTGAGACATGAGACTTCTGAGAGTTAAATTGTATTAGTTTTTCAATCAGCTTTAAATGAGAGCATGTGCTAAACTAAAATTAGAGAAGCCTTATAATTTATTTCATTACTTTCTTTGGATTTTTGCAAAACATTAAAAAGATCACAAGAGCCCAGATATTATTTTAAAATACAGCAAAGAGAAAAAAAAGATATAGTTAAAACTGCAACATAATACAATAGTCCTTATTAGCTACCTCAGAATAAATCAGAAATCTCAAACATTTAAACCTTTACTCCTATTCTACAAACTACACAGACACCCTTCATAGATGCTTTGGAGAACACTACATGCCTTGAAGAGACTCAGGTTTGATGGAACCCCACAGAGAACATCCAACCGCTAGCTCCATTTCATAGAGCCCCAGTTTTGGCTGAAACTCATACCCCACTGCTGACATGCAACCTGACAGTGCAAAAAAAGTTTTCTCACTATGAGGGAAGGACAGAGCTTAAGGTTGGCACTAAAGTTACCATAAGCTCCCAGATGTTTGGCTACAGGCAAGTACTACACACACCTTATGCATGCTTTTCTCACTGAAGTCAGAGAAATTCAACATGCAGAATACTTCTTGGTTTACCTAGGAACCCTGTAAGAGCAGTTTTTCTTACAGTATGTTGGCAATTTTGATACAGATGATAAGAAGAATGTCAAACTGAGTGGGAGGGAGGGAAACAAAACCAAAACCCTTGTCATGCCTATCCATACATGAACATTTTACAACCAAAAAGTATTTTGATTCAAGTTCAGTTGTCATAATGGGCTAAAGTTCTTTGGTTCAATGCATAGAAGTGATGGGAATCTGGCAGTCCTTATCTGGAAGTCCTTATCTACTTTAACAACTCCTGATTAATATTTGATAAATAAAAGAACTCCAACTTTCTCAATAAATATCTTGTTAAGACATGTCTGAATTTCAGAACCAATTGTTTGCAAACAAAATTAAATTCTGAACAAATTAAAGTCTCTCTTTTCCAGCTGGAGAGAATGAACATTTTTTAATCATTCTCATTTGCCAACAGTTGGATCACACATTTCTTGAACATACATTAATGAGCTATTTTCAAATGGCTGATTAAAGAATATAATGAAGCCAGGAAATACAAGCACTAAAAAAGTGGAATTGATAGATGGTTTCCCTTCACACCCAACAATTAGGCTCCATATCCTGCAAAGCACTTAAACACATTTAAAACTTTAAATATTTATGTAATCCAAATGACTTTAATGAGATTTCTCACATGCTTAAAATTTGCTCACATGCTTAATGGTTTTGCTTCAGTTGAGGCCTTAATTATTTGATGAATAAAAGTATAATAAGAGAACTAGAACATTATAAAAGGTGAGAAATGTTTTGTGATATCTTTTATTGGACCAACTGTATGGTTGGGAAAGAAGCTAAACAAGCTTTAAAGCAAAATTGTCCTTCCTCAGTTCTTGAGGAAAGGCAAACAGAACTTCAGCTAAATAGCAGATAAAACAAAAGCATGTGCATTACTCTATACGTAAATAAAATGTCTGCTGGAGGTAATGAAGAAGGGCTATAAATTAGGAAAGAAAATAAATTACTAACAGTGTGCATCTACACATGCATTTGATCTGGGACCAGTTTACTTGAGAGTAAACTACTTGTAAGTAAACACTCCCAGGCACGTGTCTACACATGAGGGGTGTGGGAGCAGATTTACATCTCCCAGCAGCAAATCTGCTCCCACTTCCTGTGGCCCTGCAATGGGACCCTGCTGCCACTGGTGGAACTCGAGGCTCCATCAGCAGCTGCCCATAGCTGGAGACCATCTTAAAATCCAGCCCCGCTTCCTGCTCCCTGGCCAACCACTTCCCTGGCCAGGAGCAGTATGCAGACTGCAGCACCTGTCTTGTTGCTGACTCTGCCTCCCCGTACCATGTCTGCTCCAGCCCCTGCCCCTGGCAGCAATGCTCAGTACCTGCTGGCATTGCTGGCAACCATGTGTCCAGGCTCCTTCTGGCAACCACGCTGGACCTGCTGGATCACTGCACTGACTGTTGACTGGCCTATAGCCATCTGGGCCCTACTGCCTCCCACACATGCAGCAACCACCTGCTGAGCCACACTGCACTGTTCCAGTGCTGCTGCTGTCACACAGCTACCAATGGGACCCTCTCCTGCTGGCCAGACCACAGGAGGGATACCAAAAACATGCTGCTAGTTGCCACCATTGGGTCATCCATGCCCTCCTGGGTCTCCAGCCCAACTGCCTCTGGGCCCACTGGGCTAGCCATGACTGGTGGTTGCATGTCATCCAGCAGACCTGGGATAATAAGCAATGGCTGGAAGCTTTCACAATGACCTGGGCCACCTTTCTTGACCTCTTGGAACAGCTCCATCTGCACCCAGAGCAGCAGGACACCACCATGTGGCAGCCTGTCCCTGCAGACACCCAACTGGCCATCACGCTGCTCTAGCTGGCTACACACACCAACCTCTACTATGTGGGTTATTTCATAGAATCATACAATCAATGAGTCGGAAGGGACCTAGACAGATCATTTAGTCCAGCGCCCTGCCATGGGCAGGAAGGAGCACTGGGGGTGGGAGGGGTCATAAGACCACAGCCAGGTGCCGATCCAGTCTCCTCTTGAAGATTTCCAGGGAAGGTGAGAGCACCACCTCTCTGGGAAGCCTATTCCAGGCTCTGGCCACCCTTACAGTGAAGAAGTTCTTCCTAATATCTAACCTAAACCTATCCTCCCTCAGCTTGTGGCCATTGTTCCTGGTGATTCCAAGCGGGGTGAAGAGCGTTCCCCAAGTCCCTGCTGCTGGCCCCTGATAAAGTTGTAGGCAGCCACAAGATCCCCCCTCAGTCTCCTCTTGCAGAGACTGAAGAGATTCAGCCTCTCCTCATAGGGCTGGCCACGGAGACCCTCCACCATATGAGTGGCCCTCCTCTGGACCCTCTCCAGATTTTCCACATCCTTCTTGAAGTGCAGCACCCAGAACTGGACACAGTACTCCAGCTGCAGCCTGACCAGTGCTGCATAGAAGGGGACAAGACCAGTCTGGACCTGTTAGTGATGCCCCTGTTGATGCATGACAGGGTGCGGTTGGCTCTGCCTATTGCTTCATCACATTGGTGACTCATATTCATCCTGGCTCCAAGATCCCTCTCTGCCTGTAACCATAATGCTGGTTCCCTCTTCCCAGCTGCAGCACCCTGCACTTGTCCTTGTTGAACTGCATCCTGTTCAGAGCTGCCAACTTCTCTAACCTTTCCAAGTCTGCGTGGATGCGGTCCCTGCCTGGTGGTGTATTCCCTTTACCCCACAGCTTGGTGTCATCAGCGAACTTGAACAGGGTGCACTCCACACCCTTGTCCAGGTCGCTAATGAAGATGTTGAACAGCACCGGCCCAAGGACCGAGCCCAGGGGGACTCCGCTGCCCACACCCTCCCAGGTCGACATTGACCCGTCCACCACCACCCCCTCGTTGCACCCCTGGAGCCAGTTTGCCATCCATATGACTGTGCATTCATCAGTGCCGCAGTCCCTCAGCTTGCCCACCAGAATTGGGTGGGACATTGTGTTGAAGGCCTTCTGGAAGTCCAAGAAGATGACATCGACTTCCTCCTTCACATCTAAGCTCTTTGTTACCTGGTCATAGAAAGAGACCAAGTTAGTCAGGCAGAATCGGCCTTGCATGAACCCATGTTGGTTACCCCTCAACATCACTTCCCCTGCAGGTCTTTCACAAATGTGCCCCTTGATAATTTTTTCAAAGACCTTCTCCAAGATAGAAGTGAGGCTGACTGGCTTGTAGTTGCCAGGTTCTTCCTTCCTCCCCTTCTTGAAAATAGGGACCACATTGGCCCTTTTCCAGTCCTCAGGGACTTGGCCCAAGCACCAGGAGTCCTCGAACAACCATGCCAATGGCTCCGCAATGACACCAGCCAATTCCCTTAGCACCCGCAGATGAAGGTCATCCGGGCCCGCTGACTTGGACACATCTAAGCCCTCCAGGTAGTCCTTAAGTAGGTCTGAACTAACAGTTGGGGGACTCGCATCCTTCCCGGGCCTCTCTACGCTGTCACCCAAGAGCACCCCATTGTCAGCATACAGGAACATGGAGCAAAGAACTTGTTGAAGAAGTCTGCCTTCTGTTGTGTGTCTGTCACCAACTGCCCTGCCCTGACCTGCCTTGTAGGGGTCCAATGTTACCCCAAGACTTCTTCTTGTTATCTATATACTTGAAAAAGGACTTTTTGTTATCCTTAATCCTGGAAGCTAATCTAAGCTCCAGTGCTGCTTTAGCCTTCCTCACCAAATCCCTACAAGCTTGGGTCAGGGAGGTGTACTCCTCCTTTGTCCCTGCCCCCTGCTTCCACTCCCAGTACGCGTTTTTCTTTGCCTTCAGGCCAGCCTGGATATCCACACTCAGTCATGAAGGTTTCTTGGACCCTTTTCCCGCCTTCCTGTGCAGAGGAATTGCATCCTGCTGCGCCCCAAGGATAGCCTCCTTGAGGAAGGACCACCTTTCCTGGACCCCCATACTAGCTATACCCTGGGCTCCAAGTGCCTCCCTGACAACTGCCCTGAGCACATTGAAGTTGGCTTTCCTAAAGTCAAGCATTTGCGCTGTGCTAGTTACCCTCCCCACCTTTCTCTGAATAGCATTTCATGATCACTGTCCCCTAGCCTCCCTTGTACTAGCACCTCCCCCACCAGGTCATCCCCAGAGGCTAACACCAGATCCAGTATGGCATTTTCTGTAGTGAGGACGTGTACCTCCTGCATGAGGTGTAGGTCCTGTACACATGTCAGGAACCTTCGTGAGTGGCTAGACCTGGCCGACTGCTCCTCCCAGTTGATGTCAGAGTAATTCATATC
>NW_017728906.1:176992817-177000614 GCF_001723895.1 Crocodylus porosus | reverse complement strand
CCACAGAGTCTCAGTTAAGCCTTCCTCTGGTCCCATTTGGAAGATAGAACTGGTATACTGTTCCCTAACACAGAGAACAACCCCCCCACACACACCTTTTTTCCCCTTCTTATCTCTTCTAAACAACCTATAGCCCTCTATGTCTAATGCCCAGTCAAATGTTTCATCCCACCATTTCTCCTCTAGGCCAACCAGGTCGAGCAAGCTCCTCCTGCTTGTTCCCCATGCTTCTTGCATTAGTGAAGAGACACCTTAATCCCCCCGAGGGAGCCCTGGCCACCCCCCCTTTCTGAGAAACAACTGGTCCCTTAGTATATACCTGAACTCTTACCTAGGCAGGTCCTACACCTGGTTGAGTTTTCTCTTGCTCCTGTGGATCCCCATCCCCCCACAAACTTAATTTAAAACCCACCGGAGGAGGTCAACTAGCCTGTAAGTTGACCTCCTTACAGGCAAGTTTCTTTGGTGTGGGAAAGACCACTGCCTGGGAGGCCATCTTAGTGGTGTGCAGCACACTCCAGGACATGCTGGGGGGCATGGTGCTCTGGGTGCATGACCCCCAGGTGGTGATACCTGGAAATTCCCCCAGTACATCAGGGCCTGGATGGGGCCAACATCCCTGGATGGGGCCCATCACCTGTCCTGTCCCATGCCAATTGCCTCTACTACAGCCGGAGGGTTTTCACTCCATTTTGCTTCAGGCCATAGTCGACCACTGCAATGCCCTCACCAATGTCAGCGCCAGCTGGGTAAACAGTGCCAATGACTCCTGCATGTTTCAGAGCTCCACCCTGCCAGGCCTGGTGCAGAGTGAACACATCAAGCAAACAGTGCCAGACCTCCTACTGTGTGCCAGGGTAATCCCTCCCCTCCTCATCAGGGACCCTGCTTACCCACTCCTCCAGTGGCTCATGCAGCCCTACACAGCCAGCTGGACCCCCACCAGACCCACTTTAACTTGTGCCTGGGCTTCACCGATGGCCTGGTGGAGTGCACCTTTGGTTACCTCGAGAGAGGCTGGTACAACCTCGGTGCACACCCTGGGATACTGCATGCTGCATAACATCTGCAAGGCCCAGAAGAAGTTGTTCCACAAGGTATGGGTGGAGGAGGCACACTGGGAAGAGGATGCCTGGCAGCTGGTGTACCAGCTGTGGTGACAGTGATAACAATGCACCCACCTCACTGAGGCCCTGAGTGAACTGCACACCTGCCAGCAAGAGCCAGGGCACCAGGTGTGAGAGGCACTGGCCAACCACCTCCTCTTATAATGCCCACTATAGCCCACCTGGACAGCTGCCCACAGACTCCTCCACCCCCCCGCCCACCCCCAACACCACAATCACTGCAGACACATTTCAGAACAACACTTTATTCCCCTCACAACAAATGTATTCCCCATCCCTCCTCCCTCCCCAGCAACAGGGCCACTCCACCACCCACCCCACCCACCAATAATAAAACACCCTCTTCCTCATGGAAACTATATATAATGTGGCAGTTTGTGTTAGTGCCCTCCAGTGGTGGGTAGCTATGGAGTGGATCCCAGGGACAGGTGACCAGCACCCTAGCCTCTGGCCTTCCTCCATGGGAGTACACACTGCAGAGAGCCCAGTGGGTGGGGGGCTCACTCAGGGGAGACAGCAGCCACTGGTCCCCCAGTGCAGGTGGCTCCCCCTCTGACAGCAGGATCAGTAAGGCTGTCATGTGGTCCTGCAGGCTACTAGGGGCTGGCTGTGGGTAGCTGGAGCTGGCCCAAATGGCCAGGAGCTGCCTGTAGCTGGGCTCGGGTGCTGGCAGGCCTGGCAGGAGCCTGCAGCATCCTGAAGGCCTGGATGGCATGGCCCTGGCAGCCACATGGCACTGTCATGCCAGACAGTGGCTCCAGAGTGCAAGCAGGCTGCCACAGGTAACCTGTGGCCTGTGCAGGGAAAGCAGAGGCCAGCAGTCACCTGAGGCTCCCTGCTCTTGCACCTCAGGGCTCTAATTGCCTTCAGACTTTTAAGGGCCTGACGCTGGGAATGCCAGAGAGTTGGGGCAAGAGCGATTCCCAGCTCCAGGGTCCTGGGGCTGAGCTCAGGTTGGTCCCCAGGCTCAGGGCTGACCAGGACCAAATTTGCTCCTGGTTGGTGTCCACACACATGTTACTTCACAGTAACTACCTGTAAGTAAATTTGCTACTTGCATTTTCAGTTAGCAATTTACTCACGAGTAGCATAATTTAGTGCACATGTAAGTATGTGCACATGTAGAGGTGTGTGCTTACTGCACAGTAAACTGCACTACTGTGCAGTAAAGTGTCTCGTGTAGATGCACCCAAAGTGATTACAAAACCAAAGCAGTACAGTAAAATAGGTGGAAAAGCAAAACCAGTCAAGAAAGGAAAAGGTAATTATTATGTATGGCATGAAGGGGGATTAGTAGAAGTAGCTGATAGATTATAATGTGTCATAAAGTCATTATCTGTATTTAGTCCAGATTTTTAGGGTCCAGTTTTTGGTGTTCCCAAAGTTACACCAATAAGTTAGCCTTTTCAGGCCCATCATATCTTACTGCAATACCCTCACTTAAGAACTATCATGAAACTATCCTTAAACCATTTGTCACTCAAAGAGCAAGTTTCTACAAATCACAACAGACCTTTCTCTACAAGATTCAGAACACCAACCACCTCCCCAGAAGGGCCATACTCACAACCATGTCAGTATGTATATAAACTAATAACTAACATACACACCAATATCCACAACCGTGAAGGCCCAACTTTCTACCTGAAATATCTACAGAACATGGATTACAATCAGGTTTACAATCACAACACACTATATAAATTATTTACTTCATCCTCCAAATCATGGGCACGGCTATGGGCACAAAGATGGCCCAAAACATCAGCCTCCTTATAGACAGGGTCATCAAACCAGCCCTATACTGTACTACATGGATAATATAGTAATCTTGCTAATTGACTTCTGCTACAGTTTCAACGCTTTATCAAATTCTCTCTAAAATAATCCTACACTTTTTAGAATTTGGATGCTTTTAGGAACTCCTAATAAAAAAATGTGTGCACAGATTTGTAAATATTTAGGTATGTCCGTGCAACCTGGTCAGCTGCAGAAAAGATGGATGTTAAATAGAATAAGTTCTACCATAACATGGTCTTTATAGTTTAGTCCTTGCTCTGGCAAAACTTCCAAGATGGTAACTACAGTTCTATCTGTGTAATGAATGTAGGATTAGGTTTTCATGTTTCTTATAACTGCTCCCCTTCCAACAGCGGGTTTTGAGTTACCATCAGACCTGAGTGCACAAAATTCAGTAAGTATGCAGGCACACTGAGAATTGGGTCTAAGCCAAAAATTCATAATAAACTTGTTATACATTTGGCATTTATTTCTTAGCAAATTTTCTATGAACAGACTGATATTCTTTTAATTCTTTCTTTGATGTAACCTCAGGTTACGTTATAGATGTTGTGCTACAAGCTCTGATGCAAAGGTAATATCTAGATGTCCTATTCCAAAAGCTGACCAAGTATCAGAGTCCAACTCAGAGCTGTACACGTGAGGGGAACAGAGTGTGTGTGTGTGCATATGCACACACACATGCACACATACACACACAAATATATTAGATTTAACCTGCATTCCCTTATTCCTCTACATAAGCATGCAGCAAAGTTTATAAATTGCCCCTAAATACTTTTCCTGTGAATCATCCTTGTCTGTGGTTTGCCCATGAACACTTTGTTGCAAATGTCTAATGTGAAACTAGACACTTGTCACATCAACAAATCTGTTCTCTGGTTAGATATAATTCTTACTATATGGGTTTCTGTGAAGGTATGCATAGTTATGACATTTCCTTTCCACAAATAAATGGAACAATTTGCAAAAATGCATTGTTTCAGGAAATATTCCTACCAATAAATTTTGTGAGTAGAATAGTTGTGGAAAATGGACACAACAAAGTCAATAAACATTGTTTAAAAATCAAATTCATGGAAACTTTATATTAATATTCTCCCATCCCAATTGAGAACATTTGGGTTATTAAGCACTATTTCACAATTGATTCTGGTGGAATTCAGAGTGTGTGCTTAAAGTTGTGTGTTCATTGCATTGCCTTTTTGAGATGGGGATTTAGACCTTTAATGTACAGTCAGATATCCAAGATCTTTGGCAGAAATAATTCTGATTTCAGTGGGGCCTTGGGTGCCATATGCTTGCAAATATACTGAGATAACTCTGCTGGGGAGTGAGAATAACAGAAATCACAAGACTATTTTTCATCCCCACCCAATTGCATATCTTCATCTGCCTGTGTTCCTTTGTAGGACAGGGGCACAGTCCTAGCTACTATACCTGGTCCCACTAAAATTATGCTTATGCCTAGGGGTATAATAGGGCATAAAGAGTCCAATCCTGCTCTTTCAATCCTGCTTTTCATTAAAGTCAGTAGGAGGCATGGGTTATAAAATTACTGCTCTTCAGATTATGGTTACTCCTATTAATTCAGTTAGCAAACCAAATAAACAAATTTAAAAATGACATGCATGCCAAGTATCAGTAAAGTACATCAGGAGAAAACAAATGTTTGGAGGACTGAAGAATTCCTTGACAATTTGTCATCATACAAATGAAATGAAATGAATTAACCTGTTGTTTAGACTAAACCCAGGGGTTTGAATTGCCTGCATGAGGCAACTAGAAATGCAGAAGATTTATGGGGATATATGTCTTATAAATACAGGTATAATACATTGGAGACTGACTATATGATCAGGTTTTTAATCATAAAACTTGTACCTGAGTTCTTCCTGTAATGCAAAAGCAGTATTTTCCTGTCTGATCATAACTCACATAAAAATCAATGTTGACAAACCCACAGTGGTTTTCAATCTTCAGTTTGATGAAAAAAAATGTATAACATTGTCAATTTAAAAGTGCTTTATAAACAAATGGTAACAAAAGAAGCTAAAATGCATTTTGTCATGTTTAGCATAGTATTCTTTGTCAGTTTTCAATGTTTGAGTTTCCAGTCTTTTCCCTGCTTTGTTTTCTTAATGTATCTAAATAATTTACTGAAGCTGTTTACATCGATTGATTTTCATACCACTCAAATATGAAGTAATAGTCTCTCTCATCTTTTAAATTTATATACTCACTTTAAAAAAGGCATAATACTTTGTGTAAACTATTCAACAAGCAAGTGCATGCTATTTGTAAGAGATTCACTTCAAAGAGTCTTACAGGCCCAAGTGATGAATTGATAGGTTATATAAAAGCACAGTGAAAATCAGATACTAGCCATTGAATTTACACTTTTCAGTAAAAAGGAAACCTGCTCACCACTGATTTCTATACTTTGTGATCACGCTATTGTTGGACTGTTTCTGTTAGTAATTTAAAAATATCAACCTGAAAAATATGCAATTTGAGCTTTTCTTTGGAAAAGGTTCTTTGCTTTACTTTTTTGATGCAATTTGAATCAAAGAATGCCTCTGTATGTTTAAGAGTCCACACCAATACCGTAACCTCTGCATGTTTAAGAGTCAGACAGCAATTATTATGGTTGTGTTGGGGTCATAGAATCATGGACTCATAGGAAAGTAGGACTGCGAGAGACCTTTAGTCTCACCCCATGCCTGAGGCAGGATCATCCCTATGAAAACCATCCTATACAAATCCATAATATAAGCTCTTCATAAAACTCCCTTCAGCCATGATACAAGACAAGACATAACACCCTGACCTACCACAGGTAAATCAGGGGAACCATGGCAGCGAATGACCTGTTTCTAAAAAATGTCCATATACACTTAAGAAATCCCAGGTAGATGGGATCCTGCTACAAGGGAAGGCAAAAACCCCACAGTCCATGCCAATCTGACCATGGGGTAAAATTATTTCCTGACTCCAAAAATAGTGATTGGATTCGACCCTGAGTGGAGGGGCAAGACCTTCTACCCATGACCCGCTGGCTAAGTCCCAGCAGGAGCAATGGCACACCCCAGTCAAAATCCCCAGCCTTGGCTGCAGCCAATACCCAATGTCTCTGAGGAAAGCTTAAAAAACACCCTGATGTAGCTGAAATGGGAAAAGGAGGCAACCAGCAAAGCCCAGAATCATAGCAGGGCATAGGCATAGCTATACCTATACAGGCAACTCCCCCTTAACATCGTTTCACTTAGCACTATTTCGCTATAGCACTCATTTAAAATTCATACCTGATTTCACTTAGCGCTGAGCCAGTTTTGTTATACCACTCAGCGAACCAACAGTGGCAGCAAGAAGCGGTAAGTGGCATTGAGTAGGTGGGCAGGCATGAACATGGGGCCCACACTGGTGCTGCAGGGCTACAGCCAGCGGAGGCCCAGGGTGGGGCAGCAGAATCAGAGGGCCTGGGCTTGCACATGGTTCTGGAGCAGCTGGCGGGTGATGCGGTGTGGGGAGAAGTGGTGGTGGCAAGAAGCAGCAAGTGGGGGGACAGGCATGAGTGCGGGGCCCCTGCCAGTGCCAGCAGGGGTCCAAGGTGGGGCAGCAGGAGCATGGAGCCTGGGCTGGCACATGATGCCAGAGTGACTGGCGGGCGGGGGGGTGGGGAGCAGTAGTGGCGGGGAGAAGCAATAAGTGTGGGGCCCCATGGTGCCAGAGGTGGCAGGAGTGTGGGCCATGGGCTGGCATGTGAGGCTGGAGCGGCCAGCAGGCAGGTGGGGAGAGGTGATGGTGAGAAGCTACAGTAAAAAGCAGAAGTAACCAATTATTTCTATTTACATCCACACTTATGGGGAGATG
This sequence comes from Crocodylus porosus, assembly GCF_001723895.1. NCBI lineage: Eukaryota > Metazoa > Chordata > Crocodylia > Crocodylidae > Crocodylus > Crocodylus porosus. Next base: position 176,993,814 of record NW_017728906.1, on the reverse strand, counting down.
GGTTTCACTTAATGTGGTTCTACTTAATGCTTGGCTTTCCTGGAACCAATTAAGAGTGTTAAGTGGGGGTTGCCTGCAGTATCCCCACCAGTAGATATCCAGCAACTTCTTGAACACCTCCAGTGATGGAGAGTCCACAACTTCCCTTGGCACTGTTTTAACAGTGAAAACTGTTTTGTGATACCCAATCTATCTATCCCAGAGAATAGGAGACCAAAATGTCTGCCCCATTAGGGCTACCTAGATTTTGACTCCAGGTGCTGGGAAGAACACCATGGTGCTATTGGGTGGGAAGGAAGAAAGCCAAACCCAGCTCAGCAGAGTTAGCTCATAATGGGTACAGACACATGATCACTTCTATTAATGAGTAAAGTTTTCTTTGTAGTAAATTGTGTGGATGGATGAAGTGCAGTTTCACAGCAGTATACGTCACTCCACTTCAGAGTAAAGTTACTTTGGGAAAATCTTATACATCGGTGTGAGTTGCCAGGTATGCATCTACCCCTCAGATAGATTTCATTCTAGGATAGCACAGCATACCAGGTATGCATCTACCCCTTAGATCATCCTAGGGTAGCCCAGTGCTCAACGTAGACAGGTTCCTCCACCATCTAGTGGCATGCTGTGTAGCAAATGCCAACTATAGGCAGTCTTCCTTGAAAGCTGGTTGTGGGTCCACTTTTTACTACAGAGTAAATTTAAAGCATGAAATACATGATAATAATAACTGTTTCATATTGTTGCCGGCACAAGGTGCCCGAGGGAGACAACAATTGGGTTCGTTGCCCGGTGCGCGTCGCGCCAAATAAACACACGGGGGGAGAAGCAGACAGAGTTTATTTGAGCTCAAGTAAAAGGTGCAGGGAGACTGTATTGTCTCAAATCCTGCACACCTAACCCTGCAACAGCAAGATCTTTATACCCCGGTCAGTTTCACTGTCAGTGATTTTCCACCAGCTGGCCCCCCTCTCCCTCCTCCCTCCTCCTTTCTCTCTCC
>NW_017728906.1:176975797-176992806 GCF_001723895.1 Crocodylus porosus | reverse complement strand
AGCCTGGAGCAGAAGGACTTCCTCGACACTCGTGGTCTTCCATCCCTCTGAGTTACCCAGGGTTATGCCCAGTGACACCAACAATATGATCACACCCTAAGAAGCACATGAGGAACTGTGCTAGTGAGGGGTATCTCCAAGTCACAATGTATCCTGGGCCAGTGCAGGTATATACTCTCTGGCTTGGGAGTACTGCATCCAGTCAAGGAAATATGGAATAATTTAAGCATGCTGAAATGAAATACTTATATTCACTTTAAAAAATACAGAAATGAAAGCTTTCAATTTGGGAAATGTCTATTTATTTCATTCCTATTAGAAATGGCAAAGTGGGGGGGGGGGGGAAAGTGTTTTATGAACTTTGCATTGTGTAAAACCCCTCTGCTATTTCAGCATATCACTCTGATTTTAAGTGAAAAAATGCATTCAAAATATTGATACTTTCACAGACAGACCTTCTAATCTGGAACCAGGAAAAGTGCTACTTACCGCATCACTAATAGAACTTCAGCACCGAAGGTTTCTTCAGTGTTATCTTAACAAGCACTGCTTAGGTTGTGAGTAGGGACCTACCTAATTTATGGTGGCTACTCTCCTCCCCCATCCCGAGTTTCACAGGCAGAACATGGGCCTAGGCAGCCATTTTACAGGTGGAGCATAGTGGGGCCCCCCACCTCTGATTGGCCAAGAGGCCCTGGTGGCTCCATCCCTCACCACTGATTGACTGTGGGAACTGCCTGTCATGTGGTCCTGCCCCTTGTCACTGACTGGCTGTGAGGGCTCCTTGTCATGCAGCCGCACCCCTCACCACTAATTGGTGGAGAAGGGTGTGGCCACATGACAAGCAGCCTTCGCAGCCAATCAGCAGTGAGGGACCAAGTCAGCCTTCAAGTGGCCATTTCCATCTCCCTCCTTCCCTGCTCCAATGAGCTACCTCAGCAGTTCGTAAGTTTTCCCTTTTTTCCTGCAGACTTTGCAGCTTCCGTGTTTCACAGGCATTAACCGAATTTCATGGGCAATGCTGGATTTCGCGTGATCTCTACTCATAAGATCTGACAGGCTCACAGCACATTGGACAGGATGAATTTCAGAACATAATCTTCAGAATTGTGAGATAAATCACTGTTGCATAGAGATAACTGCTGACTTAGCAACATAATTATGATATTTTGTATTTTGACTTTGTAATTGGGTGCATAAAAACATACACATTGGCACACACACATATGCATTACATTGAGCCTAGAGAATGATACAACATTTTAAAGTTATTATGATTTTAGAGAGAAGACAGAGAAAAAAGATGTTGTTCTTACAGTGAAAATTAGAAGCTAACTTGATTACTATCCTCTACGTATTTGAAATAATTATACAAGAATTCAATTCTGATTGCCTGTCTTTAAGCCAGGTACTACTCTAACATTGAATATCTGCACATCTTGATTGAACAAATGCAAACGGATTTTGTAACAGTGGTAGAAAACACAATTCTTAAGCTTTTCAGAAAAGGCATTGTCAACATTGCATGATCCACATTTTCAAGGATAGATTTTCAACTTTACTTTCACAGGATGCAGGCATTAATCACTGGGAGGATGATGGTTTTGTAAACAGAAACGAACACACAAGCTTTTTTCCCTCTGTTTGGATTTGATGTGTAAGTCAAGTACATATCAGGGAGAAATACAGAGCTGAACTTAAGTTCCTAAAAAAAAAACCCCTTAAAAACAACTAAAGGAATACTAAATCACTATGCTGCTTTTCTCGTAACACTACTGAGGAACTCATAAACTGTCAAAAATATTCATTCTCATTTTATCAAATGAGAAGATACTAGGACTTCTGCTGAATCGATGCTTTCAGCAGCTGAATCTATAATTTAAATGAACTATTATGGAAGCATAATGGGCAAACTCCAGTTCCACTTTTAGACAGATAAGTAGCACTGACAAAGCTAGCATAGCACTGTGTGTGGAATTTTGGGTCATAGATTTAGATCTTCCCTTCCCCTCCTCTCTGGAAAGTTGTGTATCCCCCTGTAGAATCACAAAACAGAGGAGGCTTTTTCTACCTCTTAGCCCAATATCCTGCTGATTAAAGCATTTATCTAGGAAGTGAGACCCAAGTTCTAGTCTCCCCCAGACCAAAGAAGGCTTGATTCAGCTCTTTCACTTCCCAGGAAAATGACATAATCACCAGGCTATGGGCTAAGCATTGCCAAGAGCATCTGCCTGATGAAGCTGGCCCGCTGGACAGCAGAGGAAAGAAATGCGTAGGGACAAGTGGGAAGTAAGCTGGAGAGACTATGGCTCATGAAGATGGACACTGCCATAGAAAGGAGGGAGCCAAAGGCTTGGGGCCTACTGCTGTTTCCAGGGAGGGGGTTCAGAAGCTATAGCACTACTGTTAATCCAATGACTATTACATGCAGAAAAACCTTTAGAGCAGAAGCAGTGCACAGAACCCAGGTTATTTCTTTAATCTACACTCCCTCTCCCTATGGTGTATACATTTTCTACACATCTAGATGTTCAAGTGGCCTCTTTCTGAAATTGCTTATAGCTTTGAAGTAGTTAAAATAGCTCCTCTAAAAATGTCAGGTAAAAAGAAGCTGTTGGTAGTCAAAGGTGCAAAGAGATGTAGACCATTTTCACTGGTTTCAGTTTACGGAGTAAGAGCACATGGGTGATTATATGGTACTTTCCAACATTTGGTTTGCTTCCTTTGCCAGTGGAAAATGTTCTTCATCAGTCCCATCATTTCTAAGCAAAGCCTTTCAAAGCAGGTAGGCAGCAGTACCTAAGAGAGGTGTGCCTCCACACGCTGCATCCCTGTCACTATAGTGAATTGTTTGTGTGATATTCAGTTTGCCAATTTTAAGATTCTCTCAGTCTCTTTGGTATGATGTTATGCATCATGTGCTAGATTTCTTTGGGTTTCACCACTTCAGTCAACAGTTTGTGTGGGTCCTAAAAAGGAATTCATATTTTTAAGGTTTGAGTTAATTGCTGAAAAATCATAAGTTTTTTGAGATTCATTTAATATATATTTTTTAATAGGCATAACCCTTGTAGCAGTGTATCTATTCCACTTGTAAAGGCTGCAACTATTGGGATGGCAACTCCCCTGACAACTCTAACGTTGGAAGGTGAGTTAATGTTGGGGTTTTCACATGCAGTATCCTGCACACTATTTATAGTTCTTAAGTAGTCTTTAAAATATTGTGACATGGGTGACTTAGATTTTATCAGTGGAGGACAGAAAGTCCAGTGATAAATTTGGCTGCTTGTTGTATTCTTGTTTCATATTGGGGGTAGGAAACTTTGCCACTAGAAGTTATCCTGTTTGACAACAGAAAGTTACTTTAAAGCCACTGGCCATTATCTTTGAAAACTCATGGCAGTCAGGAGAGCTCCTGGATGATTGGAAAAAGGCAAACATAGTGCCCATACTTAAGGAAGTAAAAAAGGAGGATCCAGGGAATTATAGACCGGTCAGTCTCACCTCAGTCCCTGGAAAATCATGGAGCAGGTCCTCAAGGAATCGATTTCTAAGCACTTCGAGAAGAAAAAGGTGATTAGGAACAGTCAGCATGGATTCACCAGGGGCAAGTCATGCCTGACCAACCTGATTGCCTTCAGTGATGAGGTGACTGGCTCTGTGGATGTGGGAAGACCAGTGGATGTGGTGTACCTTGATTTTAGCAAGGCTTTTGATACAGTCTCCCACAACATTCTCAGAGACAAGATAAGAAAGCATGGGCTGGATGAATGAACTCTAAAGCAAACAGAGAACTGGCTGGATCATCAGGTTCAGAGGGTAGTAATCAATGGTTTGATGTCTAGCTGGCAGCTGGTATCAAGTGGAGTGGCCCAGGGGTCAGTCTGGGGTTGGTTTTGTTCAAAGTCTTCATCAACAACTTAGAAGATGACATAGCATGCACCCTTAACAAGTTTGCAGATGACACCAAGCTGGGGAGAGCAGAAGATATGCTAGAGGGTAGGGCTAGGGTTCAGAGTGACCTAGACAAATTGGAGGATTGGGCCAAAAGGAATCTCATGAGGTTCAACAAGGACAAGTGTAAGGGCCTGCATTTAGGACAGAACAATTCCATGCACCAGTACAGGCTGGGGGCTGACTAGATGGGCAGCAGCTCTGCAGAAAAGGACCTGGGAGGTTACAGTGGACAATAAGCTGAATATGACCCAGCTGTGTGCCCTTGTTGCCAAGAAGGCTAATGGCATACTGGGCTGCATTGGTAGGTGTGTTGCCAGCAGGTCTAGAGAAGTGATTATTCCTGTCAATTCAGCACTGCTGCAGCCACAGCTGGAGTACTGTGTTCAGTTTTTGGCCCCACACTACAGGAAGGATGTGGAAAAATTGGAGAGGGTCCAGTGGAGGGCAACAAAAATGGTGAGGGGGCTGGGGCACATGACTTAGGAGGAGAGGCTAAGGCAACTGGGCTTATTTAATCTAGAGAAGAGAAGACTGAGAGGGGACTTAATAGCAGCCTTCAACAACCTGAAGCAGGATTTGAAAGAGGATGGAGCTAGACTTTTCTCAGTGATGGCAGATGACAGAACATGGAACAATGGTCTCAAGATGTAACAAGGGAAGTTTAGGTTAAATATTAGGAAAACTTTTCTCACTAGGAGGATAATAAAACACTGGAACAGGTTACCCACTGAGGTGGTGGAATCTCCATCCTTGGAGGTTTTTAAGACCTGGCTAGACAAAGCTTTGACTGGGATGATCTAGTTGGGGATGGTCCTGCTTTGGACAGGGTATTGGACTAGATGACTTCCTGAGGTCTCTTTCAACTCTCATTTTCTATGATTCTATGGTTTGCTACGGCAAAACTCAAATTCTGATGCCTCTCTTTAACCTCGTTTATCGTCTTGAACTTGCCAAAAATCTTATGGCTCTGTACCAATATATGCACAGAAGGTCAGATACTGAAACACTGGCTTCCTTTCTTTCCACACAATGGAAAAGGAGAAATGGAGGGCACAATTTTATGTCCACAGTTATTACTGATGCAAGCTATGTCATTTAATATCTAAGTGCTTGATTACACCGAAGAGGCAGTTATTATGAAGCTGCCTCATCACTGACGTAAAACTGAAGCAATTCAATGGTGAATCAGACTATACAGCTTTAAAAGGCATAAATTGTCCCCACAATTATTTGTGCTTGCAAAATTGCAGGTGCAAAATAGGAGGTCCAAGGAAGGTCATGTAGAAAATCAAGTCTATATTGTATATTCAAATCTCTTTGTTTTGTCTGTTTTCCTTTTCACATTTCTTCCTGTTTGTAATGGCTGAAATACGATCAACTATTTAAAACCCAAGGTTTGTCTCTTTAAGGGTATTTTGCCAATGCCTTTTTCCAAGTGACCCATATAACCTCTAGCTAGTAGTACATTTGGATATCAAGCACTTCACATAACATATGCACGTAATTAGGTTAAGCAACCAAGCCACTGTAGAAGCAAACAATAGATGTTTCAATTTCAGTACATCTCTTTTTACTGAATCCTTTTCACCCATGTCATCTTTACATAGTAAAGCTGCATATAGATGAAAAATTAAACTATTCCTGTATTGGTTCATGGCAATTGTAGAAACGTACTAATTTGGACTACAGTGGCTCGCAGACTTTAATTATATCTGTTCTGAGATATGAGAAAGCTTCAGCTATACTTTCAGAAAAATAATGGTTATGAAAATAATCATAAAACTATTGGTTCTTTCTCTTTTTTCCTCTAATAACTCTTGTTACATGATATAGTACTTTTTATTCTTAATCAAAATTTTCTCAGTGTGCACTTGGTTTAGCATGAAAAAAAATCAGGGTGCATGTAAAAAATCAGAAATGAATACATGGTACCATATTATGAGGCCAAAGTATCACATGGATTAAATCAATTTGACTGATTCTAATATTGTGTATGCTAATGCCAATCAAGAGCAGCTCTGATGGACGATAGCGCAACACTCCAAAATCAGTCTAATCTCATGTAGGTTTTACATCAAAGTGCCTGCACTATCATGAAGTTACTCCATGGGTAAGAAAGCAACAGAATCAATCAGCCCCTAAACACTTTATTTTAGGGCTTTTAGGAATAAAGAATTGATTTGAGGTCCATCTATTCCTGTTGAAGGGGGATATACAGGAACACACAGGGAGCAACCAGACATGCAACTACAGCACCTGAATATACTGTGAAGTTTATTGCTCCAGGGTTTGTTGCTCCCTGGTATGTTGTTTGAATGTGCACCTGGGATTAATTAACTCCATAGCAATAAGCTCTGCAATTTTTTCAGGCACAGCATGCAGAGCCTGGGTGGAGCAGCCCCATGTGGCAGGAGGTCCCAGGGGTCAGCCTGGGGCTGCTGTCCCCCAGCTCCATGTGCTGCAGAGGAGCTGAAGCCACAAAGCCTGCCAAGTTTCAAGAAGATTGGTGCAGGGGTTTGGGGAGAACTGCCCTTCAAGCTGTAGGCAAGCAAAACTCATGCCATGGGTTACACTGCGTGTGTTAAGGTGCAACAGGGTGACAGCTGCAGGGATGGTGGCCCCTGCTATGGTCATGACACCTGCCAGCTGTCGAGGAGATTGGTGCAAGGGGATTCTGGGGCCTTTCACCCCTAGCTGCTGATGGACAAAACTTGTGCCAGGGTGCTTGTGGGACTGACTGTCTCTGTCTTGGGGCATGGGAGACACTACTGCAAGCCTGGCTGCTAAGCTACTGTGTTACCAGTTACCAATCAATCATTATTGACTCAGGCACCAGATCAATACACAGGACCTAGCTAGTGTAGCCAGTTAATTGCCATCAACTAGCACCTACAAAACCAGGCTAAGGAGAGGAAAGAATGAATACAGACAATCAACTGCCCAAGGCAGACACAGTCAGTCCCACCAGCACCCATTCTCCTCGACAGCTGCCAGGCATCACAGCAGGGGCCACCATCAGTGCAGCTGTCACCCTGCTGCCCCTTAACACACACAGGGTCACCCATGTCATGAGGTTTGTTTGTCCACAGTTTGGAGTTCCCCCCAAACCCCTGCACCAATCTGAAACTTGGTAGGCTCTGTGGCCTCACCAGGGGCCACCACCCCTGCAGTTTTCATCCCCTTGTGGTGTAACATACAGCCGTGACATGAGTTTGGCTTTCAAGAATTTGGGTTACAGTTCCTTCCAAACCCCTACACTGATCTTCTTGAAACTTGGCAGGTTTCATGCTCTCAGCAGAGGCTACCAATTCTGCAAGTTCCATCCAAATCAGGCAAAAAACAACAAAGTTATAGATATTTTGTTGATTCCCCCATTATACCCTATGGCTGGATCTTCAAGGCAGCTCCAAATCTTCAGAGCTGCTTCAGACAGATCAAGACAGAAACCTGGTCTGAAGCTTTGGATTGGATCACTGCCATCCAAAGCGGCCATATCCAAAGCCGGATTGGATCACTGCCGACTCACACAGGCCTAGTACTTGTATTTACAACAACTGTCCTGCAGTGGAGTAAATTAGATTACTCCAGCCTAACAGTTGTGCATGTGTAGATGTGCAACGTTTACTGCACAGCTTATTAGTTGACTGTGCAGTAAACATATTATGTAGACATGCCCACAGTGTATGCGGCTGCAGCCTGATCCTTTATGGAAATTATTTGCTGCCTCAGTGTAAATCAGTGTGTCATTTCCTTGCTGCCGGGGCTTGGAGAGAGAGGTAGGATTGGCAGTGGGTGTGAAACCATGCTAGAAATAAATTATTGGGAGGAAGGGGGGAGTTGAAAAGCAGTTTTATAGCACTACATATGGAGTTGAAATCCTTCCCTATATTTTTGGTGCAAGGTCCTGTTTCAGAGAATACTCCATGTTTCAGAGGAGAGGGCAAGAAATCCTGTGGGTTTTGGTGGCATAAACCCCAAAGCCTGAGGTTTGTATCCATTCAAAATCTAGTTAGCATTAACTCTTGCTGGTAAAGTGTAAAGTCCCAATGCTTATTACCTGGCTCTTGCAGAAAACCTAAGGAACAGACTGGATCTTCCATCCATTTGAATCACAAAACCTTCCCAGCTCTTTGTAGTCAGCACTTTTTTCCCTCCAGAGCCTTGTTCTGTTTGTTTGTTACTGGTGTTGCCATTTCCTTCCCCACCCCACCCCTGCATTAAAAACTTGAACTGTTTCATTGAAGGACCATGAAATTACATTCTTTAGTTGGAATGACTCCCCATTCACTTTTAATTTTAACTTAAATGGATCAGTGCTCAGTGAACTTTCCTTGCAAAGCCTGGGTTGCCGTCTAAGAAAATATTTAAGTTTACAAAGGCAGGTTTTTCTCTCTGCCTTCTTTGGAATCTGGATAATTTTGTCATTATGTTTTACTAGTTCTTTCTAGTGAAGATTTGATGAGGATCCATTGCCATAAATGAACCCTGAGTAGCGTTGCTTCTACTCCCACACAAGGAGAAACATCAGGACACATATAAGCTTTGTCAAACCATTCACTTCTGTTAGCAATAAGAAGAATAACAACTGCAAGAAAGCCCTGGTCATAAAGTTCAGAGCCAGATAATATACAAAACTTCAGTCTGAATGAGTACCTCTTTAGGAGGGGCACTATTTATTTTTTCTTTAGTGTGACATGTGAGGCAGAAACCCAACTCAGTTACTATAAAAGGACTGCATACAGATGTTCATTTCTACTGGTTAAAATGTATCTCAAATTCTCCCCAGTGGATAAGGACGGCAGGAACTGGAGTGTACAGACATTACATTTTCCCATCCTGGCCCTGGGTAGAGAACCACACAGGCAAGTTAGGCAGCATGCACAGCTTTTAAAACCCTCAGGGTTATGAACCAGGACAAGGATAGCTTCCTCAGTCCAGTTACCAGCCTCTGGGACTTTGCAAACCCCTACCCTACCAGCCAGCTGGGTACAGAGGTGGCGCTCAAAGCCTGGGGACCAAAAACCAGGCTTGGAGGAAAATGTTAAAGCCCAACAATCTCCCACAGTCACAAGGCTGCCTGAACCCAGAAAGACTTGCAACTGTAGGACAACTGTTCCCCATTCCCCACATGACTCCCATTTCACCAGGAGACTTACAGGGGGCAGAAGACAATTTTCCTTGCAGCCACAGAAGCACTGTCTCCCTGCCCCCTTAGTCCTTTGGTTCCACTGGGAGGGTGCCCAACACAGGAGAATGTCCCTTCTCCCCCCACTTTCCGGCTGCCTACCATTTAGCTGATTGGCAGGATGAGTGGGGGCAGTATTTTCCTGGGCCTAGAACCATCCCAGAGTTCCTGAAGTGTTCCAGATCCACACCGGCCTCCCATTCCACCTCTCTGGGTTGAGCAGGAGGAGTGCACTGGATGGTGCTCGTCTTCCATGGTGGGAATCTTCCCAGGGTTATCAGGTGTCCTTCTCACCTGAGAGAAATGTACACACATTCAGTTTAGATCAGGAGGAGGAAAATCTTCCTTATAGGTGCTTGATCTAACTTCTTGCAGAAGCTGCAGAAATCTCTTGACCATCTGTATAGCTGTTTGTGCTGAGAGAAAGGCTTTTCTCTTAGCACAGCTGGAACAGCTGTACATAATCAAGTTTTGTAGAAGAAATTATGTCATAAACCATTGTGGCAAAGACTGAATAAGAAAAGAAGTTAGATGCTATAATATGGGCTTATTAGCCACAATCTATTTGTACTAAATAAACTATTATATAATTTCATTAAACAATGTAATGGTATTATTATTTATATATTTGTTAGTCATTAACACTTTACAAGATGACCAGGCCCCACCCTTGGGAAAAACATGACACGTTGGGAAAGGTAGAGAAGGGAAGTGACCTGAGATGGGAGAATTTTTTTCCCCTCAAAATCACTATCAGACTGTTCATCAGACTATTTTCTGTGAAAGCGACAAGATGTGAATATGGCTTGTTGAATCAGGATACTTTGTAATGCTGCAAATTGTCCAGTTCACAGCCAGCTGCTGTATCAGCCAAGTGAGCCACATGCTCTGTTCTACCACCATATATCTAGCACCAAAAGTGAAGCACAGGCATTGACATGTACACCACTATACAGAATCTCCCCTCCATGATGGAGAATTTTCCTTTAGGCTGGAATTTCTGGATCTTGGATTGGTGACTGAGCCACTAAAGTCCAATGCGCCAAAGTCCAATGACTAGGACAGAGATGGTCAAATTGCAGCTCAGGAGCTGCATGCCACTCACCAGGACTCTATGTGTGGCTTGCCGAAAATCGCCCGAAGCCCTGCCTGAAGGACTGCCAGCTCAAAGGATCCCAGCGAGATAAGCATCCAAACATTTCTTGAACGAGTCCAGAGTAGGTGCCTGCACCACTTCTGGAGGGAGTCTATTTCAGGTCATGGGGGATAGGACAGTAAAGAAAACTTTCCTTATGTCCAGCCTGAAACAGTCTTACAGGCGTTTATGACTGTTAGCCCTTGTTTTCCCTTGGGGAGCTCTGGTGAACAGATGTTCTCCCAGATCTCCCAGATGTACACCCCTTATATACTTATAGGCAGCCACAAGGTCCCCCCAGAGCCTGCGCTTTTCCAGGCTGAAGAGTCCCATGGCTCTTAGCCTCTCTTCCTAAGGCCTATTATCTTGCCCTCTGATCATGCACATGACTCTCATCTGGACTAACTCAAGCTTCTCCACATCCTTCTTGAATTGTGGAGCCCAGAATTGGATTTAATACTCCAGCTGCAGCCTCACCAAGGCTGAGTACAGCGGGAGGATGACATCCTGGGATTTACTATGGATGCAAGCCAGAGTTTTGTTTGCTTTACCAGCTGCAACATCACACCGGTGGCTCATGTTTATCTTGTGGTCAATCATGATCCCCAAGTCCCTTTGGGCCATGGTGCTAGCAAGCATAGCACTGCTGAGCCTATAAGTATGCCGCGGGGTTTTTTTCCCTGAAGTGGAGTACTTTACATTTATCGGTATTGAACATCATCAAGTTTGTATCCGCCCATTTACTAAGTTTATCCAAGTCAGCCTGATTCACTAGCCTATCCTCAGGTGTGGACGCTATACCCCGAAGTTTAGTGTCATCGGCACACTTAGCCAGTGCGCTTCTGACACCAGTGTCCACATCGTTGATAAAGATCCTAAAGACAACTGGCCCCAGGACAGAGCCTTTGGGGATGCCACTGGTCACAGAGCACCTTCTGGGACATCCTGGGCCTAGACTTCACCACAGTCTGGGATGAGCCATAAATCCAGTGGTAACAAGTATGACCAGGGTTTTTTTCACTGTTCCTCTCCCACTTGCAGCCGCCATCATTTAAGGTCTAGGAAGCCCTAATTCAGAGGCTGTATCCCTAACTCCTGCGCTCAATAGCTGCTGATGCCCCTTTCCTCCAATAATTTGTCCAATCCCTTTTTTGAATCTAGCTAAACTGTCAGTTTCAACAACATCTGGTGACAATGAGTTCCACACTTTATTTACACATTGTATGAAAAAGCATAATGGAAATACTTGGCTATCATTGGTACATATTAATAAGACTTACACAGGTCTACAGAGGACAAAGGAAATTTTAGTTCCAACTTCTGTGGTCAGATGAATAGACAATATTCCCCCTTTCATTATTTATCTGTCAAATACACAGAAATGCACAAGTCTAGTGAAATTAAACATGAAGAATTCCTGATAGGTCATCTGGTCCATCACCCACTCTTTCCAGGGAAACAGAAATGCTTTGTGTATAGCATTAGCCAATACCTTGTCCAGTCTGCTATTTAATATATGAAGCTTCTGCCATTTCTGCCAATTGCTTCAGCAAGTACTTTAGTTATATCTGCTACTCAACCTAAATGTCCCTTTGTTTAATTTCATTCCATAATAAAACTGTACACAGTTTTCAGATGCTAAATCAGCCATGCATGAGAACACCAGAAATTACAAATACAAGCTCACTCAGGTAGGAAAATCATCTTCTTGTTATCACTGTGCCCTCATCAGTGAATACTTCTCACCCCCACCCCTTCACACTTGTATTTTATTATATCTCTATACGTCTACCTTTTTATAGACAACCAAGAGAAGCTTGTGAATACTGGATCACAATACTTAACTGTGTAGTGGGCATTGGAACATTTCAGTTGCCAAATAAGGAATGATACCCCAAAATGAGAGACAGAAGAAAAATATGAACACAGGAAGCTAAACCTTATATAGCATTCATTTCCCTGACACCACATTCTACCACCTCATTTTCCCAATTCATAATTTCTGTATTAATAATTTACAGTTTTAAAAGTGAGATAACAGTAGGTCTGGCTGGGTGTTAAATGTGTTGAAAATGAGAGACAATTAAGATATCTGCTGTGAGTTGCAATCATTTTCTGTAAAACAAACTGTTCAAAAAAAAAAGAAAAAAAACCTTAGTGACAATAGGAAGCCTGTATGTTTCTGGCAGTCGAATCTTCAAAGCATTAAAAAGAAAATAATCACCACTTTGTATTCACTTTTTTCCCCCTGTGCTTACATGACAGACACCCACGTTTCTAAGAAGCTTCTCTGTCACTAGGCAAGACAGAAAGACAGGGCTTTTAAGCCCTTTCAAAATCAAATGATGATCGTTTTCCTCTAATTCCTATTTACTCATCAGAAAACATGAATTTAAAGAAGATCATAATGCACACACACAAACTTCTATACAGATATTTAATGCAAGATCAGCCTTAAAGATCTAAAAACAACAAAGTGAAATAAAGAAATAAAGCATTCAAAAGCTGAGAGATTCAAATAGTAAGGGACTCAGTTGTCTTCTTATTTACACAGTGGAACATCAGGAATGACTGAAATCAGTGAATTTACACTGATATAAATTCCGTGTGTATGCAAGGAGGTATCAAATGTAAGATTTCCACTACTATTTTTCTAAGCATTGCTGCATATATATTATGGCATGTGTTAACTAAGGTCCTATGCCTATGAACACTCAAGTGAACAATTTATTGAGGCATTTCTTAAGTGAGGCACCATTAACTCTGACTCCTAAACTCAGAAGGTGATCATAGATGTTCTTAACTCAAGATGCCCTTTCTGAAACATCCTTAAATCACTGTGGACTAAGGCCATTGGATAAACCCCAAAACTATAATTCTAACATGCATGAGTGAAAATGTTGTCTTTGAACATCCGTAACTTCCGAAGTACTGAGCCAGATTCATTTCTGTAGTCTTGCTCCCTGGTTCTACTCCAGGATGAAAAACAGCATGCTCTAGTTGGCTGGCAAGAGTAGAAGGGGGAGCTCTCAGCTGAAGCTAAGTCACTGTAGCTCACCCATCCAATACCACTACTCCCTGGCCTTAGCGTAGAAGTCAGAGGTGAGGATGAGGCCCATTAGCATCTGCTGATGGTTACAGTGCTCTTAATTAGATTAAATGGAATTGTTATAATTAAATGATTTTTTGTGAGAAACAAGTAGATTCAGTGAAACTGAAAATCAGTGAAATTGTGAAATTTTTCACTGCAAAAGTTCAGTTTCAGTTCATTTCTGCAGCCAGAAATGTTAAAAAGAGAGTTTTAAAAAACTGCTGAAACATCACATCTCATTTTCAAGAGTAAAATTTTTAGTTTTTTAATTGGAAACAATTTCTCCTTTCAAAATAAAACTTAAACTAGAAAAGTTCAAAAGGATAAGAAACTATCTTGATTAACCTTTATTGATTTTATTTTAGCTCATTAATTCATAGGATATTAATGAGAATTCAACTTTGTATCCTGATTCAGGATGCAAAATTCTCAAAAATTCTCATGAATTCTCCAGCCCATGCCAAAAACTTACTTACGTCATTCTCCCCTTGTATTCGGCCTTGGTGAATACTGCATCCAGTTTTGGGCTCCACAATTCAAAAAGGATGTGGAGAAGCTTGAGAGAGTCCAGAGAAGAGCCACGTGTATGACCAGAGGTCAGGAAAACAGACCTTATGACGACAGGCTGAGAGCCATGGGACTCTTTAGCCTGGAAAAGCACAGGCTCAGGGGTGATCTGATGGCCACCTATAAGTTTATCAGGGGTGACCACCAGGATCTGGGGGAACATTTGTTTGCCAGAGCGCCCCAAGGAATGATGAGGTCGAACAGTTATGAATTCCTGCAAGACCATTTCAGGCTGGACATAAGGAAGAATTTCTTTACTGTCTGAGCCCCCAAGGTCTGGAACAGCCTGCCAGCGGAGGTGGTTCAAGCACCTACATTGAACAGCTTCACGAGTAAATTGGATGCTTATCTTGCTGGGATCCTATGACCCCAGCTGACTTCCTGCCCTTTGGGACTCGATGATCTTCCAAGGCCCCTTCCAGCCCTAATGTCTATGAAATCTTAAATGACTCCCTGTCCTATTCCTATACTGAGTGAAGCTTGGCATAGGGGAAATCCTGAATTACTAAACTTGCTTGGCTTTAATGGGTATTACATGACATTTTTTGGCATTTGGTAAGTGCAGAATAAGATCAAATAGGGTGCCATGTTTTCACAGCACCACTCCCTAATACTGTCTGACGTGCTATAAACATATCCAGTGAACCTTCCTGTGTTTACCAAATGTATCATACTTCTTTGTATTTAAAGTTAAACCAATATGCTGATAGAGTATATATCAATATTTAATAGTGTGGGCATGTGGCTTCCCTCACGTCCCCTTTGTCCCGTTATGATCACCAGGACTTCTGCCTCATCTTCCCCCACTCTCACCTGTCACATCCTGATGTTATACTACTCTTTCAGAGGATGGATGGTGTCTGGAGTGTTGGTCTGCCTGACAAGGGTTGGTCTTCTATAGAGCTCCAACACACCTACACCCTGTCCTTTTCTTCTCATGTGTTGAATTTTACTTCTCTACTTATAGTGAGTGAGAGTCACTGGGTCTCAGTTTCTCCCAGGTCAATCACTTGTACTACAACTGATTGGTCCCACTAGATAGGTCCCTCTCTTCAGATTTCAATGTTCTGGTCTGGTTCATGATCACTTTTCTTCTCCCTGGGCTTGACGGATCTTGGGTGGTAAAATTTATCCTCACTGGTCTCCAAGATCCTCAGCTACATGGCTCTAAAGGATCCAGGTGTATGTATTATAAGCTAATTAGCGGTAACTCAAATGTGCAGGGGATTTTACTTTCCTTTGCTATCCCTCCCTTGCCTTGGAGTACTAAATACAAGAAAACCAGGCTCTCACCCCCTTGTTTGTAGTAAATAGTCTGGAAGACAAAACAACCCCTCTGAGCCCCAGGCTTGAAGGTCCAGCTAAGCTTCCTGTAGCTGGTTCAAACCTGGTGACTCTTTACTTAATCTGTCCAGGCAAATCCCTCCTTTGCCTGGGTTATTTTGGGGTGTCTTGAGGCTAACCATGTCTCTGTGATTGGTTCACAACCTCTTTCCTGATGGGAATGGTGATCTTTTTCCTGGGCACTCTCTTTGTGTGTCCCAGTCCCTCTGGTTTGTGAGTCTACCCAACATTACCCTGCCATCCAGCATCACTCACCTTGCTCAATTGGTTGTGTTGGTTAATCACTCATGATCATGGTATCCCAGCATCCCACAAGGGTTTGGCTGGCTGAATCTCCAGTGCAGCAAGGTCCTCTTCCCAGTCTTGCTGCACCGCCTTTTTCCCCGTGAACCAAATGCCGAACCCCTCTTGGCATCCTCCTTTTAAACCGTGTGGGCTTTCTCCCAGGGAAAATCAGCACTGGCTCCTGGGGCACATGTCCCCCAGACCCTGGAGCCAGTGCAATACTCTGGTTTTCCCCTGGAGCTCTTTTTCAACACACCAGGAATCACAGCCCATCTGGACCTCACTGGGTGAGTTCCCCCAACCCCCTTGGAGCTCTTCTCCAGTGTGTTGGGTAGTGCAGCTTGTTCAGATCCTGCTGGGTGAGTTTTCCCCTGGAGCTTGTTTCCAGTGTGCTGAGGAAGCATGCCTCACCCAGACCCCACTGGGTGAGTTTCCTGCTGGCACCACCCCTTCCATGGAAGTCTAGCAAGGGCTGCATCTCAGCCCCTGCCACAAATAGTGCTTTGTATTTGTATCAGACAGGTCAATATGATATTCAAAGAGCCAAAGTGTGTGAAATTTATTTAAATGTCACTCTATGTAGGAGTCTGGGACTCACTAATTTAGTGTATTGTGAGTTTTGCTTCACCACTAAAAAGATAACCTCAGCACACAAAATGTCATCTAAATTATACCGTATTGAAGTTTAGGTTATGCAGCCAGATGCAGCCATACATCCTTTGTATTTCAAGGCCAGACTCACCTGTTTTGCATCTTCTCTTCTGCTCTGGAGATCTGACTCAGTATAATTTCTATATGCAGACAAAAGTGTACTTGCTATAGCAGTCTTTTATTTAATGGGTCATTGCAGTCACATTGCTTTTGCATTGTGTTTTTGAAATATGCAAACATAATGCACTTTTCACAAATACAAAAACTAAATAGATCAGGAAAATGTTATTAAATAAATGTATTAAATAGTATCTAGCTTCAACAGGGTTTGGACTGAATTAATTCTAAACTTATCCTAGGAGACATGTTCATCATAGTCTATTCACATGCTTTAAAAAAAAAATGTTGGTCTTTTGTTGACATAACATGGCTATTTTAAATAGCAACAAAGTCACAGCCCTCCTGAAGCTGTGCCCATCACTATGGCTGACACGATGCTCTACAACCTCATTATCATGGCATTTTTGTACAAGAATGTTACACGGGGTGTGTCTACATGTGCCTCTTTTAAGCAGGCTTAACTTAAAATTGTCATTTTTAAGGCTCATTAAGGGTGCCTACGTGTAGACACGCTCTCTTAATGCACCTTTAAAATGGTGATTTTAGGCTATGTGTGAATAATTTTGATACTTGCATAAAGACCTGGACAAGCTCAGCAAATGGGCAGACGAGAACCTCATGGTGTTTAACACTGAAAAATGCAAGGTTCTCCACCTTGGGAGGAAAAACCTGCA
>NW_017728906.1:176924558-176975147 GCF_001723895.1 Crocodylus porosus | reverse complement strand
GCTGACTTCCTGCCCTTTGGGCAGGGGGCTGGACTCGATGATCTCCCGAGGTCCCTTCCAGCCCTAATGTCTATGAAATCTATGTCTATGAAAATTTAGGTGCAAATAGCTAAGTCACATTAGCACACATGTGGACATGCTAAAGCACCTTAACATGGTGTGTGTCAATGGGCACACACCACACTAGTGTTTCTGAACCTATGCTAATGTGACTTAGCTATTCACAGCTACATTTAAGGTGCATTAGTGTGTCCACATGCAGACGTGCCCCTAAGTCACCTAACTGAACCTTAAGCGAAGGCGCATTAAGTTTAGGCATGCATAAATACACATGTAGACTCACACACTGTGTCAGATTATAAGGTCAGATTTGGAGAAAAACAGCATAAATGTTGTCAAGCACCTACCAGTTTTGACCACTTGTTATTCTTATTTGCATTACAGTTGCACCTGGAAGTCCTAACCAAGAGCAAATTGTGCTAGGCAGGATCAAATGAAGATGCAGGCTTTGAAGTCTGCTGAAGGCATGTGATAAGATCAGAATCTTAGTTTTTAGTGGACAAGACTGTATGTTTTGCTCAAATGGATGCAAACAAAGTTTGAAAATGAGATCCAAGAATGAATACTCCAGGTTAATACTCTAAAGTGTGTGAATTGACCAGTTCATTCTTAAGTCTCGATTCTGTGGCCTTTCCATTAAGGGGTTTGAGCCATAGCTTAGAGGTAGGACCATAATACAGAGGTGAAGCTAAAAGGGGGAGAAACTTTTGGGAATAGGTCAGAGGGCAGATGCTATGGTTGGCACCTGGAAGAGGTGGACAAGGCTTTCTTTAAACAATTGAGGAAAGCTTCCAAATCACAGGACCTGCTGCATCTCATGGAGGACTTTAATTATTAGGACATCTTCTAGGAAGGAAACACAGTGCAGTGTATGGACAGTCCATTAAAAATAGCCTAATATCATCTGCCCATAAATTTAAAAAAAAAATGTTGCTTTCTTAAAGATAATAAGTCCTATGCTCATTTTAAGTTTCATTGCCTAACTAAAACAACATTCAAAGTAAGCATCAGTGCTAGACAGAGAGAGCAGAGCAACACCACCTCATGTCTAAGTGGGAGTGCTGTTTAGCACAATTAACTTTCTGGGTTTTCTGGTTCACTATTCACTATAGCCTTTATAGTTCCTTGTAACAGAGACAGAGCTGCAGAATGGCGGGGAAGGGGTTATGTGGTGGGTAGGGATTTATGCTGGGACAGGAGAAGTGCAGCTTATGGGGATATGTTTGGGGAGTGGGCTGGGATTGATAGCAAGATGCAGGGTGTATTTGGGGTATTAGGGTGTAGGATGAGTAGGAGATCCCTGTGGTAGGAGCAGAAAGGTGTGAAACCACTCCTGAAGTCACAACCCAAGAAAATTTTTTTGGTTTTTGGGGGTTTTTTTTCACTCACAGTAAAAACACATGAGAAAAAATGTTTCTCAGTAAAAAATTTGCAGATTGTCCATTAAAAAAAAAAAATTCTTGGGTTGGCAACCTTGTTCAGTTTCCATAAACAAAGACAGCTACTAAAGGGTGAGTACAGTTCACAGCAAAGATAGGGAAGGAGACAAACAGCCCATAGCAGATGCAGAGCAGGTGAGGGAGCATTTACAGGAGCTAGATGCTTTCACATTGGCCTGCCTGGATGGGATATACCCTAGAACAAGTCATGCCTCACCAATCTGATAATAAGGCAACAGGAAACACCTGAAAGCCTTGGAACGTTACCATCACAGATGTCTTTGCAATATCCTCCAGAACAAATAGAAGGACATAAGAACAAATGCCAGCCTTCTAGCTCAAGCAAACACCATTAACATCAAAACCATGTTTATACAGCACCGGCTCTGTTGGCTAGGACATGTCATAAGAATCCCTTACAACTAGTTCCCAAAACAGGTTCTATATTCCCTACTCAGTGATGGTCGCCACTTAAGAGTTGTGCAAAAGAAAAGATCTGAGGACATTTTGAAGGCCAATCTTAAGAAATGCAATATTAACATAAATATTTGCCAGTCTCGAGCACTGAATCATCCCCAATGGTACTGCCATGTACAAGAAGGCATTAATCACTTCAAGCAAACTCACTAGGGAGGCAGATAGACAAGAAACACAAAAGGGAAAGTGTAGTGACATGACATCACCAGGATCCACTCCTTCTCCCCAGAACTTTTTGCCATATCTGCATTAAGACATGCAGATGTCAGATCAGCCTCTTTGGTGATCTCTGAACTCATGGATGACTTCACTGTTTACTTGAAGACTGTCACCTTCATATCAAGGGACTGCTGCTGTTGTTGACAGTGAAAGTAGAGGTTCTGTGGATGGGGGAGAACAATTGATGCGATACACCTTGACTTCAGCAAAGCTTTTGACTCTGTCTCTCATTATTCTTATTAATAAGCTAAAAAAATATAGACTAGATCAAAGTACTATAAGGGAGATGCATAACTGGCTGGATTGTCATGCTCAGTGAGCAGTTATCAATGGCTCAATGCCTTGCTGGGAGGAGAAAATAAGTTGGGCTCCCCAGGGGTCTGTCCTGAGGCCATTATTGTTCAACATGCTCATAATTATTTGGATGGAAATGAGAATATTTAAGATGACACTGATTGGGGTGGAGTTGCAGACACTTTGGAGGTTAGTGCTACTATCCAAGATTACCTAGATAGACTAAGAAAGTGTTCCTCAGTCAACCAGATAAATTTGTGAAACAATTGCATGCACAAATACAGACTGGGGAATGACTGGCTAGGGTACAGTATTGCAAAGAAGGATGTAGGGATTACAGTGGACTGTAAATTGAATGTGAGCCAACAGTGTGCATTTTTTTTGGAACAAAAGTCAATGGCATACTGGGTTGTATTAACAGGAGTTTGACTTGAAAAATCAAGGAAAGTGATTCTTGGGCTCTGTTTGCCATTGGTGATGCTTCACCTGAGAATACTGTTTTGGACCCCACACTTCAAGAAAGATGTGAATAAACTGGAAAGAGTCCAGAAGAAACAACAAAATGAATAGAGGACTGAGAAGCATTACGTACGAAAAAAGGCTGAAAGTACTAGGGTTATTTAGTCTGGAAGAGAAGACTGAGAAGAGATCTGATAACAGTTTTCACATACCTGAAGAGTGATTATAAAGAGAATGGAGACACCCTTTTCCTTGTGGCTATAAGAGACTAGGAGCAATGGCATCAAGCTGCAGCAGAGGAAATTTAGGTTGAAGATTAATAAAAATTCTTTTGATTATAATGGTGGTTAAAAGCACAGGAAAAGGTTACCTAAAGTGGTTGTGAAATCCGCATCCCTGGAAACTTTCAATTGCAGACACAGGTGATGCTTGGGGGGCAGTTGGGAGAGGGGGGCACATGCCCCCCAAAATTGTCTGCTGTCAAAGCTGGCACAGGTGGCTCCCACTTGGCCTGCCCTCGCTGCCAATGTCACTTCAGCCACCTGCGGGTGGCCCTTGCTCACCACCACCGTGCCCCTACCACCGACACTGCTATCACCACCTGCTGGTGGACACCGTG
Organism: Crocodylus porosus; assembly: GCF_001723895.1. Lineage (NCBI taxonomy): Eukaryota > Metazoa > Chordata > Crocodylia > Crocodylidae > Crocodylus > Crocodylus porosus. Next base: position 176,971,580 of record NW_017728906.1, on the reverse strand, counting down.
CCCCACCACAGCCTCAGGAGGCATGTGTCATTCATGAGTGCAGAGTTAGACAGATATTTGGCTGGTATGGCTTAGTAAGGAATGATCTTGCCTCAAGCAAGGGCTGGGACTAGAGGTTCCTTTGAGCCCTACTTTCCTATGAGCTATGTGGGTTATGCTTAGTGTCCTAGGCACTAAGCATGCTTACTTTAGCTTTGGTGCTCAGGGCTGCACAAACACACTGACATGGTGAATTTCCACTTTGGGCAAACTTTTAATTCTAGATTTTTCCTATTGCCTAGAGCAGGGGTGGGCAATTTTTTTGGCTGGAGGGCTGCTTAATGAGTTCTGATGAGCTGTGGAGGACTGCAATGCAATATCTTTCACAAAATATCATTTTAACAAATTATAGATTTTACAAAAAGCAAATCATATACTCAAAACCAAATGTCTATTATTACACTTTATTTTCATTTTTTTAAATTGTTCTGGTTTATGCTTTTTTAAGTAGTATACGTAGAGGCAATTGCATAATATCTCAAATTAAAGTCCCATTCTTGCATATTGTGTTGGAGTGAGGTGGGGAAGGACGTGGGGATTTGGGTGTACATGTGTGTAGGGGCACTGCCCACATGCTAGGTCCCAGGAACAGCCCCACTAGAAAACTGTGCATGCTGGCTGGGGCCAGGGCCTGACCAGATGAGGCTTGGCCCCATATGAAGCACTGTAGTCTGGATACAATTAATTCATGTGCACCCACCCACAGACTACTTCCAATCAGTTGGAGGGCTGGATCTGGCCCTCGGGCCATAGTATGCCCACCCCCACCTATAATATTTCTGGAGCTTTAAAGATTAAGGTTTTCCTAAAATCTGGCTGAAATTTTTTTTGCTTCAAATTAAACTTACCTCAACTTGTCCTTCCCCCACTGACTCTAGAGAACAATTGATCACAACCGCCTTTGTGTATGTACCTTTTATGTATCAGAAGACTGCTATGTCCTCCAGCAGAAGCCTTCTTTTATTACCTTACACAAATATAGGCTTCTGGACTGGAAGGAATTACTGTAGGTCAAATCTGTTCCTCTGCAACTACAAGTTGCAGTAAATAAAGAAATACAACAGAACAATTGCCCTCCCCCCTCAGAATACCACAAACCACAAATAACCCTTCAACTTTGACATGCCAATGACCTACCTGGCTAAAGACTGCTTTAAAACTCAGCTGCCCCCTACAGCTTGGAAGCCACCTCTCACCTTCTGACTATACTTTCTAGGTCCAATGTCTGCTATTGGATCTTGTAATGCACCATAAATAAGCTCAAGAAGACCCATGCTGATGAACACTTTCCTTATTGAAAGCAACCAGATGCAGTGATCTAGCGTTTCCTGGGGATACCAACGAACTGAAAAGCCTCACTTGACTGGTTTTAACTTTTGCCTTCAGGATTACCTTCCCACCCTCCTGGCACACAACGTTTTCCATGAACTAATCAAGCTTAATCTTGAACAAATTACATGTCTTTTCCTAACTAACATGTTTGAAGAGTCTTTTTAGAGAATTTCACTTATTTGATGGTAAGAAGACTTCTACAAATTTCTAGCCTTTAATGTATTTGTGACAAGTGTATACTCATCTTAGTATTGGTACAAGTTAGACTGAAAGATTTCTACTCTCTCCCAACCCTCCAACCTTGCCACCTGATATATTTATAAAATGGTAAGGATGCTTTTTCTCAACCTTAATTTGTTAAGCTAAACAAGCCAAGTTATTTTAATCTTCTCTCTTAAAGTATTTTCTGCAATCCCCTAAATCAATACAGAAGCCTTTCTTTGGAGTTGCTCCAGATTAGAATCCACTTTTTGACAAAAGTAATCATAGCTGTACATTATATTCTTCATCAGGTCTTACCAATGCTTGGTAGAATAATGCAAATACTTTCCTGTCTCTATTGAAAATAACTGCATAGTACATTGTAAGGCTATATAAGTCTTTTTCATGGCATGTTGCAACAGCAGATCATAGATAATGTATGGCTAATCATTTCATCCAAATAGAGGTCTTCCATCCTCTGTTAGTTTGAGTTGATGAGCTCCCAGCTTATTGACAAATACATTCAGTTATTTAATGGCATATGTTTATTTAAATGGAGAAAAATGCTCCACTATGCACTTTGCTAGTCTTGATAAATGAATAGAAAATTTTACTTCTGAGAGCTCAGTCCTTCTTACCCTGAGGTGATGGAGCTCTGCTGATTTGCATCAGTTGAATATCTGACCTAGAAATTCTAACCACTCATTGTCTCCATGGGACGTTTACAGAGTAAAAAAAAACCCTAAAGACTTATTTGATTCCTCATTTCAAAGAGACTTTTTTCCCTTGATCTGCAACATCATTCCTTTTGTTAAAAATACAGTATCACATTGCACGTTTTTATCCAAACTGCTGTCTTATTTTTCATAAATACTTTCCAAATATATTCCTCCTGCTGAATGTGGGATTGACATTTTGAAATATTCCCCTCACCCCCCACCAATGCTACATATTTCAGACTAAATCATAATCATGGAACGATGTGGATAAGGGTGTCACATAATGCAACCAAGTAAATGCAGTGAAGCAGATCATCCAGCTTTTTCATCTTCATCCCAGGGATTTCAGAATGTACTAAATACTTCATTGTTTCAACATTCACAAAATTTTCAAATGGACCCCTTTTTTCTCACAAATTCACCTAAAATACAAAGCAGAAGAAGAAAAAAATCCCCAGTCATAGTACATAGGAGTGGGTTTAATCACTAACACACAGGCTGTTAGCTTGGAGCCCTGCTACATGTTCAAATTAAATCTGGATAGAAACCAGCTATAGAGTTGTTATACATTTTCAAGCACCAACTTCATGGCTGGTTGGCTCTTTGTATTCCTAGATAGTCATTTTTATTGTGTGATAAGTTACTTTGCATATGTGGCTGGTCTCATTTTATTGTGCAATTAATCAGTAAATTGCATAATATATGTAACGTGTAGCAAGGGCTTCAGACAGTACATCTCATGCTTAACTACATGTTTCAAAAGTGTACATAGGTAATAGGAAGAAGAACTTGTCTATGTAAACTCCTAAATTTTAACAGATTCAGCATTTCTGAATAAATTTCTTCTAAGAGAGTTTCCACACAAAGAATCCCTGGGCGATTTATTGGCAATAATAATACTTAGTAACAAAGCACTTTACAAACCATTAATTAATCCTTGTGAAACTTATTCTAGTGTAGGCAAGTATCAATAGCCAATTTCAGCACAAGGGTATGTGATCAAAAACTCACACAGAGTGAATTACTTGCAAAGCCAGGTTTGAGAAAGCTGGATTCTAGTCCTGTACTCTCTCTGTACTAAGTAGTGGTACATCAGTCTAAAATATGATGACAGATATGAGCGCTAAGAAGATTGAATTGTCTTCTAGGCATAAGAAAAAAGATTATTTACTATACAAAATACAAGAAATCTAGAACCAGGAGCATTATCACTATACTTTTGAGCCAGCCAATAAACTGTTGTGAGTAATATTAGCTTGGAATGTTGACAAGATTTCATTGACTAATTATTTGTGAATGCATTTTTCCCAACGCAACTGCAGATAACTGCACATTAGATTATGATAATAGGTTATTTATGTTACAACAGCATGTGTAGGCTGAAATTGAGTTTGAGGCTCCTTTGAGTAATACAGTGTACAAGATCTGGTTCTTCCCATAAACAGCATACAATCTAAACTCGAAGAAAGACACAATTAGTGAGCAATGAGTGACTGCGTGTGACAAATGCTAGGAGAGACAGGAGATGGAAGATTGGATATAAACTCACATACTTTCATATACAGATAGCTATTGCCATTTCATGCCTCCAAATCATCTGAAAATTAGTCTTGTGTGTGTGTGTTTTCTTCATAAATTTGATATTGAAGTGACTTGATCAAATCAGACATCTCTAGCTGCTTGACAAATTAGCTCCCATTGGTTATGCTGGCTTGTTATGGGCATCACATTAGACGTGAGCAGGGAGATGAGGTACTGTTAACATGGAAGTGACTGTACTAAAACACATGGTAGTTCTCTAGACTTGCCTATTATAAACTGCTCAGAGTGATACGTATTTACTATTGATGGTATTGGTAGCTGCCATGAGTAACTTGTATATGGTACTTTCCAGGTGGCTGTATATGAAATCCCCTATTTTTTTACTACTTTCATTCACTGACATAAAACTAACTGAAATCAATAGTACTGTTCCCATTAATTTTGTTGACTTTAGATCAGACCTTATTTATCATGCTAAATTGGCAACATTGGCAATACTGGGTGGGTGCAGTGAGGCCCCCTACCCCATTACTAGAGGAAGCAGAGTGTCTGGGATAGAGGGGCTTGACCCTCCACCAGTTTGCTGCAGTTCCATATCTGCTCCAATCTCTCTTGCACTGCTGGGAGCCTCCCCTCTTTCAGGACCCCTGCAGCCTTCCTGCCTCTAACCCATGATATACAGAGCTCAGGTCACCTGACCCTCGTAGATCTGCTCTGGGTCCTGCAGGGCTGTCCAGCTCCGTGCCTGGCATCTTTCTTATTCCTGACCTCTCCACTTGCTGTGATAAAGCCCTCGTCAGATAAAATGAGTGCATGTGTGTGGTGGGGGAGGGGGAGAGAGAGAGATGGAGGGAGGGAGCTAGCTGGAGGAAAAACACACCAGGCCCCAGGGAGACTGAAAGGCTCCTGGGGGAGATAAGTAGTAGTAGATCTAACATGGTTTCTCCACAGTCATCACCTCCTCAGAAATCCTATTCTACCAAAATTCACTGAGGTAGGACAGACAGAAAAGTAGCAAGAGTGCTAAGAGCTATGCCAGCCCCCCTGTAAAGATGTCCAAAGATAGGTGGGATGTCCTAATAATTTCTGATCATCCATCTGTGGAGCCATCCACAGGAAGCAGGAAGAAGACTGATTGGACATAGACCCAAAGAGGTACAGGGCTTTTGTGAAAATAGTAAGGTATTTCTTTAAATCCTGCGGGATCTTTGAGTTGAGAATTAGTACCTAAGGTCTCTAATTGAATGGGACAACCCTGTACTCTCACAGAACAATGAGAGGGGAGCTCTATCAAGTGATTCTTAAGGAGTTTTTTATCTTCAAGATTGCTTGTGAGCAGAGTGAGACTCCTTAAGGCCATGGAGAAAGATAAGTACAAGACATCCATACAATCTGTAAAATTATAATGACTCATTAGGTCATTATCAAATTTTCTTGAATGTAAAATTCACTTTTTCTGTATTAGATAAAGAATGGTACTGATGAATCCCTTAATCCAGTGCATTTAAAAAGACCTTTCAATGAATAAATCAGAGCAACAGATGATCTAAGGACTGTTTATGGTCAATAGTTTTTCAGCAGAAGCTTCCCAAGAGAAACGAAATTTGCGTAGGCCTATTGCTCCTGCCATCCTCAGATAAGAACATACACAATAGTAGGTATATTATGTTTGCCAATACCTTTCAGCAGGTATACTGATTTCAGAACAGCCAAAGCACTAGGTGGTCCAATATTTTAACTACAAACCATGATTTCTCTGGCTGGCATTTGTTTTGTAGGACCAAAGCTGGTTGAAATGTATGTGCTTGAATTTACTGGATTCAAGTTAGAATTATTCTTTTTTTTTTTCATGCGCTTTCCACATCCCCAGGGTCTTTATTGGTGGGAAGGGCAGAATTTCACCTGAGGAATGATGCCTCATGCAACAAGTTTAAATATAAAGGCTCAGCTGTTTGTTCTTGGAGGTCAGAGTTGTGGGTTTGTTGTATAAAGAACAAAAGACACAATAGTTTGTTTTTAAACCTAAATGTGTACACTTGGGCACAACCACAGATAGAACTTGATGCTGGTTGAAGTCCTGATCCAAAGCTTATTGATGTGAATAGGAGTTTTTCCAATAACTTAAATGGTCATTGGATTAGGTCCTGAATGTAACTCCACAATTCATTTTCACTGAAATATAAAAGCAATATTTGTAATTAAAGTAGGTCTTCTGTGTAAATTGGTTCCTGAAAAATAACTGCCAAGATTCTCAGTTTCTCTTTTGTGATCTTCACTTACCTTGCTTGTATACTACACTGTGTTCTCAAAAGCCTATTGCACTTATTCCAGTGGTAGTCAGTCAGGTACTTCATTCCCTGCTTGTGATTCAAAATCCTTCCTCTCTCAGAGCTAAAAATCTGCTACAGATATTAATGAGCTAGCCCTCCCAGGTGTACCTTTAGGGAGTAGTATGTACTACTAAGGGTTCTCTGTTCAGTTGTCCCAAGCATCTAGCTCTAGTCCTGAATTGTGAACCTCTCTACCTAGTAGGATAAACAGCTTTTAAATGTGGGTAGGTCTAAAAGCCCCCCTGCTTCCAACTAGTGCTACAATAAAGGTCCCAGCTGGGTTCCATGACAGCCTAAGTAGTTCCAACTCCTCATTTCTTGGACTGTCCTAGGACCTGACCTTTGAAGTCCATGCAGCAAACAGCCTTTGGTCTAAGTATAGCTCCTAAGTTGGTCTCCTGCTTCTGTCATGATCCCTGGTTCCTGGGCTTTCTTTCTCAGTTTCTAGTTCAGCCTTCTGCTCTCCTGTCTCTGCCTTCTGCTTTTGAATTGTTCTCTTGATTTCAGCCTCTGGTATTGACCCCTTGACTTTAGATTTCAGGCATCTGACTTTAGCCTGGTATGTTGGACCCTACCTCTTAGTCTTGCCCCTGGATTTTGCATGTTTGAGTACTGACCTCCAGCTTTTGACCTCTGCCTGGCTTCCAACCTTTCACCAGGGCCTGCAGCTTTATCCACTTCACTGACCTAAACTAGGCTTCCCTGGCATCCTCCAGCCTAGAATAGCTGTTTCTTATAGCAGAACATGACATGTCAAAGGCATTGTCATCATAGATTCATAGATGCTAGGGTCAGATAATCAAGTCCGCCCCCCTGCCTAGGCAGGAAAGAGTGCTGGGGTCAGATGACCCCAGCCAGATGCTTATCCAGCCTTTTCTTAAAGACTCCCAAGGTAGGGGAGAGCAACACCTCCCTTGGAAGCCTATTTCAAATTTTGGCCACACTTACCATGAAGAAGTTTTTCCTGATATTTAGCCTAAATCTGCTCTCTATCAGTTTGTGCCCGTGGTTCCTTGTTACCCCAAGAGGTGCCCTGCTGAACAGAGCATCTCCCATCCCTTGCTGCATCCCCGTAATTAATTTGTAGGTGGCCACAAGATCACCTCTCAGCTTTCTCTTGCAGAAGCTGAAGAGGTCCAGATCTCTCAGTCTTTCCTCATAGGGCTTGTCCTGTAAGCCCTTAACCAGATGGGTGGCCCTCCTCCGGACCCTCTTGAGTCTATCAACATCTTTCTTGAAGTACGGCACTCAAAACTGGATGTAGTACTCCAGCTGAGGTCTTACCAATACTGCATAGAGAGTAAGTATCACCTCCTTGGTTCTGTTTGTCATGCATCTGCTGAAGCATGATAAAGTGCAGTTAGCTTTGCTGATAATTTCATCACACTGACAACTCATGTTTATCTTGGAGTCCACTATGACTCCAAGATCCCTTTCCACTTCTGTGCTGCTGAGAGGGTCACTTCCCAGCCAGTAGGTGTGCTGGATGTTTTTGTGCCCTAGGTGCAGCACTCTGCACTTGTCTTTGTTGTACAGCATCCTATTGTGTGCGTGCTGCCCACTTTTCTAACCTGTCCAGGTTTGCCTGCAATCGTTCCCTACCCTCCAGAGTGTGCATTTCACCCCACAATTTAGTATCTTTTGCAAACTTGGACAGAGTACACTTCACACCCACATCCAAGTCACTGATAAAGATATTGCAGAGTGCAGGTCCAAGGACCAAGCCCTGCAGAAACCCACCAGCCACATCCTTCCAGGTCGATACCGACCCATCTACTACCACTCTCTGGGTGCGACTGCTGAGCCAATTTGCTACCACAGGACCATGTAAACATCTATGTCACAGTCTCTTAATGTATTTATGAGAACGGGATGAGATACCATATCGAAAGCCTTGCTAAAATCCAAGAAAACGACATCCACCTACCTCTACTCCTGCGTCTAAGTATTTTGTGACCCTGTCATAAAATGAAACCAGATTGGTCAGGCATGATCTACCTGCTACAGATCCATGATGGTTTCCCTGCTGCATCATCATGCCAGATCTTCTAAGAATATTACCATGTTTGAAAGAATGGAGTAACATCAGCCAACATCTAAGCAAAACCAATCTTGGGCAGAAAATAGAAGTAGCTTGAGAAAATAGTGTAATTTGAAAATGAAAGCCATGATAATTTGCCCCCTCAAGTGCCTCCCAGACTGTTTCCTTCTACCCACCTACTCTTAGCACTATCATCCATGAACATATGGCCTTTGGGAACAAAAAAATTCCAAAGAAGGGCCACTACTTTGGGCCAGAAGAGCTTCCAGCCAGCAGGAACAGGCAGAGGAACAGACAAAGCACGTCCTGCAGACAGGAGTGCTACAATAATTAAGCCATCAGACTCCTTTCCACAGGGTTCACCAGGATATCTTCTTTGTTCTGTAGATTAGATGGTTGCTACAAAACTCCCATTCCGCATATCATAGTTTCAACACCTCAGTATCATTCCAGCTATGCTACATACTGTCCTTCTCCTTTCCATCCTTTTTCATGCTGCCATGACTCCTATTCCCCCATACAGTTTTTTGCCCTGTCTCACTCCTTTTGTCTGTCTGTTCAGCTAATTCCATAGAAACAAACTTTCTCTCAAAGAATTAAAAAATATATTGTGCTATCAGCATGATGCTGGCAACCTTGATTATTCTGTTAATATCTTATCATCCTCTTCCTGTAACCTGTTTCTGTCTGGCCCATATAGACTGTAAATTCTTCTGGGAAGGGACTGTATAATACTAAAAAAAATGAAGCCCTATTCCTGATTCATCCCTAAGCACTATCATATTACATATATATACCACATATAGCAAATAAATCACCATTGTCCTGATTTATAAAATACTGCAACTTTTGAAGACTCTTCATTAGCTTCCAGTGGCACATACTATTGCTAGGAAGCATTTGGGGCTGCTTACCAGTCCCCAGTCATATCAACAACCTTAACTGAATTCTGACAAATCAAAGTATTAATCTAAACTAAAGCAGAAATCTGAAAAAAAATGTGCCAAGACAGTTTCAGCATATCAAAAAAAAAGGTATCTTTTAATTTGGTATTATACTAATTGCCTCTTGGTACATACAGGTTTGGTTAAACAATATTTAGCAGAGACATAATGCAATCATTCAGTGTTGGTAACACACACTGGAAAAAAGTTACTGACATTTATAGAACCAGTACTAGGGAACTTATCCACTAAAATTAAGATAACACTTGTACTGCAAATATAGAATATTTTTATACAGAAATGGCCCTCAAAATTTACACTTTGAGTTAAAAACTGTCAATACATTACCTAGTCCTGTATTTACTTAGGCATTTATGGCAAGAAGGATAATAAAATATGAAAAGATTTATGGGCAATAAGGGAAAATATGTTCATAAGTCACAAATGGACTGTGAAACCCTGTCTTGGCACCACCGAAATAAAAGTCAGTTCATCAGCTTCATGTACAGCTCTGGAATTGAAATAGAATGGTCAGGCATTGCTAATGTGATTAAGTCACTTGATTTCATGGTTCTAAAGAAGTAACTGAATTGATTCAAATATGATTTCAGCATATTACTTACTTGTGCACTATGGGTCAATAAACAATTGTTGATATGGGGTATCTTAACCTTGAAATGCTTAGGATTTAAATCAGGTTTGCACTTCAGAGAAGAGTATTGTTTCAAACTAAATTCAAAACCCTTTCAATTGTAACCTTTGTGTCTTTAAGTAACACTAGCTACCTAGTCTACCTTAACCTGACCTAGCCAAAAGAGGGTCCTAAAGAACACTCATCTCAGGCTATTTCAGCGCCTTCAGGTGATTCAGGATGCCATGTAACTAGCATCTGTCACAGGGCTGGGCATTTATTTTGACTGGAGGGAGGGCTGCTTAACGAGTTTAGGTGATCTTTCAAGGGCCACATAGCTGACCCACAGCCTGACAGATGTCCTGCCTCCTGGTCACTCTCTTGGGACTGGAAGTCCTGCCCCAAACCTCTGAACGTTTCCACCAAAACTCCCTCTCCTTCCCCCAGAAGTACTCCTTTTGGTAGGTTGCCATCTTGAACTAAAAAAAAAAAAAATCAAAAAACCCAAAGAAACAAATCATATACTAAAAAAAGGAAGCATCTACTATAACTTATATTAATTTTATTTTTTAAAATATTTTTATCCCAATTTATGTGTGTTTGCATAGTGTATCTAGAGGTGATTGCATAATAGTTCAAAATACAGTCTAAGTCTTGTATATTGTATGTGGGGAGATTAAGGGGATGTATATGGGGGCTGTGTGGTTGGGGAGTGGGTGTGTGGGGTGTGCATGTACAGTGTGGGTGTGGTGAGTGGGATGTGTGGGGGAGGGTGGTGGGTAGGCATGGAGGGGTATGGGTGTGGGAGTATGTGGGAGGGTGTGGGTGTGGGTATGGTAGGAGTGGGAGCATGTGCAGGGATTATGAGACGGTGTGAGTGTGTTTGGTGATATTGTGGGGCTGGGGTGTGTAGGAGGGTGTTGGTGTGTATGTGTGGATATGGTGCAGGGTATCAGTGTGTGGGTGTGTCAGATTATGGTGGGGGGGTGGGAGTGAGTACTGGGGTTGTGGGAGGGTATCGGTATGTGTTGGGGGTATGGTGGGAGGTGCAGAGCCAGCCCTGCCTGCTCTGCCTCAGCTGCAGCACGCAGTTCCTGGCTGCAAGTCCAGGACCCATGTAGCATGGCAAAGAGCCAGCCCAACTTGGCCAAGCCCAACATGTTTCCAGCTGCACGGCTGGAGACCACATGGCACAGCATGGAACCAGCCTCACTTGGTATGCCCCATCCCCTCCATGCCACAATACATGGGTCCTGGCCTTGCAGCAGGGAACTGTACACTGCAAGTTGGATGAGTTGAGCCTGGCTAGCTCCATGCTGCACTGCATGGGTCCCAGCTTTGTAGCCAGAACTGTGTTGTGCTGGGCTGAGCTATGCACTTGCTGGGGCCAGTGAGGCTGTTCTGCTTCCCTCGCCTCCAGCTGAGGTTGCTGCTACCACAGCTCCTGCCCCTGCCCCTCCTGCACCATGCTGCTCTAGGTGGATGGGCAGGAAGCTTCTGTGGGAGGCTTCTGCCCAGCACATGGACCTCTGGCTTCAGTTCCTGTGCAGCTTCCACTCTCTCTGCCTGCCTGACTCAATGAGAAGCCCCTGCAGGCATGTGGAACAGGTGAAAGGCAGTCAAGAGCTGGAGCTGGAGCTGGAGCTCCATGTGCTAGGCAGAAGCCTCCTGTTGTATCTCCCCGCCCAACCATCTTCCCAGAGTGGTGCAGCATGGTGTAGCATGGCATGGCAGGAGCAGGAGCCACAGCCAGAGGTGAGGGGAGCAGAACAGCCCTGCCAACCCCAGCCACCATGCACAGGAATTTCTGGTAGGGTTGTTCTCAGTACAGCTGCAGCCATATGGTTGCTGCTGTGCTCCCTTTGCCTCCAGCAACCACTCTTCCTCCCACTCCTGCCTTCTGGTGCACTGTCCTGAGCAGATGAGGGGAGAAGCTTCAGTCTGGCTATTTCCACTGGAGGTGGGGGTGCAGTAAAACATCTGGCAGCTGCAGGCACACTGGGAATAGCTCTGCCAGAAGCTGTGCACTGACTGGGGCCGGGGCTGGCGGGGAGTGCAGGTGCGGGCTGTCTGGGTGAGAGAGAGTGGGGTTCAGCCCCACATGAAGCACTACAGGGGCAGCTACAGGCCAGATTCAGCCAGTTGGTGGGCCAGATCCAGCCCATGGGCCATATTTTGTCCACCCCAATCTATCGGGTGTGGATCTCTTTATCACATTCTTCACTGTCATGAATCAATATCTCCTTCCCACCACTTTCTGACTGTGTGACTTGTTAATAACTAAGAGTTTATATTTGCAAAACATGGACCTTTTGCCTTCTTTTTATATTGTACTGACAGTTCTGGGACAGGTATGGCATGAAAAATCAAAGCATGAGCAAAGGAAACATGATGGTGTAGGTGTTAAATTTCCTAGGTACGTAAGGTTATGAATTTCAAGTAAACAGTCTCAGCTCTTCCCTTTAGTCTGTCATATTGTCTTATCCAATTAGAAATCCTACAAATTGAAAATGAGAGAGAAAAAGAGAGAACAGAAACATGGCTAATGAGAACTCTGTATATATCAGACAATGCAATACTATACGAGCTGTTATAACATAGTCTGGAGATCTACCTCACCTTATGAGTCTGAATTATATAGTTAAATATTGAGAAGGCCATCCAAGTGGGGGCTTCCAAAACCTAGTGACCCTTCAGGCTTAGTGGCTGCTGACAGACGTGAACCACCCCCTCACCCCTGGCCAAAAAGACAAAAAAAACCCAAACCAGCGCTTTACCAGAAGAGAAAGCATGGGAGTTCAACCTGGCTCCCCAGCATCTGTATAGATTGCATGATTCAATCAGTCATTTGACAAAAGTGCCCAAAAGCCCCACTGAACTACGTGATTTTTGCAAACATTGGGTGAGCCAGCTCAAACTAACACAATGCCTCTTCTGGGCATGCACTGTGTTGGGGCTGCCAAGCTGAAAGTAAAGCCTTTTTTCATGTCTGTCAGCAGCCAGTTATGAGTAAAGATATACAAGAGTGAGATGTTTAAGATCACACCCAGTTGCTTTTGTGTCCCCAACCCAGATAGCCACATATGTACTTGCAGCTGTGTAAACTAAGGACAGCCTTTAGGATGAGTTAGGATTCAACCTTGAACTCATGATCCCAAAGCTCTAAAAAGCCACATGAACAACTCTGCTACGGTGTCTCTCATAACACTTACTTGGTTAAACTGTAATGTTATTAAAGTGGCCTGTAACAATATTTCAGTGTTCTATCCATTACTGAAGTCATTACCAGTTCTTATAGAAAGGCTTGTTAGAAAAATGTTCAATTCATGGAATACAGGGGGAAATCTCCATGTACCAGTTCTTCCCTATATTTGACCCAGTATCTGATACTATAAAATCCAACATAAATTCAGGACAACAAACATGCATTCTTAGAAGGCTCAGCACTGTATTTGATGGTTAATGGACTTTTCCATAAACAGCTAATAGACAGGCTGGCTTTCTTTGGGAGACTTGAAGTAAGGCGATTGTAACAGGGAACCAGTAGCCCTGTTATGGAAGAGTGAAGAGAGTAAAGAGAAACTTACCAGACTCTGTGGGACTGGCCAGTGAGATGATGTTATTTCGCTGGTGCCAGGAGCGTTCATGGCATTGGAGACCAGCACAACTAGTAAAGTGTCAATTAAGGAGCCCCTATAAGAGGAGCTAGACTTGATTAGTAATTTCCCCGAAAGGGGAGAGGAGCCGGAGCCAAGAGACAGTTGCAGCGACAGAACTAGTTTCCCATGTGGAGGCATAGGAGTGAAAGGGGCAGCATGTCCAAAGGAAAACAGAAGCCAGGCAACATGTTACACCGGAAGTAAACCTCACTGGAAACTCTGTGGGACCAGGTGCTCCTGCTTAGTTAGAGACTTTGTTGCTAGACATTGGAAATAAACATTTGTGGACTGACTACATTACCTGACCAGGCTGAAAGCTGGATCTCTCCAGGCAGAGAGAAGGAGCGAATTAAAAAGCCTGCAGCTGGCCAATTAACAATTTGATTTGCGGTTTATTTATCTCTGCTTTTTGAGAGAGAGAGAGCAGCAGGAGGGAGGAAGGAAGGAAAGAAAGAAAGACTGAGTGCTGGGTAAGGACCTCAGCCTTCCCAGAACTGTATTTCAATGCATACCCCTGGGGAGGGAGTTTGCCAGCTTCCCCAGCTGCAGTAGCATTAAGGAAAGAGCAAGCGTCACTCTGGGCATTAGTTAAAAATCAGAGGCCACCCACCTGCAAGTACTAACTTTAACTCCTATCAAAGTTGTGACGGGTGAGAAAAATGCAAAAGGGGGAAGGCTCTGCCAAAGTGCACTGTCTTTCTGACTTGATTTAGGACACCCACTCACAGCACTGAAGATGGACAATTGAATATAAATAGGATTGACCTGAGTCAGTAGAATGCAAAATACCCTATGGGCATTTCCTGTACTAGCTGCCATTCTAATCTGTTGCTTGGCTTAGTGCAATTTATCTTAGTACTATGAGCCAACCTGCCATCTTGGTATCAGTCTCACGGGTTCAGTCACAGATACAGTGATTAGAAAAAACACCGGTATTCAGATGGTTTAGGTTATGAGAATCTGTAGTAGGGCTGGAGTGTTGCTGTACCAGGAAATGTCCACTTCTGGGTCTGCTACCAAGTGCACTGGGAACCCCACTGCACTCCCATGGGATGCTCCACCCACCCCACCATTTCAGCATTCATGAGCCATCTGATACCTTGAGGTATATAGAAAAAACATTTAAAGCTGTGTCTATGTCCAAATCATTGAATCTCTCTGAATCTCTCTGAATCAATTCAAAGGGTTCCGATTTGATTTGGAGAGATTAAAGGGTCTCCTGATTCAGTTTGGATTCAGAGAATCAGCCACCAAACCGGGCTGAATCTCTGCCAAATCAAATCAGCAACCAAAACTTTGCACAGCCCTACTGATCAATGAAAGTTTGGTTTCCTTACAGAGACTTCAAAATAAGGTCTATTCAAATCAAGTAGTCTCATTTATGACATTTTTAAGTTCACAGAAGGATAAAAACACAACTGAGGATTTACATGGCTTAGCACAGGGGTGGGCAATTATTTCAGCAGGCTGCTTAATGAGTTTAGGTGAGCTGTTGAGCACCAGAATGGTAGCCCAGCCCTTTGACAGGTGCGTCACCCCTTAGTCACCATCTTGGGAATGGAAGATCTGTCCCCTAAGCCCTGACCTTTGGCACCAGAAGTCCCTCCCCTTGCCCCAGAAGTACTCTTTTGGGGAGGGGTGCCATCTGGAACTGGAAAAACAACAAATCATATACTAAAAATGAAACATCTACTATAATATATATTTAATTTTATTTCAAAACATACTTTTGTCCTGATTTCTGTGTGTTTGCATAGTGCATATAGAGGTGATTGCATAATAGCTCAACAATAAAGTCTTACACTTGCATATTGTGTGTGTGGGGTGGGGAGAAGTGTGTGGGGTCTGGTTGGGGGGATGTATGGTGAAGTGTCGGGGGTGGGGAAAGTTTGTGAGAGGGTGTGGCTGTGTGTGCGGGGGTGGGTGGGCTTGTGTATAGGTGGGGAGGCTGTGGGGTGTATGAGCAAGGTGTGGGTGTGTCTGTCAGGTTTGTGGGGTATGAGGGAGGGTGGAAGCATTTGGCAGCAGTAGCAGCAGGCAGTGGGCCCTCTGGGTGCTCACGGCGTGTGCAGGTGCAAGCACCCTGCAGTGCATGGCTCCAGCCAGTTCTGTGAGCTGCACATGGTGGTAAGTAGTGGAGCCAAGTCAGTCCATCTCTATCACAGAGGACTTATATGCAGCTCCCTGGACTCATGCATCACCAGGTGGAATCCCCACATGATTGAGCTGGCTGTCTTCCCTGCTCCCTGCTGTCCCATGCAGCTACTGTGACTCCACCAGAAGTGGCAGCTTTCCCCACTCCCTGTTCTCCGGAAGTGTCCCAGGAACTACACATAGTAGTAGGGAGCAGGAAGACAGCTGGTTCCATAGCACAGGGCTTCCCTCTGGTGGCAAGTGAGTCCTGGGAATGGCACATGACCCATGGGGACCCTGTGCAATACAGATGGGCCAGCCTGGCTCCACTCCTTGCTGCCACATGTAGCACCCAGAACTGCCTGGAGCTGCATGGTGGCAAGGGCTGTGCACCATGGGGGGGAACTGTGTTGTGGAGTTCACTACTCCTCCCACCCTCCCTCATACCCATGGGCTGGGTGGGGTACAATTTATTGGTGGGTGTATGGGCCAGATGAAGTTGCCTGATGGATCACATCTAACCCACGGGATGTATTTTGCCTGCTCCTGGCTTAGCAGCACCCTGGACCTGTTCTCTTTCTCTTCTCCATGATCCTTTTCTCCTGGTATTTTGGCATCAGGATATAAGTACTGTAAGTTATTTTATATCAGGTCTCTAGATCCAATGAACCTACTGTATTCTAGTGTTTTTGCTCAAAATGACTCCACCATATGGGAGATACTGGGCCATTATATAAAGTCAGTAATGGTCTAAGTTGGTATTCCTTCAGAAAGTTAAACAGCCATTTATACAATTATTTTTAAATAGAATATGCAAATACCTCCATGATAATGTGAAAATTACATATGCTATTTAAAGCCTGGTAAGAGATGATGATTACTAGTTGCTAGTTTAAAATCACAAGCATGGCATTTGAGAACAGTTAAGTGCTTGTCATATTAATGATGCAATTGCCCTAAGAAGACCTTTCACATTGGCACATCCCACGTGCACATCCACAGCCTTCTGTAGCTGTGCTTATATTAACTCAACCACATTGGTATGAGAGATGATAACTTGAAAGAATAACGAGGATATTACTAATTCTCAAGCTAAGCAACTCACAGTCATTTCTAAAAATGGATTCAGGTAGAATCACCAGAAGTTACAAGTCTGCAACATAGAATTAAATGTCTCTCCAAAGACCTCCCTTGCACTCAACTTGCAAATAACTTCTCATCAAAACTGCTGAGAATGCCACCTGCTTCCCACTCCCCATATTTACACGCATTATATCACCACTTTGCAACAGTAGCTCATTGAATTCATGGACCTCAACATATCTACACGTTAATTAATCTAGCCTTTACCTGGAGAAAGCCTACAATCATGTACCCAGAGAGGAAATATGGGAGTGCCTGAGAGTTAAGGAGTTGCCAGAGAAATAGGTCAGAACCATCAAGGACTTGTACTGGAAGCGCACAATGAAAGTGAGGAGCACTTCTGGAGAGACAAAGAGTTTTAAGCTGAAGGTGGGGATACATAAAGGATCAGCTTTCAGCCCATTCCTGTTTTCACTCATGGTGGATGTGTTTACTGAACAAATAAGGAGGAGGCCACCCTGCAATGTGATCTTTGCAGAAGATGTAGTCATTCGTGCTGAGAGTCTAAAGAAAGTGAAAGCTGGATTGGACCAATTGAGAAAAGTGCTAGAGGTAAGAGAAATGAAGATTAGTTAATCCAAAACAAAATATATATGCACTGTAATTTCTCTGAGGTACCTGATGATGGAAATGTGATAATTGATCATGTTCATGAAGTTGAAAAGAGAAACATGTTAAAAAAGTTGACAAGTTCAATTATCTGGGGTCAACTGTTCAGCAGAATGCAGTTAGATGAAGGGTTGAACCATTGAACAACAGCAGAGTGGACAACCTGGAAACTGGCAACAGAAATATTGTGACATGAAAGTATCAGTGAAGCTGAAGGGGAAAGTCTACAAGACATGTGCATCCAGTGCTATTGTACAGAGGAGAGACATGGTCCCTGAAGAAAACTCAAGAAAGGAGACTGTACATGACAGAGATCAGAATGCTCCAATGGATGAATGTAGTGATGAAGGTGGATAAAGTGAGAAATTCTTATATCAGAGGATTGGTGAAGGTAGTGGAGGCATCTAAGAAAGTAGAAGAGATAAGACTGGCATGGTATAAGCATGTTCAAAGGCATCTGGAAGAATAAGTGGGAAAAGAAGTTACCAGAATGGCACTACCAGCAAGAAGTGATATGGAGAGATATGGAGATATGAAGAGATGTAGTGGAGAGGGATATGAAAGGAAAGGAGTTGGAAGAAGATATGTATGACTAAAGTTGGTGGAGAGCCAGGATCCCCAACAGCAACCTTGTTTAGATTGGACAAGTGAGGGAAGAAGAAGAAGAATGAATCTAGCCTTGTAAGACCCCTGAGAGGGATGAGATCAGTTATTGTCTACATTTTTCAAAGGTGGAAACTGAGGCATAAAGAAATTAATTATGGCCACTTTACACAAGTGCTGAGTACCTGCTCCATGGAAGTCAATGAATACTCAACAAGTTGAATCATCAGGCCTGCAAAGAATTTGTGAAGGTCACTCAGGAAACTTGCAAAAGAGCCAATAATAGAATCAAGATCCTTTGCCTTAATCACACAACTTTCAAAAGTATGTCTCTTGTTTAGCTACTATTTAATGCTCATTTACCTCTATCAAAACCTTGTTTTAAACCTGCAGTCCCAGACTAGAGATGCTTAGTATGGTATTAAGTGTTTAAATGCAAATGATTTTGAAATTACTGAATTAGAACTGTTTAAAAATAGATAATCTCTCACATGTAGATACTTATATTACTATCAGTTTGCTCATTTACAGGGAAACTAAATGTCTGCAATCCACAGTTATTTATTCTTTGGGTTAAGCCCAGAGTGAAGTGTGAAGTTTTTACTACTCTGTGGCACTTCATGCTCTATTCTCCTGTGTATTAGGGCCCTCCCTAATGTGCTATCAGAACTACCACTGGAGACTATGAAGAGCAAAGAGCCCCTCTGTCTTAAGAGAAGCAGTAGGCAACAGTTATGAGTTCCATTAATTTGTGAAAGTAACATGTAGGAAACAGGCTTGAATAAGAATACTGGAAGAGGAAGCTCTGAAGGGATGCCATATATTCAATGTCTTTTCCCAAACATTATATTATAATTAAACTCTTTGATGTCATCCTCCTAGATTTCAGGAAGACCTTTGACATGTTTTCCCACCACATTCTCTTAAAAAAAACTTGGTGACTGTGGCATTGATGCCTACACAGTCAGATGGATAACAAATTGGCTGGATAGTCGCAACCAGAGAGTGGTGGCGGACAGGCCATTTTCAACCTGGAGAGATGTGGATAGTAGAGTCCCCCAGGGCTCAGTCCTGGGGCCTGTACTGTTCAACACCTTTATCAGCAATCTGGATGTGGGTGTGGAAAGCATGCTGTCCAAATTCGCTGATGAAACCAAGTTGTGGGGCGAGGTGAGTACGCTGGAGGGGAGGGACAGAATCCAGCTAGATCTAGACAAATTACAGAGGTGGGTGGATGAGAATAGGATGGAATTCAATGCAAACAAGTGCAAGGTGTTGCATCTAGGGAGAAGGAATCAGCAATACACCTATAGGCTGGGGAACACCCTTCTTGTCAACACGGTGGCAGAAAGGGATCTTGGAGTTATTGTTTACTCCATGATGAACATGAGCCACCAATGGAAGCAGTCAGTAAGGCTAACCACACCTTGTCATACATCTTCAGATGCATCACAGCAGGTCCACAGAGGTGATCTTCCCCTCTATGTGGCACTGGTCAGGCTGCAGTTGGAGTATTATGTCCAGTTCTGGGCACCGCACTTCAAGAGGGATGTGGCTAGCATTGAGAGGGTCCAGAGGTGGGCCACTCTCATGGTCCAGGGGCAGTGGGGCAGGCCCTATGAAAAGAAGCTAAAGAGCCTGAACCTATTCAGCCTCCACAAGAGAAAGCTGAGAGGGGATCTGGTGGCCATTTACAAACTCACCGGGGGGACCAGCGAGTATTGGGGAAGACTCTGTTCCCCCTGGCACCACCCAGGATTACTAGGAATAACAGCCACATATTGTTAGAAAGAAGGTTCAGGCTGGACATCAGGAGATATTACTTTACAGTTAGGACTGCCAAGCTCTGGAATGGGCTCCCAAGTGAGGTGGTACTCTATCCGACCTTGGGAGTCTTCAAGAGGAGGTTAGACAGATATCTGGCTGGGGTGATATGACCCCGGCACCCATTCCTGCCCAGGGCGGGGGGTAAGACTTGATGATCTGTTTAGGTCCCTTCTGACAATAAGCACTATGATACTATGATTTAAATGTATGTGTATGAATATGTATGTGCTTCACTATGTAGACACACATATCCTTATAATACTTGATTTATTGATCTGTGTGTATATTAGAGAGAGATAAAAAGAGATAGAGACAGACAGACAGATTAATTTCTACTGCTCCAATTACTTTATACTGTTTAGACATGAAATAGAATCTATTGATTTCTTTATAGTTTAGAATTTTCTGTTCTATGGCCATGTCTACATGAGTAGACACAGCCATAGTTGTTACTGCATAGTTGTTACTGTGCAGTCATTTAGTGCTTACATATTCAAATACTAAATGATTGTGCAATAACCAGCATTCTTCTGCAGTAGTGTTCCTGCATGGCTTCCTGGTAACACTGTGCAGTACCTCATTACTACTGCACAATAGCATCACATTGTAGTTTGTGTCACACAATGCTATTGCTCAGGAAGTGTCTTATGTAGATGCAGCCTATAACATGGAAAGATAAGGCCAAATTCTCAGCTGGCTTAAACTAAGAATTCAGTGGAGTTGTACCTGCTTAAAATAGTAGTGAACTGAGCACGGAATGATAATTGGTCTCTTAAGGTTAATTCATGAAAGGTCTATTTACATATTTAACAGTTACTTAAAGGTCCATTCACATACTGACTTTAAAAGGTACCACATGGACTGGAAAGGGGAAAAGTTCAACCAGCTTCATATGGACAGCAGGCCATCTTGGGCTAAAGATTGCTTCCTCTGCTGCTCCCAAGGCTCTGTCAGCTCCATAGAGGCTGCTGACACTGCTGGAAAAGGGAAAGGCCAGCCAGCCTGTGGGCTTTGCAAAGACTATAGGCTACCCTGGGTGGGTGCTACTCAAGGGTAATCCTCAAGCGCATCCTTTGGCCTTGTAATTCAGCAGGGACAGGGACAGGGGCAGACCCAAGGGCCGTTCCAATTCCCGAGGGCCATGGTATTCCTTGTTATAAATGCTCAAATTGAACAATGTGTTTCTTTTGGTGGGAAGGAGAGAGAGAAAGTTTTGGGGACAGCTATATGAAAGAGAGGGAGGTATGGTCTTAGAACGGACATTAAGAGGGGAGGAGGACTCCTTTGCATATGAAACAGAGAAGGAAAGTGGGTAGAGATGGGAAAGAATATAGGGCAAATGTTATACTCCTTTATGGAGTTAATAAATGGGGTTGGGAGTCAAGACTGGTTTGGAGAGACACTTCCCTATGGGAGAGGAGGCAGAAAGGGAGTGGGGAGTAGACTGGGTTTGAACTTCAAGGCATGTGGATGGGTTGTTTATTATACTTTCTTATTTTGTACTTCCTTATTTTGATATTTTATTCTATTTTTATAAGTTATTTTGTATTTTATTATAATCTTCAGCCAAGCTTTTTGGGGGGAAGGGTTCAAATCAAATAAATAAATAAATAAAGTTTAGTCTATAATTAAGTGGTTTGTTATATCAGAACTAAGTGGACAGATACTGGTTGCATATACACATTCAAATAATCTGGGAGAATTCTCCCAAGTTTGTTTTCCCTGTAGGAAAACTTCCCTAGAGCTACATGCACAGATATTTGAATAGAGAGGCCCTAAAGAGTGGAGAGCCTGGAGTGTTGACACTGTGCAGCTGGGCGGGGGGGAAGGGGCAGAAAGCTGGGGCAGCAGTAGAAGAACACGGGAGGCAGGCCCTGTGCACACATCACAGAGTGCTCTGCATGCTTTCTTAGTCTCCCTGGTGATAAATGGTAGCAGTGCATAGGACAGCCCTAATTGACTCATACTGCCCATGGTCCACCTGTGTTTCCCTGCAGCACAACGTGAGAACTGTGAAAGAAATGTGTTCTGTTCCCTCCTGCAGCAGCAAAGTCCAGCGAGGAACACATTGTCTCCCTAGAGGACAGAAGGGGTGCTGGAGGATGTCATATATAGATATCCACTCTCTCAGAAGAAACTCTACTGGGATTTAAACTTGATTGTTCCCAGGTTATTTTTCTCTTGAACCAGCCACTTTTGTCCTGGGAGAAAGGGCCTTAATATCTGTATATTTCTGGTTTTTCCTTGGAGAGCAGCAACTTTTTCAGGGGGAAAAAATGAATGTTTTTATGAGGCCACTGTCAACAGTATTGGGAGAAATTTGTATGTGGATGTTTTCCAATTCATAAATAGCTCACTGTTTCCTTAGCAATTAACAAGGCATTGAAAATATCTAGAATAAACTGGGCATGCTCTTTCTTGAACTGTATAAGTTGATTTTTTAATTCAATGGATGGAATTTCCTTGAAGAAAAGCAATGGACAGTGCTAGTCTTTTAATAAATATTGAATCATTTATTGCTGTAATGCATTGGAAAAAAGTATGATTAAATACCTGAATATTGTCATTACTGTCTCCACGGTGTTGTTATAATGTAAACACTTATTCAAGATGCCTGTCTGTTTAATAGCACAAACAGCTTTTACCAGTTTAGATGACTATTAAATCCAAGTCAATCACCTGGAGCAGTATGAAATAGTCACTATTCCTTTTTGTAAATAATATTACCTGCACCAGTGCTGTGACAAGACTTTGCATTAACTGTGTAATATTTGGTGGCTGCAGCATTCATAGTGTGAACAGAAAAATTGGTGGAAACATATGCAATAAGTTGTGCTAAATAAGCCATGACTCTGATGAAGTCAAGGATGCCCTTGGTCAAGATGCTGAAGAACAGACTTGCTACAGTTAATCCATTTGCAAAGCTTTGGAAATGGAAATAAATGCTGATAGAGAGCAAGGGCTTGGATTTCCAGATTCCAAGGGTAAAGGTTTTTTTAAAATTTCATTCTGCTTTGTATTTATGCTCTAATCTAGCTTGACTGTACTTTCTGTCTGGATAGATATATGTTTATCTTCTCCATCACAGTAGTTCCTTCCTTCCTTACAAGCAACTTATCTTTGTCATACCATATGAGGTTAGGGAAGTTTGATTATTTGTCCCTTGTTGAAATGAAAAACTAAGACTTCAGTGACTTGTCCCAGCAAACCTGGCAAGCCTCTGGGACAGCCAGGAATGGAACCCGTGTTTTCTGAGTCTCAGTTCAGTACCTTAACCAGAGACCAACCCTCCTTCCTTGGATGTGCAGGAAGAAAGGCAAAATGAAAAAAAATGGTTTCATTACAGTCTTTCTGTTTTGTTTTTGCACATTCATAGGAGAAAAGGAATAGGGCTCATTAGTAATACTTGAAGAACTCATAGGAAGCAAAATCCAAAATCAGTACTGTTTATTTGTACTACCTGTCTTGCAGCATGATAGACAAGAGGGTCTGCCTGAAGCTAGGCTTCATCCTTTGCTGCTGTTGTCTACTGGACTTGTTAGACGATCACCCTCCAACTAGAAGCCACACAGCTGACTAACCTTCTCAGTTGCTCCAGTAAAAGAGCCATCTTAATGTTTTGAAGTCCTGTTATTGCCAGACTGTCATGAGTGGCTCTGCTACCATGTCATAGGTGCGAGAAATTTGGAGTAGGCACAGAATTAAAAGAATTGCCTTTGTGCATCCCATAGCAGCACAGTAGGATTGTGGAACATGATTGAGGCTTCTAGTGGAAATACAAATAGTATAAATAAGTAATGTGAGTGGACAGGTGGTGAGTCCCAGCTGTAGCATGGCTGCTACAAAAATGTTTGCTCTCCATTCCTGGGGCTCTTACTACCTCCTGACACTCTCAGAATTGGATCAATAGTACTACCTTTAGATACTTTCAATGAGCTATCATTAAGCACAGCTTCTTCTGAGCCCCTGTGATTCACGGATACGTGCAAGATATTGCAGTTAGATGCTTTGAAATGAAAGCTTCATAATTTTTACAAAAAAGAATCAAACATCCAACACCCAGAGACTGGAGAATTCTACCCCTGCTCCAGCCTTTTGTTTGAGTTGAATCTACATACTTGGAAAACACCCTCTATACACAGAACTGCCTCAGTCAGGAGAAACATTCCAGCGACCCTCTCTCCTGTGCAACAGAAAACCTCTTACCACGAAGAAAGAAAAATTCAACACCCTGCTTGCCATCAGACACCTTGGAAGTAAGCAGACTGCTCCAACATTCATTTGAGCCTAATTTGAATAAAATGAACTTTTCCACCCAGGGGAACTTACAACATCTTTCTATTCTCCTATGAAATAGGAAGTTTCATTTCTACCTGGGAGAAATGTTAGAATCTGTGCATTCTCCTCTGCCTGAGGAAGGGTGCATGAGCCCTAAAGCTTGCAAATCAAGACATTTTTTTGCAACCATTTAGTTGGTCTAATAAAAGATATTGCCTCTACCAACAGCTCCTATGATTGCTTTTCTCATCCTCCTGTGCCCTCCTTACTCACATTACTCTTCAGGGACATACTGAACAAGTTCTAAGATAGGTGGATAAATGTGGTATATAGGCCTTAAAGTCTTTTTACAGCAATACCTCCCTTTCAAGGACTCAGGCTTCCTGGTAAGTTAAGCAGCTAGTCCAGATGCATCAGGTTCTTGTACCAAATTCAGCACACAGGAAAATCATTATGCAGAAAAAACACAAGTGACTAGCAAGATGGTCATATTTATGACAGGCACCGTCAAATGCTAGACAAATTGTGTGTGCATGCTGGCTTCTGTAGTCCTTGCATATTCATAACGGTTAGCCACCAGGTGTTACACAGTTTGCATCTTTTTTTGTTCTGGTTTCAGTATGTCCTGTTATGCAATTACCTCCTTCACTGTTTCTTGATTGTCCTCTTTACTGAAAAGCTGCATTTGCAATTTTGCTTGTTCTGCTGCTTTGCGAATTTCTATGGCTTTTTCCAAATTTAACTCACAGAATGTCTCTCAGCAGATGCTCACGTACTTTCCTATTGCTTTAAGTTACCTCTAAAAATATGACCCCATGAATCACAGCGATCCAAACTCAGTGGTTTCTTTAATAAATATTTTAAACTATTAAACTAGTTGTGACATTCACCAAGGTGTATGCAAGAAACATTAATAAGGATAAAGGACCCTGATTCAACCTGTTCACAGTCAAATTTTAAAATGATAGAATATCAGAACATTAAACAATTTTTAAGGGGAAGGAGTGAAGACTGCAAAAATAAAAATATGTATTGATTGGTGTTTCCATATACTTCAGATAGTTTTGCTATTTAAAAATACATAGTATACTATGCTTTTATTTGTATTTCCCTTTTTCTTTTCTTTTGCCTCCCCTTTTCTGACTAAAATAAGTTCATGTTTGTGGCTTTATGGAAAAATTAGCTTTGAGGGCAATTTTATCAGTATAACATGTAGATTTTGCTTATTATATTTTTCAGAAAAGTCCGTACCTCAAGCCTGGAAAGCCTTTTCGTACACAGTGTTCTCATTGTGAGAATTTGTGTTCAATTTGTGCACAGCTCAAATTTCCAGTGCTAAACTTATCAGCTAGTTCACCTTAGCTAGTTGTTCAATAATTCACAAGTATTAAGTAATAAATGAAGCTTTCTGTGACAATCCATCCTTTAATGCCCCAAAGCCTCCACACATATTTTGACACCTTGCATGGGACTTGCCCCTACATCTGTTTCACACATGAGAATTCCCATTTCCATAGGGCAAGGAATGCCTTCCTTATGGTCCATGTGCCACAAACAGAAAGCATTTAACAATTACTTCATTTGTCTTATTTACAAATGAAGCACTAATGGCCTCATATTTGCATTGAACTGAGAGAGTGACAAGAAAGGAAACCTGTGTCTATTACAGAGGGCGGCAGAGTTAATCAAGCAATACCATCTCTTCCCTGAAGTGACAGTAGATGTGTCAACCATGCCAAAAGATCACCAGTGGTGTGCACAGCTTATAGCCAAGAAAAATCAATATGCATATTCTATCTTCACCAGAAGGAGATCACTGACCACTAATGTTAGTACTTAAATTTTCCTTTTGTCAGAGGGTGACTATCAACCAGCAAGACCGATGCAATCTATGTACTATATCTAAACGTAAACACTTACCGATGCAGATGATTTTGTGTAGATCTATGGCAAGGTGATTAGCTTTTTTTTAATTTGAATTCAAGCAGAAGGTAGGGCAGGATGGCTCCTTGTAAACTAACTGGTTCAGGGAGCCATGAACTTTCATAGGCAACAACCTATTTTTCCAGATACTCAAATCTATGTAATTTAGATCTGCCAAATGAGTATTCTGGCTTCTTGAGTGCTCTGATCTGGTGTGCTAGGATAAGAGTTTGAGGTCTGTATGCAGTGGCATAGAAAGAGAAAGACAGCATCCTCTTTATGATCCTGCCCTCCTCCTTCCCTCCTCCCAGATTCTCTTTCTTGGGCTTACATTAACTTGTGCCTTTTGCCCACCAAAATAACATGAAGAAACCATACAGACAGACATTGGTTGGTCCCAAATAATCATGCTTACCACATTTGGAAAACTATATGCAAAGCCTAGCTGTATATGTATACTGCTGCTCTATTTTCTGACAGTTTTTAAAAACATAAAACAATCAATTCCACTAATTAGCTTAAACTATTTAAAGCCCCATTATCCTGTGACTTTGCACCAAAATATTATCTTTAGTTACATGTAAAGTCTGATTACTTTTCTCATGTATAAAAATGCAGCAAAGAAGCCTGTCTTTTTACAAAGAAAACTACTAGTACTTCAGTCCTTTAATAATCTATCATATATAGCAGTAATTCTCAACTGGGGTGCCAGGGCACCCTAGAGTGCTACCAGATCTTTTGAAGGGTGCCCTGAGGTGTGAATAGATAAGCAGATAAAGTAAGCAGATAAGAGCAAAGTCATGCTTAGCCCTGTCTGAATGATTTCCTTTTTCTCTCAAAGGAAGTAAGCACTGTAATCTATAAATTAGTTTTTGAAATGAAGTGCCACTTCATACACAAAAGTTATGGAGGGGTGCCTCAATTCCAAAAAAGGTTAAGAACCATTGGTATATACTTGGCAACCATCAATCCTTTGGATCATGGTGTATGTGCAAGAGATCTGACATGCCAAGACCTTCAATACGTACAAAGGCGTGGACGCTGCCCTAGGCCTACCATCGCCCCACCCCTTTACACCATTGAGATAGAGTCCAAAGAGCAGACCAAATCCAGACATTCAGTGCCTCAAGGGGTGTAGCATCTGCAAGAAGGCAACAGATTAGAGCTGCTGCTGACTGTTTAATGCCTCAGCAAAGGCACATCTCAGGGTGTTGTCCCTTAACCTGTCTTTAACCAAGGAGTACCCACAAGGCAGTGGGGCCTAAGGTTTTGAGGCACCCTATACTCACCGTATCCTAGAGGTTGCAACATTGTGGTATTTTATAGGAGCTACTCCATCATAAGTAGCCCCACCACATTGCCACCCAGCCCTCCAGTATGCAGTTTACAGTCATACCCAGAACCAGCTGGTATATAGCAATCATCTTAATCTATGAACTGTTGCTATTTACTCTTTTGCAGATTTTGTTAAAAGAAAAACACTGTAATTATTCAAGTAATTATTCTGCACAATTTTGCATTAAACAATAGTTAACAGGGAAACCTTTTGTCAGTGCTGTTACAAATAGTATTAAATAAGCAAGTAAGATGTACTCATGTTATTATTCATTTATTTAAAAACATATTTTACACTGAAATATCACTGAAATGAGAGGAACAGAATATCTCGAGTTCTGAAAAAGATTGAATCTGACAGAAATGCAGGTTAGATCAAATGAATCCGTTTATTTTTTTTTCAAATAAGATTATATAGAAACAAAAAGATGTGGTTTCTTAAGCTCTATTGCTTTAATCACGTTTTTCAAGACTTGATTAAGTATGGTGGTCTGCTATGAAGGAGGACAATCCTTTCTTTGTTTGGTATGTTATACACATGAACATACAATGTCAATAGCAGAAAAATAAAAAGGAAGAAAAGAAGTATTTGCTGTTATTGTTGCAGTTCAGTAGTATCGGCTAATGACTCTTATTAGTACGTAATTCAACCCACACTGACAATTCATTTCACTCTACTGCACCACTTGTAATGAGCATGCCTCAAGGGGCCTGATTCTGCAGTTGACCCCTCCATCTGTGCAGAGGTCGTTGGCTTCAGTGGAGTTCAAATGACTCCAGGCAATTTTCATAGTATGAAAAAGGCCTACATTTGTACAAGCCTAACTATTCTCTCATTCTGCCTAGATTCTATTCCTGTTTCTCTAGTTTTCTTGTATTATAGTTTAAAAAATTTTTCAGCATGGCTGACCGTTCACAACTCTAGCTTTGCCACCTTTGAAAAGCAGGTCTTTATGGATATTATCTTTTATTTGTTAATGGATGTATGGTTCATATAATATGTACACAATAAACAACTGAGCACCACAAAAGATGGTAAGATAGACAAGAAGTTATGAGATTGAATGGTTTTCTTTCACATTGCCACATGTAATTATGGACCTTATTTTTATTTAAGTCCCCTTAATGTTGCTCTTGTACTATTAAAAAGGGTTGAGAGTTTATGAGAATCTGGCCACAGATGTGTCATGTCATCCAGGGAAAAAACGTATTTGATTTCCACAACATTTAGCATATTTTTAACATGGCTATTGAAGACATAGCAAGTCTCCCTCTCTTGCATCCAAACATGAATCTAGGAAAATGAGGTGGAAGAAATTTTCTTAAAATGGAAGTAAGTGCATAACTTCTATATCAGTAGTGCAAATAAAGCTTTAATATATAGGCAAGGCATAAATCCAGCCATGCATACACTGTATGGAAGCAGCCCAAACTGGCAAAAACATTGACTTTCCAGTGAAAAATCAGAACCAGAGAACTAATGTCTAGAAATGTTTTAAAAAAAAAGGATTTTCTAGTCAGAGCTGCCATCTGGATCCACATGGGGACTGTAACCAAGATGGTTCTTGTACCTGTGTCAGGCTAAACTATGAGTCCCATGAGGCACTATCTTTGCCCATTTTGCTGACTTACAGTGATGCATCCTGGGAGATGTAGTGTAAGGAACCACAAATTCAGTTCCCACATGGTACCTGTGGCAGCATTTCCTAATATTCATTTTTGCAGATTTTTCCCAAAGTCTTTTGATTTGACACACAAAAACATTTTTATTTTTAAAATTTAAAAAAAAATTGGGAGAGGGCTGGAGTTGAAAGTTACTATTTTGAGAAACTGATACTACCACAACAATACATGCATCTCTTGAAAGAAAATTGGTAAAAATCATGAAAAATCAACCCGATTGTGACAGAAATCTAATGCGAGCTTTGAGTAGGAAGCAGGCTGCCATTTCAGAAAGGGCTTTCTTCTTTCTTATATAGTAGTGGTTCCTAACGTTGGGGTTGCGACCCCATTAGGGGTTGCAACAATAGAAAATGGGATCACAAAAACACTCTAAAGTGTCAACCAATCATGATAATAATCATAGAAAGAAGCAGGGAAGAGCTCAGCTCAGCCTGCAAGGGGCTGCTTGGAGTGAGGGGAGTGAAAGAAGGGCATTCAGGCAGGGGGAGGTGCATGCATGTGAGTACGCATACATGCACGTGGCAGCCAAGCAGCATAGAGAACAGTTCCCACAGCTCCCTTCTGGTAAGACTATGCGGTAGAGGGAAGATTGAGGCACCCATGGTGAGGGAGGGAGGGAGGGAGTAGGGCAGAGATGAGGCCAGGAGCACTGCCCAGCCAGGCCATGCTGGGGTCCAGGGCTGGGGAGGGAATGCAGGGCCCAGTTGGGGGTAATGGAGCAGGATGGGGTAATGGGTGGCTTGACTGGGACGCAGTAAGGGAGGTGGTTCGCTGATGATGGATGTAGTCTCAGAGAGGAAGTAATGGCGGGGGAGCACTGTGCATCCTAGATTTTGCATGAGACTGGGGTAGATGCAGGCTGCCCACTGCAGGCTCAGGGCTCCCCAGTCTGCTGCCCTCCCACCTGCTGGGCTGCAGAGGCCCCTGGGTAGAGGGTGGCAGGGAGCAGAACCTCTAGGCTACAGCAGTCAGCCCATATCCTCCCCACCTCAACATGCCACCCGCAGGGGGAGGGGGCATTGATTGTGTCTGCATCACTTTGGGGTCACAAAAAATGTCCAGTGTTTAAATGGCGTCATGCTGAGGAAAAGGTTGGGAAGCACAGATATACAGTATTATAGGTATGACCCAAACATGGAGAGCTGGAGTCCAAGAGCCAAGGTTCATAAGCTGGAGAGTCCAGAGTATACACATTAGGCAGAATCGCTGACAGGAACTGGAAACCGGGAGCTAGGTAGAGGTGCAGGTAGGAATTAGATGAGGGGGAAGGGAATCAAGAATCAGTCTTGGAGACAGGAAATTAAAGTAAGGAACTAGCAGCAGCCACACCCAAGCATTTTAAGTGGTCCCAGGAGTTAGGGAGGCCTTCAGACAGCCAGTAGCTGGCAGCTAGCTCCACCCAGGAAATCAGAGCCAGCTGTGGGCTGCCTTGTCTGCTGGCCACCCTAACTCCTGACATGCAGGAACAAAGATATGTGTTTAAAATATACTTGGGGAAAAAGAGAGTAATAAACATCACACCTGTAGAGATCAAAAAATGTTCATAAAAATAGATTATAATGAAAGAGAAACTGAAGTTATCCCCAAAAATAAGTATGTCATTGAAAGGGCTATAATGTTATGGAGAAATTTGCCACCAAGAACAAAACAGAAATTTGAGTTCAGTAGTGAATATCAAAATATTTACTGGTTTGATTTTTCAGTGGCAATAAAAACTGATGAGATATAATGATGCCTAAAGACTAAGCTGTTCCTTTGTGTATTTGGATGCACATTAATGAGGACTTCAGGTCCTTTTCAATCTCTCCAGTCTCCCTGCCAAAACCAGAGTTATTTCAGCCTTGATTGTGGAACTTCAGTACACAGATGATTGTGCTGTCATTACCCATACTGAGGAGGACCTACAAACAGCCCTTAACTTCTTCTCTCAGGGCGTACCAGTGCCTGGGACTGACCCTTAACATTGGAAAAACAAAGTTGCTTCATCAGCCTGCTCCAGGCCAGTCAACTCCCCACCTTCCTCCCCTCCCCAGCAAGGATCCTCATTAACAGACAGTAGCTGGAGGATGTGGAACACTTTGCATACCTCAGCAGCCACCTCTCAAAGAAGGCCAAGGTTGATGAGGAGATTCAGTACAGGATCCGATGTGCCAGCTCTGCCTTCAGAAGACTGAATCACCCTGTATTCAATGATTACATCAGGACTTGAACAAACCTCTTACTACATAATGCGGTGGTAATTCTAACTCTTCTCTATGTCTGTGAATCTTAGATGACCTACAGGGACCACCTGAAAAGCCTGAAAAGCATCACCAGCATTGCCTCAAGAAGATCCTGGGCATAAAGTGTGAGAATCATCACACAAATGCCAGTATCCTCACCGATACTAACACCACCAGTATGGAAGCATTACTGATTCAGCATCAATTGCAGTGGACAGGGCATTGTGGGTGCATGTCTGATGTATGTACAGGCAACCCTCACCATCTGTGGAGGATATGTTCTCGCATCCCCCACAAGTGGCAACATCCACAAATAAGGTACTGTGTGCAAGAGTTGGGGGGAGGGGGAGAAGGACACAGTTGCTCTGTGGTCTGACCCTGCCTTTAACCAACACCTGTGGTGTTTGCCAGAGAGTCTGAAGATCTAGGATCAGCCTTCATAGCCATCTACAACCCTTTACTGATGAACATGGACTTCAGTTAACAGCAAACATTCACAAACAATCCACCCAAATTCCTGAACCCACTCCATATCTGTACATTTTAGCTGTTCTTCTCTGACTATAGAATTCAAATATCTCTCACTAAAATCTCATGTGCTCATCAACATTCTTGTTAATGTCTATAGTAGATTGATAGTTGCTACCTACATGACCACCAACTCCATTTCTCTATCTAATTTCTTCTGATGAACCAGCAGCAACAGCATCTTGCTTCCTACACACAATGTCATGGGGCTACACAAGATGATCTCATGAGGTTCCCTCCACCAGTACTTTCCTAAGATCTTATTGTTCCAGGCAGCTTTTCACCAACAAAATAAGTAACAACATTACATTAACCAAAAGATTAAAGGCTTATTTTAAATCTTTGTTACATTTCTTTCCAGCCTTCTAAAGTTGTTATTCACTTATTTGGGTCGGACTGTAAAATCTTTACTCCCACTATTGAGTAGACGGTTTTATGAATATTCCCAAGGGTGGATTTGGGGTGGGGTGGGGGGTGATGCAGTTGCAATCCTGTTTGATTCCTGCTCCATCCATCCTTTGAAACCAACTACCTGGGAGGGGTAGCAGAATTTCTGTTCAAACAGTGCAAAGGGAGTCAATTGACTTCATGGCTCATTATAATCTATCTAACCTTTGCTAATCTCTCTTCAATCCACAGGTGTTAACAACCTCCTTTAATGGTCTTGATGTTTGGTTAATCAATTCTTCCAATGCCTCTGCCTCAAGGAGTATTTCCACAACCAAAAAGAATCCACTTCCAGCAACACTTTAGCCTTTGACAACATCAAGGAAAAGATCAATCCCCAAAAAACAAAACAAAAAAAATCAGGTTGTACACCTCACAGTGGATGAAATTCAAACCTTGACTGCTTTAGGGAAAGAATGAATAATGAAATAATAACACGTGCCACCATAACAACCTCTCCCTCTCAGAGAGAAGGGCCATAGAATCCCTAAGATATAACAATCAAATTGTAATAAAACCAGTAGATAAAGGAGCTATAGTTATCCTTAACCATGAAAACTACATAAAAGAAGCCAACAGACAATTATCTGACACCACCTACTACAAAAAACTAGAGGATTATCCCACTCTTCTTTTCACCTTGAAACTCAAAACTACTATTAAATCATTTCCATCAGAACTATAAGAAAAATTATAAAACTTGATCCCCTCACTACCCAACCCACAGGCTTTTTGCACGCTCCCTAAAATCCACAAACAAGGGGATCCTGTAGACCTGTCATATGTAACCACAGAAACCTCAGAGGAAATATCAGGTTTCATCAAATCAGTCCTAAATCCTCTTGTCATCCAAAGAGTAAGTTTTGTCCAAGACACAACAGATTTTCTACAAAAACTTAAAAACATAGACCACCTTCCCAACAACACCCTCCTAGCCACCATAGATGTTACCAGCCTATATAGCAACATCCTGCACCAGGATGACATTCAAGCCTGCTTCTATATCTACAAGAGCAAGATTACAACTCGGAGTACAGACATAAAGATATTACTGAGCCTATACACTTCATTCTCACACACAACAGCTTCACTTTCAATAACCAGCACTTCCTCCAGAGCATAGGTACAGCTATAGGCACCAAAATGGCCCTACAGTAGGCCAACCTTTTCATAAGCCACCTGGAAAAAAAATTCCTTAAAGATTACACCACCAAACCATGAAATACTTATGATATATCCATGACATGTTCCTCATTTGGACTGAAAACTTGCAATCTCTGATTGATTTCCATCAAAAATTCAACAAGCATCACCCATCCATCAGACTCTCTCTGGAATACTCCAACACTAACATTTATTTTTTTTAGAAATGACAGTCACTAACCAGAATGGTAAAATACAGACCACCATATACAAAAAACCTACAGATCAACATACATATCTGCACAGAACCAGCAATCACCCTAAACACACAAAGAAAACTGTAATATACAGCCACGCCCTCCAATACCACTGAATTTGCACTGAGGAGAACACCTGTGATCATCACCTCAAAAATCTCAAGAGGGCCTTCACTCAACAAGGACACTCCTCCAGAGAGATAGATCACGCTTTTGAAAAAGCCACCTGGATACCACCTGAAGAACTGGTGCAATACAGAAGAAAACCTCTATCAATCGCACACCACTCGTTATGACATATCATTCCTCCCTGGAACCTATACAGAAAATCTTCAAACAGTTGCAACCCATACTAGGAGACCCAATTCTTAATGAGATCTTCCTAGAACAACCCATCCTAGCTTTCAATCAAACACTGAACCTCATCAACCTCAGCAGCAGAAGCAAACTTCCTATGTCCCAAAATGGATGGATGGATCTGAATGGATCCTTACACTGAATGGATCCAGACCATGCCATGACAAGAAATGCAAAATGTACCAACACATTTCCACCACCCCCCACAATAACTCAAAGATGAGCCTGTGAACTTCACTTCACCAACCTACTGGATACACAAAATCATGGGCTAAATATAGACATTGGATTTATGACACATTTTAACATGCCTAACATCTGACTCCCCAGGTAAATCCTCCACTTTTTACCTGCTATATTCACTCCCTTCTCCCCCTCCCTACTCCTTCTCTCATCCATTGACTATAACTACATTCATTCCCCTTCCCCCCACTGTCCAACTGTCTTGCAACTATTGACCACCTCAATTTACATTTTAACTGTCTGGCTTTCTCTGCATATGTACTGGCCTCTGTCTACTTTACTACTCCATCCAGGAAGAGCACAGACCATCTGCAGATGCTTCCTCTGCCTGATGAAGGGTAATTGTACCTGAAAGCTTGCAAAGAAGAATTTTTCCAAATATTTCAATCTAATAAAAGATACCAGATTTACCCAAAGAACCTTGTCTGCTTAGAGGAGCACAGCTATGACCTACAACGTTGTATCCTTTCTTCTGAAATTTTGCTATTTGTTAGCTATTCCTATTAATAGCTCTCTTGTATTTCAGAGTCCTGAGACTGGTTTTACCTCTAGCTAAAAACTTTAACTCAGGTGTGGTAATATTAACTCAGGGAAACATTAACTCAGGTGTGAAAATGACTGAAAATGATCCACTGTGCTGGATACACTGTCAACATGCTCAAGAAGATGGGATTTTGATTTACAAACCTTAAGAAGAGACGAGCATTTAAATATAATAACAAGACTAATAAAATAATTTATTGTGACTACTTTTGCCTATTTTTTTAAACTTCAAATATAAAATCTAGTCACAATCCCATAGTTATATTTCTCTTTCCTTGGATTTTAAATTTAAAAATATAGATTCATAGATTCATTGATGTTTGGGTCAGAAGGGACCTTAGCAGATCATCGAGTCCGACCCTCTGCCCTGGGCAGGAAAGGGTGCTAGGGTCAGACAACCTCATTCAGGTGTATGTCCAGCCTCCTTTTAAAGACCCCCAAGGTAAAGGTCAGCACCACCTCCCTTGGAAGCCCATTCCATGTTCTGGCAACCCTTATTGTAAAGAAATTCTTCCTGATGTCCAACCTAAATCTGTTCTCCATTAGTTTGTGGCTGTTGTTTTTGTAGTTACTTCAAAGGGTGCCCTGGTAAACAAAGCATCTCCTATTCTTTGCTGCCCTCCTCTGATGAATTTATAGGTGGCCACAAAATCACCTCTCAGCTTTCAATTGAGGCTGAAGAGATCCAGGGCCCTTAATCTCTCCTCATAGGGCTTTGCCTGCAGGCCCCTAACCATACCAGCGGCCCTCCTCTGAACCCTTTTGAGGTTGTCCAAATCCCTCTTGAAGTGTGGCACCCAAAACTGGACACAGTACTGCAACTGCGGCCTGATGAAGGCTGCATAGAGGGAAAGTATCACCTCCCTGGACCTATCTGTCATGCACTTGCCAATGCATGATGTCCTGGAGACCGGGGTGACACAAGAAACTCACCTGCAGCAGGAGACGACACGCCGGCGAAACCCACATGGCTCGTGAGCTGGCTCTTTATACAGCTGCGGCCGGCCGGTGATGTCAGCACCAGAGGCCGGCCGGTGAAGATAAAAGCAGCGGCGGCTGTAATGGAAGGGGTGGATGGACCCAAAGAGGGAGATCCATCAACAATGGAAGAGGAGTGGGAAGCCCTGCGGCGTCCAGGGAAAGACGAGGAGCCGGAGCAGGAGGAGCCAGAGAGAGGGAACCGGCAACAGCTCCCAGGAGCCGGCAGCAGACGGACAGCGTCTGGACGAGATGGCGGGGAGAAGGAGGTGCCGCAGAGGACCCACGGGAACCAGGTGCATGCTGGGTGCGGCAGGGTGGCAAGGATCCTGAGGGAGGAGTTCGATCGAGGTGGGGTCGCCGCAAGAACCACGGGTGCCTGGGTCTATTAGAGACAAAAGTCCTAGGGACTGAGGGTCCAGAGTCAAATCTGTAACCATAAAAGCTCAACCCTTTAGGTACAAGGGATAGGGGTAGGGAAAGACTGCAGACGGGCAAGAGGAGCCCCATACCTCCTCCTCAGGGTCCGCTCCTGAAGGTGGCATGAGGCCAGGGTGCAGGGGTGGTTGGAGCCCCATGTACATCCGCCGGGTCGGACCCGGGCAACGAGGGACTCGCTAGATGGCCCCCCATTGACAGTACACCAAGACGTGGCAGGCGAGAGCGGGGGCGGTGAGGTGGTGAAAGAACACCCGCATTGCCCTCAAGGGTCCTGGGGCGGGGCTACATCAAAAGGGTGGTGCCCTCAGGAGTGAATACAGCCCAGTGGGCACAGTACCTGGTGCATTGTCCAGGAAACATGGTTTGGGACACCAGAGATGCAGGCATCTGAAATGGGTCCTGCCGATTTGATCGCCAAGAATCTGCAGGCCTTAACTCAAATCATGGGGTTGCAACAGAGGTGGCTAGCCCAGCAGGGCTCAGCAACCTTGGGGATGCCGAAGATGTCAGCGGAGGATGACCCCGAGGCCTTTATAGAGGTGTTTGAGCGGCACACCATAGCGATGGGTTTGGATAAACGGCTGTGGGCGAGCCAACTGAGAGCACTGCTAGTAGGCAAGGCCCAGGTGGCGTATAGGTCCCTAAATCGGGAAGAGGTCCAAGATTATGGGGCAATGAAGGCGGCGATATTGTACTGCCTGGAGTTAAGCCCAGAACACTTCCGGCAGCTCTTCTGAGCTCGTAAGATGCCTGAGGAAAGGAGGCCACGGGTACTCCTCCAAAGGCTACATAATCTGTTTGGGAAGTGGGTCAACTTGTCAGCATGTACGATGGCGACTCTGGTGGACAAGATCATCCTGGAGCAGTTTGTAAATGATTTGGAAGGCCAAGCCCAACAGTGGGTCAGGCAACATGCTCCAGCGACATGTGAAGAAGCTTTAAAAGTGGTAGAGGTCTTTGCGGCCTCTAAGTGGTTCTACCCATGGGAAGGGAGAGGAATCCCAAGAGCGGTGTCGGTATCGAGGGAAACCGAGCATCAGAAGATGGGGTATTGGCCCCAAACCAGGACATGGTGTGCTATCATTGCGGGAAAGGGGGCCACTGTGCCCGAGAATGTCCCGGGTGCGGTTGGGGAAAAGGCAATACTGTGAATACATCCAAGAGGACGAGGGAATTCCCCAGAGATTGGGATGGTGGGGAGCCGATGGATTGTAGCTTTGGGGCAGCAAATGAGAGCCCAGTGTGGGAGCGCCCTGTAGTACAGGCGTGGGTAGAGGGCAGACCGGTGTGAGCCATATTAGATTCGGCCTGTGCCCAGTTGGTGATTCAAGCAGAACTGTGGTCTGGAGATGGTGTTGGACAGGAGGACTCAGTGAGGGTGTCCTGTCTTCATGGCGACACCCAAGTCCTGCGCCGCGTTAAGGCTCGGGTGAAGGTAATGGAGCATCAATAGAGTTGGTGGTTGGATTAGCACCACGCCTTGCATATGAGATGCTGCTGGGGTGAGGTTGGGCCCCTTTGTATGAGGTACTAGATAGGGTACGAGACATAGAGGTGGCACAACGGAAGTGGAAGTATCGGGAAAGTTGGCTCGGAGATGTAGGTGGCCCGGCCGAATTGACGGAGGAAGAGGAATGTTCCTGGGAAGGATGGAGAGATAGCATCAGTGGACCTCAGTTCCGAGAAGCCCAGAGAGAAGATCCGGAGGTGCAGGAACTGTGGAACAGGGCGACGGATGGGGACCGACAAGCATCGACGATGGCAGGTGCCGCAAGCTCCTTTGAGGTGAGACATCATCTTCTCTATCGGATAACCTCAAGTAGAGGGGGATGGGAAGCAGAGAGTCCAGCTGGTGGTACCGTGAGAGTGTAGACAGGCCGTGTGGCGTATGGCCCATGCCACGCCCATGGGGGGGGGGGCACCTGAGTCGGGAGCGGACCATAGATAAAAATCACTCGGTGGTTCTATTGGCCTAAACTGGGGGGGTGATATCACGCAGCATTGCGCTGAATGCCCTGTGTGCCAGAAAACCTGAGAGGATAGACCTCCCCGGGCCCCGCTTCAACCCAAGCCCATCATAGATCAGCCCTTCTCTCAAATAGCAATGGACATGGTGGGACCCTTACCGTGGAGCAGCAATGGCTACCAATTTAGCCTAGTCTTCGTAGATTATGCTACTCGGTACCCAGATGCCATACCTCTAAAGTCAGTGACAGCGCCGCGAATTGCGGAGGAACTAGTGAAATGGATAGCCCGCATGGGGATCCCACAAGACATCCTCATGGATCAAGGGTGGAATTTTATGTCGGGGGTGTTGCGAGGGGTCTGTCGGATGTTACGGATCTGCCAGCTCAAGATATCTGTGTACCACCCTCAAACAAATGGGTTAGTCGAGCGACTAAACGGGACGATGAAGAGAGTGCTGCGGTGGTGCATCCAAGGGGACCCCCGCCATTGGGATTTGTTGCTACCACTGGTTCTATTTGTACTACGGGATGCCCCATCAGAGTCGTTAGGACTCCCCATTTGAGTTGGTGTTGGGGCATCAGCCCCGGGGTCTCCTGCAGATCCTTAGGGTAGAATGGGAGCAGGGGCCGGAGACCGTCCCCGAGTGGTCAAAATATCAGCAAGCATTTCAACAACGAGTGCAGGTGGCATGAGAATTCATGGTAGGGAACCTGAAACAAGCTCAACAGCAAAAAGCCCGGTATGATACGGATGGGTCCCTACGACTCTGTATAGACTTTCGCAAATTAAACAGTGTAGCAACGTTCGATGCCTTCCCCATTCCGCGAGTAATTGCGTTAGTGGAACGGATCGGAGCGGCTTGGTATATCACTACCTTAGACTTAGCCAAGGGATATTGGCAAATTCCCCTGAGACCTTGTGACTGCCCCAAGACTGCTTTTAGGACCCCATGTTGACTGTACGAGTTCATAAAAATGCCATTCGGGTTGCATGGTGCGGCAGCCACATTCCAAAGGCTAATGGAACAACTCTTGGTGCCCCATGAACGATATGCAGCAGCGTATATCGATGATATAGTCATCTTCACCCGGATGTGAGACCAGCACATGCAAGCTCTATGGGCGGTCCTGCAGGAACTGGAGGAGGCGGGCCTGACAGCGACATCCTGAAAGTGTGCAATCACCCACAGATATACAAAGTACCTGGGGTTTCTTGTAGGACAGGGGACCATTCGACCATTACAGGACAAAGTCCAGGCCATTCGTTCCTTCCAAGCTCCCCAAACTATGAGACAGCTGCGGTCCTTCCTAGGGCTAGTGAACTATTACTAGAGGTTTGTTCCCAAATTTGCAGAAGTATCTGCACCTCTGTCGGCATCCGGACGAGACGGTGGGGAGAAGGAGGCACCGCAGAGGACCCACAGGAACCAGGTGCACGCTGGGCGCGGCAGGGTGGCAAGGATCCCAAGGGAGGAGCTTGATCAGGGCGGGGTCACCACTGGCACCACGGAGTAGGGAAAGGCTGCAGATGGACAAGAGGAGCCACGTACCTCCTCCTCAGGGTCCGCTCCTGAAGGTGGCATGAGGCCGGAGTGCAGGGCTGGTTGGAGCCCCATGTATATCCGCCGGGTCGGACCCAGGAAACGAGGGACTTGCTAGACGGCCCCCCCATTGATGGTACACAAAGATGTGGCAGGCGAGAGCGGGGGCGGTGAGGTGGTGAAAGAACACCCGCATTGCCCTCAAGGGTCCTGGGGCGGGGCGACATCAAAAGGGTGGTGCCCTCAGGAGTGAATACAGCCCAGCGGGCACACATGATAAAGTGTAGTTAGTTTTACTGATCACTTTGTAACATTGACGACTCATGTTCATCTTGGTATCAACAATGACTCCAAGATTGCTTTCCACTGCTGTGCTGCTGACAATGTCCTCCCCCAGCCTGCCAGTGTGCTGGTGATTCCTTCTCCTTAGATGCAGCACCTTGCATTTGTCCTTGTTGAACTGCATCCTATTCTGTTCTGCCCACTTTTCCAACTTATCCAGATCTGCCTGGATTTGTTCCCTACATTCTAGCATGTTAACTTTACCCCTATAGGGCTAGGCCTCTACCACTTCAGTTTGTAGTTTCTCTTTAACTGGATAAAAATGTGTGCTATGCTATCTGTGTTATCTGTGATGATGCACCACTCTATCTGCAACCCCTTTTTCAAAATCCTAGATCTCCCCAAGAGTATTTCTATGGAAGCTAATTGGAATGGTATTACAATAAGTGACTGTTTAGTGTTGGTAAAGGTACTAAAGGTTGGATTTTATATATATGGACTAAGTATTTAACAAAATTTTCCTCCTTTTATTTAACAAAATATTCTGAGACAATTTGTATTTCTTTAATTCATCATAACACAGTATATGGCTTCTGCTGTTACACCTTGAGTATCTTATTTCCAATGAAATATATTAAGAGACTACTTATTGAGTATGAAAATAGCAACATTTTCATATTATGGATCTAAGTACATAAGATAGTTAATGCTATATGTTATGTAGATGTACAATAATACAGTAAATTACTGCCCCCCTCCAAAGCTATTAAATACAGAAGCCAGGCAACATATTAAGTTTCACAACTGTAGCCCATTTACATTTGAAAATTCTGTAAGCCATTGGGGATCCAGTCCTGCATGATGCTATGTGCTATTGAGCATTCTCAACTTCTTTCTTCTTTTATAGGACCTGAGTGTGCTCAGCACTTCTTGGGAGGGTCCCAGTACCTTGCAGTATTGAATCTCAAATGAGAAACTCATTAAAAACAAGTAAAGAACTGTAGATATTTTCACAGACCCAAGGCCTCAAAACAATAAAGGAAGATAACTGTACATCCACAGTATTCAAAACCTTTTGTATACAATGAAAGCCAGGAATTAGATTAGAAATCCAATAACAGAGGAACACATATTAAAGAGAATTTCCAGCTCTGTCTTGCAGCAAAAGAAAGCTTTTTTTGATAGTCCAATGTTTGGCTTTTAGCCCCCAAAATCTGGAAAAATAGTAACCCCTTTAATCAGTTAAAATATGAGAATGAGATACAGATGGCACTACCAACTATCCATTTCCATGGGCACAACATGGCTTTCAGGGCCTAACACAGAATATTATTTAGTAAACTCCCTGTTAAAAACTCCCCTTTCAAGGTCTTTACAAATATGAGCTGCAAATCCAAGCCAGTCCCAATACTTGCAATATGTAAAATAAGCAGGACCACAGCTATTTCACATAGTGCTTATAGGAGAGGCTATACTATATTTGCACTGTTAAAAGTTCACCACAATGCACCACAGACAGGCAAAGCAAGCCCAGAACACAGGATATGTATTGCTGCTCTTTTATGCAGAGCGCGTGATGTCACAATACAGAGAAGGATGTAGGAAGCCTGTATTTCCATTTTGACAACTATTGTTTTTAAGAGTAACCTTAAAGCTTCCTGATTTTCTAACAACTGCTTTGTGTTTGTTTTTAATTAGATTGTCTCTCATGACTGATAAGAATGTGCATCATCTTAATCAACTTAATCAAATCTTTTGTCTGGAAAAGAACTGATCTTGAATGCCAGACCTATCATTGAACTTCAGAGACCTATGTACTTGAATCTGGTAGTTTTCTAGAGGAGCCATATATATGCATTTTTCTTAGTTTGTGTGTGTGTGCATGCACCAGACTTAAAATCCATACATTTGTACTGGAATATAATATACAGTGCTCTTTCCTGCCAAGGCAGGGGGTCGGACTAGATGATCTACCTACGTCCCTTCCGACTCTAGCTACTATGAAACTATGAAACTATATGTTATAGGTGCTGAGGAGATATATAGAGTGGTAGTATCTTCCTACTGCACCTTGGGTAGCTTTGGAGCAGCTCCATGCACAATACACCAATCCGATGGCTGAAACAGCCAAATAGACAGAAGCTATAAGCCTCTTCCCTCCATCTTACACCCCATCCCCTGTCTGCCACTCCTCTTTTGTCCCAGAGTTTTGACTCAAATCAGTCCATCAGGACCACCTCAAAGGAGATGCATGTTTACAGCCTAACTTCCAGCACCGGTTAGAGTGGGATAAGAAAGCTGCTGAAAAATATATGAAGTTAACTATGCCTTCGTCTCTAACCATGGACTCTGGCCCTGAATCTTTTCCTCTTGATGATTGTCTTCTGCTTTGAGACAAGTATACTCTGGTGCTAACGCCCAAAAAGTATGCAGATATATTTGAAAATAGCACCTGCAGATTTTTTCCATGTATACAAACTTCATTAAGGCTGAAATGTCTTTGGGTAGGGACAGTCTTTTTGACCTGTGTTCATACAGCACTTAGCACATGGGGTACTGATCTATCAGAGACTCCTACATAATGCTACAATACAAATACAGATGAAAACTAAGAATTCTTGCAAAAATATGGTAGGTTACTAAGTTACTAATAATTATAATTTTCTCAGTCAGCCACAACATGAATCAACAAGATCTGTAAATGGTAAAATAGGAATAATAGTTACAGTAGGAAGCCTGCTTATTGCCTCAATTAGTAGCTTTAAGTTCAAACTTCATTTATGTCATGCTTCTAAATCCCTTCAGAATTGGTTGCTATCAGCAGCTAATAGTTAGTTTTTTAGTTAGGGCCTCATGTTCATTATGCTAATGAATGATTTGGTCAGGATTAATACCATTAAACATTGTGATTATGGATCAGAATAACAAGAATGTGGGTTTGAAGATATTGAACATGGAGTGTATTTTTAAGAAATGA
This sequence comes from Crocodylus porosus, assembly GCF_001723895.1. Classification (NCBI taxonomy): domain Eukaryota; kingdom Metazoa; phylum Chordata; order Crocodylia; family Crocodylidae; genus Crocodylus; species Crocodylus porosus. The sequence goes on along the minus strand of NW_017728906.1, from coordinate 176,928,682 downwards.
TAAGAACGTGAGCCAAAATGACAAACCTAACGTACACAAATATCTGTGATATATCATTAACTAAAGTTTTTTCACTGCAACAAAAGCTTTGGTATAAAACTGTGGACAGATTCATAAAAAAAATTAGGCACCCAGCTGCTAATAGAGAGAGAGAAAGAGAGCGATAGAGAGAAATGGACTGATTCCCCATGGTGAAAATTCACCTTTTTCTTTCAGCTTCTACAAGGAGCATGCGTTTATCATCCATCCATCTGTCCTTGGAGTGAAGAATGTGCTACACTTCAGAGTGGGGTGGGTTTCCTTGGTACAGTTCACCTTTCTAGTGAATTACTCCTCATACTTTTTCCCAGTGTTAAATAACCATTTTAGACCTTATTCTCCACAAAAGTTGGGCTGTGCTTAGGCTTTGGCTGCATACAAATGATATTTTTTTTGAAAAAGTTTCAGTTAAATGTATAACAACCCCTCAATTTGGCCACAGATCTACCAAGACATAGGCACTTCTATCAGTAGAACTTATTTGTACAGAGGTGGGAGATAACACTTTTTGGTCTAAAATACCTCTCACAATATACTGTGGAAGCAAAGGTAATACAACTTTAATAATATGGGTTAAATAAACATACTTCTAAACAAAATAACTTGAATGTTGCAAAAGCTATTTATAAACCATGCTCCAGACATTCTGGAGAGTGGTACTGTAGGGAACAAGCTGACGACCTTGAATGAAAACCACTCAGCCCTACTGCAACTTATTCTAATATCATAAGGTTTCATAGGCTACAACATGGCCTTGCTGGCCTGAAGAATCCTATGCACCATATGTACATATTTCATGTTTCAGTCATGTCTGTGACCATTAATTATTTGTAGCAGGTACCTTTTCTACCATGCTACACAGTATTTTTCTACTCCCTGATATGACGACTGGACTTCTATAAAGCACAGATGGGGAAATTACAAAAACTTGAATGCACTGGCACCAAAATTTGTGCCAGTACAGTTTCTGGAACATTTCCGAGACTAATAGCACATTTAAAGAGACTTAAAAATACTTATATAAGTGGTAGCCTGTGTAAAACATCACTGTAAGAAGTGATTTTCTCCTTCTTTAAGAAGGATGTTTGCAAATACTCTGATACAGGATTCCCTGGGTGCTAATATACCTCTATGTTTGCTATGATATGATAATAATTGTTAAAAGTATACCATTCCCAGACTTCAGCAGAGATCATCTTTATGACTTCAACAGTTATTTTCAGTACAGTATATTATTGGTTAGTCTGTGAAAAAGGAAATCAAAGGGTTTCAGAAAGTTTAAAAATTATCTGTGACAGATTCTGATTAGATGATAAATGGCTTTGCAGAAAAGTACATGTTCTCCCAATGGAATAAAAATGGAAATTGTATACACAAAATGAGCTTCTGACTTTTGAAAGTAAAGATTTCCCTCCTTAAATTATCACTTCCAAAAGCACGACATGAAATCATTTAATATCTGCAAATATCTTACCCATTTTAGCTGCCTGTTGTATCATCTCTCTCTAGAGCACTTTCTTGAAATCAAGATCTAAGAATCATGCATCATGACATATCTGCCAGGCTTTCTCCCCAAAACATCAGAATATTAACAGGAAGGGTAAAGGCAGCATTATTGTGCCTCTGCTACACATTTTCACATCTTATCTCAGCCTGACCTTAAGCTGAACTTGAAGCCTGCATTCAATATAGATTGGGTTTGTCCTAGCTTGGCTGCTTCTTGGATTTACTCAGGGTGATGTGCTGCATTATTGATACCTTTTGCCTTTCTGCTATAATTGCAGGCCAAAAATGTCAAGCTAGGGTATCTAAAATGAAGGTCCTAGACCAAAAATAAAAGTGGCCTAATTTTTAGAGTTTCTGAAAATATAAATCAGAAACGTAAATAACGTTAGAGTCAAGGGGAGTAGAGTCTGCTCAGCCCATTTGAAAATCCAATTATGTTTGGAGGTCTAAAATGAAGTAAGCATTGCATTTTGATAATTCATCCTTGGTTCGTAACTGTATAGCTATGATAAGACCAAGAAGCAAGCAGGGGTCTGATGGGGCAGTGAGGTCAAAAGCAGAATTCAATATTTTAAGTGAGTAGCACATTTAAAAAAAAATTCATCATTTTTGAGGGAGCAAATTCAGGTTAAGTTTCACAATTTGGTTTGAGCAAAAACTAGGCAAAGAAACTAAACCATTCGTTCCAACATTTTCTCAGTCAAACTTGACTTTTCGTTTGGAAAGCTGAACTTCCTAAATTTTGAAAAGGCATAAACAGGAGTTAAACTCCTTTCATTTTGTGCCATCAGAGACGAACAAAACATTCTGTTTCATGTTATCTCAAATCAACTGTTTTTTCCAGTTCAGCTACTGGGCCAAAAGTTCTGTTATTTGCCTCTTTCTAGTCAGAATTTGCTCCATGATTAGAAGCAAATATGATGGTTCAAGCCTAACTGCACCTCTCTCTGTTCTTTTAATGTCTCTCCATTCACACCCATAGTGCTCCGGCCTCACTTCTCTTGGTTTGGAATTATACAATTTCCTCTCTCACACTGGCCCCAATCCACATATCAACTTGTAAATCTGAGTGCATTGAAGTGCTTGATTCCTCATTCCCCTCTGAGAGACGGTGACCAATAACTTTCAGTGCCCAGCATAGCCTTCATAAAACTAGGCATGGTTTTCATGTCTTAGAGGAAAATGCATTTCAGAGAAATGAAGTCATCTAACAAAAAAGTATGTTTCCATTTCCACCCCTCCCCCCACCATCTGCAACCAATTGCTGAATAGGTGAGGGGGCCCCCTCATGGCTGATCGTTGATCAGCGGGGAGTCCCCTGGTGGCCAATCGCCGAGCCTGGAAATGCCAGTGGTGAAGCCGGAAGTGGTGCAGGGGTCCAAGGATCCCTAGAGAGCTCAGCTGGCACCCCCCTCCCCCTGGTCAGCACCTCAGGGCATGTCCCCCCATCACTATACTACTGATCAGCTGCAGCACATTAGCTATCCCATACAGCCATTTCCTGTGCCTCTATATGCCTCTAGATCAGAAGTCAAACTCCCTTGGTTGTCTGAGTTGGTTTTGAATCACAAGGAGCTTTAGGCGCTACATCCAGACCCATCTCTAGTGGCGGAGCAAACTGGGGCAGCAGTGTTAACTGCCTGAGACACTTGAGTCAGGGAGCCACAGGAATTAATCAGTTGTTACTCACCCCACCACAACCACCACCATCACCACCACCTAACCTCGTCCTCCACAGACTTCCACACTCTGGATTCAGCAGCAGAGCCCCCAGGAACCCCAATGGGCTCGATCCTGCCTGCAGGCCATATCTTTGACACCCCTACTCTAGATACTCCCACAACCCTAATCTTTACCCGGGATAAGGAGCCTAACCTGATAGGTTTCACTATCTTATCAAGACTCTATCATTCCTCCTTACCCTGGACTTTACACAGCAGCCTCAGAGGTTTTTTACATCAAAACTTCTCTCTCACTTCACCCCAGCATGTGTCTTTTAAAACTGTCAGACTCTTTGTTTTCTGTGTGCACAAGCTTGCTTTTCACCCTGCCAAACAAGTCTGCATTCATCAGTGGTTAGATTCTTGTATACTTACTCTTGTAGTTTCCTTTAAAAGTTTACTGCAAAGTGTATAGTCAGATCCACAAAACTCCTCATTATGACCAGAAATCAGTTAAAGGTCTTGTTGTACAGGACACTTAGCATGTTTTATATAGATTATAATAAGCATCGCCATGCTTAGAAATTGGAACATGCTCTGAGCACTCACACAGCAATGCTCAAGTTAGCTCCCCACCCTTCCATATGTGAAAGCCAAACTCCACTTAAAGCTCTCCCCTTATCTATCTTCTACTAAAACTATCAAACCTAAAATTAGAGCTAGTTCAGGGAAAAAAGTTTTTTTCAATAGTAAATGTTAAATGAAACTAAATAAACTTACTTTTCATTTAAATTCACAGTGGAAAGTATCAATTTTTCACTGAAATCATATGATCATAGAAAACTAGAGCTGGAAGGGACCTCAGGAAGTCATCTACAGTGGGTGCAGCCTGGGGGAGGCTCTGCTTGGTGTCTACTT
>NW_017728906.1:176879524-176923828 GCF_001723895.1 Crocodylus porosus | reverse complement strand
CTGTCCCCAGCCCATACTGTTGTATGGGATTGTTCTGTCTTAATAAGACCCCAGCCTATACTGTTGCAGGACTTTGAACATGTCCTTATTGAACTTCATGAGACTTATTTTGGTCCAATCCTCCAATTTCTTCAGGTAACTGAATCCTACCCCTACCCTCCAGCGTATCTACCATCTCCCCAGCTTGGTGTCATCATCAAACTTGTTGAGGGTGCAATCCATCCAATCTCTCAGATTGTTAATGAAGATATTGAATAAAATTGACCCTGAGACTGACCCCGAGGCACTCCATTTGATACCATCTGCCAACTATACATTGTCATTGATTACTACTCTTTCGTCCCAACAATCCATCCAGTTTTTATCCACCTTACAGTCTATTCATCCAATCCATTCCTCCCTAAAACTTAACTAGCATTTTGTCTTTCTGATGTAAAGAAAGACTCAATGACCTTTGAGGAATCCATACATATAATTCCATCTCATTCCAAGAAAATCACAATTTTTTTCCTAAAAAACATTTTGATATAAATTTTTCAACCAGTCCTACCTGGAAGATACTTCCTGGTCATCCATAGGATGGATGCATTTTTTAATGCTTTTAATGCTTTCATGCTCTTCTCCTAAAATTCATTCTTTAGAAATCTTTTCTCAACAGGCCAGTCCTCCTCTCACACTGCAGGAACAGTAGATGTAGCAAAAAATCAATCAAACAAACAGAACAGAAAAGAATATATGTTAATTTAAATGCTATATCAATTTGCAGTTTAGTTTAATTCTTTTCTTAGTCTCCAATCTTGTAATTATCTCTTTAGATGATAAGTGCTGTTGAGGTATGACCTTGTCTGAAATGTTACCTGTGAAACATCTAGCACACTCCACTATATCAATTCTTCTTATTACTTTCAGGATTAAGCCAATGAAGTACTTTATAGTCAAGAAAGTATTTTTTCTGATACTTTCACCATGAGGTGAACTACCTGATTCTCAAATGCAAAATGTATCATTATAAATGCAATTACAGCCTGAGAACTGACTCTATGGAAAAAAAATCCTTGCTTCCTCTTTGTAGCATTATTCTGTGTTGCAGTTGATCTCCATACACAATTTGAGCAGTTTGGGCTAACCCTAGGCATTCACTAGAGTAAGGCATGCTGCAGAGCTGCTTCACACAGGGGAGAAGTGGGGGCACTCCACCTCAACAGAACTCCACCACAAATATATCTCTTTAAGGGGTGCAACCTGATCCTCCTTGGGAGCCTTTGTATTTTAGGGTAGTGAGGAAAAGTCAGAGGTGTAAAAAGATGGTGTGCAAGGTAGCTGCTAGACACAGAAGCCCTGTCCTAGTTACGCCACTGGGAAAGGCCTTCTTTCAGTGGAGCTCTGTTTATTTCACATAGTGGAAGGACAAAACAGTCATTTCACTCCCAGAGTTGAAATTTTATCTAGCTCTCATGAAGGCCCTGATATAACCTATTCTGTGCCATCCAACAAGAATCAGATACTTTCTCAAGTCCTAAAATGACTTTCCTTATTACCAGCATTGTAAATTAAAACTACCTGACCTGGAAACTCTCTAGAGTGTTTTTGTCTTGTCCATCATCAGATAAACTTGGATACTGCACAACCATTGCATTATTTGGGAGAGGAGGGGGCAATCAGGATAACTGTCCTATGCATCAACTTTGGAGGGGTGAAAAAGGCAGCAGAAACCTACGCATTTGCAATTGCAAATGCAGTGACAGCTAGAAGATGCCTCTTCTGCTTTACCTAGATGCCTGACCATGTCCCAGTTGCTGCTGCACAAGCCAGAATGCAGTTCACCCGTTTTCTATTGTGGAGTTGCTTTTGAACTGCTCAGAAAACTTTTTTTTTTCCCAGAAAAGTAAAACCCCTCCCTGCAACAAGGCATCTGAGGTACCTAGCAGCAGGAGCTGTGACCAGCTTTGAGGAACGGATCTTATCCAGATGTCTCTACCCCATCCCATGCTTTTTTTCCTTGTATAATCCTGTCCTTCTAGCACTCTCCCATGGTTCTCACCACAATGCTCTTCAGCATCAAACCAACCCTTTGCTTCCCTTTTCCCAAATGTCCTTAAATATTTTTTAATCTTAGCCATAAACAAGCAAACAAACAAACAAACAAATAAATGAAATATTAGTATGTGTTGGGAGAAGAAGTCAGGGGGAAGACTCTTCCAGTTTAGAAAAACCATTACAATACCTGTGAGATAATATCAGCCTTCCCTTCAAATGGGCAATGATAGACAGAACCCTAGGCTGCATCAATGGGCATATAGTCAGTAATTATTCTTTTCGGGTGAAGAAAAATGTCCCTTCTCTTTATTAGGGCTCACATAATACAGAGGAAGCCTGCTGTTAATGAAAGACATCCTATTACAAGCATATTTCTGGATTTACAATAGGATATACTTCTGTATGCTTACATGACTTATACCAAATGGCTAACAGGTCTGGTTTATTCCACAATGAAGCTTCATTGTTAAACAAAAATCCATCTGATTACAGTGAGTTTATGCACTACTAGCTAGACTCACATTTGAAAACATGACCAAGAATGACAATAGGATGTTCCTCATAACTGCAGAACCAGCCAGTAACTTTTTATTATGATTTTCCTACCTACACATCACAACTTCTATCTTCCACTCTGTTATTAGGAAAGTTGGCACTTACATGGGCCATCCAATCAAGGTAATTTCTCATTTTTATTTTCTAAATGTGAATTCTTGGGGGGTTTGGAAGGGGGGGGCACTCTGCAGTAACAAGGATAAGCTGTTAACATTTGTCCACTCATCTAAAACAAGATGATAATTTTAGTATGCCTCTGGTCAAACTTGGAAACAGTTATTCAAATCATTCATCTAACAGCCTTTTAAAATAGTCTCTTTTATTATTCATTCTTTGAAAAACCACTGAACCATAGCTTCTGTTTACATCAAAATACTATTTGTTCTGTACATTTTGCTTTCCTCTCTCCAGTCATCAGCAACTACCACCTGAAATTAATGTTTCTACCTAAGGATATTTTAAAAACATCATACCAAAAAGTTTTTTTATAAAAAAAAAAAAAGAGAAAGAAAAGCATTATTCAGTAATACTATGAGCTAAATGCATAAACAATGCAATGTTTGAAAAAGTAGAAAAAGTGAAGTGGTTAACAATTAATGATTTTCATGCGTAAATGAAATGAGAGGTGTGTGTGCATGACACATTAAAGTGCGCTAATTTTTTTTGCACCACTTTAATGGTTTTGGTGTGTGCACACCTTGGTGGCATACTGCGCATTAATTCTAGCCACTGTAGGAAATTTGGTGGTGTAATGCACCTTAAATGACTTGGGGGATACAGTAAACTAAAACTCCTTTGAGAAGTTTTAGTTTGCTGCCCCTACAGCTGTGGGGCAAAGCACCAGGCTCTGTGCAGCTCTACAGCTCTGCAAGAAGCCCTGCAGGCAGCCTGGCAGCAGCCTGGGAAAGCAGGCTCCGTGCAAGAAAAGCGGTGAACCTGAATTTTTTTTTCCCCCCTGGAGCCTGCCTGCCTGCCTGAGCTGTGCAGAGGCCCAGTGCTTCCCTCCACAGCTGTGGTGCCCCCTGGGATCACTGGAGTCAGGTGCCTGAGGGCAGGTGCTGCCTGGGGGTGGGGGATGCTGCTGCCACAGGGGAAAGCACCAGCCCCCCACCATAGCCCAGAGACTAGTGCACCTGCCAGCAGCTCCCCCTCCTCTCCCCGCCATCAGAAAAGCAGGTAGAGTGTAGGGTGTGTGCATGACATGGGGGTTTAATCAGCCCTAAATTGAAGCGGTGTCTTTTAAAACCCACTGCTTCAATTTAGGGCTTCCATTTTGTCTGCACACGCCCTTTGATGTTACATTAAGAAAAAAAGAATTATTCAAGCTTTACCTGGAAATAACTGCTGTAACCACCAAACATTTGGTATTTCTTGTAGGCAAAATAAAGGGATGAAATCATGAATTTGTTTTACTTCCTGTGAATCATTGGAGCCTCTTCTATTCATTTACACCTAGGGGAGGTTTGCAGGGGGGTGGCAGTTAGTATCCTCTCATTTTGGGCATCCCAAAAGGAAGCCCAGCAACATAACATCGAAACTCTGAGGTCACTTTTGAAACTAATGCTCTGTATATGAATATGTATACATGTTTATATATATGCATTAGGGCTGTGCAAAATTTCTACGGGTGTTTCATTTCAAAGCTGTTTCGATGTGTTTGAGCTCAGAACAGTGAAATCAAAATGAAACAAAAGTCTTTGAAATGGCTTTGAAATGAAACAAGGGCACTCAAAACCTTTCAAAACTTTTGAAACATTTTGAGTTTGGAAACCGGGCTTGCTTGTAGCTAAACAGAAACTAAGGAGAGGGAGAGGGAGGAGGGGAGAAGGACTGTTCTGCTGAAACCCTGCACACAGATCTGGTGGCCCACACGCCCTGGAAAAAGCTGGGGAAATGATCAGAGAGCTGGGAGAAGCAATCAGAGAGCTGGGGAATAGAGCAGCGGGTTGGGGAATGGTTACGTCCCTGAACATTCCCCCAGTTCCCAGTTGGATTCTCCAGCTCCCCGATCTTTCCCCCAGTTCTCTGATTGCTTCCCCAGCTCTTCCTGGGGGGTGCTGGCCCCGAGATTATGTGGGATGACAGCAGGCTTCTGCTGCTGGCTGCGACTGGTGCTGGGTGCAGCCCATACCAAATGCCAGCTGGGGCCAGCAGTAGCACCAGTCTTCCTGGCGCTCAGCATGGGCTGCACCCAGTGCTGGTCCCAGCTGGCAGCAGCCTACGCCCCCTGGGAGGAATCTGGCACAGCCCTGCAGCCCTCCTGGGGGGCTCAGACCCCCAGATCTGCATGCAGGATGACAGCAGGCTGCTGCTGCCAGCTGGGGCCAGCGGCAGCACTGGGTTCTTCCCAGCGTTCAGCATGGGCTGCACTGTGCAGACTCGGGTGCTGGCACTGGCCCCAGTCAGCAGCAGCACCATGCTGTCATCCCGCATGCAGATCCAGGGGCCTGCGTCTCCTGGGAAGAGTCCAGCACAGCCCTACAGCCCTCCCAGGTGCAGCAGCTCCCCAGATCTGCACATGGGATGACAGCAGGCTGCTGCTGCCAGCAAATGATACGAGTTTTGCTTTGAACAGTTTGAGGTGCAGTTTCCCAGAAACCCATGCACCTATCTCCTTGAAAATTGGCAGGCTTCGTGGTCTCAGAAGGGGCTGCCATACCTGCAATTTGAATCTGAATCAAGCAAAAAATGACAAAGGCATAGGCATTTTCATGATTCCCCATTATAGCCTATAGGCAAAGCGTCAAAACACATCGAAATAATGTTGAAACAGCAAAACAGTTTCAACAAAACAAAATGGAACAGTGCTTTTAAACAGTGAAATGAAACCACTGTCCCTTCGAAATGGCATAATGGAAGTCAAAACAAAACAGTGTTTTGCGCAGCCGTAATATGCATGCATGTCAAAATAAGTATAACTTTGGGAATATTTTATAGATTCTAGAAAATATGTTATAGAATATTTTATAAATCTAGGATCTCAGCTGGTGTAAATTTCTGTAACTCTGTTGACATTGGTTTATATTATCTACTTAATGGTGCTTGTATATGCAGTGCTCTCAAGGTAAAATCTGCCTATCTTAATCAGCCTTATTTGTGCCAACCATCCATTTGGCTAGGTCACTGCTTCCTTTCCCTACCCAGTGCATTAAAATATTGATTGAAAGAACCTTTGCAGGAAAAGGAGAAATAAGAGAAGAGATTGTATGGTATATTTTCCCACATTTATGAGTCTAAATAAAACTTCAGCTTCGGTCATGTTGGTTTAACTTTTAAAAAAATTATACAGTATTAAATATTAATTCCCTATGCAAAACCACACCACTTGCAGATATTCTCACAGGGGCTGGAAAAGGAATAGAAAAATATTGGCATAGGAAATGATTACATGAACAACAAAAATGAATAACAAAAATTAAGGAAAATGTGACGTAGAAAGAAATGAAATGAAGAATATTATCAGTCCTGAGCACTCAATAGAGCCCTGACCCAAAACCCATGGAAAACAATAGGAGTCTTTCCAGTGACTTTAGGGGGCACTGAATCAAGCCTTATTACACCTCAGTAATATAGTCTAATAGCACATGGAATTTTGGCAGTTTTATATTAACTTTTGGTATGAAATGTTTAGCACATCTCTGTTGGAAACCTAGCTCAAATACTGTGAACCCATAAAGATCTCAACTCAGAGTGAAAAATAGCATTTCTTATAATCTTATAATGGAAAAAGATTAACAGGATTTTTAACATTAACTCAATATTTTCTAGCTCCTGAAAAAATTGCTTGATTTTAACAGATATTCAATAGTTAAATTGTGAAAGCAAAAATGAATATCACAAATATAACCACACATTTAACAGTCTTAATTAACTACTTGGTTAATTATTGCAAAGGATTTTCTTTTTTACTCAGAAGTTAATGCTTTGAAAAGAAGTGAAACAAATTAAAAATGACTCCAGAGAGCTTGCAGAATAATGTTTAACGAACAGCTGCAGATTAGTATCCACCTGGACAAAGGAGCAGTCATTGTAAGTTAGGTTGAATGTCCGTGTAAATTAGGAAATTGTATAAGCTTCATCTTTACTTCTGTGTTCAGTGTTTAACAACTGCAATTCATTTGAAGTCTAATAACTATGTATCAATGCATATTTAACCACATTGTTGAATATGTAATGTAGGACTTTCAAAAGGAAGAGCATTTGACCAGTTCTGGTCTCCCAGTTTTTCCTGGATGGGCTAGAAATGTCTTAATAAACACCACAGGATGTAGTCATTAATAGGAACATCCACAGTCATCATGTGTATGATTAAAGTAATGATGGGGCACCAGACTGAGCCATATGGGGGTGGGGGGAGCTCCTGCCTCTGCATGCACCCCAGGAGGGCATGGGGGGTGCCCCCCAGATCTGTGCATGGGGCAGGGTGGTCTTCCAATGTCAGCTAAGGCCAGGGCTGCACTGGGCTTATCCCAGTGGGGGGCTGGGCCCGGCTGCACTCAGGGCAGATGGCAGCAGCTCTTTGAGGGGGGCTATGGGAGAGGCTGTAGCCACCCCAGAATTTGCTGTAGCTTGTCCTCCCACACAGCTCCCTCCCAGCTCTACCACCTGCCTTAAGTGAAGCCTGGCCCAGCCCCCCACTGGGAACAGCCAGGATCTGACCCCAGCACACAGCAGCACCTGCCCTGTCCCACACACAGGTCCAGGTGCATACACCTTCCATGCCCTCCCAGGGTGTGCACAGCAATGGGAACTACCCCTACCATTCCTGCACCCCACAGACAAGCCATTCATGGCCTCAATTGAGGCCCCTAGTAAGGGACAGAGTGGGGCTGAGGCTGGGGCAGGTGCTGCCCGGCTGGGGCAGAGCATGGGATGGAGCTGCGAGCAACTAATCTCAGGGACATGGGGTGGGGGCAGCTCCTGCAGTTGCATGTTCCCCAGGAGGGCATGTGGGGCCAGAGCCCCTGGATCTGTATGTGAGGCAAGGTGGGCTGCAGCTGCAGGCTGGGCTGCAGCTGCAGGCTGGGGCTGGGACCAGGGCTGTGCCAGGATCTTCCCAGTGGGGAAGCTGGGTCAGCCTGATTTTAGGGTGGGTGGTGGAGGTGCTGGGAGGGGACTATGGGGGAGGGCTGCAGCCACTTCTCCAGCCCCACTCCCGCCCTGGCCCAAGGGGCTTGGTGAGGGGGAGCTAGGGGGTGGGCTGTAGCCACTTCAGAATTTGCCATAGCCCCTCCCAACCCCACCCTCCCAGCACTGCTGCCACACGCCCGGAGAACAGCCTGGCCTAGTCCCCACCAAGAAGAGCCCGGTACTGACTGCAGCCCACAGCAGCAGCCCACCCTGCAGATCTAGGGGCACATACCCACATGCAGATCCAGGGGCACACCCCCCCCATGCCCTCCCAGGGTGTGTGTAGCTGTGGGAGCCACCCTGTGCATGGCTCAGTCCTGCACCCTGTCCTGGCTGTGCAGTCCCTGTCCCAGCCCCACTCCCTCCCCTACCACTGGGCCAGCCCACCCCACCCTGCCCTGCTACACCACACATGCCTATCCAAGGGCACATGTCCCCATGCCCTCCCAGGGTGCGTGCACCAACAGGAGCTGCCCCCCACTCCTCACAGCCCCCAGACAAGCCACAGCTCCATCCTATGCCCCACCCTGGCCCAGCTGTGCAGCCCTAACATCAGCCCCAGCCCCACTCCATCCCTCACCCCAGGGACCTTGATCTGCCTCACCCCCACCCGCCACTTAAAAACAAGAAAGAAATATAAAGTGGCACATGAGCTGTAACTTTGACCAAGAAGGGGTACACTTGTTTCATAGACATTAGGGCTGGAAGGGACCTTGAAGATCACCAAGTGCAGCCCCCTGCCCCAGGGGCAGGAAGTCAGCTGGGGTGAAAGGATCCCGGCAAGATAAGCATTCAAACATGTCTTGAATGAGTCCAGAGTAGATGCCTTCACCACTTTTGAAGGGAGTCTATTCCAGGTCTTGGGGGCTTGGACAGTAAAGAAATATTTCCTTAAGTGCAACCTAAAATGGTCTTGGAGGAGTTTATGGCTGTTGGTCCCTTTTTTTCCTTGGGGTGCTCTGGTGAACAGACAGACATTCTCCCAGATCCTGATGTACACCCCTTACATACTTATAAGCAGCCACCATCTCCCCCCTGAGCTTTTCCAGGCTGAAGAGTCCAATGGCTCTCAGCCTGTCTTCATAAGGCTTAATCTCTTGCCCTCTGATCATGCGTGTGTCTCTATTCTGGACTCTCTCAAGCTTCTCGACATCCTTCTTGAATTGTGGAGGCCTTACTGAATTGGATGCAGTACTCCAGCTGCGGCCTCACCACAGCTGGAGTACAGCCAGCGAGAGAATGACATCCTGAGATTTACTTGAGAAACCTCTCTGGATGCAAGCCAGAGTTTTGTTTGCTTTGCCAGCTGCAACATCACATTGGTGGCTCATATTCATCTTGTGGTCAAACATGACCCCCAAATCTCTTTCAGCTGTGGTGTTTTTAGCCAAGTTAAAAAAGGTTGAAAACCCCTGCCCTAAGTAATTCAAACTGAATCCTTCTCCACTTGCATTCTGCCAGTGAACCTTATTAGTAACATGCAGGATTAGATTGCTGTTTGGGAAAAGCAGATTATCTCCACAGTTTAGAATCTGGTACAATTGGATAGTGAAGATGACATTCATGAAAAGAGGTAGGCTTAACTGCTTTAAAAAGTTTTGTGCAATTTGGTAGCTCCTTTTGGTATACTTTTGCTCATTACAAGCTTCTTTTTCCTTCTTCTATCCCTCCCACTTCCCTCCTTTTTTTTTCTTTTTCCTTGTATTGCTTGTTGCTTGTGACATAATTTACTTCTATATGCAGAGTTGATATATATGTTTTTTCTGATGTTTGTATGGTGTTTTATAAAAATCAATATAAAAAAAACAAACAAATATCAAATATTAACCACAGGAGGAATTTATTGATTCAAAGCTAATACTAATCTCCCTCTAAATTTCTTGGTAGTGTAACTACAGCAACAGCAACCTTTTTCTTTTCTTGGTTTTTATTCCTGAAGCAGAAACATATAGCATTGTGACAACGTGACATTGTTTTAAAAATGATTCCTCTGACACCTACAATGTCACCTACAGGAAAACTGTAGATATAACCACAAACTACAACATCATCTTTCTTGGGAATGACTGAAAGATTAATGCCAAAAAAATATTCCAATTAAATAAATTCCAGCCGTTAAGATTCTCCTGTCTTGCCTGCTCTTGTTCCTTCTCTCACCCATTCATTCCCACTTTTACTTCTTCATAAAAGCCTTGATTCAAGAAAGCCCTGGAAGTAAAAGAACTTTATCTCCAACCCACTGAATCAACTTAATAAATCAATCAAGCCCCCTCTTCTCCCCCAACACACATGCCTTTCTTGCATCATATCAGTTCACCTCCATATACTCAGTTATCCTCCATCCCCTCCAATCCTATCCAAAATTACATTCAGGGACTTACAGATGATCTTTCCATGTTATGAATCTAAAGAATAAATAAACAAAGCATTTTATACCATCACATCAATTCACATCCCTTCCACCTAGCTAACCAATTTACTCCACTATCAAATCTGTTCAATCTCACTCCCCCTCTACTTCAAAGGTCTTTCTACCACATTCTTGAAGCAAAAAGCACTGCGTGGGATTTTTCTGAGATACGGATGCCCACTGAAATTAGTCACTTTTCTTTGCCTGCTCCATGATAGTATGTGAGCAGTGGTTCTCACATGCCTTTGAGGTGAACATGAGAGTTCAGCAAGACAGTGTCATTGCTCCAACACTCTTCTCAATATTCTTTATTGTGATACTACATCTGATCACCAACAAGCTTCTAGCTGGAGTACAGCTGCCACTGAATGGATGGCAAACTGTTTAATCTCAGCCAACTCCAAGCCAAAGCCAAGACTACTCTGACCTCAACCATCAAAATCCTGTGCACTGATGATGTAGTTTCTGTTGACTCAGAAGTAGATCTTCAGACAATTTACAATATCTTTGCCAAGGCATACAAGAAAATGGGACTGATGCTTCACATTTAGAAGACTAAGGTCCTCCATCAACAAGCTCTTAATGAGCAATCCCCAGCTCCAGTAATCCAGATCTATGGTAAGACTCTGAAGAACTATTGCCTCTACCTCAGAAGCCATCACTCACAGAAAGCTGACATGGACAAAGGAATCCAACATTGCCTCAAATGTACAAATGCAGCCTTTGGATGTCTGAGGAAATCAGTATTTGAAGATCAGGATACCAGTTTTGAAACCAAGCTCATGGTTTATTAAGCATTCATGATACCCACTTTACTGTATGGGTCTGAGATGTGGACAGTGTACATGAGACACCTCAAGTCAGTGGAGAAATACCATCAACATTGCCAGCAGAAGATCCTTCTAATCCACTTGGAAGACAGATGCACCAACATTTGTTCTTTCAAGCAAACTCCATGAGCATCGAGGTAATGATCATCTGACATCAATGTTGCTGAGCTGGCCATGTTATCCAGATGTCCAACTCTTGGCTCCCAAAGCAAGTATTATTTTCCCACCTCAGTCAAGGCATATGCTCAAGAAGAGGGCAGGAAAGAACTTCAAAGATGCCCTCAAGACCAACTTGAAAAAATACAATATTGATATGAAGTCATAGGAGACTCACCTAGGACTTTCCCAAATGAAGGAAGAGTCAACTACAAGGATCTCAGTACTTTGAAATGACCTCATGACAACAACAAGTGATGCAAAAGTGGGAGTGGCCAAAACAGTGTGTCACGGACCAAACTAAGAATCTGGAGCCACCAACCCCACACAGAAACACATTGCAGAAGAAACTGTGGATGCCAGATTGGCCTTGTCAGCCATTTCAGACCCACAGATAAGGCAATCATAGAAAAATGGAAAACAATCATCTTTGGCTCCAAGGGATTCCCAATGCTGAATTTCTGCTGTAGGTAAATGGACATGAACTCTGCATTTTATACCACCTTAATGTTATGCTTTGTATGCATAAACTCTGTTTATAATCCATTTATTTAGTAATCTTTGTACACACTAGCTCTGTTTTGAACCCTGCCCACTGGAAGATATTTCAAACAGAATTTTACTTTGTTGTTATTCCATTGTCTATAACTATGAAATAAAACCTACTTTTCCCACAGACCCTGATGCACTGCATTTGAAATAAATAATGGCATTGATCCATCGACAAATAGAAGAATGCTCAGTAGAAATAAAGGCTCAGAGCCAAGTATTTTTTATTCCCTTCATATACACTGTAAATGTTCTCAATCCCTATACAAATGTATTCTTCCACAGGAGCGGTACCAA
Organism: Crocodylus porosus; assembly: GCF_001723895.1. Lineage (NCBI taxonomy): Eukaryota > Metazoa > Chordata > Crocodylia > Crocodylidae > Crocodylus > Crocodylus porosus. The sequence continues at coordinate 176,911,864 of NW_017728906.1, read as the reverse complement.
AGTCCTTTCTCAAAAAAAAGAAGCAGTTTTTGGAAGAAAAAAGATATGCTCAGTTTGTGATTATAGTGCATAAGGAAAACAGCATGAAGCTTGAAATAGGGTAAAAATTAGAAATGAAGTTAAGATAAAAATATTTTCAGAGATAGTGATAACACTTTGGGATAGATATTCATAAAATTACAGTCAAGTAGCTTTCCCCGAGGATGTAACACACATGCAGTGAGTGCTGATTTTTGCATCTACAAAGTGTAACTCCTATAAAACAGAGGTTCCCTGTTCTTAGAATAACTATACATGACATCTGTTTTTCCAGTTTGAACTATGTAGACAATGTTATCATGACAGGAAAGTTCTCAAGGATACACTTTCACGTATAAGACAGCTACTTTCTAGTTATAAGCTTTTGGGGCAAAACTAAGACTCAGAGTATCAGCACAAATATTTTGCTATTGTACAAATTGATGGACAAACTGAGAAGAAAAGCATGTCATTATTTAGCTGGCAACCAACTGTTATAGAATAGGTTCAATGAAGCAGATGTACTGAAGAGAATACATGTAGCAGTTTTAGCAAAGAGCTTGCTACATGTGGCCAGATCAAAAGAAGTTAAATATTCTTGCAAAAGCACAGATATATCAGAACTGTGACCTTCCAGTACTTTAGATCGGAAACAGGGACAATACCCAGGCAGGTAATTTAGATACTGGAAGGATTTGATCTATAGTGATAGAAGCGATTGCTGGGAATAAGGTAGGTCAACTTCATTCCCAATGAAAATGTAGCAATGTGACTTGAGAGGATTAAAGTCATCATTAATTGTAACTGTTGGATTTTGACTTTGATGTGGGCAAGTGAGCAAAGTTCTTGAAAACTGGCACTGAGAATCAGAACCAGGGTGAGAAAGGGATGCAAGCCTGTTACAGATAGCTAAAATCTCATCTTAAATTAACCTGATTACCTCATATCAAGAATAATCCAGCAGAACTCTCCAGTGCTTGGAATGCAGCCTTACTGTGCAATGATGAACAGTCAGGTTATGGGTCCCTGCTATTTGTAAAGTGGCTAGTATGTCTGTTTGCTTGCTGTGCCTCATGGTCAGTAAATACCCCACATCCCATTTTGGATGCAGAATGTAATCCTAGCCTCATTTAAGTCTGTAGCTAAATAAATAAATAAATACTACTACTAATAATAAAATCATTAATTTCAATTGAGATCAGGGTTTTTTCTCATGGTATTTTCTCCTTCTGTTCTGTATAGAGCTGCATGAGCTATTCATAGAAAATAATATATTAGATAAATTGACCCTTTCACAACAAATCACTGAACAGGTTTTGATTGTTACAAATGCATTCATTATTCAAAATTGCTTGATGAACACTCATATGAATGTTTTTTCAACCAGAGGACTATTTAGTCTCTCTAACGCTGCTAGCATATATAGGAATATACATACTAGTATACATGCTAGCACATATAAACGTACATAATATATAAATATACATGCTAGCATATATAAATGTATATAAAAATAAAGAAAGTATTATGGAAGCTAGTTTTATGCAACTGTGGCTGTGTGATCTGGGTCTAAGGGAGGATTTGCTATTTCTCTTTGCATTTACTCTTGTGTAATTTCCATTGAAATAAATAGATTCTTACAGTTGTAAAACTGTTGTTCAAAGAGCTAACAGACAGCTCTGGAACTCACACAGTATGATCCCTATCTTGGCTTTGTTGACCTTCACAAAATTCCACCATCAAATTCAGTGGTACTTAATATGGGTCTACACTTTGAACCTTGTTCTCTCAAATCTTCTCAGTCCAATGTTGAACAAAAGGTAAGTATGAGTAAACATAAAAAAACATAACTTAGTATTTTACATAAAATCATATGTGTCAGACGACATGGAAAGCAAATTAAAAGAGAAATTAAATTGTGTGGGGGTAGATCTGTCAAAAATCTAAGTGCAGTTCTCATTGTTAAAGAACTGAGAATGCAGAATAGAAAAGAAATGTAAGCACTTCTGGAATTGTAGGGTGGAGTGCTTTAATTAAACTGTCTCCAAAAGCAGATCTAATTAAAGCATCTGCAGTGTCATATGTATTCAGTGTCCTCTGCTTCAAAATGGCAGTGGGGGAGCTTAAACTAAGTCTCATTCAATGAACTTTGGTTAAAGAACCCCCCACCACCATTTTGAAAAGTGATGCAGAGGCTATGAGAGTATGCTAATCAGCATACTCCAGCAGACTTGCAGCAGACTCAGTTAACTGAGTCTTCTCTGATGTGTTAATTAGCATGAATCGGACCAGAGGTCCATCACTTGTATAGGTATCTGTAGTGCTTAAATTAAGCAGATGTGTAAGTGCTTTGCTAGATTTGTACCTACATAGTTAGCACTTAAAAAGCTATTGTTTCTTCCTCCCAGAAAAATCCAACACGTTTCTTACACCAAGGAGGTATTGCTCAAATGTATTTCTGCCATGTTCTCATCTTTGTAATGGATGAAGCATAGCTCTTTGAAGCAATACATCACCAACCCTGTCATTACAAAGGAAATCAAAAGTTTTCATTTTAAACTTAGCAAAGGCCCTTAATGATTTTTGAAAGGAAAAAATAATGTGATTAAAAATTAGTGAATGTAAAATATAAACAACAGGCAGGATATCTTGAAGGTAGAATCTCTTTAATGTCCATATCTAAATAGAAATGGCATTATATATTCTGTAAATATGAAAGAGTCAGTTATTTTAATATCAATTTATTTTGGATACGGGAAGATTTTATTTTATCTGCATTTTTGGTATAAAGAAATTCACTGTTAAGAAACTGGCATAATGGGTTTTAAGTGATGAAAAGACCTTATCATTTTCTCTGAATAGGAATAATTTTCACACTACTGATCAGTGATGAATAGATAAAAGTTTACATGACCAAAATCAAGAGTCACATATAAATAATACCCTTCTTCATCCTTTTCAAACTCTTTTTTGGTACTTCTGCTCCCTACCCCAACCGTGACCTGTAAGAAAGCATACTTAATCAAATCTTTATTACACAAGAAGTTACGATGAGGCCACAAGTAATATTTTTATCAAATATTATTTTATAATATTCTTCAAGGACCTTATAACTCTTGGGCATACTGATGCAGTGGAGTGTTAATCATTTAAGCCATGTGAGATAATTCAGATACAGAAATCTTGATTTTTAACAATCCTTGAAATTTTTAAAAATAAAGTAGGCAACCCAGTTATGATAGTAAATTGATGTCTTTTCACTCATTTGCTTAAATACCATACCACCCTTTCAGGGTATCTTACCCCCCTGATAACTAGTGTATCAACTTTGTTTAACTGAATAGGTCCATCATTGATGGAAGATTTAACATATGATGTAGCATTTAGTTTTCCCATTTGTATTGTTATAAAGTTTGAAGAAAAGGAATGTACTGTACTTAGTAAGGTCCATTCCTCAGAAGTGTTGAGAACCGTGTGCCATTTCTTGTGTATTATAATCACACCTAAATGGAAAGATGGTAAAAAATTCTCATTCAAATATTAAGGTTTCAGCAAACCATCTTAAAAACTCCTGCTATTATTATCTTCATTTTAGAACTTAAGCAATGGGATTGGGAATGGCTGAAGTAAAAAATTTAAAGACTGTAGGATTTATTAGTGTTCTTTACCTTTAAAAATCAAACCAAATTTAGATCTTTCATTATGGATTTAGATACCCACCTTCAAGCCTTGTTTCCTTTGCCTTATAGCTGCACCTATAAATCACGTTTATTCATTTTAATTGCAAGAACCAGTCTTTCTTTATCTGACTATTAACATGTGTACAGAAAAAATCACCTTTCATTAGGTGCATTACTAAGATCCAGCAAAACTACATTTTAATCTTTATTGTTATGTTTCCCTGTTTAACAGAGTTCCCTTTGTCTTAATCTCTCTGTTGGACATCAAATTACTGTGTTTATTTCAGCATGGGGTGTTTTCAACCTGGTAACATTTAGCAAAACTTAAAGTCTGTCCTTGGGATTAGGGTCTGGTGTTGCTAATTATAACCCCTACAATTCCATGACTTGAAAACATGGCTAGTAGTCAATATGGGTAATCGTCGTCATTATCACTGCTTTTATTTATTAGGTTAGAGATCTATCTAAGAGCAAAGAGATTTCTTTATCAAAATAATATTCTTTGCTTATTATTCATTTTGCTTGCCTTAATTTTTATTAGCCATTTTGAGAATTAGTGCCGTATTTCAAAATGTTGGCCTAAATATGACAGGCAAAAAGCCATAGCAGCAGAATAATCCCACAATCATTAGCGACAGCTGGAAATATGCAAGTTATCATTCTCATTATCACTCTACAGAAACAGAAAGTCAGAGGCCCAGCTATAGATCACCTAAAACTCTTTGTTTACTTCTGAGAAGCAAGGATAGCCAGAGGTAAAGAGGTTAAACTCAATCATTTCATAATGCAATGTTCTGGTTTACTATGTGGAAACTGATTTGATGAACGAGAGGATGACTTACTGCACATTGCCAGGTCAGTTGTGCTAAAGGAAGTGATCAAACAGGAAGGTGCTTCAGGAATTTGATGGCAACTCCTATAATTGTGTCATATGAATGATGCCAAATATACAGGTGATAAAATTAGGAAACCCCCTCTGAGAAGAAACAAATTATCTCCAAGTTGGTAAAAATTATTTTTTTCTCAGCCCCTATAACATCCATGTTTATAAGTTGCTTCAAGTGGTACAAAAGAATTTTGGCCATGGAAATGTTTGCCATACATCTCATCTTATTCTAGAAGGATGCTTGTAGTAAGCAGACTCGCCTCTGTTTCACTTACGTGTTGCTGCATGGTTCTTGCCATCCATAGTCAGTTTTATTGATTACACATACTATCCTCAGCTTCACAGTGTCATGAACAGCAGTCATTAAGAGAATTATGTGTAAATGTATCTAGGAATCCAAGGACCATTTGGCAGAGTAGTTAACAGTGTCTATGGCAATGTAGCTGTGGTGTCATGGTTTTTGTCTGCCAGTGCTATGTTGCCATAGTGTGTTGCTACGGTGATGTAGCATCTCATGTAGACATGCCCACTGTGACTTAAAGGAAGTACTAAATGATGGTGGAGTAACAACAGTGCTGTAGGGGCATGTGTAGATGCACCCTGTATACACAGCCCTTGTTCTTTAAAAAAGACACGTGTCCTTTCTATTTTTCAGAAAAATGCTAAACACCTTGCCAAGCAAACAGACATAACTATTGCATAAGGAGTTTAAAATCTGTTTAGCAAGAGCATATGCACAATTATCAACATACTAAGCAGTTTGGATAAAGTCCTTTGGATTTCCAGTGCATTCTGGGTGTGTGCTGAAAACCAAGTGTGTTGAAGGCTCCTTGCTTTTCCCAAAACACAGAAACAGGATGGTCAATTTTCTTCTTACTGTCCACCAGAAGGAATATATTCCCCTACATCTCTAGACCTCTTCTATCAATATAGTCTCAAGTTATCCTAGTAATGCATTGTCCTTATCTTGTAAAATACAGCATTTGATCAAGCACAGGAACATATTTTAAAAGGTATGCAAGAATGTCGGCTCTGGCTCATAGACCACTGGGGTGAATCAACCCTTGAACCTACATGACATTGCATGTGAATTTTGGGGGGGTTTTTGAGTGCTTTACAATACTTGGAGACTTTAACTGTATATTAATTTTCCCATATGGAATTCTACATTCAGGTTAATTTAAAACTGATGGATTTTGTCAAGGTAATGGGTCCCTAATGGATTGTACAAATGCATATTAACTACTTTTTGTATGAATTAATTTAGAAAAGAATAGAGAATCAGGGAGAGTATCTGAGGTTAGGCTAATTTAAATTCAATGTACCTAGACTTAAAACTCAACAGTTTTTTCTCCTACACTCCAAAAGATCATGATATTTTAGAGAGTTAACAATATACAAACATAATTTTCAGTGAAAACAGAAAAATGTTTGATCTCTTTACGTACTGGGAAGAAAGAACGGGTTAGCTGATGAAGTACTAGAGTGGGCGTCAGGAGACCTGGTTTTACTTCCTGATTCAGCTATAGATGTCTGGTGTGATCCTGGGCAAACTGTTTAATCTACACCATGCTTCTGTTTTCCTCCTGTATAAAAGGATTAACCTTCCTGTGCTTTACGGGCAGTTGTACAGAGAAAAATCTGTGAATGACTGTGAGGTGCTATGAGAATGGGATCCATTTTGATCGTCTACAGGAAAGCGGTATGCTCTGTGTACCCCAGTAGATCTAAATTTTGTAGCAGGGATTCAATAATTTTACAGATAGGAAATCTTTCCCTCCTCAGTTTTTCTCCTCAACCTGTTCCAGTATTATCTCTTCAGTTATTTTAATACTGAATTCATGTGATTTGTCCCCATAATTTCCAGTGTTCGGTAAATTTTGGCTTTGAAACTGCAGAAGCTGCTGAATCAAAGCACTGAGTAAAATATGATTTAGTATTCTGTCATCTGGAAAAGCCCAGGAGGCAGTCAAAGTTTGTGACTACTGGGAAGTGATTTCATAGCATCATAGAATTTAAGACTCAAATAGACCATTAGAACACTTAATCTGATTCTGGTACTTCATAGATTATGTTGTGCTAGATACCTTTTATGAAGCCAAAAGACTTTAATTAGACCAAATGCATCTCCTAATCCTGACAGAACAAGAGGTACCATGGGACCACCAATACCTGAAACTCCTGCAGTGAGATATACCCTATCTTCCTTTACTTGTTCTGCACAAATGAAATATGGTGACTTTCAATACAAATTTAGATGTGGTGGGATATTAATTACTTGTTTCCAAAAGAGTTTTCTCAGCAGCAGTTTTAAACAACTAGCTGCTACAAAGCACAGCATAGATAATATCGGCCATTATACTCAACAATAAGGAATCAATTCTTAGCTAGATGTTCTTACTAAAATGATCAGCAGTCAACTACTCTGTGATTTTGACATTTAGACTGTGATTCTTAGAGGCTCCTGAGTTAATATTTTGTTGAAGTAAACAGAAGCAGTTCACATCTTTCCTAGAGTAAATGTTTCAGGCTATCTACAGGCTCAAGTGAACTCAGCACATTGGTTTACATTTGAGTACCATTTTGAAGATTAGTTTTAATTTGTTTCATTGTATTTTTAATCACTAAGAAAGTAATACACCATCCTCAAGAATAATAGGTCATTTTTATACATATAAGCATTGCAGCACCGGACACTCTGAAAAGCACCCACTGCTACAATGCTTGCAGTTGTATGAGCGGCAAATGCACGTCGGCATTGAGAAAATGGTGGCGGTGAGCTTTTGAACTAAAACATATCAGAGGTGCTTTAGTTCAAAAGTTCACTGTCTCCATTTTCTGTACACTAATATGCATTTCGCTGCTTATACAACTGCATATGGTGCAGTGCAGTTTTCCTCAACTTGTGTGCAGAGCAGAATCAATTAATCTAGTCTACCCTGAAGCAGAGGATCTCTGGCATCTCATGGGGCAGAAAAATATGTGTATAAATGCTCATAATGTCTAATGATACTTGCTGTGAAAAAGTATGTTAGCAGGAATAAGGTGAAACAATAGTGGCATCATTTGAAGTCCCATGACAGTCAACAGGGGCATTTATAGATGTGCTCCAGAAGGTGGGGGCACTTTAAGTAGGGCATCTGTGGCAGGAGGGGCTCTAGGGGTGCCATGAACTCCCCTTAGCATCCCTAACTACCGTGCCAAACCTGGGTCTTGAATGCACCCTCTGTCTTGCCCGCCACGTCTTGTTGGTAAATATTTAATGGGAGGCTGCCTTCCTTGGCACGGGGCCTGCCTTGCTATACCGGGTCTTTATCTGATGTGCTCGTCCCCCCTCGGGTCTGCTCGATCTGTTCACCCGCCTTGGAGCTTACTGCGTACATGCCCTCTCCTGGGCTTACTGCACACTCACCCTCACCAGGCTTCTCAAACAGCTCACCCGCTTCCGAGGCTTTTCCCCTCACCGACAGTGCCCCACTGGGGCCTGTCTCTCCGTGCTCACCACGCTTTTGGCCGCCCACGCTTGGGCCTGTGCTTGTGCTCCTCGCACTTGGAGCTCAGGCGGCCTCGGCCTTACCTGGCCCCAGACCCCTTCTAGGGTCCTATGCCCACTGGGCTTCTCACGATTGGGGCTCAGGCGGCCTTAGCCTTACCTGGCCCCCAGACCTGCCTCTTCAGGCCTATGCCCCACTGGGGCTTCTGCCTATGCACAACACTGAGCTTGTCCTGAAGCTGCCTGCATTGGGCTGGGGTCAGGACACCCCAAAACGCAGCGCCTCCTGCGGCGCTAGGAACACCCCCGCCTTACTGAGGAGCTCCTAATGAGGCCTCCTCCACCCCTACAGACTCGCCCGGTCCTCCGGTTCGTAATTACAGCTATCAACCCAAAACAGAAACTCAAAGCCCCTCGGCTATAACGTAAATCTTAAGCCAATCTGGTTAATCTTCTCTCATCCCTGTCAGGGTCCTCTGCACCCTGTAACCGCACGCTAGTGCACAACACTGCCCTGCTCGCTCTAGCAGAGCTCTTGCTCCTTAGGCTGCCAGAGGGGAACTGAACTCTGGCCTCAGCATCCTCTGTTTATAAAGGCCAGGCCCTGCCCCCTTCCGGTCAGCTGACACAGTCAGTTGCTTTAGCAACTCACACCTGTGCTGCCCTGTTGAGTGGCAGCTAAGCCCACGTTACCATTATCAGTAGCAGGCACCTTAGTGCCCTGCTGCAGCATCTCTAAGAGCTGAGCTAATTAAAGCACCCAGACTGTCACATGCATCAGTGTCCCCATGCTGAAAAAATGGTAGTAGGGTGTTTTGAACTAAAGCTTGTCAAATGAGCCATTTTTCAGCATGGGGACACTGATACACGTGACACTGGAGTCTGCTGGAATGCAGTAATTACCACACTCCAGCAGACTCAATTAATCAAGTCTATTCTGACGTGCTGTACTTACAGTGCATTGGAGCAGCCTCTCTGCACATGTATAGGAGCCCCAGGACTCCTCCAAAATGCGGACACGTGCTTTAGTATCAGGGTTAGAGATTCTGACAGAATCTTTACCACCCTGTGCCACTGCGTCTGGCACAACCTCCCATGCTTTCGACTTATTTGCATGTATACTTTGGAATTCAGTGTGCAGATATTAGGTAAAATACCTGAGGCTAAATTTTGTCAGATTTTGTTAGCCAATTCATGTACCTTTGTCAAAGGGAGGATGTAGGAGTCGAAAGATTTTTAGCAAAGTAGTGTTAAGCCAACTACTAGCCACTTGAATAGACATAGCTCTTACCCTTAGAGAATAGGACATCATTGGCATTCCTAACTCTTCAGTTGTGAGAACTGTAATTGTGACATTTATGTCCATTACTGACAGTTATGAGGCAGTTTGAAAGCAAAGATAAACAGTGTTCTAATAAAATAACCAGACAGCAAGAAGAAAAACTGCACTATCCTAAAAAGGAAAATGTAAAGAATGTTTTACATAAATGGGAGGCAGAGTTTTACACTATTAATGAGAAAGATTAATTATATCAAACACTTGCAACAAAGTAAACCGCAGTTATTAGACTATTATAGCCAGATTTTGAAGGGATAAGCTAAATTAACATTGGTAAATGATGACATATTAGGAGAGAAACTGAGGGACACATGCGCTGATGATGATGTGATTTTTCAGAATAATTCAAGGGAGGAAAGAGGAATAAAAAAACATTAATCTGTGCTTCTACTTTGCTCCTGATCAGTGCTGTCTATAGTGAAAACCAGGTCAGTATGCTACAACAGGAATAGGCAACCTTTTCTGGATGCAAGCTGAAGTGATGCAACACATAGTCAAGGCAGGGAGAAGGGCAGGTGCTTAGAACGATGATCACTTGTTTCCCGACCGGCACAAGGAAAACGCCCACGGCTGGCACTTCTCCCTCAGGTGGTCCCTGTAGTTGGCCCCCCTGCTGCAGATTGCCCCGAAGTCTGACAGCTGCAGACCTCACCCAAAGGTTCTGTGGGCTGCATCTGTCACTTGTTGTCTTCAGACCTAATGTGCTAAAATGAAGTTTTCAGTTGCTGATAGCTCCAGGGGATCCAGAATCAATGTAAAATATACTTCAGTGCACACAACAGTGTGTGAATAGCTAGACTCTCCCACAAAACTCTACCTGTCAAACAGGATCCAAAACCAATCACTTCTGCCACTGCTCCCCTAAGATTAGGCCTTTTCTGTCCCAAAGCCAAACAATCTAATTCTCCTGTTCATAGACAGCTATATTGGTTTCCACAACTTCTCCCCATCTGGTCTCCCTGACACCACTGCTCATTGCACATCAAATACAAGCACCATTGAAATCTTCCCAGCCTGTCATGATGATCACATGATGATCTTGTCTGTACCTCTTACGTCAGTGACTCTGCAAGAGTGTGCCATAACACATTAGTGTGCATGGGCGTGATGTAAGTATGTCACAAGATCTCCCTGTGTGAGGAGGTGCATGCTCTCGTTCCCCATTTGGCACCTGCAGCTGTCTTCTGGAAACTGCCATCACTACTGCTGCCTTCCCCTACCCTTCCCTGTCCCCCAATTGCCTCTGTATCAGCTTAGCCTACAGGCCTCATCCATTTAGATTTTAGTGATTTTTCAACAGAGGTGTTGCAAAATTTAGAAAAATAAAAATTCGTCAAGGGCCATTATTTTTTGCCACTGGAAAAGCATCCCTGCCTGCCCCCCAATTAATACACCTTGAGAATTATATTTGTATGTCATAGCCCTTCCTCAGGCTTCCTCTGCTTTTGCTTTCTCTGTCATATCCTTCAAAATCTTAGGCATATGCTTGTGCATGTGAGTTTCCCCATGAAAACTTATGATAAAAAAGAAATTCAGGTACAATTAGTATAAATAACTTCTCAAAAGCACACTGTACTCAAACTGTGGGTACCCTAAGAATTGTATGTTTGGATCGATTCTTCCTGCCTCCTGCATCTGTCCTTAGATTAAATAGTTCTTTCTATATTGTAGGAAAAGAACTTACTCTTCAGAAGTATTTTCAATCTATATTGGTCTGTAATCAATTTATCTATACATAACTGCTGTTCTCCAGTCAGATAGTTTAACCTCCATTTGGTTGATTTTTTAGACTTGTTGCTTCCAGACCTGTGATTTCAGTTACTGGATCCATCAGAAATTGGGGACAGAGAAGACCCTGCCTGAGTGCATTAAAATTTTACTTCTGAATAACGTTACAATTAAATCTTTAAAATGATATAAAAAGACCAAAAATAAATGTAATGAAAGTAAGTTTTTCAGGGCACATTGTATATAAACAATGTCTTGTCATATGTCCAGCCCAAAGATACCTGCCTGCTTACACTTCCTAAGGCTAAATGAAAAGACCAAGTGCAAAATGTTCATTCAGACAACTCATGTCAGAGCTTTCCTTAGTAAGAAAACCTCAGACCAGCTCTAAGGTATAAAACATGATATTGGAGTACCCAAATGATTTCCCACCATTTATTAAAGCACTTGATGCCAGATTGTATTAAACATGTAGCCCCAAATCATTTTTCCAAATGATTAGTTTTCACACAGCTACTCAGACAAAGCTACAATCTCAATTCCTAATGCAGCATGGGAAATAACCTGGAAATACATTCAATAGGACACGGAGTCCCTACAGAGTGATAGGCAATAAGACTATGTTGTCTAATAGCAGCCAGTAACTAAACTCCAGTTTGTTTGGCCTGTATTAAAGTATCCCTCCTCCTTTCTTTCTAGCTGTTCTGAGGAAGAAGTGCTATCTACAACAGTTATGATCCTGCATTACAAAGATAACACCAACTCTATTCCCAGAGATTATCCAGAGTCTGACAGGCTGTTGATGCTGTGATCACTCATTGATCCCTTCTGTGTAGCCTGAATAGATATACAGTATAGTCCTAAGCAGAACATATTAATAGAAAAGTTTCTTGTACTGTTCAAGTAGAAAATAACACGCAAACAATGTCATCTTTTGAGACAACTCAGATTTATAGAATAAGTTTTCGTAAGTGCTGTGAGTGCCACTGTTTTAAGATTTATACTTTTAACTAGTCAAATTCCAGCACTTCTTTTATAAGCAAATAAGAAAATAGCATGGACCCTACTTTCCCTTTTATGTGTGATAGCAAAGCAATTAGGGCATCCTGCTGTGGCTTTAGCAGCATGAGTCCAGATTTACTTGAGACTCAACCTTCCCATAATAAACCTTCCCATAATAAACCCAGAGATGGCCAGGCATGATGCTGGCCACAACACTTCTTTGCATACTGCTGGATACAGGAACTGGCATGTCTTAACTATACTAGTCCTACATTCAGGAAGACCCCTGATTAATTTTCCTCAGGGTAGTTTTGAGGACCCCCTATGTATGCAGAGCTGTTAGAGATCATTGTAATGAGATTGGTTGGAGGGCAACAGGGCAGGTCCTATGAGGAGAGGCTGAGGGACCTGACCCTGTTTAGGCTCAGTAAGCAGAGGCTGAGGGGGGATTTGGTGGCTGCCTACAAACTCATTAGGAGAGATCAGCAGCAAATAGGAAGGGTCTTATTCCCCCCAGCAGCACCTGGGGTGATGAGGAACAATGGCCAGAAGCTGCTGGAGAACAGGTTCAGGTTAGAGATTAGGATGCACTATTTCACTGTTAGAGTGGCTAGGATCTGGAACCAACTTTCTAGGGAAGTGGTCCTTACTCCTACCTTCGGTAAATTCAAAAAGAGTTTGACTGAACACCTGTCTGGGGTCGTGTGAGCCTAGCGTGTGCTCAAACCAGTGGCGGGGGGTTAGACTAGATGATCTATTCAGGTCCCTTCTGACCCCTAACTATTATGAAACTCTGAGATCACGTAGATAATGTAAAACTATTTGATATTGTGTGATGCAGATAAGCAACAGCTAAGAATTTAGTATTATATATCAGAAACTTAAGGAAAGAAATAGTCCACAGCAAAAACAGGAAGCATAACCTGGAAAAGGCAAAGCAGATATTTCTGCAAAAAATAAAAAAGTAATATACACCTAACAAAAAAAAAATCACTCACACTCGCACTCTTAGGGTCCAATCCCCTGCCACAGTTTCTTTCATAGGAACATTTTCTCAGCATGCCTTTGGACAGACTGTCCCTTTAAATCTGGCAGTACAGAGCAGCTACAGCCCTAGAGCCAAAGTGATCTGCTTTGGCTCTAGCTGTATCTATCCATGCTTTAATTGTGTAAGCAGCTTCTCTCTCTCTCTTTCTCTTGTTGCTGTAGTGGTGGCTAACTCCCCTATTAGTTTTCTTATGTATAGTTAAAATAATTTGAGAGACAAAAAGCATTGCAAAATAGCTTCACAGTGTAAATCTGGGTTTTGTCGGGAGTATGAATGGATGAGTACTGTTAATAGTTGTGCACATGGATCACCTTAGGAAAAGTAAAGAAATGTGGGTGGCATAAAGTTTACTTGGCTTGTTTTAACATTTCTGTAGTAAATAAGTAAACAAGGTTTTAATTTTGGTTTTATGGCTAACTTTGTTTAAAGCTATTAAAGCCTCCTTCACTGAAAAGCAGCTCAATTTGTGGGTCAGTTCACTTACAGAAATGCTATGGTCCCCACTATCTGAACCTAAAAGTTGAATTCTTCTCCCAGTGCATGTATATAAATCGGAACCAACTCAGACAAAGCCTTGGATGAGAATCAAATGTGTACAGTGACATTCAGAACCAAGTTCTTTCCTGGAAGGGTATTGTGAAGGTGGCAGTTTTGTGAAGACCATTGGAAATACCCTAACAGTGGTAGAGGCTAAATCTCATTGGTATACTATGTTATATCATCAGATCAGGAGCACGTGGGTACAGAGGGCAAGACTAGGAAAAGTTGTCTGAAAATAGCCTCTTTAGTGTGTAATAAAACCTTGAAACCTAAAAGGAATCATGAAATGGTTTTGCAACTAAATCCATTCAGATAAATTGCTACTGAAACCACATAGGTGCTGCACAAGTGTCATTTACAGGACTTCACTTGAGGCTGTAAGGTTGGGTCAATGCCTAAGGTACTCACCTAGGGCTGAACAGGCCTGGGTTTCAGTCTGTGTTCTGCTGCAAGACTTCTGATGTGACCTTGAAAAAGTTGTTTAAGCAATCTGTATCCTGGTTCTTCTTCTGTACCATGACATGACCTCAGAGGCATAGTGAGGACAAATCAATTAAACATTATGAAGCATTCAAATACTATGAAAATGAGGGCTTTATGAGCACCTTATATATGGAGGACCGCAGGAAGAGATGTACTCATCAGTCTGTCATACTGATCTGAAAAGGTTACAGAAGTGTCACTAGAATTACAGATGAGAAAACCAGAGACCTACATTCAAGAAGGATTTTGAATTACAATATTAAGGAAATTGGATCCCTCTTAAATCACTTTTCCGGTATGTGTAGACAATAAATACACAGGGCAAGCCATCTGCTATAAAAATGCTAACAGAAATATTTAGAAAACAGCCTGGATTTTCCTTTCTTCCTTTAAAAAGTAAAATAAAATAAAACACTGTGCCACCTAGCCACCTAAAGGAGCAAGGATCACCATTCAGGCAGAAGTCTGTACTAGAAGTCAGCATCACTGAAGCCACTGATCCTTCTGGAGGTGGTGAAGGTCTGCCCATGCATTGAATGATTAGGGTGCACGTCTTATCCTCTGCTGACAGATAGTCCTGTCAGTTTGCAAATGTTTGCACACAAAACTGATGCTGGCCTGAGCAAATACCAATGTGAAATGTCATTGTTTGTGATAGAAAACATAGCATTCCACTGTCTGTGGCAAGAGAAGTAGCAGCAAAACTCACCTTGGGCACAATTATTATTTTAATGAATGGCCCCATGATAAATATTCCTCCTCTCACAACAACACATGCTTCTGCAACAAAATAGTGCTTTTTCCACTTTTCAAAGTGGCATAAAAGCAAGCAATTCATAAAAGCAAGCAATTAATTTGAGGTAAGTACAAAAAATATTTGAATTTTCAAGTTCATGAAAAGAGGGGGAGGGTTGGCTTTTTTTGACTGATTTTTTTTTTTTGGTATTGCCTAACAATGGAGCTAAAGAACCAAACCTTAAATTCTATCCCAAGCTTAGGCCAGTTAATAACATGCAAGTGCAATTACATTATGTACCTTTAAAACTGGTGCTACCATTCACAGCAGTAACATTTCCTATTCTAAATAGAATTATTACACTCAAATCAACATTTATCAACTGTTACCACATAGCGATATCTGAGATTTTTTTTCCTAAAGATGGGAGAGAATTTTTCTGGTATCTCATGGTGTACAGTTTGTACTTCCAAAAAAGTAGTGTGATGGGAAATAAAGGTCCTTGGGGCTTAAGGAGATGTTCACAATCCTGATGCATTCTATGATAGACTGCCTGACCAATACTATTGACATCGTCTCTAGATTTTAGAATATTTCTGGGTGAATCTGGAACCCAGGGATGTTCAATAAGTACACTTGCATCTTTAAGCTTCATGTATTGAAAGGCAGGCATATTGAATTCCACAGGAGCTGATATTAAGAGGACATCCTCTAGGAGAGAAGGACTGCTACACAGAAAGTTAGAGGAGTCTATGCTCATACCTAGGTAACGGTGTCCTGTTAGGCACCTTGGTTTTGTGTGTGCTGCATTTTTGAGTATGCAGGCCAGATGCACTAGATGGGGTGGGTGACATTTGCTGTTTTGTTGATTTCTGAAAATTTAAAGATAATTTTCCTAAGAAGGTTTATTGCAGAGAAGCTTTCATTTATTTGTGGTAAAGAATCAAACTTAAGGCAGGGATATCACTGGGTAGGAACTGTCAATAATGCTAGCTTTTTAAAAAAAATAGCTCCTTGTATAATTAGATTTCAGAATATTGTGATAATGTTATTGCTATGGAATGGACATTATTGAAAATTCAGTTGGCACTGTATCCAGTATCAGATGCCATAAGCATCTCCTATTTCTGTATCTCAAACTGGCTATAATAGATGCTTATGTCACTCAACACTTCGCAGGATGAAGTCCTTATTTTGGGTAAGAGTAGTGTTTCCAGTAGCACCTACTGCAAACACAACTGAGTTCAGGTATACTCAGATCCAGCGCACAGCAGTGGGTAGTAAACATGCTGTTCTTGATTCAGGCTGAGTAGGAAAATTCTGCCTTGAGCAGCCTCTGTTTAATTTAAACTACTTTGGATTTAGCAGACTCCAGACACAAATAGTATTTGTTTGTTTTTTACTGTCTCCTTCACAGCCCTTTCTGTTCCTTGCCTCCATTAGTCTTTGTTCTATTCTAGGAGTAATCAATCATCGATAACTTCTTCTCACAACATATCCATCATGCTACTACTTTAGATAATTCTTAGTCTACAAAGATGCGAACTGCTGATCCACCTTAAATAGGCTGCACTGCTTGGATATCTCAGTTGCTGGTTAAAAAGTTTCTTTGTATGTGACTGTTTTATTTCAATGATAATTATTTTGTGAAAACCAACAGTCATGTTTCTAACAGAAAAGGAACAGACTTCCATTAAATAATCCTTTGGGACCTATCAGACATAATGTGCAGGAGTGTTTGTAAATACATACAGTTTACAGAGAGCACAAGTGTTCCACCAATGTCTCCATTGCATTAAATGTAACTATCCTGAATAAGAAACAAATCCTTAATTTGCCATTAAACCCAAGGTAGAAATGCCAAAATCATTCTGAGAGGGGGTGACAATGCTTTGTACCTGAAGCATCAAAAACAAAAGCATGGAAAAATCCTCAGTGTTCTACTTGTAAATAGATACAGGGCAGAGTGGCTGTATTTTATAGCAACCTGCACAATCAAAAAAGACAAGGACAAAAAAAGAGAAATAGTAAAATGTACTAGGCAGCAGAAATAAGCAACAAAAGGACAAGAGAGAAAGTCTGCTTAGAGGGAAAATCATTCCCTGAAAAACAGGGGGCTTTTTTTAGTTTTTGTTTCACTGCATTTTTCTGAAGATTGACATGGCATTAAACAGAAGATCTTCACACATTTTAATAAGAGCTAACTCCTCTATCAGCATAGATAATTATTTCTATCAAAAATTTCATCTCCCAAGAGTCTAAGTGACTTCATTAAGAATGCCCTTTATTTGGTATTTTATCCGTTATACATTCCCATATGGGAAAAGATATTTGTTGCGCCTACTAAGATAATGACAATTTACATAATTTGGATTTTTTATAAGTTCTCAGCCTGTGCCTAAATCAGATCCTACTAAATGGTAGAACTCCCTCTGCCATAAAAAGAGGACAACACTGAGCAGATGGAGCCATTGAGGGTAACTTCGATGATCCAACCAATTACATAGCCACCTTACAATATTTTCCTGTAGACTATATTTCCTTAGCTTGTTAATAAGAAATGTCATGAGAAAGAGTGTCAAATACTTTGCTAAAGTTAATGTATATCATGGAAAGAAATCAGGTTGGTCAGGCATAACTTGCTGTCAGTAAATCCATGCTGGCTATTCCTGATCAACTTGTTCTCCTCTTGATGCTTCACCATAAAGCTTCACAGTCTGCTCCAGGATCTTTACAGGTATCTGGGGATCCTGAATAAACACTTTGTAAAACTGACGGAATCTTCCAAATTTCAAGATCTTGTTCTCATAGTGAACTTCAATTACCATGACATCTTCTGGAAGGGAAACACAGCAATTCACAAGCAATCCATCCAATTCCTGGAATGTGTTGGAGATAATTTTTTTTATACCGGTGGTAAAGAGGTCAACTAGGGGATAATCTCTTTTTGACTTACTGCTCACAAGCAGGGAGGAATTGGTTGAGAATGTGAAGGTGGAAGGTAATTTGGGTTACAGTACCCATGAAAGGGTGGAGTTTAAGGATAGAGTTCACACTGGACTTCAGAGAAGTAGACATTAACAAACTCAGGACACTGGAGGGCAGAATCCCCAGGGAGATGAGTCTGGCAGGAAAAGGAGTAAAGGAGAACTGACTGTACTTTAAAGACGTCCTCTTAAGGGTACATGAACAGGCTATCCAAATGAAATGGAAGAATGGAAAGTACAATAGGATGCCAGCTTGGATGGATGGCAATATCTTCAGTGAGTTGCAACTCAAAAAAGAATACTACAAAAAGTTAGGACTTGGTCATTCTACTAGAGAAGAGTATAAAATATTACATGGGCTTGCAGGTGAAGGCACAGTTTGAGATGCACCTGGTTATGGATATAAAAGGCAATAAAAAGGGATTTCATAAGTGTCACGGGGCGGGGTCCTAGGAGCAGCCGTGATCTCTCCGGACGCCCCCTACCGCGCCAAGTCTGAGATAAAGCACCCTCGTTCTCACCCGCCACGTCTTTGACGTTAGGTATTTTGTAAGGGAGGCTGCCTTTTTGTCCCTTTGGACACGGTGCTCTGGTTTATCCTGGCCCCTGTTCTGTATTGACTGACTTGGTGCACCACAGCCTTATGGGCTATGTGTGGCTCTGTACCACGCCCCAAGCCTTGCAGATGTACCGGACATTGTATAGTCGATCCCTTGCTATGCCCTTACGGGCTCCCTGGGCTTGTTTCACACTGGCCCAGGCCCTCACGAACGTTCCCTGGCCTCTCTTTTCTCGCAGTTGCCTGTGCTCCCTGCGGACGCTCCCTGGCCTCTCTCACGGTTGCCTGTGCTCTCACCTATGCGCGCTAGGGTCTTCTCTCGCAACCGTGCCCACTCCGGGGCCTTCTCTCATGACTGTGCCCACCCAGGGGCCTTCTCTCAATTGGAGCTCAGGTGGCCGTAGCTGTGCTTGGCCCCAAACTCCCCCCTCGAGTCTCAAAGCGAGTGCCCTCTGGGCTTCTCGCCTGCACCTGTCCTTGGGCCTCTCACAATTGGGGCTCAAGTGGCTATAGCTGTGCCTGGCCCCCAAATCCCTTCCTTGGGTCTACAAGTTCCTGTGGGACTCAGGCAACCTCGGCCCTACCTGACCCCAATCCTCTGTGCCCCTTCTCAGGGTTGGGGTCAGTGCACCCCTGAATGCTGTGCCCTCTCTGGCACCAGGGTCCCCACACTACCATGGAGCCCCTATGAGGCCTCCTCCAACCCCTAATAGCCTCACCCGGTCCTCCAGTTTTATAAAACTACAAACAGAAAACTCAAGCCCTTGGGCTACAACATAAACTCGAAGCCATCTGGCTAACCATCATTCAAATCCCTACCAGGGCTTCCTCCACCCAGTATCCTTGAACTGAAGCTGCTCAAGCCATCAGGCTTCTCTATTCTGCTTACTCCCGCAGAGCTCCTTCTTCCTTGGCTGCAAGTGGGGAACTGCCTCCCTGGCCTCAGCCTGGATTACATTTATATAGGTCAGGCCCTGACCCCTTCCAGTCAGCTGACCAACTGCGGTTGACCCGGCAACCGGCACCATTACCTCTTTGTAGGAGCAGGGCACTGAAGTGCCCCGTGACACACCTCCCCCCTTAAGTTCAAGACTCACTAGGAGCAGGATAGTGACGTGCCCTGCGACAATAAGTATGAGGAAGACCATAGAAACCATAGAATGCCTTACAGAATGCCAAAGCCAACCTAGTTATGGATGATGCAGAAAAAGCTCAAGTATTTACTGTATTTACACATGTATGAGGTTCCTCCTCTCCCCTCCCCCACTCCCTGCAATCAGCATAGGGAAAACAGCTCTTCGTCTTACATCTGCATACCTCATTAAGTACACTGTCTATCATTAAGCCACTGCCAAAAGCAGAAAGTACTCAACAGAGACAGGGAAGAAGACAAACAGCTTAGAGTAGAAGAAAAAAACAGGTTAGTGATAACTTAGAGAAGCTAGATGACTTGAAGTTAGCAGGCTTGGATGGAATGCACCCTTAGGTAATGAAGAAATTGTCTAAGTTAATGTCAGAGCCACTGGCTACCATCTTTAAGAACTTGTGGAGGTCACATGAGGTCCTATATGACTAGTATTCAATCTCCGTGCAAAGAGCAAAGGTCTAAATCTTATTTCACCTTCACACACTGAGGTGGTACACATATAGATATTTAATAGTGATTTTTGGCACGTATACACAGTTTGCATTCTATGTAGGTTAGCTTCCTCTTTGCTTCTCTGCTGAACACACTCAGAAGGCTTCACTTGGGCTGTGTAGGGAGCAACTGAATTGCCCCAGCCTCCGTGTAATGCTTTAAAAGTCTCAAAAACTTAGGGAGGAAAAAAAACCTCTTAGCAGTGGTGGGGACAGCAGGCCTTCTCACCTTTTAGCTCAGTGGCTTAGTGGCTAAAGGCACATGCATAAAGAACCAGTGATATGGATTCTAAGCCACTTCCCCTAGCGGGGTTTTAAACCACATCTCCTCTTTTCCATCCAAATGCCCTAATCAATCAAGGCATGGGCAAAGTGCTTCTCAGTGTACTCTCCAGAACTCCTCTGCCCTAGAAGGCATAATGCCCTAACGATTGGGGTTTTCTAGTCTATGCTAGGGCTGTCTTTATTTCTCTTTTCCCAGAATAAACAAAACAGTCAAAAGGTCTTCCTTATGCCCCAGTCCTGAACAGACTGGTATGGATGTAAAAAAAGTCTAAATATTAATAGAATAGAGATATTGTTTCCCATTCAACTCAGCCCATATCCCATGTCAGTACCCTAACTGCTAGACTATTAATTAGTCTGGTAATGATCTCTTATTTTTCACATTTTTCCTCAGTTAATCTGCTACCATGGGGTCACTTTGAATGCAACTTAATGGTTACTTCATTCCTATATTACAGACAATACAGAAGGGGAAAAAGGCTTTGTTTATCACTCTGTGCTCTGTAGCCCATTTTTTTCATCTTATGTTTTTGAGTAGAGAACTAAGGACTTGGAATATAACTCTATAACCCCTGCCCTGTGGCTTTACACTCTAGGAGTGTGTACAGACACTTAAGGTGACTTAAATAAGGTGACTTAAGCCACATCAGAGCGTACACATATACAGTTCCTTGAAATGGTGGCAGCCATCTTGTGAGCCCTCCCCTGAAGCAGCCCCTGACCACCAGCTAAGGGTCACTTCAAGCTGTAGCTGGAGTGGCTGAGCTCCCCAAACCCTGACTCTGTCACTCAGGGCAGACCAACCCTTCCTCCCCACAGCTTCTGAAGCCAGCTGCTGAAGCCAAAAGGCTGTGCTGTTAGCCTGAGACTCCATGATGATGTTGCAACTTTGTTGCCTGCTGCACAGAGTTTTCCCTGCTCTACAGAGTCCTCTGTGTGGCCTCTCTGCTGCCCTTTCTTGCCTTAATAGTCAGCCCATCCCCACCTGATCTAGTGTGAGGGATGGGAACTCAGCCCAGCTAGGCTTACTTCCCAACCCCAGCCCCACCATCAGGCTGGGAAACTTAGCCCAACTGGGCTGAGTTCCTTTTCCCAGCCTGATGGTTGGGTGAAACATTGACAGTGTCCAAACAGCCTCACTGTTTCAACAAGGCAAAACAGTGAGGCTGTTCTGACTCTAAATGAAATTCAATACAAAACACTGTTCCATCCAGACCTCAAAGCTGAAGTTGGAACGGAACAGTGCCATTTCACACAGCCCTAATGGCTATTACATGTTTAATATTTAAGCATCTTGGTCAGTATTTAGCTCCTATGGGCATTTGTACACATGCTTGCGCAGCAGCGCCAGGTGCTTTAAAAGCACCCAGCACTGAGGTGCATCCATTTGTGCAAATGGCAAAATGTGCATCAGTGCTGATAAGATGGTAGCAGCACACTTTTGAACTACAACACATAAAATGTGTTTTAGTTCAAAAGTGCACAACCATTTTCTGCATGCTGACATGCATTTTGCTGCTTATACAACTGCACGTGACACACTGTAGTGTACATCAGTTCACATGCAGAGCAGACTCAATTAATCGAGTCTTCTCCAAAGCATCAGATCTCCAGCACATCACAGTGTGAAATGTTATGTGTATAAATGTCTTATCTATTATATATTTTACTGTAGGTTTACTTGAAGCCTTATTTAATTCCTGTTTTGTGCTGACCAGTAACTTACAAATATAGTCATAGATTTGTTGCAAGTCAGAAATAGAATGCAGCTGGAGAATGGCTGAGGACTGGGATAGAATAAATTATTTTTATAACCTACAAGTATGCATTTTACATATGACTGAAGTTGTGAGTCTCAAGGTAAGTGACCAAAACATGAAAACATGAAAATCAACAGCTGCTTTTGAAAAAGTTTGGCCAGAATTTTGGGATATTATTTTGTATTAACCTGAGATTGTTTTGGCAACAAGTAATAGTGATAAATTCTTCAAAGACATATATGGGGCTTAAAATTATTATTAGCTAATCTCTGAAGGCTTTTTTGTACTGTCTACATTTTACTGTTTCTAACTGGTTACAATTCATGAATCATTGTAAAAAGAAGCAGAATGTAGTGAATTTAAAACCCTTGAGGGGAAGTAAAAAACAGAGGTGACAGCCAAGGTCAGTCAATGCACACAGAATTCATTGTTAGATCAGCATAATATTAGTAGTTCCAGTAATAGGAGATCAGGCACATCTCCTCAAATGTTGCATCAAAAAACTGGAGAAATTATAAGTGTTTAACATTCTCCTTCTCAAAAAGAAGATATTTTAAAGATCACTCTTAACTGTGATGTCTTACAATTTTTTATCTGGCAAGAATGTTTACAATCTTGTCAGTGGTTGTAATCCAAAAAATATCCGTGTGATTCACATTTTTTAAATGGATGTATACTTTAAGATCTCTTCGATATATATTTCTATATGAGCTACTAATTTATTTTGGGAGGAAGTGACAGGTGGATACAACTCTTCTGCTATTGCTATCTTCCAATTATACCCATTCACAGCAGTGAGAAGCATATTGCAGCCATTGAGACCACCCAACACAAGTTATGTTCCTTGCTGGGTATCTGGAGCATTTCCCTTGAGGGAGATCCCTCTTTACTCACCAACCATGACTTGATTGAGGAAAGAAAACCATAGGGAGGGAGGCTTCAACAATAGATGGTATCCTTCTCTCAGGGAGGCTATCCTTAAGTGCATTTCATGTGGCTCCTCCACATGCCAACAGGGGTGTTATCAAAATGGTGTGTAATGACACTAATTGGTGCAATTGTTGACTGGGTCTATACTGAGGTATGATGGTTCATGCAGGGTGCCACCAAATACAGCTTCTACTACCTTGTACTACTAATAGGCTGCATTTGACAGTTGTTTGTATACCTTAGGTCAGTTTTCAACACAAATAACCCTGGGCTTAGTCCCTCAGTCACATAACTTGAAGTATAATTCCAAAAGAAATACTCAATGGGTAACAGTTGAGCCAGAGCCTAGAGCTCTAATGCTGTCAATCACAATCTCAGGTAGTCACCCAGAGTAGGCAAAGTCCATCCCAATAACTTATCTTTGGGATCAGTGTTAATTAGGCCTGTGCGAGTAGGCAGCTATTTGATCCAGCTTCGGATCCAGCCTCTTCAGATGCCAGTGATCCAACCTGGAGCTCCAGACTGGGTTTCTGCTTCAATCCGGCTGAAGCAGCCCTGAATCTTCAGAGCCACCTCAGAGATCTGGCCATAGGGTATAATGGGGAATAAATGAAGTATCTATAACTTTTGGGGGTTTTGTCTGAATTCAGTGAAACTTCCCAGGATGGTAGCCTCTGTGGAGAGCATGCATCCTGACAAGGTTCAAGAAGATCAGTGCAGGGGTTTCAAATTCCTGAAAGCAAAACTCATGTCACATGTATGTGTTATACCACAGTAGTGTAAAAACTGGTAGCCCCTGGAAAGGCCACAAATCCTGCCAAGTTTTATGAAGGTAGGTGCAGGGGTTTGGGGGGAACTTCACCTCAAGCTGTAGACAAGCAAAACTCATGGCATAGGTGACACTGTGTGTGTTAAGACACAGCAGGGTGAAAGCTATAGGGATGGTAGGCCCTGCTGCAGTCACAAAGCCTGCCAGCTGTTGAGGAGATTGGTGCAGGGGCTTCTGGGTTCTGGAGCCCTGCACCTCTAGCTGCTGACTGGCAAAACTCATGACATGGGTGCTTGTGCAACTGAATGTTTCTGTCTTGGGGCAGCTGATTGTCTGTATTGATTATTTCCTCTCCTTAGTCTGTGGTTTTGTAGGTGTTAATCCTTGCTAATTAACTCCTTAATGCCTAATTAACACCTACAAAATCCTCTGGGTTCTCCATTTGTGGGCTCCAGCATCTTCTCCCTGCTTCCCAGGTTCTTTGATTTGCCAGATTCAGAGAGCTCTCCTTGATGTCTCTGTCCAGCTCAACCACCCACCTTCTCTCCAGGCATGGCTTTTGTATGTCACTCCCTGAGCACTCACCTATGCCCAGGGAGCACGTACTCTGAAAACAGAGTGGTGATGCTGCATACTGCTCTGTGGCTGCAGATCCAGTGCCTGCAGGTAGGTTCTGCCTGTCAGCAGCCCTTACCAGGCTGGTCTCCCATATGGGCCAAGGTCACTTGGAGTGGGTTTCAACCCCCTCCCCCCCTGCCCAGTGGCTCTGTGACCATGCCTTGGCTTGCTCCTAGGGTACCTTCCACTCTTGTCCACCATGCCTTGATGTTATTTATAATATATAGGGAGGCTGCCCCAAGGTGTTTGCTGGGCCTCAGTCCCACTGAACCCCACCGGTCTCTGCCTGCACATAGGCCCTTTTCTGGGCTTCACTGGTCCTTAGGCCCTCAGTGGGCCTCACTCTAATTCACTGTATCCAGCAGGGCACCCAAAGCCTTAAGGGATAATTGCATGGCTCCAAATCCTTCCCTTTACCATGCCCAATGCCTTGCAGATGTTACAGGCATGTAGTCCCTCTGTTGGGGCTTTGGTTTCCTCCCCTTTAATCTAGCTAGTTCTCCTAGTCTAGGCCCACTGAATCAGAACTGGCTCTGAGGCAGTAGCTTCAGTTTGTCCCTTCCAGTCACCAGGCCCCTGTCTGGCTGTGCCCTCTCTCTCTGCCTACTCTGGGCTCAATAACTGTTTTAGACTGCCCTTGGCAGGTCTCAAGGCAGTTGGGTGCCCCCTGGGCACTAATGAGGCCTACTTACCTCCCCTTCCAGCCTCATCACAAACCAAACCACTGGAAAAAACATGAGCCTAAACCTAAATCATGAGCCCCTGACCTGTAATACAAACAAGAACAATGGAAGCAGCCCTCAGCCCCTTTAAGAGGGCAAACCTTTACCCCTAATATCGTATGCCTCCTAGCCAGGGTACATTGTAAGTTCCCTGAGCCTCCCTGCTCCTGTAGGCAGCAAAATGGTCAGCTCGGCATCCCTGGACAGCTCCCTAGGGAGGCGCTCCTCCCCCTGCGGCAGCCAGGGAGAGACTCCCCTGCCAGCCCCAGCCTTGGGCTTATATGCTCTGAAGGCCCTGCCTACACCAGTCAGCTGACTGCTTGCAAGTGTCTGCTGACTGCCTCATTTTGCCTTGTTGCCCAGGCAACTGGCAGCTGCTGTGCCTTGCCTGCCCTGCAGTACTCCCTGCCTGGGCTGCGTCTTCTATAGAACTGTTTCACAACCAAGCTAGAGTTCAAAAAGA
Organism: Crocodylus porosus; assembly: GCF_001723895.1. Lineage (NCBI taxonomy): Eukaryota > Metazoa > Chordata > Crocodylia > Crocodylidae > Crocodylus > Crocodylus porosus. The sequence continues at coordinate 176,886,180 of NW_017728906.1, read as the reverse complement.
AAATGAATCTTTAAGTTTTACATAGTTATTTTCATGCAGATTCTAAATCATTACAATTTCCTGTTAATTAGAAATACAAGGGCACAAACATTTATTGCAACATAAACTGTGAAGTTTAATCTAAGTATATTTTCCTAAATCCTTGCATGTTCAGTAGCCCTTTTATCTAGTCTTTCCACATAATCTTGAAAAACATAGTGATGAGCCAATATCCAATCATAAAGCTTGATGGAAAACTGCTGTTGAATTTGGTGAAAAACCTCAGTGTAGAAAGTAATGATAAGGGGTCAGTTTCAATGATGCACTCATCCACATGCAGATATTACATCACAGAGGATGAGAGGCAGACAACAAGTGTAGAACTTATTAAAAACTGTCCAGCTATCAACCAGCATTTTTTCTTCCACTCAACCACAGCTGATTTTTAATCTATGTGACAATTATTTCATTGTTTGTGCTCAGCACTTCTACATATCAGGCCCTCAGTGCTCCCAACTAAACAGCCACCAAAATCTAGTAGACACTGATCACAACTTAGGACAAAAGTTTTTGCTTATACAATATTTTGTCTATATTCTTTCCTTCTTCATCTTGACTATATTATTATGACCACAGATCTGTAAATACTCACCCTCGTTTAACGTTACTTAATGTGAACAACCCTGATTCAACAGCCCATTCAGGGGATCCTGTTCATCAGTTCCCTGAGGTAGTTGAAATCTGTTTTCTGAAGTCCAAGATCCTTACTCTGATGCTGTCCTTCTTTCTTTTCCTCAGGATCCTGACCTCAGTCATCTCATGGTCACTGTTGCCCAAGTTGCCTTCCACCTCAATATCACTTCAGGAAGGATTGATTTATTTTCATTAAAAATGCCATAATTTTCCATTTAAGAAGTATAACCTTAAAAATGTGCAAAAGGATCTCCTCCTGTAAAATGAAAAGGAGGCGGGGGGTGGGGGGGGTGGGGAGAGGATGCAGAAGGGGGAAAAATATCTCCAAACTGAGCCAGTTCTAATTTAGTTTAAAGTACTGTAATTCCAGAACAGTACCAGTAGGTTTCCCTTAAAAAAATTCTGCACATTAATTAATTGTAATGAAATGTGTGGTCTAGTCATATAATTCATACTTTCTTGTTCAAAGAGTATTAAGGTAACCACTTCCTCTCCTTTGCTCCCTCATCATAATATATCATCTCCATATCCCATCCTAATGGCAACTTTTCAAGTTAATGTTATTTTTCTAATCTCTCTCATAGCAATATAGGTCATAGACTACTAGTCTACTTGACACTTTGTGTATTTTCTGAATCTTCATTATTTCCTGTAATATGGCAGGCAGTGCTTCACACAGCATGCTGTACTTACTCTCGCTAGATATTACTTAACTTACATACAATTTTATTAGTAGATGTTAAGAGTCATGAACCAAAAAGATGACAAAACCAGAATGGAAATACAGATCGCCCGAGTGAGGGACTAATGTAAGAGGAATGAGGTTGAGGAGGGGAATGCAACTAGGTTACAGAAAATACAATGTTAGCCAACTAAGCCGGCAGGTGGGGGAAGGAGGTAGGGAAAGAGGAGGGAGGGGTGTTGTGATGCTGAGGGAGAAAGAAGATAGATGCACACAAAGAATTCCAAAGCCAATCACTATGAAATTAGGAAATGCCGTATTTGTAAGTTTGAGTTGCTGGTTGGATATGGAGTTAAGGGAAACCCAGCCCAGTATGCCATCCTATCCATCCTACCTCACAGCACTGGGAGATATACAGTTCTAAACCCTGCCTGCAATGAGAATATTCTCAGTCCGGTTTGTGGTGGTGGTGCTGGTGCTGCTATTGGTATTGATGTGAATTTGGCCTCAGAATTTTCAGTGATTTGGATAGACTGCTGAAATTTTCCTTAGGAACAAGAGGGAAATAATGGAAATGGAATTTTCAATATTTTGGGGCAGATATTACTCCACCTATTAGATGTGTAAATGGACTTAGATGCCTATGTGCAATTGCATTCCACACTACTCAAGTAGCTAACAAATGGTTAATACACAAGGTGGGTGGGTTCCCCAAATCCTTGTTGTTTTTGTAACTCCATCCTAATGGTTAGATAATGGTGTGTTACAAAAGTAGATGCATGGAGTAATGAATTTTCAGAACATGAACAGGTTGGAATAGAATCTCACTGAGGTGCATAATTCCACTTTAGTTACCTAACAGGTGATATCAAATCCAGCTCCATATCTTAGCCAAATTTCAAAAGAAGGTCAATGATAAGGAAAGGAACTTCACCATTTACCATAGCCAAGGCCTGCTGAAAACAATGGAAGGTAAAAAGTTGCTAGCAACCTATAACAAGAATTATTAAGTACCTATACATATCAGTCATTCTCACCTTCCCTTACAGTAACCATATTGTTTAGGACTGGAGACTGTATCATGGTCCACAAGATGAGGAGTCAAATGGCCTGGGTTATAATCCTGGAAGTAGAAGAGTTAAATGTCTATTTTGTCATGGTAGTAATGTTGTTAGTGATGTTGTAGCCATGATGGTCCAGGAATTATGCAAGAGGCAAGGATTCCTGGGGCAAAATCTTTTACTAGACCAACTGTATGGTCATAGGGATACAGTTTTAGACAAGTTGTCAACAGTAAGACAGTCTTCATCAGGTCTGATCAGTAAGAACCAGCAGAGCATTGTAAAAACTAGTTGGAAGAAGGGGAGGAGAGAAATTCCCTGGGGTGGGAGACAGGTACTTAGCAGAAGAAAAGAACCTGATTAGTAGAGGATCAAGGCCTATCAAAAGAGAGGAGGGTCATTTTCACCTTTCCTGTGTGGGAAGAAAATCAGGTTCAGGTAATTTTCTTCCCTATCTTTGCCAGTAAACCTGGGGAGATTAAATGTGTTCACGCTGGGCTTCTGCAGTTAAGTGTAAATGAAAGGCTCCATGGTAGCTGAACTATATAATTCCACCAGTAAAGCAAATGTTGACTGAGACATAAGTGCCCTGCTCCCACTGGGTATCCAGTGTCCTCCTGCACAGGATGCTCGATTCACTTAATGCTGTTCACATAGTACAGTCGCTAATGTTGTCAAAGCTGTCAGGAGACAAGTTATTCCCAAGTGCTAAAATCTGCATTTATTTCTGCTTGATTTGTATCTAGAATTCCAGTTTTTTTCAACACAGTTACTGTGTATAAAAGACTGCTTGGCAGTAGGCTTGGAAAGAACAGTATTATAATTTTCACCTGGCAGGATTCAATGGACAGCTACTTTTAAGTTAATTTTGTCCATTTTTTTAGGCCTATTCTGATATGGTGTCAGCCTCCCCAGAATGCACCTCAAAAGATCAGTAAACATATTTTAAGATAAAATAAACAGACTTATTTTCCCCACTAGTTTATAAGTAGTTTTGAACACATGTAACTTTTTGTTGAGGATGTGATTCTGGTCTGTTTATCAAAAAAGTTACAAAAATATAATGCTTGTGTGACTACAGTTTTATTGGTATAAAGCATATCTGGGCATTTTTTCCAGAAAACTTTTTTTTTAATGAAAAATGCACCAAATATTTTGTGTATTCATGTCAAAGTTCTGAAAAATCCAAACATTTGGATCTGACATTTTCTAAATAAAACATTTGAAATTGTTTACTTGGAAATAACTTCATTTATTAGATTTCATTAATTTTACTTAAAATTTTTTAAATAAAAAAAAGAGTCAAAATCATACAAACCAAATATTTTAAGTTGGGAATCTTTAAAAAAAAATGAAGTTTTAGTTTTGGTCTCATTTGAAACCGGCCAGGCAAAATCTCCACTTAAGAAGGACCATTGCAAATCTTCTACATATCTCTGTGTCCCGGTTTCTCTATTGTTAAAGGGGAAAGTACACTTCTACTTCTTTTTCATGGTTTTCAGATGCAGGATTCTCATCTGAAACTGGCCAGGTAAAATCTCCATTTAAGAAGGATCACCAAGTTCATCCTGGGGCATGAAAGTTTCTCATGTGTTTTTCATTTTGTTTGTCAAATTCAAAGGGTATTTTCAATTCTGATGTGAAATGAAAACAAAATACAAAATCCCAATTTTTGCAGAACTGAATTCAGTCTTATTTATGAATGCTACCTCTTGCTTGTTGTGGAAATGTTCTTTTCTCTCTGCACAGATTTTTTTTCATTCTATTTGTTTCTGTGACCACTACATTAGGCTTTCAGCTCAGCTCATTGCTTTAACTTCATTCCCCGCTCACTCCAATATTTTTTTACTGATTAGGGGGCACGTCTACATGAGACTCTAAATGCACAGGAGACTAATTCTGCTGTGCATTAGTGCATCATGGCAATACCCATGCTACTGTGCTAATGTGCCATAGAATTTGTCTACTGCACATTAACATCACTAAAAAGGCATGTGCTAGTGCTACTCTGTAGTAGCACATTCAGTTAGTATCTGTTGTTATAGGTGCTAAACTTAATGTCCAGTAACAACAGCACATGAATGCACATGTAAATGGACCCAGGGTCTCTCAGTTTTAGGCCAATCCTAACATAATCCCCTTAGCTAGTCCTCAAACCAATCTCTGAAGAACTACACTTGACACTTCCCTCCTTCTCAAATCTGTATTAATTTTGCCACTAAACACTGACCTTGGTAACTAAGCCAATTTTTTATCTAATAGAAAATTTCACCATCAGTAACATACTTACTAACCTCATATATTACTCTTTTATGTAGTACTGTTTGAAAAGACTTCTTGATGTAAAAGAAGATGATATCTCTTCCCTCACTTCTTTCAGCACTCATTGTCACTTACAAGTTAATCAGATTTCTTGAGCAAGGCTGCCTTTTAATAAATTCATTTTATCATTGACTGGTCTCTGCCTCTCCTTATGAAATGGATCCAAAACAATTAGAATGCACATACACAAACGTGAATATGCTCATGTGCGTGCACACACACACACATACATACGAAAAAACACCATTGGAAATTGAAAGGCTAATAACAGCCAGCTCTGTGCACAAAACATTGGAACAGTTCTTCAACTGCTGTATTGGATCATTTTCCAATGTTGGCTTAAACTGATGTGGGGGCTGGATGAATGTATTTTTGGGTACCATCCAGCATCTAGGTTGCTAGGCATTGTCATGAGGATTTGCAAATTGTGCTATCTGACATCTGACATCTAGGATTTCTCTTAGTGTTGAGAACAATCTTACAGATAGTATACATGAAAAATCAGATCCTGGCTGTGTTTAAATTCTGCATCTTCTTTGTGCATAAAGTCTCTAAAAGCCTTTTTTCTTTTGTTCCATACAGTTAAAACTCTTGCCTCTCTTTGCCTAACTAAAATTATGAATTGTGTAGTCTCATACAAGTATTGTTAAGGCACACATTCAGTGAGTGGGCTGGATGTATCAGAAGGTCTAATTCAGATGCGTAACTATAAATCTGGAATTTCTCCTACCTTTGAGTTTTTTGCAACTTTAACCACTGTTAAATTCTTATACTGTTTTATACTGCTCTTTATATGTAATCTATGTAATGTTTGTACGCACTGCTTGCATGTGCATGTATAACCTCACAACATTAAAACAATATTCAAGTTGTGAAGTCCAGCAGTGCATTTGAAAGTTAAGAAGCCAAGGGTAGATGTGCATCCTTAATTCAGCCTTAATAGCTATGTTTATTTTACTTGAATTGCATGATCATTTACTACTAGTATTTCTTTCCCATGAGATTCCTGCTTCACTCATTGGATTCGTATTAGTTCCCTATTTGTTATTGTTGTTTGGTTGGTTTTTTTAATCTTCCACATGCAATGCAGTGCCACATGAGCTATTTAATGTATACTGTATACTGTCTAAACCAGACACTGAATACAAACATTCAATTTCCTCCTCTGCAGTCCTTTGACCACAGTTTTTGCAGGTTGCATAAATGCTAATGATTTTCACTCCACATACAACCTGTGAGGATAAGTAGTTTCTTTAAATCTATCTTACAGCTGATGAACATAGATGTAGAGAAATTAAAATCAAAATTATCTAATGTTTGCTAATTTTGAATGTACATCTTGAAATACATCAGATCTGTTTCTTCAGGTGCTTTCCATTTTTTACAGAACTCCACATATTTATTAATTTTAGTTTCAGCTGCAAGCATTAAGTATTTCTGGCTTTCTGAACACAGATGTTGCATATTCAAAACAATAAGGATAGCAAAATTAGTAATTGCCTTAGTCTATCCCAAAAACAAAAATAAAGGACTTAGGCTGTGCAATGCTTTACTTTTAGGTACCTGCCCCTGGCCATGGACCCCTAAGAGCTGTCCCTATGCTTTTTGTATAGTACATAGGGAAACTTTGGTGGCGATCATATTAGGCTATGATAAGCACATAATATGCTTGAATTCCTGGCAGGATCAGGTCCAACAACCACTCTTTCAAGGCAGTGAACAAAGTTTGCTCTTTTCTTTTAAAATGGAGGAGTATGGGAAGATGTTTATGCGCACCTTTTAAACTATAGCTTAGCTTTGACAGCAGTGCTAATCAAAGAAGTGGACCTCCTTCGGCGGGCTTTAAACTAGGCTCGTCGGGGGAGGGGGAAGATGAGGGCGGAGGAGACGATGAACTACCAGGCCCAGCAACAGCCAGC
>NW_017728906.1:176858840-176879129 GCF_001723895.1 Crocodylus porosus | reverse complement strand
ACATGGAAAGCTGGGACCCTATATCTGGGCAAAATATGTAAAATCCTCTGGCCTGGTTGGCCAGAGGGAGCAAAGACTTCAGGCAGATTAGTTCAGAGAAAGACTGAAGTGTGGCACTCCCTGACTGGACAGGGCCAGGTGATGTCACGCAAAGGGATACAAGGTGAGCTAGGCTGGTGTAGGGAGGAGGAGAAGCTGCTGAAGAGTGAAGTCTCCTCCAAGGGGAGAAGGAATCTGCAGATAGTGAAAGAGGAAACTCAGGTAGAGAGAGAGAGAGACTTAGTTCAGTGTCTGGGAACTCCTCTCTCCTCCTTTTCTTCCCCCTTTGCTGAGGTTTTAAGGGATTAATACCATGGAGGAGGGTATTGATTCTTTGGAATTGCAGGCCAGGAGTTAGGCCTGGCAGTTTTAAACAGGGTTGAAACCTGGGAGTTTCTAATCTTGTCAGATTTGAGCATGGGGTTGAGGTTTGCAACTTTCTCCTCCCAGTGGAGTTGTGTGACCCAAACTACCTGCAGCCCAGGCTAGGGGGTAGGCCTGGCTTTTCCCCTTTGTTTCTTTTGATGGTCCTTTGCTCCAGCTAAACTGTGTGGTTCAGCCACCAGGAGCCAGTAATCAACCTGTCTCCCTTTTTGAGTTTGTCCTTCAATTTCTATTTGAACGTATTATCCAGTCCAGAAGTTTTGAGGTGCATTCATGCTGGCTAGAGCCACAGTCTTCCCTTCCCACCACACACACATAGTCTCTCCATGGGAGCAAAGATCCATGCTCTACCCCTTCAAGAGGAATGGAGCCCCTTGCAATGCAGAAGGACCCGTGATCTCAATCAGCTCCCTGTGGCACAGCAACCCAAGGAGTAGCTCAAAGGACTCTCCGATGTGGACCGCCCTCTCCAGCCCATTGCTGAAGGGCCGGTATATGGGTACAGGTCCCCAGAACTACCCACTGGGAAGCTCCAAGTCTCAGACTGCCTGGGTATGGGTGAAACCTCCCCCAACAGGGTACCACCTATATGCTTTGCTTTGTATTAATAGTGCTTTTAAATTATATCTAGCGTTTTCTTCTGGGTTTTTTGTTTTTATTCTTTGTAATAATTTTTTGTGTGTTTACACTGCTTGCAAGGGCAGGGTTTTGTTTATATGGGATGCCTCAGGAAATTTAGAGTTCCCAGTTTTCTGGGTGGGGGCTTGAGACACTGGTATGTGGTACCCCAAAATGTGAACCCAGCCCTTCTTGCTGCCAATCAGTGCATGGCAGAAGGGTTACAGTTTTTTAATGCACTTTTATGTCAGGTGGAACCATATTGCCACCCAGTTTGGATCATAAGTCATGCATTTTCGATCCATAGATTTCTGCTGCTGGATCCAGAAGGTTACCTGGCAATAGTAGTAAACTTTTGTCTGCTATGTGATCTAATCACTAGAGGGGGTGATGGGATAGGCATTTTTTCTGACACAAGAATGTAGGAACTGAGGAACTGGGCATTATTTCCAGGTTCTGTGGGACTGTGCTGTAGCATGTTCTGCCTTTGTCCCCAGCCTTTCTTCCCCTCTGATTCTACCCTACCATGTCTTTCCCAACCCTTCCCACCTGTCCCCCTCCTTTACCCCCTGCCCCTGCTCCAGGTGAATTAGACAGGGATAGCAAAAAGAACACTTCTGGTATGCAGATGATTGACCTGCCATGCCAAATGTCAATCTCCTGCTGCAAAGCATATAGGGGCTACAGTCTTACAAAAATATACTTGTAAGAATTTTATAACAGGGTCCTTTCTTTTTGCCCAAAGAAGTGGACAAATTGTGTTAGATGACGCTACTTTTTACATCAATTAGAGATGCTGTGCTCTCTTTTCCTTTTTTGGCTAGTCTCTTGAGTTTCATTCTGATCTGCTCTGAGGCCTTGCTTTTCATTCCTTCTGTTTTGACTCCTTTACTAAATATAACAAAAACCCAATAATGTTTGTGCTGAATTAAAATGAGACATTTACCATTCAAGTGGCCATGAAATTAGATAAGAACATGTCCAAGATTCCTTACTGTTGACTATAGTCTTGTACCTTTAAAACAATCATATAATTTAAACTTCTCATTCGCTAAATTTCTTTTTTAAAATATTCAGATATCTTCGGAGAAATCATAGCATCATAACAATCAATTTGGAAACTTTCTGAATGACATATTTTATCATCGTACAAAGCTTATATTTGGCCCATTGCTGATTCCATTGAAGTCAGTTCCCATTCTTTTCAGTGAGAACCAGCCTATCCTTATTTACTAAACTGACTGCTTAGACATTTTCCAATTACAGCACATTCTAATTCTCCCTTTGGATGGAAGTGCTGTAAGATTGGCTTTGTGCCTTTTCTTTAGTACTTTTGGTGATATGCCACCCTGACCATTATTCTTTCAGTTCAGTTTTCTTTCTAGACAGCTAAATACCATTTTTCTAAAGATAAAAAAACTACAATCACTGACCTTTGCATAGTGCTTAGGTAAGATAAAACACCATATACTGCCTTGTTTGTAGTAAAGGGTTTTCATAGTTTGGCAAAACCAGAGACAATTATTGCACAAAAATGTGTGTGCAATTTTTTATCCAAGTAATTTTGTGCCATTTTAAACTACTACATTTTAATATTATTTTCATGAAAAATAGATCATAATATTATTTAGCTACCAAGCAACTATCATTGCCCTTTAATTACTATGACTTCTACTATTTCTATGACTTCTACTATTTCTATGACTTCTATGACTGCTACTTTCCTCAAAGTGCATAGTCAGATGGATCCATTTGAATCTATGTTGAAGAGCATAATGACTATACTAATGTAGAGAGTCATGTGTCTAAAGGCATAGCCAAGGACAGGACCCATTCCTGCATACACATGTGCTGTTGTAGAGTCCCAGTAAAGGAAAAGTTGATGGTCTGTACTGGTATATGGTTTTTCAGAATGATGCCTCTATTGTATAATTTAAAATATTGTTGTAATAAAATGTATGGCAGAAAACTGTTAACCATTCCTGAACTTCCCTGTTTGTTACATTTTTCCTTGATAATATTACATCACATGAACCACACTAGAAGAATGCGCTTCTTTTCCATCTGGGTTTTGTTATCATCAAGATTTAAATATAAACACTAAAACTGTACTCATCACTTTCCCTCTTTTCTGTATTTAACGTTTGCATTTCAGCACAGATTCATGGTTGAGAAACATTTTTGCCTTCCAGTCATCATTAAAATCCATTAATATTTGTAAAAGGTATGAAGACTCTTTGGTTGGTAGCAATGGAAAATGGATAAAAGCCAAATTTCTAAGGCCAGGTTTTTACAACTGACTACTGCTTTGAGCTGTCTCATTTTCAAAGTGTTGATAGATGGAAACAGATGTCTTTGGAGTGTGATCACTGATCAGCTGTGCTGGAATGCATCTTGGCACAACTGATCTGCTTCACTGATGTCTACAGGTGTCACCAGGGTTGTTGTTCCATACATTTGGGACCCTACTCCTCCCAGTGCTTCAGGGGCCTAATTTTGTGGAGAAATGGCCCTTCTGGACATTCTCCTCATGTGTGTCTGTAAGCACAGAGGGAGTCCAACAGGGGATCCTCCCTAGACACTTGCAGACTGTGCCCCAATGCGGCATACACTTGTTATTGCCATGCCCTGGGTCAGTGCATGTTCTGCAAGCACAAAGAGAGTAACTCCTACGGGAGTTCCCCCTCCACACTTGCAGATACACACAATTTCCCATGGGTTTATTTTTCACTGCCACCTTGTAACAGGGCCCCTAACCCAATACTGAAGGAGAAAGGGAGCCAAGAATCAATTCGCTGGTCCAGACTCCTGGACAAACTGATAGTGGTGGAGGGTCCTTGAATAAAATGTCTACTTGCCCTAGGTGTGGCCAGTGATTGATAGGTGGAAGTAGTGAGTCAGGTGACCAAGAGAGAGACATATAAGCCCAGGACCTGAGCAAAGGGGACAGTCTGGCCCTGCAGGTTGCAGGAAGCAGAACTACAGGGACAACCAGGGCTTGACTGGACAAAGAGGAAGGACTTCAGGCTGGAGGGAAGCTTCAGGAAGCCCCTGCACCACCACACAGCCAAAACTAAGTATTTTGGGGGCCTTGCATGGCAGTTTTGCCATGGTGTGGTACTAACCCAGGATAGGGAACCTTTTGTTTGAGAGCAGATGCTCATATTTTGTCATTTGTGTTTAAATATTAGGGGAGTGGGTTCTGGCTATAGGAGGCCAACAGAGGCAAGCAAGGCAGGGTCTAGGTAGCTGCCAGGGGGTGACTTCACTGCCCCAGCACAAGACCCATTACACATGCCCTTGAGCCCTTCAGGGAATTTCTACAACCTGTGTATTACACTGTTGTTACCCAGCCTGGGTCCCCAACTCACATACCCCTGCCTGTAGGTGCAAACCTTGTGCCAGGGTGAGGCACCTGGAGCTGTTGCCTTGCAGGATCAGGTCCCTGAAGACCCAAGAGCTTTTGCCATGGGCTGCCCACACTCTCCCAATATAAGTGAAAAGTCCTCACCATTGATGGCACAAATAATGACTCAGGTCATTGCAGTCACAAAGGTTAGGTATTTGTGGTATGTCAAAGGGCTAAGGCATGTGTTGTTTGGGTTTTGTGTTTCCTTAAAAATATTTTGGTCTCATGAAGATTTGGGCTAACCATGCTATATTTCCTGTCTACTTTTCATTTGGCTGGCTGTGTTGCTTTGTACCAAGCTCTCAGTTTTATAACCACTGCTTGATTGACTTACAAAGTTAAATACTTCTCTTACTCCCAGAAATATTTTCCCCATTTTTAATATTCACAGTCAAAACCTTTATTGCAAAATATTACATCCATCAGCAAAATCTATCAGCACATATGTTAAAAGCTTGCTTGCAGCAGGTCATATAATTGGTCATTTGCTGAACTATTGCTTGATTTAATATTTATTCATAGATGTTGGTATTTTCTTATCAAAGACTTCCAAAATGCACATCATACTTGGAAGCTTTTTAAAGCATTTGAGTAGTGTGCAATATAAAATTTATATGTAGAATGTTGAATACTATTGTGAAGTATTAAAACTAGCATCCTTCTTAAAAGATCCACTTAGTATTACAAAAGCCCCAATCCTCATTGCAACCCACAAGCATGAGTTATCCTCACAACACCCCAACACAAGTAAGTGCTATCTCCATTTTACAGATAAGCTAAGACACAGTTTAACTTGCCCCAGATCATATAGGAAGTCTTTACAAGAATTCAGAAATCAACCTGGATCTTCTGACACAAATTCAGTCTTCCTTTCATTCTGTTATTACACATAAAAAATAAAGCTTACTATACATTGAAGCATGGAAGTAGGTATAAAATAAATGAAGCCTTTTAGCTCACACTAAGGTATCATTCACTTACACAAGTCTTTTTGGAACTGGATAAAAATGAAAACTGCAACTCACTTCTTACATATGATGGGTTAATCATAGAATCAGATAAGTTCTATAAGGCCTTGGAGAGAGTCGTATAGAAAGAACAGACCTGGGAAGAATCCCATTCCCCTCCTCAAGGCGAAATCATCTCTATCTAAATCATCCCAGGAAAGTGTTTCTCTAAAAGCAGAAATTCTTAACCAGGCTGCCACAAGATACTTGGGTGCCTTGAGACCTGCAAGCCTTGATGTCACACTATGCTAGTGTTTCAAAATAAGTATTGTAATTTAATAGACTTGCAAAATAATTGTTTGCCAACAGCATACTGTGATGCAATAATGTGTGTTGTATGCAAATCCTGGGAATGAATTCTTCCATTATTTAGCACTGAGGAAGCCTCAGCTGGAGGACTGTGTCCAGTTTTGGGCAGAATACTTCAAGAAAGACATAGACAAATTAGAGGCAGTCCAAAAAACAGGGTGTGGAGAGAGGGGTCTAGAAAACAGATCATATTAGTTTTACTGTTGAGTGGATATTTATGGCTAAGGTTTTTTTTTTCTAATTATAGACTTCTTATAATGAACTTTCTGTAAAATGAAGACACAATATTATCTGAAGCCCCTTGTAAACCTTTATAAGACCATGCAGCTTCCTAACAAGTAATCTTATATCTGATTTTCCTTTTTTCCTTTTTTTATTTTTTGAAGGTGCAGGCCAAATGGCATATTTGCAGTACCTACAATATTGAATATTTTTAATTGCTGATTTACAAGACACTTTTCCAAACAGATGCTTACTAACTGTGACCTAATTAAAGCATCAAACTAAGTGGCATAATGCCAAAGAATGCCTCCCATCTGATGGCCTTGAAAAAGACTCTTGCAAAGGTGAATAAGCAAAATTTTCACTCTGTAATAACCAACGATAGACCAACCTCCACCTTCTGGGAGTTCAGCAAGTCGCTTTTGGGGAAGACTGGTATTCTAGAAACTCCACAAATGATGGCCTTGGGGAAAGGATTGCCATTAGCCACTCCATTCTTCAGTCTTTCCCTGCAAACAAAGAATGCTTGCTATTTAAAAGTGTTTTCTCAGGAGGATACACTATTTGACTCTTATGGTGTGAAAAAACTCTATTATAATTAGATCCTTTTCTTTCCCCTTAGCTTAGTGTGCACTATTATGATGAGAACATTTGCAGAGGTGGGGCAGGAGTTGGCAACTATTTAGGCCAAAGGGCCACTTAGGGAGCTTGAGTAAGCTTTTGCAAGCCAGGTCAACAGCCCCCTGCGTTCCCCCTCCCTGCCTCCAATAGCTCACCCAAACTCCATAACTGGTCCTCTGGCCCAAATAACTTTCCCCTGCTGGACTGATCTAAGGGCAAAGACAGTAAAGGTTAGGGGAACCTAAACTTTGTTCCCACTTCTTCCTGCACCCCCACCCTGAACCCACTGTCTCGGACCACATGGGCACAGCTGGAATAGCTCCTGCTCAACCCGGTCACATGCTGGGGGCTTAGGGTGGGGGGTGAGGTACATGCATGGGAAGGGGGGAAACAGAGCATGGCACTCATCCAGCTGGGCCCAGAAAATGCGTGGCTCCTGGCCCCCTTCTCCCTGCACCTCCTTCCCCACCTAAGTCCCTAGCACGCATCCGGGTCAGACAAGAGTCGTGCCAGCTGTGCCCATGTGTCCCATAGCAGCAAGTGGGAATGAAGCATGGGACTGACCCAACCTGGTCCAGCTATATGCCAGGAACTCAGGGCAGGGGAGGGAGTGCAGGGAAAAGGCCTGGGAGCTGTGGGTTATCCAAAAACAGCTAGGTCAATACACCACCACATTCCCCCTTCTCCCTGTACCTCTCTCCCCACTTCAAGTGTCTGGCATGCAGCAAGGCCAATGCTGCACTGTATTCCTGTGTGCTACTTCAGGCCATGTGGGTGCAGCTGGTGTGGCTCCTGTCTGACCTGGTCACATGTTGGGGACTCAGGATCAGGCAGGAGCCATGTAAGGGTTAGGGAGGAGCTGCACCAGCCACTCCAGCTGCTCCCACATGCTCCAGCCTGAAGCAGTGTATTAGCAGCACCCATGCCCCTACCAGGCGCCAGCCCAGCAGAGTCTGAATAATGTGAAGCTCCTGGCCCCGGGCTCTTCCCCCTGCCCTCTCTGCCCCCTCACCCACCAGCAGGGACAACACTACTTGAGCTTCAACTCACTCTGGTCCAGGCTGATGAGCTGCAAACAGTGACAGGGTTGGAGTGGCATCGCAAACAGCCTCACTGGGCAAAAGGCTACCCAGGAACTCAGTGCCCCCTGCCTTGGAGGTACACTGGGGGGGGGGACAGGATGGAGCAGCTAAGGAGGGGAGTGAGTAGCTGTTGCTGCTCCAGCCAGCTGGTGTAGGGAAAGAAGGGCAAGAGGCACTGATGGGCCAGACACAGTTCTTCAGAGGAGCAGCTGGGGGCCAAGTAAAATCATTTGGTGGGTCAGATCTGGCCTGCAGGCCATATTTTGCCTACGCCAATGTAGGGTTTAGGAGCCTTGAGCTGTGGACCAGGATCTCCTTGTGTCTCTATAATTAGAGGAAGTGGCAGGTCCCTGCCTCAGGAAGCTTTCAGTTTAGTATAAGATAAATAGTCCACGCATGTGCACACACACACACACACGTGTGCACACACACACACACACACACACACACATTCAATTTAATATTAACAGTAGAATGTTAGTGGGTTTTTTATTTGTTTTAAAGAAATGTATAAAAAAGACAGTCATATTTCTTCCAATCAACAGCAAGGGTCCAGAACTTTTGATTACCCAGGTAGATACCAGTCAATCAAAAGTTTAACCAGCTGTCTCCTAATTAGTCTCTGGTTCTGCATCAGTATCCTCAAAGTTTAACATTTACCACTTAAAGGGAGTATCAGCAGCAAGTATCAATAGAAATATTCTATGGTCTGCTCAGAGGAGGGATTAAGGAATGTGGAACCCTTCCTGAGCCATTCTACCGAACAACTCCAGAGACTATTTATTTTAGAACATACACATAACTCATACCCTTCTTCACATGGTCCCCACAAGGTTTCCTTTCACTACATTGGCTAAGGCTATGGAAATGCAGAGGCTACAGAAGTGTTGATGATTTAAAAGTCAATTTTCACCATTTACATTCTTAGATTTATTGGTTTTTCAAGTGAAATGAATTTAATCTTTGTACATAGCACGTATTACCTAAGCTAAGAAGTACAGCTATAATGCTTATAAAGATTAAATGATACCTCTGTGGCCAAGTAAAATGAAATTTATATAGTTGCACATCTTAGTTTTGCAATCTGTAGAATTTAAAGTCCTGAGACCTCATCTTATATGCAATAAAAGTCTATCTTTTATCATATCAAAAGTCTAGTCAGTTTCTGATCTTTATTCTTCTGCTGCCATATTCACATATCATATTTTCTGTGTATTCTGTAACTGAATATAAATTATCATTTTGCATTGCAGACTAAATGAAATTATATTGAATCTAATGTGCTGTATTCTGGAAAGTAACTTCATTAGAACTCATTATAAATAATACTTTTATTGTCCGCATTTTACTGTACAACTATTATTTATTTAGTCCCTGTAATGTATACATAAACACCTAATTATATGTATAGTGAAAATAAACTTATAAAGTTCTTTTCAGGGCAAAAACTTGGCAGGTCCTAATATGCAGTTATCATTATGATACTGAACAGCAACTAGGAATGGGGGTGTGAGTCCACAGCTGCTAAAAAGAATGATGAAAACCTTGACACGAGTGGAAAAAGAAGATGAAATGTGTTTATGCAGAGAATTTACTTAGCCAGGGATTAATTAAACATAGCTTCAAGAGTCTTGAATAATTTTTTTTTATTACAAATACAGTTCAATATTACAGTATTCCTGGAGTCCCAGCTCAAGATGCCAATGAGTCATTGCACAAACATAGTCAGAAGACAGTTCTTGCCCCAGAACATTTTATAATTGTATCAAAGTATCATAGTATCATAGTACTTAGGGTCAGAAGGGACCTAAAAAGATCATCAGGTCCAACCCCCTGCCTCGGGCAGGAATGGGTGCCAGGATCATATCACCCCAGCCAAATATCTGTCCAGCCTCCTCTTGAAGACCCCCAGGGTAGGAGAGAGCACCACCTCCCTTGGGAGTCCATTCCAGAGCCTAGAAGCCCTAATCGTAAAGTAACATCTCCTGATGTCCAGTCTGAACCTTCTCTCTAATGATATGTGGTCGTTATTCCTAGTAACCACAGGCGGTGCCCGGGGAAACAGAACCTCCCCCAATTCCCACTGGTCCCCCCTGGTGAGTTTGTACATGGCCACCAGACCCCTTCTCAGGCTTCTCTTGTGGAGGCTGAATAGGTTCAGGCCCTTCAGCCTCTTTTCATAGGGCCTGCCCTGCTGCCTTTTGACTATGCAAGTGGCCCTCCTCTGGACCATCTCAATGCTAGCCACATCCCTCTTGTAGTGCAACTAAACCAGGTTAAACAGGCAGGATCTGCCCTCAGTGAACCCATGCTGGTTGCCCCTGAGCATTACCTCCCCTGCTGGGGCCTTGCAGATGTGATAATTTTCTCAAAGGTCTTCCCAAGGATCAATGTAAGACTGACTGGCCTATAATTGCCAGGGTCCTCTTTTCTCCCCTTCTTGTAAATGTGGACCATGTTGGCCCTTTTCCAATCCTCTGGTACCTGGCCAGTACCCTACAAGTGCTCATAGAGCACTATGACCCCTTCCAATTCCCTCAGCACTCTCAGGTGAAGAGCATCAGGACCTACTGATATAAACACATCCAGCCCCTCCAAAAGTTCCCTAACTAGGTTTCCCCTGACCCTAGGCATGGCAGTGCCTCCCCTTGGTCCATCTGCAATTCTAGTGGGGGAGATGGTCCAGTCCCTTTTCAGGAATATGGAGGCAAAGAATTCATTAAACAGGTCAGCTTTTTTGTTTGCTGCAATCACCAGATTGCCAAACCTATCCTGTAGGGGCCCTATATTACCTGGTGCCTTCTTCTTACTTCCAATGTATTTGAAAAAGGACTTTTTATTATCCTTAATTCTGGTCGCTAGCCCTCTGCCTTGGCCTTCCTAACAGCCTCCCTGCAGTCCCGAGCAATGCAGGTGTAATCCTCCATGGTGATATTGCTTCCACTGTTTGTACACTTCCCTTTTTTCCCCTCAGGCATCCCTGGATGTCTTTGCTGAGCCATGGGAGCTTCTTTGCACTTCTTCCCCCCTTGGTGCACATTGGGACTGACTCCCTTTGAGCTCAGAGGATCATCTCCTTGAGGAACAACCACCTACCTTGGCCTCCCATCTCATTGAAGCTTTGAGACCCTAATGCCTCTCCTACTAACCTTCTTAGCTTACAGAAGTTGGTCCTCCTGAAGTTGAGGACCTCTGCCTTGCTGATTGTTTTCATTATCGTGTGCTAGACAGTAAATTCTAGCAAATCACTGTCACCCAGGTGGTAGAGTAACTGCAGACCCCTCACCAGGTCATCACCTGTGGCACGGACAAAGACCAGCAAGGCATTTCCCCTGGTGGGACTATGTACCTCCTTGGTTAGGTGGACGTCCTGTATCCCAGCTAGGAACCTATGTAAGCAGTTGAACCTAGCTGACTGCTGTTCCGAGCAGATGTCTGGGTAGTTTAGGTCACCCATGACAACCACATCCCTTGACCTTACAGCCTCCATGAGCTGACCTGAGAATTCCAGGTCCAGCTCATCCCCCTCGTGAGGTGATCTGTAGTAGACACCCACTATCAAGTCCCTTTCCTCCCACCCCACTTGCATTCTTACCCAGAGCACCTCATTTTGCCCCTTCTCTGACCCCATCCTGATCACTGAGGATGTGTATTACTCTTTGACATATAGTGCTATACAACCCCCACCCCCCATTTTCCCTGCTCTCTGTCTCCTGTACAGCCTGTATTCCTCTATGTCCACTGCCCAGTCATGGGTAGAATCCCACCAGGTTTCCTTGAGCCCTACTAGATCTGGGTTTTCACTACTTAACAGGAGGGTGAGTTCCTCCTGCTTATTCCCCATGCTTTGAGCATGTGTGTAGGGGCATTTGAGGCCTCCTGTAGGTGCCCATGCCACCCCCTTGATCCTAAGCTTGCTCTGGCCCCTGTCACTTACCTGTGCACGTCACCTGGCTTGATGGTGAAGTGTCCTCGTGTTCCTCTGCATCCCTGTCCCCCAGCGAACCTAGTTTAAAGCTCACCATAGGAGATCAGCCAACCTGGAAGAAAAAACACACTTACGTTTTGGGGAGAGATGAAGCCCATCCCACCCGAGCATGTCCTCTGTGTAGAAATGTGGGTCATGGTCCAAGAACCCACGGCCCACCTGGTAACACCAGCCCTGAAGCTGCCAGTTGACCTCACTGAAGCATGTCTCATGGCGCCATCCACGTCTGCTCATTGGAAGAATAGAAGAAAAAACCACCTGTGCCCCTATCTCTTTGAGCTTTGCCCCTAGAGCCTTGTAGTCTCTCATGATGCGGTCCTGGTTGCCTTTGGCCGCATCATTTGTTCCCACATGGATGATTGTCATTATTAAAAAGTTGGAATGTCCAACATCAGTGTCTCCAGCTTTTGGATGCATCAGAAAAGAAAATTTCATTAGAAATAGGGAAACATAAGTGCCACTGAACATGATCCTGTTCTGACCTCATCTGAAATTCTATACTCCAGGGCTGCCTGTATAGGAGAAGAGTAGATATGATGACCCAAGAAGTCCTGGGCCTCAGGCTTTGGGGGACCCTGCATGGCCCCTCCAGTGGGGCCCACCTAGAGCTAGTGGCTCAGCCCCACACCACAGAAGCTTTTGGCCGCTTGCCACCCCCCCACTGTATGCCTCTGGCTTTGCAACCACTGAAAAGCAGCTTGTCTGGGGCACCTTGGATCTGTTTGGCTCCAGGAACCAAATTTCATTGCTATGGCACTGTCATGCCCTTCCTTTGTGGTGGTTCCATGGCCCCATGTAGTGTTAAAGTGACTCCGCACAGGCTGATTTGCCCTGGGCCCCATACCCTCCTAGGGTCAGCTCTGCTCTCCAGAGTATCTACAACTCCACCCATATTGGTACCATCCACAAATTTGCTAAATATGCACCCAATTCCATCATCTAAATCATTAAACAACACTGGGCCCAGAACACTTTCCTGGAGAACCCCACTCTACCACCTCCTCTCAACTAGACATCAAGCCATTAATAACTACTCATTGAGTACAATGATCTCCCCAAGTTACATATCCACTCTACAGTACTTTTATTTAGACTTTATTTCCTTGGCTTGATAATGAGGATGTTATAAGAGACATCTTTGGTATATAAAAAATAATAGCAAAATTGCATTCTCCGCAAGCATAGTCCATAGTGCAATGAGCATAGGCAGTGGCTCATCAGTCCTCCCATGCCCCTAACATTATCCAAGGCAGTAATTACAAGTGCAGTAAGATTTACTCAAATGGCCCGCTGCATTTCAGCTACCAGAATGCCAGAAAATAACCTCAGCTGAGTGTGCAGTCAACCACTTAGAATTATTCAATTGTTCCTATTGTTACCCCATGGTAATCTGGTGAATGACTGAACATTTTCCTAATACAAAAAAAGAAGGTAGGGAGTATACTGCTCAAGTGAAAAAGTTATCAATAATATTAAATATTTTTTTACATTTTAAAGAAAGGCTATTACACGAGTGTTATTATGTTGATTTAAAGAATATAGCATTACTGTGGATAAATGGGAAAGTGTTGAAGCAGCACCTGTGGTAGCTAATAGATGCACAAACAAAATCATAGGCAATGCAGAGCAAGGTATTTTGAATACTTTAACTTTTTTCTTATAAACAAATGGTATTTCTGCGGTAGCATTCTTAAAATATTGTGTTAAGACCCAAGTGTACCCCCAGGATCTGGATGTAGAGTGAAATCTCCATGAAGTCTTCCTCTTCTCATATACTAGAGGAAATACTGTTAACCCTTGAAAAAGCATCCTTCCTCTCCCCTTCCCTTAGAGCAAGGGTTCCCAAACTGTGGTAAGCGTATCCCTGGGGGTATGCAAGACATCTCTGGGGGGTACGCCAGAAAAATTGTGTAATGGTGGATTTAATTTTCATTATAATAATTGTCATTTTAATAATCGTCACTTATGGGATTAAAATATAAAATGTATGCTGGTAAGGGGGATGCAGGCAGCTGGTAAATCTGAAAGGGGGTAAGCAGTAAGAAAAAGGTTTGGGAACCTCTGCCTTAGAGGGTGTACCCTCAGCATATGTATAGGGGGGACAAACCCATGGGTAGCCATTCTATGTAGGCCATAACTTGCCCACATAGAGCCAAGTTATATATTTCAAATGTGTACTCACCTTGTATTTGGTCCAAGCAGCTGCAATTCTAGGTGTGCTGCTAATTATCTGGGATATGTGTGGATTTTTAGCAATCTACAGTGCTTTAGGACATGCCCTGTGTCCTCAGGTAAATGTGAAGAAGTCTCTCAAAGGATAGCCCTGTTAAGTCATCTTCTCTTTTTTTCCCTGTTTCTAGAGATCTCTCCACTGGAGGGAATAATTGGTGCCCTTGACAGTTTAGGAACCAATATGAAAGTTAATTACACCAGCCAAATGCAACTGATGTTACATTTGAGCCTGGACTTCCATATTCAAGTGTATGAGTAGTATAGAAAGCTGCTACCATATATAAAAATCAGAGCTTCTGTAAAAGGGCCAGTTTCTGCCAACCTTCCTTCAGTAATGTCATACCATAAATCCCACGATTCTCCTTTGGCTATATTTTCATTCTACTGTGAGCTCTGTTGGAAGTGAGAAAGCAAATTATATTTGTCTTTAAGCAGGAGATTCGAGACCTTTAGTGGGCCTTAGGCAAACAAACTCGTGGGCCCCAGGCACCCCTCTCCCCACCCTAGCGCTGCTGCCCACAGGGCATGGCATGGGGCTCAGAGACGCTGCCAGGAAGCACCTGCCATGGTGGCGAGGCCAGAGGGGAGAGGAAGAGAAGGGAAGGAGAGTGGATGGAACCATTCATGCCACCACTGTGGAGAGAAGGACCAGGGCCCCCTGCAGCTCAGGGCCCTAGGCATGTGCCTAGTTTGCCTTTGCATTAATATAGCCCTGTCTCTCAGTCCATCCACTCTGCTGAAGATATTGCTGATATTCACAGAGCAGTATCCTATTCAGCATTTGCAAGAGTGGTAGAAGCTAAAATGGCAGGAAAAGTCCAGCTATTGCATGAGTTTGTCTTGCTCCTGGTTTATTACTAACAAGAGAGAAGAGTTTGGAAAAGAGAAAAACTTAGCCAAGTTCTTGATACTACCCATAATTAAGAGATGGTGATTGTTTTAAGCAGCAAAGTTTAAAAAGCTTTAAAAGAATAAGATAGTTTCAGAGGAAAATGGGGAAGAAATTCCCACTTTTTAAATAAATCTCAGCGTTGGTGGCAAGGAAAGAGAAATCTGTTCATAAATTCTCCTCTGACTCTTCACTAAAGAGAAAATGCTAAAGTGCAATTGTGTATTTATAGCTAAAACTCAGAATTTACAGAGATGCCATTTTTAAATCTAATCATGTAATTCATTTCAGAAGTGATGAACATCAGTAGCAGAAAGATGAAAAGAAAGAAGAAGATTGTGAGGGGCCATGGAAAGGCCCCCATCCCAGTGGATTGGTATAATTGGCCATGTTACATTCTTTTGTTTATCAATATGTAAAGCCAAGATGATTCTGACCAGGGGAAGCAGTGCACTAGAGCTAGTACTACTACAAACAAATTAAAACGTGGGCATGGTGCCAATTAGATGGGGCAAAACGTTCTTCTAAAAACATTCAAAAGGCAATATAACATAGTTTAGATCACCCTGAAGTCTACATACTAAATACAGATTGACTAAAATCCATACAGTGTAGCATTTCATGGATGAGGTTGTCATGACTTGATGGGTGGGGGAGGATTTTGTGTAAACCAGGAAAAAAAGATTTTGGATAAAAAAAGTCTCCCACCAAGTAAGTGGGTTACTTAAGCAGAGAAATATAGAGTCAGCCAGTAGTACCCTCTGGTTCCAAGAATATTGAAGTTGTTCATGCAGGTAGAACAGTATTAACAAAAGAAAATGAGAGCAGCATATCCTAACATGACTTAGAAATGCTCCTAGGGGGTGGGCAATGTGGGTTCATATTCCTCAAGTAAGGATGAATTTCTGCATCTATTTCCTGCAGCTGAAGAGTGTGCTCTAGCATCCTGGGTAAAGGTGGAGTGGAAGCAGTCTTGTTGTATGAATCTAGGCTTTTGTTTCTTGGGCTTTTATTACAAGTGCCAAATGCTCTATTTCTCAAACATTTCATTTAACTAGAAAACTTTTTTTTTAGAATTTTTGGCATCAAAAGCAGAAATATATTTGGCCAGATGGATCTGACTTTTTTTTTCTAGCAACCAAACTGGAAAATCAATTAATTATAAAGACATTTTTTGCAAATGGAAAAGCCTTTCTGTTGCTTTGTTTTTCCTGACACACCAGCTCAGTTTTCTTCTGTTTCTAGGCTCTAAGGCAAATATAGTGGTGGATCTCCAGTTATGGTAGACTTCTCCTGTTATACACAGGAGAAGATTTTGGGTTAGGCCTTTCGAGTACATGATGCTACTGTGAAATCAGGATCTAGAGCACAATAATAAGTTTATGCAACAACTGTAGGAGGTGAGATGACAACTCTCACTTTTCTTTCATAGGTGAGGGAAAATGGGACTTTTACTATATGCTCTCATATTCAATACAAAAATGAACGTGAGTTGCCAATGTGACAAGGTAATAAGTAAGGCTAACTGCACTCTTTCTTGCATTAGTAGGTGCATCATGAGCAGGTTTAAGGAGGTGATACTTCCCCTCTATGCGGCACTGATGTGGCCGCAACTGGAGTACTGGAGGAGGTGTTTAAAAGATTACACAAGCACCTGGCTGGGGTTACTTGACCCCAGCACTCTTTCCTGCCTAGAGCAAGGGGGTCAGACTCAGTGATCTAATAGGTACCTTCCAACCCTAGAAATCTATGAAATCTCCAATTAGTTTTCTTTAAAGGAGCAAACCTGAGAAGACAGTTTGGTCAGATCTAAGACCTTCTCTTCCAGAACACAGACTGTCAGATGAAGGTTGCAGATCTAGAGATAGTCACAGGCTTCAGGATCTTCATAGGGAAGTGCCTTTGCAAAGATGAAAGTATTTGAGGCCAAATATTTACTTCAAGTTACTTTTTATTTTTGTTTCCAAGAACAAAATTTGGGGTTTTTTGTTAACTGTTTGGGTTTGCCAGAGGCACTGTTTTAATCAAGACTCCCAGATTCCCTCTAACAACATTATGACAGACCTGTAGTCCTGGTTATAGGAAAAAAATTTGCATGGGGATTCAGGAAAGAGAAATATGAAAGTGATTAGTGTACAGCAAGACACAGCCAAACTTCATGCCTTCTTACTAGTGCTTGCTAGCATGCAACACTGTATATTCAAGTCAGAAATGGTGCAGTAATGCCAAAGGGGATCTCCATAACTGTACCAGGGAGCCTGCTCAGGGTCGATTTCCGCATGGCCCACCCACCTGTTCTTGGGCCAACCGCCTGCCTTCTTGTCTGCCATGCCTTGATCTTAATTGATTAATTGATGTAATTAAACTAGAGGCTGCTCATTTTCTGCCCCGATGCCAGGGGGTGCTATCTGCAACTCCTTTCCTCCCCTACACTGCAGCAAAAGCCGACAGATGGTACTCACATCATTTAGTCTGAGCCTTATTCTGTTCTGGCCCCCTCATCCTCCCTGGGCTCTCGACGGCCCTGTCTTGCGCTGCGCCTCGCTGGGACATTCGTTAATGCTGCCCCTTCTCTGGGGCTTCTCACGGACCCCATCTCTGGGAACTCTCTCCGCCCCCCTCTCTGGCGCCTCTCGCTGCCCCCCTCTCTGGGGCTGGGATCTCCACACTGCCGTGGGTCCCCTATGAGGCCTTCTTCAACCCCTGATAGCCTCACCCAAACCTCCGGGTCTAAACATCAAACACAAAGCACAAGCCTCTGGGCTATAACATAAAATCTAAGCCACCTGGCTAAAACATCATGCAATCCCCACCAGGGAATTCTCCACCCCATAACAGCAATCAGGAGCTGCTCGTGCAGTCAGGCTTCTCCCCTTTTGCTTGTTCCGGCAGAGCTCCTTCTCCCTTGGCTGATAGCAGGGAACTACCAGCCTGGCCCCTCAGCCCTGGGGTTTAAATAGGAGCCAAGCCCTGC
This sequence comes from Crocodylus porosus, assembly GCF_001723895.1. NCBI lineage: Eukaryota > Metazoa > Chordata > Crocodylia > Crocodylidae > Crocodylus > Crocodylus porosus. Next base: position 176,861,355 of record NW_017728906.1, on the reverse strand, counting down.
CCCTTCCAGTCAGCTGACCGCTGGCAGGTATGGGGCACCAGCTAAATTTGGCTGCCCTGACAACCGGCAGCTGGGGCTCCTCACTCACTGCTAGGGCTCTTCCCTAGCAGTTTCCCCTCTTTAAAAGGAGCAGGGCTCCTAAGGTTTCTGTGACACACCTCCCCCCCTTAAGACTCAGACTCACAAGGACAAGTCTCCCCATTTCGGGTACCACCGCCATTCAGGACTTCTCTTGGCTCTTCTTCGGTTGCCCGACAACTCAGGAATGGGAGGCAGAGGTTTTCAGGCGCCTCCTAATTGCCTTTTCCCCAAGGTAGCACCATGTGGGATTTGCTGGGAGTTACCCCACCACAGGTACCCCCCCACACATTAGCCAGCCTTGGTGGGGTCTCACTTAGGCCTGTAGGGCTCCAGTCTTGGTGTATCCTTCCGGCCGAGATGGCAAATGCTGTATCGTAGCCATGAGGGTCCGCCTCTCTGATGCGCCTCTATCTTTTTCTCCTTTCCCTTTATAAGGCCTTGACCTTCCTCCTCCTGCCACCTGATGGGCTGGCCATGACTGGAAGGGTCTGTATTTAGGGGGGGCATTCTGTCTCCTAGTAACAGGGTTAGGGTTCCCTGCTACACAATCCCTTCTCTTCTCTCTTGTCCGGGGTCTTTCCACTTCTCCTGGCCCCTCTTCTTCCTTGTATTGTCTTGAGAAGAAGTCAGCATTTGTATTCTGGGTCTCAGGGCAATGTTTTATCTCAAAACAATATGGCTGCAGACTAAGGGCCCACCTCATCAGCCTAGCATTGTCTATCTTCATGCTCTGTAACCAGCGTAGGGGCACGTGATAGGTGATCCGCGTGAACCGACATCCTAGTAGATAGTATCAGAGCATTTCCACAGCTCACTTAATAGCCAAACACTCCTTCCCTATCGTGGCATAATTCCATTCTGGTGGATGTAATTTCTTACTTATGTAGGCTATAGGTGGTCCTCTTCTCCATCTCTCTGAACCAACACCACTCCAATAGCTTCTTTTGATGCATTGGTCTGCACCTGGAAGGGTTTATTAAAGTCTGGTGTATATAGTACGGGTTGTAAGCATATTGCATCCTTCACTGCTTGGAAAGCCTCTTCCACAGCCGGTGTCCATCTCAGCTTGGTAAGAGCTCCTGCCTTTCCCATCTCTGTCAAAGGCACTACCAACTCCACAAAGTTGGGTACAAACCTCCTATAATGATTGGCTAACCCCCAAAAAGCCCTTACTTGTCTTGTAGTATGAGAAGCTTGATACTTCTGCAAGGCCTTCACCTTGCTTAATAATGGTCTCACCCTTCCACTTCCTACTAGGAACCCCAGATATTGTGTTTCCTTTTTCCCTATTGGCATTTCTTCAGATTGGCTGTCAGCCCAGCCCTTCTCAAGTCTTGCACTACTGCTCTTAGTGCAGTGAGGTGTTCCTCCCAGTTCTTGATGTAGATAACAATATTGTTTAAGCAAGCTGTGGCATAACCCCCATGGGGAGCCAAAACTCTGTTCATTACATGTTGAAATGTAGCTGTGGCTCTATGTAATCCAAACGGCATGCACCAGAACTGGAAAAGACCCCAAGGGCTGGCGAATGCTGTCTTTTCTTGATCTTCGGGTGCCACTGAGATCTGCCAGTAACCTTTTGTCAGATCTAAGTTGGAGATGTAGTGGGCTTGCCCAATGTTTTCTATCAGCTCATCTATTCTCAGCATTGAGAAAACATCGAACCTAGCTACTGCATTTACCTTCCGGAAATAGATATAGTGCTGAATTTTTCCATTGGGCTTAGGTACTGCTCTGATGGGGCTCTGCCGGTCACTGTGGGATTCACATATGATGCCCTTTTCCAGCATCATTGCTATCTCCGTCTTTATCTGGCTTTGCAGTCACTGTGGAATCCATCGCCAGTTCTCACGGATCACCTGGCCCGGAGGAGTTCTTATCCGATGTACCACACCCTGAACTTCCCCAGGAGTTTCCCGGAACACATCTCCATACTCCCTGATCAGCTCGGCAGTCTGTCTTCTCTGCTGTTTTGATAGTCGCAGGGCCAGTTCTACATCCTCCAGTCCACTCTCCTCTGCCAACGAGGGTCGCAACTCTAATCCCTCAGGATGGAGGGTTAGGTACACGCATTCCCAGTCTTCCCACTTCTTTAGCATATTAACATGGCATACCTGCTTCTTTTTCTGTTTATCTGTCTGGTAAGCCTCATAGTCTATGGGCCGCATTTGGCGTATAACTTCATAGGGTCCCTGCCACTGAGCGAGTAACTTACTCTCCTAGTCCAGCAATAGAACCAACACACAGTCTCCTACATCAAACTTCCTTTCCCAGGTGCCTTGGTTGTAATAGCACACTTGACGTTGCTGTGCCTCCCTGAGGTTTCCTAAGACTGCACTCCGAGCTGCTTCAAGGCATTCCTGCAAGTGTATTACGTATTGGATCAAGTTCTGGTCCTTACTCTGCTGTTCTTCCCAATTCTCTTTAATCAGAT
>NW_017728906.1:176836087-176846796 GCF_001723895.1 Crocodylus porosus | reverse complement strand
TTGGGCTGTAGGAAGTTGGCTTCTAGTGACGTATGTAGCAAGGTTCAGTGCTTGTTTGAATTTACAAACAATTCATTGGGGCACACTGTTGTATCATGTAGAGGCCCCAGTGCCAGAGAAGGCACACCTTAACACACACAGTGTTACCCATGTCAGGAGTTCTGTTTTTCAGCAGCCCAAAGTGCAGTTTCCCACCTATCCCCTGGAAACTTGGCAAGATTTGTAGCCTTATTAGGGGATACCATGCCTGCAGTTTTCACCCCACTGTGCCTTAAGACATATACGTGACATGAGTTTTGCTTTTAAGATTTGAGGTGGTTTCCCAGAAACCCCTGCACCTATCTCCTAGAAACTTGGTAAGCTTCATGGCCTCAGAATGAGGCATCATCTCTGAAGGTTTTATCCAAATCAGGCAACAAATGACAAAGTTATAGGCAGTTTTGTGCTTCTCCATTATAGCCTAAGAGTGAAACATCGAAATAGTAGGTCTGTGTGAAGCTTCGGGTGCTGATTCAATTTGGAGGAGATTCAGCCTGATCTGGTGGCTGAATCTCTGAATCTGAATCTAATCAGGAGACCAATAAAAAGGTCCAAATCTCCAAATCAATTCAGAGAGTTTTGGAAATTCAGGCAGTGCCTGTAAGTAGGGGGCAGGGAGGCAGGGCTGGAGGAGAGGGCAGGAGACCATGGGGACCCCTGCCAGGCCCCATCCCCTTCCTGCTTCCCCAGCTCCCCAGAGCACACCCTGACCCCTGGCCATAGCTCCCAGCCCCGTCCCCCCCGATGGCTGTCCTATACAGCCCCAGCTCTCTGAGTTCTTTTTTTTTTTAAAAAGCCCCCACTCACCAGATGCTGCAGCAGCTTCAAGGCTTCTAGGGGCTTGTGGGCAGAGCTTCCCCAGGCAGCATGGGGCAGTGCAGTGGCAGGCAGTGGGGATTGCCCTCCTGCCCGGCAGGAGCCGGTGAGCCCCTGGGCTTTTATTTTTTTATTTTATTTTTTTTAAGTGAGAGCTGGGGCTGAGTGGGGCAGCCATGGGGGTGCTGAGAGAGCAGGTGAGGGTTGTAGGGCTCATGGCAGAGGCCCCCATGCAGCACAGGGCAGCATGGTGCAGTGAGGATTGTCCCCCTGGGGCCAGGTTGGGAAGCTCTTGATGGGGCTGGGAGAGCGGGTCAGGGATGGGGTCTACCCAATTTGGAGATTAGGTCAATTCGGCAGCAGCCAAATCTCCAAATCAGATTCAGCCGAATCAATTTGGGACAGTGATTCAAATCACCAAATTGAATCACCGTCCCCCCGAATTGGTCAAATCTGAATCTGAAGCAAATACTAGCCACTTTGGAGAGGCTTATGAAACAGCATCAAAACAGCAAAACAGTTTAGACAAATTGAAATGGAACAGTGGTTTTGAAACTAAAGGAAACTCGAAATAAAACAGTGTCCCATCGAAACAATGAAATGGAAGTCGAAATGGAACGGTGCTGTTTTGCACAGCCCTATGTCTTACCTATATAAAAAGAATTTGAACTGTTATAAGTCTATTCAAGCACACTTGGAATTGATATATTATTATTATTTAGTAGGTAAGTGTAATATTTCACTGGCTTGTACATCAGTAAGAATAATAATTAGTAATAACATACCTACTAATGGAGTCCTGCCAGTATCCAAATTGGAGGGGGGGGGGGGGGGGCTAGATGGAAAATGCTACCAAACCTTCAAAATCCTATTACAATATCAATCATTACACATTTACAAATAGGTGGTATGAATGAGTAGCCAAATATTCTATGACTTTGTATAATAGAAAAAAAGACCAATAGCATACACAGCTATATTAAAAGAAGCATCACTTGCAAATTAAAGAAAGTGATTCTAGTGTTGTACATGGCACTAATGAGGTTTCACTTGGAGTACTGCGTCCTGTCTTGGATCCCTCACTTCAAGAAAAATGTGGACAGATTAGAAAGGGTTCCATGGACAGGAGCAAACATTATTAGAGGCCTGTAAAATAAGATTTATGAGTATAGGCTAAAAGAATGGGGATTATTTAATCTGGAGAAGAGAAGACTGAGTGGGGATTTGATAACCCTCTTTAAATACCTGAAGGATGGCTATTGTAGGATACAGCTACGCCATCCTCTTTGCTTGCAGGGATCAGATATAGAATGGTCTTAAATTGTAATAAAGGAAATTCAGGTTGTATATTAGGAAGAACTTTGTAATCATGAGCGTGGTTAAGCATTGCATTGGTTTACTTGCAGGCTGTGGAATCTCCATCCCTGGACGTTTTTAACAGCAGATTAGACAGATGCTTGACTGGAATGGTTTAGTCAGGGATAATGTTGAGAGGATTGGATGACCTCCTGAGGTCCCTTCCACCCCTACTATTCTATGATTCTAGCATATTTTCTGACAGCAGAAAAATGGAAGTTCCTGTAGTGATAGCGGGCTAGAAATTAGACATGAGTTTGAAATGTGGACAATGGCACAAAAAATCCAGTGTAGTTTTGAGTTGCATAACCAGAATCATTTATTCACATAGAAAGACATTACCTCCCACTTTTATTTTGTTTGATTACAGCAACCAAGGTAAACTAGTCTGTTATGCCACCAAGGATACAATTCAGTCTATGTGGACAATAATAAATGTCATCCGTCATTGCAAAATATTCCAAGTGGTACTATAATCCAGATCTGTAGAAAACATTTTACCTATCCCTGAAATGCAGCCATATCTGTGTTAGGTCAGTTTAGGAAAGTAAGTATGCCATGATCATCTGCAATAGTAGGGGGCCAGACTCTGAGTCAGGTAAGATGTTCACTATATGTCTATATAGGTGTGTGTATTTTGTATTGGCTCTATGTGTAGTGTATAGAATTAAAGCTACTCAGAAGTGTCGTAGACATATGACTAGCATCTCATTGACATTGTCCTTTGGTTGGTTCAAGCTGTAGAAATGCATTTATTTGGAACAGAAAAAATTAGAGTTCTACCTTCCTTGTTAGTAGAAAGGCTTAAACAGCCATCAGCTGCAGAGCTGTGATGACTGTAAAGTCCAAGATTTAATGAAATTTTAAATTCCACTTCAGGCATAGTGGCTGCAGTGACTAAGGAAATACTACTGAGGATGTCTGCATGGCAAGTAGCCTGCAATTCCTAAGCTGACCACTTGCAAAACCGTTTGTTATTCAGAGCAAGATGTGAGAGTGGAGTGGAAGATGGGAGGTGCTAGGCTGTAAAATCAGAAGGCACTATCCAAAGCAACCCAAACTTTTTGTAAAAGTGTTTTCACATTTCCCAATAAAACTCTATGGTGTAGTTAAATTGATTTACAAAATAGCTTTGTAATGGACATGAGTTTGATTTTTGAAGCCAACTCATTCTGTTGTACTCTTGCAAATTAGAGGTGCTATGAACCCTCATTAGGACTATAAGCAATCGATCAAAACAATAGTGCTTCTATACTAGAAGCTGTTGGTAGCATCGTGCTAAAATACAGAGTAGCAGCGGGTGCTGGAGCCTTAAGAAGAATGTAACAAGGTAGGTCTGTGCTGTTTTGCAACTTCAAAAAGCTGTGCAAGTTAACTTAAAGATGCATCTGTGAGAGCACCAGTTGGATTCTCACTTACTACTTCCACCCCACAGCCTGCTTTGAGGACTTAATATCCGCCTGTACCTTTCCCACCTGCTGATGCCTTTTCTGAGAGCAGAGTATCCCTTCTGTCCATGCACAAGTGGGTGTCCATTAACTTCATTGTATATACCCCATGATACCCTTATCCAATGTCCACTTGCTTACAACACATCACTGATACAGGACTGAACTGTTTATTTCCCATATTTTTCTGTTCTTACCTCATGTGCCCACATTTGGTTGAGAATCTGAACATACCTAGAATCAGACAGATGTCTAGCTTTGGGGGCAATCACTTTTTGTGCTGCATCAGCTGCATTTTCAAATGGCTTCAGCTTCTCTTTTTTAATCATCATCATTTTGAAAATTATGTTCATGGTTTCACATCAGTGGATCCCTGCCTCCCCCCCCCGTTCAAATATTGAAACACTCCTGAAAAGCCACTTGTGTATCTCAACAATTTGCTTGTAATTTATGTTACTTATGTAATTTGTTGATACTTATTGCCTACTTGTGTTTTCCTTACATTCTTACCAATTATTTAATCAACTCTGTCCACAATCTATCAATAGTATTGGTAAGAAAAAATTCTAAAAACCCTGTGTCATAATAATGTCTTGTTAATAAAATTCTGACTTTTTATTAAGTACAACTACAATCCAGAAAGTCACCCCAGCAAGAACAGTCATGAGAACTTACAAGGTTGTTCAGATTCAAGAATGATGGGAACCACGTAAAAATATTTTTATATATCTGAAATACAGGGGTTTTGTTTTTTTTCATTTTCTATTGGCCTGAACTATTAAGTATAGTTATTTGCTTCTGTTCTTGATATCTGCTTGATGTCAAAGATACCCCAAAATCTTATCAAACACAAATATTCAATCAGCAATGCTTCCAACAAAAGGTGACACATCAGGCAATGATTAAGTTCTTAAAAAAACAAATCAGCATGGCTCATACCTTACTATTACAGCAATTGTTTCACTATGTTTCACACCACAAAGCTGACTTTCCATTAATCCATTTATTACATACATCTGACTTCCTTAGAAGTTTTCCAAACAACAAACTATATCTGTATGATTTCCTCTATAATATTTTCCTCTATAAGTCTCCTTTATAATATTTTCTGAATTATATATTGCACATTGCAGGGTTTAAGATATCTACAGTGAACAGTAAGGTAGTTATTGCATGATGCAAATAAAGTAAACAAAGGTAAAGAGGCTATATCCAATAAGATTTAGTGCTACATGTTCCCCCAAGTTAAATCCAGTACCCACAGCTTAAAGTGCCTGGTTCCCTAAAGCATAGGAAGATTCAGGAATACAGATTGTAGTGTATTGGTCTACAGGAAAAGGAATCAGAACCCGTGGTAGAGGGGATAACTTTTATTAGACCAACTAGATATTTGCAAAAAACCCAAAGTCTTAATCTGCAAGCTTTTGGGCACACACACTCTTCTTCAGGCATAGGAGAATGCAAAGATTGTAAAATTTATCCTAGGTGGAAATGAAAATTCATATTTCAGTGGCAAGCTGAAGGTATTATAAGATCTCCTGGTTGGAAAAGTTCATTTTGTGCCAATTAGGCTCAGATAAAATTCAGAGCAGTCTATTTACCTCAAAGGTATCTGGTGGCAAGCAGGATGTTGAATTATGTTTCCTTCTGGTTATGATAATTCATATTTCACAGGAGGATGGGGTGATGGAATGCTCTCTTGGGCAAGGAATTTATCTTGTGTTGAGGCAGCTTTGTGCTTTGTGAACATGCAAATTTAGTTTAAAAAAAAAAGGCAGGAGCAGGGTGTCAGCCTTCAAGGGTCCAGGTACTGAATTCAGTTTCCTTCTTGTAAAATTACGAAGTTTTCATTTTTAAAATGGCTAAATTTGATAACTTCCATGTTTCAGGGATGCAGGTCATAGCCATGTTGGTCTAAAGGCAAAAGGAATCAAAATGCATGGTAGAGGTGATATCTTTTATTAGACTAACTAGATATTTGCAAAAAAATCTTTATTTGCAAGCTTGCAGGTGCACACACCCTTCTTCAGACATAGGAGAATCAGCTGACAGCCTGAGTGGGGAGGCACCTAGAGCTACCAGATCATAACGCAAAAGGGCAGGGCTGTAGCTGAACATCCACACCTTTCTGGAGCTTAGGAACATAGAATCATAGAAAATTGGGGTTGGAAAGCACCTCAGGTGATTATCTAATCCAACTCCCTACGCAAAGCAGAATGGTCCTCAACTACATCATCCTATCCAAGCCTCTGTCTAGCTGGGTCTTGAAAACCTCCAAGGACAGAAGTGAAACAAGAAACATGAAACAAGACTATAGGGATGTACCTGTACTTATACCTATGTGGGATCCAAAGCCTCAATATTTTTAAAAAATATAGGGCAGAACTGTTTTCCTTATAAAACCCAAGTGGAAGGGATGGAGGTGTTGCTACAGCTGGTGCTTGCCTTAGAAAGTTGTTGAGCTAATTTAGCTTGAGGAGTCCAAACCACTTCTAGGAGAGTGCCTTAAATGCCCGTATGCACACAAAGCTGGGCTTAGGCCCTCTCCCTCTGTCCCCCACAACGTTCCTTTGAACCTGGGCTTCTGTGAGGAAAGGGAGGCAAGATCCATGGGAACTTTCCCAAAGAAAGAGCAAGAGGAAGCCTGACTCTTTAGCCCAGTGGTTAAGGAATCAGGGGAAGTTATGGGTCAGAAGTCTATATGGGGGTAGTTGGCAACAATATGTAGCACTGCCTTACAGGTTTGTCCATTTTAAGAGTCCTAGGCTTAAGCTGCAAAAGTGTAGTTAACGCAGAAGGCCCCAAAAGCCTGTGTCAGTGACCATAATATGAACCTTTGCAGATGCAGAAACTAGCTGGGTCAGCAAAGTAAAGGAAGTCATCCATTATATTTAACTAGACACAATCAAAGTACAAGGATAAGGAAGAATTATACCTCAGATAGTCTAAACAGTGATTCCTCACCTTTTGTTTCCTCTGGACTAGCATGAAAGTGGGATGGGGTGTACAGAGCTGGCTGTCCCACCCCATAGCTTTAACCCTGTATGCCCCAGAAGCCATTTGCCCAGGCAGACAGATGGGGGTCCAAGTGGGGGACTCATGCTGTGACCCAGCAGCCAGCCCTTCATGGCCCAGTACCAGGCCATGGCCCAATGGTTGGGAACCTCTGGTATACAGCTTTATCTTTAAAATATTAGTAGCAATTAATGTAACCAAATGTATCGAATGTTATTTTGCTATAATAGATGCATTTTCGTTAGAATGCTTAGATAAACTGTGAAAATAAAGCAGCCTTACCAGACTATAAACTAAGATGAACAAGTAACAGACCAGTGTTCCAGCGCATTGGAAGGGAAAAGACTTAAGGAATCTTCCCTTCTGCTCCTTTTGCTTTTTCAAGGATATAAATCTGAACAAATTGATACCTTCCAGGTCTGCCATAAATCTAGTTTAATCTGGTTCTAAAATGTTCAGTGAGACAAATAAATATTTAAAAAAAACCAATCAGAGATCATTCATTAGAATACTGGGACCAGCCATCTATAAATATTGGGCAGAGGCTAGAGGGAAATTTGGACTTCTGCATTTCAACTTTTCTAGAGCTCAATGAATGAGGGGAATCCACAGGGGAATAAAGAACCTGGGCAGTGGACCTGTTTCTTCCCTGAATCTGTGGCTTCATAAGTATTTTCTTAATCAGTCCAGATAAATCTTTGCTATTGCATACCTGAATAAAGCTTCTGAGTTGTGAATAGAATCCTTTCCCCCAGAGTTAAAACTTTAGTGTAACAAAATAGGTCAGCTAACCCCCTGCTGACGCTGGCCGGCCACTCCAGTGACAGGGTGTAGGCAGACAGTGAGGCCCTACATGGAGGACTTAGGCCAGCCTTGACCAGCATGGGTGACTAGCCACAGGGTGACAGTCCTGGATGAGTGGCAGGCCATGCACTAGATCCAGTTTTCAAACCCCACACACTTGATTCAGCAATGGAATGTAGCCCTGTGCTGGCCCCACTGTGTGCTGGCATAATTTGTCCTGCAGGCTCATGCCTTCAGGCCTGTGGGGCTCCTGCCTTATTGGCATGGTAGGTCTGCTCAAAGTATTTGGAGCTTTGGGCCTCCCTTGGGACTTGGCTGCCTTCCACCTATTTTTCATATTTCAGTGGGGCTTTGGTGGGAGTACATACTCCCACTTCTCCAACTAAGGCTATTTTAGGCACATGCAGAATTCTAATTTTCAATGCTAAGGGAACTTTTAGGCTGAAACAAGGCTGTGCCTAGATCAGTGGTTCTCAACCATTTTAGACTCAAGGCACCCCTTGGAAAATTGAAACAGTTGTAGATGTTCACAGCATTAAGCAGTCACTGATCAGGTGTTTTGTTTTGAATATTGAATTGGGTTTCATAGAGGAATCAGACCCACATTTTTTTAGGAAAGCTCTCTAAGTAGCCTTTATTTAAGACTGAAAGAACCTGAACTTCACCAAGCACTAAACTAAGATTTCTTCTAGACCCACAGAACATTGAGGCTTCCTTGTAGCTCTGCTGTGAATTGGGAAGAACAGAGGCTTGTGACTGACCTCTGCTCACTGACTGAAGAGGCTATTGACAATGGGAGAATTACCTTACTTTTATACTTAAAGAAACAGCCAAATAGAACAACTCTCCCCCTCCATGCACGCACACACACTGACTGTAACAGTGGTATGTGACCATTTGAATTCAGCTCGAAGTCCCAAATGGTGCGTTCCCCATCCCACCACTAAAGTGGTACAGCATTCTAAAGTGGTATAGTGCAACAGAGTATCATCAATGTTACAGCTGTCACTGATGACAAGGTTACATTGATGGATTACTGTAATCCATCCAGGTCTTCAGGCAGTATCCAAACGCACATAATGTTGCTGAATGCTAAGTTTTGCAGCTGGATCTCTGATTCAGCTGAAAGATGAGTAAAATCTTTTGTACAGGCAATTTCTTATTGGCTATATATCTGAAGGGGCTTAATAATGGAGAAAGACAGTGAAATTGCCTCCGGCAGGGACGTTGCCACCCCCACATGTTAAAGAATGGGCAGAGAGCAAACACCAGCAGGAAGAAATGCCGGGTCCTCATCATTGGAGACTCCATTCTACGAGGACTGGAAGGTCCTGTCTGCCGGCCTGACCCCATGATGTGGGAGGTCTGCTTCATGCATGGTGCTCGGGTTAGAGATATCACGGAGAGGATCCTGACCTACATCCGACCTGCAGACCAGTACCCTATGGTTCTCATCCATGTGGGGACAAATGACGAGGCCAGGGGCAACCCTGACTGCATTATGAAGGATTTCAAGGCTCTGGGTGACAAGCTTAAAAAGACGGGGGTGCAGGTGGTATTCTCCTCTCTTCTTCCGGTGAGTAGGCGGGGACGGCGACATGTGGCCTGCATTGGTAAGGTCAACCAGCACTTACGCAGTTGATGCCACTAGATAGGCCTTGCATTCTTTGATAATGACCTATGCTTTCGGGCGGGGGGCTTTCTGGGGTGGGATGGGCTTCACCTCTCTCCTAAAGGCAAGCGTGTCTTCTCTTCCAGGTTGGCTGATCTCGTACGACGAGCTTTAAACTAGCATTGCTGGGGGAGGGGGCCACTCGAGCAGGACAGGTGACAAATGCGAGGAGTGCCCAGGTGAGAAACAGGGGTCCAAACAGTCTCCCAAATCGGGGGGTGGCACATGCAGCTATGCAGGGCCTTAAATGCCTATATACGAATGCTCATAGGATGGGGAATAAGCAGCAGGAACTCGCCCTCAGAATAGCCAGTTCAGACCCAGACATAACAGGGCTTACAGAAACTCGTTGGGATTCACCCCACGACTGGGCAGTTAGCATTAGGGGCTATAGGCTTTACAGGCAGGATAGAGAAGGAAGGAAAGGCAGGAGTGTGGCACTCTATGTCAAGGAGCAATACACATCCTCTGCCAGCAAAATGGGGTCAGAAGGGGAAGCAGTAATGCTCTGGGTCAAGATAAAAGGGGGCCATGGGGAGAGGGATCTAACAGTGGAGGTCTAGTACAGACCCCGCAACCAAGGTCAGGAGCTGGACCGAGAATTTTCGAGCCAGCTTGCAGAGGCACTTAAGGCAAAGGATGTAGTTGCCATGGGAGATTGAAATTACCTGGACATCTGCTGGGAGGAACAGCCAGCCAGGCCGGACCATTCCAGGAGGTTCCTGGCTGAGATACAGGACCTCCACTTAATTCAGGAGGTACACAGTCCCACCAGAGGAAATGCCCTGTTGGATCTGGTCCTGGCCACAGGCGATAAGCTGGTAAGGGGCCTCCAGCTCCTTGACCACCTGGGTAATAGTGATCCTCGCTTGCTGGAATTCAACATCCAGCACAGGGTGTCAAGGGCCTGTAGCAGGGCAGTAGGCCTAGACTTCAAGAGGGCCAATTTCAACGAGTTGAGGAGACTAGTGGGAGAGGTGCTGGGGTTCTTGAGAGCAGGGGAGCTCAGTGCCCAAGATGAGTGGTCATTCCTTAATGAGATGATACTCAGGGCCCAAGGGGTGACCATCCCAACAAGAAGCAAGGGGGGAAGGAGTTCCCGTAAGCCCCCCTGGCTCACCAAGGGTATACAGGAATGCCTGATTGCCAAAACAGCGGTGTACAACTGGTGGAAAGGGAGTGCTGTCTTCAAAGAGGAGTATACCTCCTCTGCTCAGGCCTGTAGGGGGATGTCAGGAAAGCTAAGGGGGACACAGAGCTAGGACTTGCGTCCAAAATCAAAGATAACAAAAAGTCCTTTTTCAAATATATAGGGAGGAAGAAGAAAGCACTGGGAAATGTGGGGCCCCTGCAAGATCCTCTGGGCAATCTGATGGTCGTGCCAGAGGAGAAAGCAGACCTCTTTAACCAATTCTTCACCTCCGTTTTCTTGAGCAGGGACCGGGACTTCCCCACAGCGATGCAAGACGGACTTGAGGGGAACGCCTCCAGACCTCAGGTTGGGGAGGACCAGGTTAGAGAGCTTCTGGAGGGTCTGGACGTGTTCAAATCAGCCGGTC
>NW_017728906.1:176816257-176835442 GCF_001723895.1 Crocodylus porosus | reverse complement strand
CAGGGCTAACCGGACCTTGTCGTGCATCCACAGGTGTATCTCAAGCAGGGCCAAGGAGGTGATCCTCCCCCTCTATGCAACACTGGTCAGGCCACAGATGGAGTACTGTGTCCAGTTCTGTGCGCCCCATTCAGGAGGGATGTGGACAACATAGAGAGGGTCCAGAGGAGGGCCACCCACATGATCCGAAGATAACAGGGCAGACTGTACAATGAGAGACTGCAGGACCTGAACCTATTCAGCCTTCACAAGAGAAGGATGAGGGGGGACCTGGTGACCATCTATAAATTTACTAGGGGGGACAAGAAGGGTTTGGGAGAGACTTTGTTTCCCCTAGTGCCCCCTGGTATAACAAGGCATACCAGGCCACAAGTTGTTGGAGAGTAGGTTCAGATTAGACATCTGTAAGAACTACTTCACAGTTAGGGCGGCTTGGATCTGGAATCAACTTCCAAGGGAAGTGGTGCTGGCTTCTACCCTAGGGGTCTTTTAAGAGGAGGTTTGATGCCTACCTAGCTGGGATCATTTGAGCCCAGTTTTTTCTCCTGCCCAGGCAGGGGGTCTGACCTGAAGATCTACAAGGTCCCTTCTGACCCTACTATGATTCTATGATAATATCTTATTCTTGAAAAGGTGATTGTCACTTTATGCTCACCAAGAACATTAGTGGATGAAAAGTTAATTGTGGAATTTTCTGTTCTCATTTCAACACTTTCACTTACCATAGGCCTTAGAAATCCATAGGCCACAAGCTCTACACCCTTGGCTGGATTTTGACTGTTATGAATAGAAATTATGGCTGTAGACTGGGAGGCAGTTTACAGTCTATTGTGGAAAGATTAGACCTACTAGGGCTCCATGAAGAGATCATATCTACTGCATTTTATGAAAAATACTAATATTCAGATCCCTTCCTACTGCCTACTTTTTCTGCAGTGGGCCAGATATTTCACATGATATTTACAATGTCCACCATGTCTCCAAGAAAAGGGATCTCAACAAATTCTACTGCAGTCTTTCCACTGATTTTAATGGAATGTGAATGGAATCCCAAATATGTAGATCCAAACTCTCCAAATAGGTCCAGTGATAAAATCTTATTTCATAGATTTCATAGACATTATGGCTGAAAGGGACCTTGGAAGATCATCAAGTCCAGCCCTCTGCCCAAAGAGCAGGAAGTCAGCTGGGGTCATAGGATCCCAGCAAGATGAGCATCCAATTTGCTCTTGAAGGTGTTCAGTGTAGGTGCTTGAACCACCTCTGATGGCAGGCTGTTCCAGACCTTGGCGGCTCAGACAGTGAAGAAATTCTTTCTTATGTCCAGCCTGAAATGGTCTTGCAGTAGTTTATAACCTTTCGACCTTGTCATCCCCTGGGGTGCTCTGGTGAACAAAAGTTCCCCCAGGTACTGGTGATCACCCCTGATAAACTTATAGGTGGCCATCAGATCACCCCTGAGCCTGTGCTTTTCCAGGCTAAAGAGCCCTATGGCTCTAAGCCTGTCATCGTAAGGTCTGTTTTCCTGACCTCTGATCATGCACGTGGCTCTTCTCTGGACTCTCTCAAGCTTCTCCACATCCTTGTTAGAATTGTGGAGCCCAAACCTGGATGCAGTACTCCAGCTGCAGCCTCACCAAGGCGGAGTACAAGGGGAGAATGGCATCCTGGGATTTGCTTGAGAAGCATCTATGGATGCAAGCCAGAATTTTCATCACTTTACTAGCTGCAGCATCACATTGCAGGCTCATGTTCATCTTGTGGTCAATGATGACCCCCAAGTCTCTTTCTTCTGTAGTGCTAGCCAGTGTTCCACTGCTGAGCCTTTAAGGATACTGCAGGTTTTTCCTCCCAACGTGGAGAACCTTGCATTTTTCAGTGTTAAAAATCATCAGGTTCTCATTCACCCATTTGCTGAGCCTGCCCGGGTCAGCCTGGATTGCCCTCCTGTCTTCAGGTGTGGATGCTTTGCCCTAAAGCGTGGTGTCATCAAAGAACTTGGCCAGTCCACTTCTGACTCCAATGTCTACATCATTAATAAAGATGTTGAACAATATGGGTCCAAGGACAGAGCCTTGGGGGACCCCAGTGGTCACAGGGCACCATGACGATTGACTTCCATCAATTACCACCCTCTGGATCCGACCATGGAGCCAATTCTCCAGCCAGTGGTTTGTGGTGGACCCAAGACCACATTAGCCAATTTTGCCAAGAGGTGTGTGCCAAGAGGTGTGTGAAGCCCCACCCAGAGCCAAAACCTGAACTGGGGAAAAGAAAGAAAAAAATAAGAACTCACCTGTTCCAGGGGTCCGAAGGAGCGAGGAAGCCCAGAGTGGGGAACAGCCTGCACTGTTTGTAAACAGTGCCTACATACAGCTGGGGCCGGGTGCCGTCATGAGGAGATGTCACCCAGCAGAGATTAAAGGACACTGTGAAAGCACGGGAAGGCTGTGAATGGCTGGAGAACCAGCGGGGACCCACCGGCCAGGAGGGGATCAGCTGCAGCGGACGGCAGGCGGCTGAGGAGGCGGAAGCAGCACCAGCACTGGTGACTGTAGTCATGGCAGGAGCAGCAATGGCAGCCACAACTGTGGCAGCTGTGGATCTGGCATCAGCACCTGCAGCCACGGCAGGAGCAACAACAGCAGCTGTGACTCCAGCAGCCACGGATCTGGCACCGGCACCAGCAGCCACAGCAGAAGCGGTGACTGCAGCAGCACCTGTAACAGCTGCGGAGGCAGCAGGGAGCCCCTGACCTGGAGCAGCCCGATGAGGACCAAGGTCACCGGCAGAGAAGCCAGCAGAGACATTAGCATCCAGGGCAGTGAGAGCGGCAGGAGATCCCTGAGCTGAGGATTGGTGGGGGTGAGAGACGCTGGCAAGGAAGCCTGCAGGAAAGCCGGCAGTTGTGGTCACGGCGGCAGAAGCAGTGGGGAGCCCCAACCCGGAGAAACCTGGAGAGGCGAAGAGAAAGATTACAGCCGGGGCAAAGGCATGGGTGCTCCAGATGGAGGGTGTCGAGGGAACTCAGGTGTACAGAGTGCAGAGGGCACTTTATTTACTCTGGGGGTCCTTCTTTCTTTTTCTCTTGTTCTTTTGTTCGCTCCTCTTCCTTTGGTTGCACCTCACTAGGAGTCACGATGGAGGATTTTATTTAGGGTCACGACAGGTGTTCTAGGGAAGTCGGGTGAAGTTCTCAGCATCTGGATTTCGAGTCTCCGCTGTTGTGAGGCAACGTAGAGGTTTGAGAAAACATCGGAGGGGCAGAGACCAGGAACTAGACCTGGAGGCCTATCTCGCAGAGGTGGTGCATGGCCGGGGTGTAGAGGAGGTCGGAGCCCTGTGAGCACATGCATGACAACCCTGGAGGCACCAACAAAGGGGACCCCCTCCACTGAAGGGTCATTCAAAGTTGTGGCAGGCGAGTTAGGGGATCTTCTGGAAGATGACCAAGACATCCTCTGGGGTCTGTATGCAGAGCCCAGGCATACAAGATCTATTGCCTGGGCGAAGGCGGTGTGGGAACAGACAATAGAATGGAGATGGGTACAGACTGGTGCATTGGCCGGGAACATGGAGAATCCTGATTTGGCGGCCTATGCCAATATGCAGCCAGCGGCGACAGCCCCGAGGATATTCTCAGGCAGAACTTACAGGTACTCACCCAGATCCTTGACTCACAATAACAGATGATGGACCGCCACCAGGACTGGCTTAGGCACAGCCTGGTGTCCTTTAAAATGCCCAAGATGACCAAGGTAAACAACATGGAGGCCTATATTGAGGCCTTCAAATGCCACAGAGGGTATTGGGCCAGCCAACTGAGAGCGCTGGTGGTAGGCAAGGCTCAGGCTGCCTACCGGGCCCACTCGAGGGGCAACACAAGAGAATATGAATGGGTGAAGGAGGCCATTCTCGACAGACTCAAGATCAACCCAGAACATTACCATTGGCTGTTCCGCACCAAAAAGGGGCCTGATGAGAGGCGGCCAAGGGTGTTATTACAACTACTAGAGGATCTCCTGGACAAATGGGTGAGCCCAGCAGGGCATGATAGAGAGGCCTTGGCAGATCAAATCCTTCTCGAGCAGTTACAGAATGACCTGCAGGAGCGGACGCAGCGCTGGGTGTGCCAGCACTCCCCACATACCTGTGAGGAAGCCCTGCAGCTGGCAGAGGCTTTTGCTGCCTCGGTGGTTAGCTACCCCTGGGAGAGGAGGGTCCTGGGGCCTCTTGCAGTAATACCAAAGGAACCTGAACATAGGTGCCTGCCCAACCGAGGAGCAATGAGAGACACCGTGTGCTTTTGGTGTGGGTGGAATGGCCACTTTTCCAGGGAGTGCCCTAGCCAGCCCACAGAGCGTTGGCTCCTTGTGGACAAGCCGAAGTTACAGACAGAGAGGTGGAGGGACCCCAAGTTGAGTGAGCCAATGGACTGTACTTATGCAGTTGGAGAGGAGGACACGATTTGGAGCCGCCTGATCGTCAAACCCCATACAAGCCACTCTGGACTCGGGTTGCACCCAGTCACTGGTTAGGGCCAACCTGGTGCAGTTATGGGGAGGATGGGCAGCCACCCTGGTGAAAGTGGCCTGCCTCCACAGGGAGGCTAGATGCATTGAGTGGCAATGGGTACACCTGCATGTGACGCAATACCAAGGGGAACTTTTGGTAGGGATAGTGCCCTGGCTGGCGTGCGAAATGCTGCTGGGCTGAGACTGGGTCCCTCTGTACAATGTCCTGGATAGAATACGGGATGCAGAAGTGGCATGCAGGGAGATCCAGAACCGCACGGGGTGGTTAGGTGAAGTGGAGGAGAACAGGGAATCAACGGACAAGACAGAAGACCTAGTCCTCGACGATTTTGCCAGCAACCTGCAGTTCAGAGAGGCCCAAGAAGATCTGGGAGTCAGCATACTTCAGGAGCAGGGCCACAATGCTGGGGATGTCCCAAGCCCACTGCCTGATGGCGCCCCACACTTTGAGGTAAGGAATCAACTCCTCTACCACGTACAGGGGAGCAGATGGGACTGAGGTGGCACAGCTTATGGTACCCGCCCAGTTCTGCCAAATCATCTGGTGGTTGGCCCATACTAGCCCCGCAAGAGGGCATCTAGGGTGGGACAAAACCCTCACGAAGGTGGCTAGGTGGTTTTTTTGGCCTGGG
This sequence comes from Crocodylus porosus, assembly GCF_001723895.1. Taxonomy (NCBI): domain Eukaryota; kingdom Metazoa; phylum Chordata; order Crocodylia; family Crocodylidae; genus Crocodylus; species Crocodylus porosus. The sequence goes on along the minus strand of NW_017728906.1, from coordinate 176,830,275 downwards.
ATGGGAGAGGAAGTGGCACGGCAGTGTGCAGCATGCCCTGAGTGTTAGAGAACGAGGACTGAACATCCTGCACGGGCCCCACTCCAACCCATGCCCGTCATAGATGTCCCTTTCTCACGGGTAGCCCTAGACATCGTGCGACCACTTCCCCGCAGTAGCACTGGTCACCAATATATATTGGCCCTTGTGGATTACACCACCCAGAGGCCATTCTGCTGCGAGCTTTGACTGCCCCACACAGTGCCAAATAACTGACAAAGTGGCTAGCCAGGATAGGGATACCACAGGAAATACTGACAGACCAAGGGCGGAACTTTATGTCGGGGGTCCTGAGGGTAGTGTCTTGGACGCTTCAAATAAAGCATTTCTGCACTTCAGTCTACCACCCCCAGACCAGCGGCCTGATGGAATGTCTCAATGGGACCATAAATAGGATACTATGGCGCTGCATACAAGGAGACCCCTGGAAGTGGGACCTCCTCCTTCCATTGGTACTCTTCACCCTTTGGGATACCCCTCAAGATTCCACAAAATATTCCCCATTTAAGCTGGTATTAGGAAATTACCCCAGGAGCCTCCTACAGGTCCTAAGGGAGGAATGGGAGCGGGATGCGGGGCATGCCCGGGAGCCAGCCACGTACCAGCAGGAGTTCCAACAGTGGGTAAGGATGGCCCGTGACCTAGCGAGCAAAAATATGTGTGAAGCCCAGGTCTGCCAGAAAGAGAAATATGATAGTCGCGACAAAGAAAGGGCATTTAAGTCAGGGCAAAAGGTGCTGGTGCTTCTCCCCGCCTCTATGAGCAAGCTCCTGATGCAGTGGCAGGGGCCATTTGAAATAATCCAGCAAGTTGGGCCAGTGAACTATTAGGTGCACCCGGGCACCTTCAAGAAAAGTAAATTTACTATGTAAATCTCCTCCGAGTGGCGAGAGCCTGAGGGATGGGTCGCCTTTACTGATGCCAATAATGAAGATCTCGGACCCTGGGGGGTAAATAGGGGAGCCTACCCCTCTGAAGTCAGGACCCTAGTTAGGGTAGGGGAGGAGCTGTCCCCTTATCAAAGGCAGGAGGCACTAGCCCTGGTAGAAGAGTTCCAAGAGGTGTTTCAGGAAGAACCTGGATGGGTCTGGGATGCCTTCCACACTATAAAAATGCCGCCTGGGGCAATAGTGAGGGAAAGGTGGTGGCCTATTCCCCACCATCTTTCAGATGCCATCTGCAGGGAAATCGACGAGATGCTCGAACAAGGGGTCATATGCCCTTCAAGGAGCCCCTGGAGGAGCCCCCTGGTCCCGGTGCACAAACCAGATGGGCAGGAGCCTGAATCCACAGCAGGCAGTCCATGCCTGTCCCCACCCTGCACACAAATCTGTGGGCACAGGTCCCCCCTGCACCCTTGGGAGTTTGAACAGCAGGAGGGGAGCCAGGCTCTACTGTACTGAAGCAGCCACAGACTCTTGCTGGGGGCAGGTGGCTGCAGACCTAGGTTCCTGGCCCTGTAGCCCTGGTGGCTGAGAGGCAGGAGGGTGTGGGTGGGGAATGAGGGGCATGACCAGGGCTGTGGAGGGCTGTGGGTGGGGGTCAAGTGGCACAAGCAGGGCTGTGGGGGTGGAATTTAAGGCTTTCAATTTAATCATGGATTTGGGGGGTTTTATCAAGGAGTTTGCAATTTTTTTATCAGGGAAATCAGGATCCCTGGAGATCAATGTAGCATGGCTATAGAATAAAATCCAAGGTTTCCAAATCACTTTCACTCATTTGTATGATACATCTGGCATGTTACAAGACATTTTTATGCAATGTGACTGTCTTTCCAGCTTCAAAATTAGCTTAATATCTTAGTTCCTCATTTGCATCTGTTATATATTTAATTATTTTTATTTGCATTCAGCAAGCATTCTCAGACTGTGAAGTTAGCTTCCCCAGTGAGGCTCTGATCTCTTCCAGAGGAAGCTCAAACAAGCCTAGTAAAAACACCAAAAACTACACATTTTGTTTCTCTTTTTTCCCCTACTTAGGAGTCGGTAAAAACAAGAATTATTTAATCTATGCTGAATATAATAGGCAGTTCTGTTTTTGCTGAATTCTAAACAGAATCAAGCCAGCAAAGCAAGAAATAACAGCAGGCTGCTATATCCAGATGTTCTAAAAGTATCATTTAAATGCACCTTTTCCAAAGTATTAAAAGAAATAACTCCATATAGTCACATATATTTATCTTAGCAGTAGAAAGAGATAATAGAAAGATAGTTTTCACTTGTAAGTAATTGTTTGTGAGAAAAACTTGATGCAGATCTACAGTGGGACTTCAGGCATACAGCTTCTGGAATGAAGTTGACACCACCAATTTGGACATAGCCAGCATAATGGCTGGAGAAAAAGAGGGAAATGCTTAAGCTCCTGAATAAAAAACACCAAAAGATGGTGTGGCTGAAACCCCATTTCTCTCCAGAAATTAAATACCAGATACCTATGTTTATATACTTGGTATTTGTCATTGGATAAAATATCAGTAATAAAAGCAGTCTGTAACTGAGAACTTTCCCCCAGTTGAATGCTTTCATTACTAGATGACAGCACCATGTTCTTCCCTGTTCTTTCTCCCTCTGACCCCAAATTGTTTTCCCCCCTGTGCTTATAAAAGTGATGGAAAAGGCTCCCCACTCTGGACTTGTTTGGTTTGTATTGTTTCCTCCTCAAAGTCACTTCTACATGGGATGTTGACTAATTAGCTGCATAGTTTTGGCATCTACATGTGTACTCCTATTAGGCTGGAGTAAATTAATTAGCTCTACAGCAGGCTCCGGAGTAAAAAACTCTATGCAGCAGCTCATGTATAGGGCTGGCTGGGGCATGAGGGTGCCTCACTGTAGGGACTTCCTACCGGCTAGCCCTGCACTGAAGCTCTTTCATGCCCCAGGCAGTCCCCCAGTTGAGTTCCTGGCTCAACCTTCCACAGCAGGTTGAGCCAAGAAGAACAGCCTTGGGCTGCCAGGATGAGCCCCAGGGCCCTTGCCAGCTGAGGCTGCTGCAATCCAGCTCCACATGCTGCACACGAATAAAATGCAGAGCTTATTACTCTGGAGTTAATTGCTCCTGGGTGCATGTTTAAACAGCTTCATAGTTTATTCATGCACAGTAATAGCACTTGTAGATGTGCCCAAACACTAGAACACCCTGGATTTGCAAAAACTCTGTAATTTTCAAACATTTTAATAGTTAACATTATTAAATGCTCCTCAAAGCCCTCACTATTCTTAGTCACTTCATGGTGAATGAAAACCAAACAGGAAATCCGGTTGTGTGCATGCAAGATAAAATCCAACTTCCACAACAATCTACAGAACAAATCACAATCTTGGGGGTGAAGATGATGGGGACATGGGAACTTACTGAGTCATGCCTACATGAAGATTCCAGTCAGAACAAATGTCCCTTTTCTTCTTTTGTATACAGTTTTAAAAACCCAACCAACCAATCTCTCTCCCTCCCCCTGCAAAAAAAAAGAGTGAATTTAAGGTGTACACATCCTCTGATAATACAATACAATAGAGCAATTTTTGTTTCATTACAATGCCTCTCACCAAGTGTTAAACAAGTTCTTTTTAGTTTTTGATACCTGCATAGAATGTTATTCATTATAACTTTTACCATGTTGGGTTGCTTTACATATGCTGTTATATCAGCATACTAACTCAAACTTAATAAACCATCTGAAAAATTCTATACCTAAACCTGAAACTTCTAAAGCTGTAGCAGGTATTGTACAGTATCATTACATCTTGGATTTTGAGAATAATACTTATCTTAATTTGAGATTAAGTGAAAAAAAATCTTTTTGAGATCTTGAGTTAAGCATGTGTCACATTTTTGAGGGAAAAAAATAATTCAAATTCTAATGTAGTAACATTTGCCTTTCTGAGACTATTTTCCTTATACTGTTTATACACATGCATTTAAAAAAATGAGAGTCATACAAAATCTACCACATTATCAAAAAAAATTCCACATAATTTAAGATGAATAAATTTTGCTGACATTTTCCTGAAAAAATCAATACTAGTTATAGGCCATCTTGGAAAATCTCAGCTAGTGAGAATTTTTTGAAAATGTTCTAAGTAATCATAGTAGAATTTAATTTTTTCATTTAATTCTTAATTATAGTATCTACTGAACCTATTGTAATAAAACAAAAAACACTGCTAATATAATTTTCTGGTACCTTTCAGTACTTCTTAATTATATTTTAACTATTTCAGTATTATTAAACTCTTAAAAATAAAACCACTTGCTGATATATTTGAAGTATTTCTAGACTGACATCTCAAAAGTGAGCGCTGCATATCCCAGAGATAACTAACTCCAGTTTTAGTAGTAGTCTAGCCACAACAGCACAGACAGGTGCTGGCTAATTTACTCAAGTTTTCAGCTGTGTTACCATATTGAGCTTTTTGTCTAAACTACTACTGGTGCCTAGATTAGCTAGCCACTTATAGCTATCTGGTATCTTACAAAACATGTATCAATATACCCTAAGACAAGTTATATTACATACTCTGTGATAGTTACTGTTGAATATACCTTAGTATTATTAATCTATGAAAATACATTGGGCATAAACATAACTTGGTGCATTACACTTCATACAGTAATTAAAATCATTGTTTGCTGCAGGTCATTAAGAAACTAGTAAACAGTCTACTTAACAATGATGCTAATGTAAATTTTCCATGACAGCAGTCACTGGTATCCTGCTGACAAATGATAATGTCATTGCAACATGTCCTTAGAGTACAATAATTACTGCTATATTCATGAGTATATGTGGCTGGAAGTTTACCTGATTTGAATATGAAAAGCTCCTGGTAAAGTTCACACATGCTTTGTGTGTTAGGCACACATGGTACATGAATGTTAATGTAAAACTCCTGAAGAAATAACTTGGTTTTTACTCACCTGGGCATTATACTGTGTATTTTTCCCACAACACAAGATCCTTCCTTGAGGGCTACACCAGACCTCTGCTATTAAAGTATTGCTTTAGGTCTTTATCTTACAAAAATGCAAGAAAACAGAAGTGTTTAAGGGAGCAAAGTGCACTACCTGCAAAGAACTGCAGTCATCTTTAATGATGCTTCATAAGAACTTACTTGTGCAATACAGCCCTTTGTTTAAAAAAGGAATGCTAGTTAATCTGAGTATTTGTGAGGATGCATGTTTTGATTTAAAGCATGATTGCATTTTAAGCTGTCTCTCAGACCTTTTAAATTAGCTGAAAGGAGCACATCTGGCTTTCAGTAGTTTTTAGATGTGATTGACTATCATTAGACATGATTATTTAACACATTTAGATAACTTAGATGTATTCAAGTCAAGTCAGGAAGGCTGCATGAAATTTCCTCTAGAGTACTTAACAAAGAACCCCAAAGCACTGGCAATGATTTTTGAGGAAGAACAGAGGATTAGGGAGATCCTGGAAAATTCCAAAATGATTGTCGTTAAAGGGAAGTTCCTGGAAATGATGGATCGCTTTAAGTTTAACTTTGATTCTCAGATTGAGCAAAATATTAAAGGATTGGTTAAAAATTGCCTAGAATGAAAACAGCCAATACTAATAGCTCAGGAACAAATTGTCGAACCAATCCAATTTTATCCTTTGATAGGAGAGCTGACCTAGTGGATCAGATAATAGCAGTCAAAGGGCACATCTACACATGCACTTTAATGTGCATTACTCTATTTTAATACACATTAAAGCATCACAAAAACCCATGAGCTTCTATACATGTGCAGTGAGGCTGCTCTGACACTGTAATTACAGCATGTCAGAGCAGACTCAAACTAGTCTGCTGGAATGTAGTAAATTACTTTAACTAAAGCTTTAACTAAAGCTTGTTTGAGTTTTTGTTAAAGTGCCCCCATGTCCATTTTTCAGCATAGGGATGCTGATATGTGAGATACTCTAGTCGCTTTAATTAAAGCAGCTCTCAGAACTGCTCTAATTAAAGTGCCCCCCTACCCCCCTACTTCTGGACCACATGTACAAACTCCCCATGTGCTTTCGCTAATGCATGTTAAAATAGGATAATGCACCCTTTTTCTAGTACCTCACAATGATGGTACTAAATTTAATGTACATTACCAAAAATGCATTAATCAACATGTAGATGCACCCATTTATCTGACCTATCCTGATTCTTTTAAGACTTCTGACAATGTGTTCTTAACCAAAATAGTGAAATAGATTAAATCAACATAAAATTTGTGCACAACTCATTGAAAATATTCTCTTCATTGGTTGCTATTAATAAATCATTATCAAAATGGGTTGGCATTTCAAGTGGGCTCCTGTCTAGGGCCAACTGTACCAGGCTGGTTTTTGTTGTTGTTTTTATTAGTGATGTGTCACTGATTCAGTTGGACAACTTCTAGATTATGTTCATACTAAATATGGATACACAATCTAGTCTATCCAAGGGAAGTTCCCAGGGGTAACAAGAAAACATTTAGCAGAAGAAGAGGCAGCTTGATTGGTGGAAGATCAAGGCCTTTCAAAGGGAATAGTGTTGTTATTATCTGAAGGATGAAGAAAGACATTCAGGAATAAAGTGAATTACACTGTACCACAAAGTTAATATCACTGTTCAGTCCTTGGTTCTTGGTATCCAACTAAATTACGATTTTTTGTTCCCACGCTGAATATTGGAGGTGTTTTATAAATTTCCCTCGAGCATAAGGATAGTGAGGAAATGGTTGAGCTCCGTCTGGTGTTTGTTTGTCCCTCATACTTTTTCTGTGATGATTCATTTTGGTGTATACTTTCTCTCTAGTTTCATCCACCTACTTACCAAGGGGCATTTGGTGCACTGGATCACATATATCACATTTTGGAAAAGGCATGTAGAAGATGCATGGATTCTGATGGGTTCATTGTTGGGTTTTTTTTTATTGTTGTAGCAGTGTAGATGTGTTAACAGGTGTTATTAAGGCAAGACTGCATCCTATTTGATAGTTGTTGCAGAGTGGAGAGCTTGCTCTTGATAATGAGTTGGGCAAAGTGAGGGGTTGTTTGAAAGCCAGGAGTGGAAATTCTGGGAATCTAGAAAGTTGATATTAATATAGGAATATTCCAGAGACAATCTGAGTTGTATTCTACATTGACATCAACTTTCTCTATCCCAGTTGGTCTAATAACAAATATCATCCAAAAATTCCTTGCCTCTCTACTAAAGTTGTCAAAATTCTACTGTAAATAATGTACCCCCTGATGATAGGAGACAGATACTGGTAGAATGATGATTTCAAATTTTGATTCTATCATGCAAAATAGGTATGGACTATGGGTTGTGGGAGCACAAGACTAGATAAGAGAATTTAGATGTGTGTTCCTGACAATAAGCTGTACATAAACTACATTTCAATGAGCTACTCAGTGTATTGTTAAGTACTGTTGATCCTTGGAATATGATTCTGTAAAAACAGAACTTTGAAGTTTCATGGTGGTTGTGCTCCAATGAATTTTCTTGAAAATCTAATTTATTTTAAAATTAAGAATTTTTTTTTTTCTAACTGTCATCCTAGCAAACTCTCATCAGCATCAAGAATACAGACTATCTGGAACACAACAAGAAGACAACAGTGAGCACCAAAGTGAGACTTCAACATGCAAAAAAAGGAGGTACTGAAAGCAACCAGATGCTGTGTAAATCAGTACTGGACTAAACTCTGTGAAAAGACAGAGACAGCCTCAGACACAGGAAGCCTAAAAGTCATGTACAATGGCCTGAAGGAAGCTCTAGGCCCTACTGTCCACAAGGTTGCACCTCTTAAATTGCACAGTGGTGAAACCATTATGGATAGAGGCAAGCAGCTGTCTCATTGGGTTCAACAGTACTCAGAGCTATACTCACAAGAAAGAAACATCACCAACGAATCACTGGACAAATGCCAACTCTACAGGTCATGCCAGAATTAGACATGGAGCCCACTGTAAAACAGCTAAGCAAAGCCACTGATTCATTATCAATTGGCAAGGCTCCTGGAAAAGATGGCATCCCAGAAGAAATTCTCAAGTGCGGGAAAGAAAAGCCTACTACTATATCTTCATCAGCTTCTAGTCAAATGCTGGAAAGAGGGTGAGGTACCTTAAGACATGTGTGAGGCACACATCATCACTTAGTATAAAAATAAAGGAGATAAGGGTGACTGCAACAACTATAGAGGTGTCTCACTACTAAGTATAGCAGGAAAAGCTTTTTCAAGGGTCATCGTGGTATGCCTACAACAGCTGGTGAGTCATGTCTACCCTGAATCTCAGTTAGGGTTCAGGGCCAGAAGATCAACCATAGACATGGATACCATTATTTTCCCAGTGTCAACTTGAAGAAAAATTCAGAGAGCAAAGTCAACCATTGTGGATCTAATCAAAGCATTTGACACCATCAGCAGAGCAGGCCTATTTGCAGTTCTAGAAAACATGTGATGCCCAGCAATCCTGTTAAGTCTTATATGTTCCTTCCATGACAACAGGAAAGCAACTGTGGAGTTTTGGTCCACTTTGGGCAGCTTCAAGATGAAAATTAGAGTGAAGCAAGGATGCATTCTTGACCCTACACTCTTTGGAATCTTTTTCTTCTTCTTAATGCTAGGTCCAGGTTTTCATAATTAGATGTGGTCTGAAATGGAAAGTATTTTCCAGGAAAAAAAAAAAACATTGCAGAAATTTCCAAATGTTTTGCTGAGAAATTAAATGATCTCCCTACCACCTCTCCCTCTCTTCCCATTTCTTTCTTCTACTGGAAAACTGGGAAAACTCTAAATTACGTTTGACAAATGGATTATATTTCAAAATGAGCATTTTTTCATTCAAAATTAAGTTAATTGATAAATTTCAGCTAGTTCTAGTCTCAGTCTCCTCCTATTAAGGTTGTCCCTTCTGACCATCACTGAGCATACTGAGTTCAGTTTCAGTGCAGTTCTTAACAGGGCTTTTGACAGAATTCAGGGATATTTCTTTGTGCCTGGTGAACAAACACTTTTCTCCTTCTATGACCAGGTTTTCAGGAGGGAGAAGTAAGGTCTTATCTTCCCTAGTAGTATTAAAATCCCTCATATAGTCCAGCTGTCGATAACAGTGTGTACAACATTTTATTTAACTCTACAAATAACATTTTAATATGCAAAAGGCTGACAATAACCGGTGTCTTATTCATACTAGGACTCCCAGTGTTGCTATCAGTGATAAATATGAATCAATATTAGCAAAATCAGGTATTTTTCTACATTTCCCTCAAGTAAACCAAGCCATAGGGAGCTTTCTTTACAATAAGCTAGCAAGCTTTTCTTTTTTTCTCCAATCATCCACTTAAATGATCAAGGAAATTGTCCCATTGCTTCAGATATGGCAACAACAGTCCATGCTTTTGTGACATCTCAAGTTGGGAATTGCATTGTACTGGAGCAGGAAATAAATCCACAAGCAAAAGAACTCCAGCTGGTATATTCAAAGCTGCAGCCCACCTGCGTATATACATAGACTACATCGCTCCAGTGCTCACATTGTAGTATTTGAAAAATACTGGAGATCATATAATTTTAAGGTTATGTGGCTTGATTCTGTTCACTCGGCAGTTTTTTACTGATGTGATACTGTTGCCACAAATGGAAATATTCCTGTTTATTCCAGAGTAAATTAGAGAAGGATGAGGACTTCCATTTAAACAACCTCGGCAGCTGTTGCTTCCTTAATCATTAAGTCCTCCCAAACTATCTGAACTCCTCAGGGAGACAAAAAATCACTGAGTGGACACATTCTTTGCCTAAGAAATGGGAGCTGAAAATCTGATGATATCTGGGGCAAAAAATATTTCATATATGCATTTGCCTCTGAACAAAAAAAAAACCTTATGCAAAACACTCTTAAATAATTATGTGGTCTGCCTGCTTTTGCATTGAGGGAAGAGAACAAATCAATAAGAACAGAAGTGCAAACACAATAAAGCAATTCTCCTGAAAATTCATTCCATTCTGGAAAGAAAGGAAGAAGATGCCTCTGATCTATTAGCAACCACATCAAAGTAGCTGATATCACACTGCAGGCTGCTAAGATATACTAGAAGTATGAATTTAGTCTCCTGGTCTGACACAACATTGCTTTACCTAGTCCACCATCAATATCTTCGGAAGCCTTCCATGCACCGAAACACTTGACTGCTCTCGTATTGATAACTAAACACTAAGCTTCCACAATGCATGGGGCAATTGCTGGGAGAGGAGAGAAGAGGAGGGAGATAGTTCACTGTTAATGTACTAGTGCATCAATGATCTCCAAAATCTTGCTCCCTTAGTGTGGGCAGAAGCAGTTATGTGGGGGCTTATGTGTCAGTGGATTCCTTGGTGTTCAGGCAGTTCCTTCTAGCCAGAATCACCCCTTTCTATCCTAGGCTACTAGCAGGGCTCCTTTTCTTCCTGGGTTTCAATCAAAACCCTCTTCTACATAATAAAGCTTCACACCTCTAGTCACTGCTGTCAGACTAGTTCTTCTCTGTCTAGTCTTAGTATTCATTTACTAGGTAACCCTCAGGAGCCTACCACTCAGCTGCTTATCCTCTGAGCACAGGGTAATGGGGGATGTGGAGAGGATAGGCATTTGAAAAGGGACACTGGAGGAAGAGTGTTGTGGTTGCTGTTACAGACAAGGGTACCCAGCATAGTATTATCAAGGTATCATACTTTGAGAGATTCCCTGTAGCTGATCCATGGTTGCACAGTCCTTCTAATGATGCTGCTAAATCAGGGGTGGGGAATATACGGCCTGCCAAGGGATTCTGTCTGGCCTGCGATGGGCCCCTCAGCCCTGCCTGGCCCAGAATCAGGGGGAAGTCAAGGTCATGGTGTGTGCAGCTGGTCTTGCTGCCCCTGGGCATCCAACGGGGCTGGGGCAGTGCAGCAGGCAGAGTTGCTTTCCAGCAGTCCCTGCAGCAGTGGCTCCTTCCAGCTGCTGCTGCTAGTCCGTGCTGCCATTGCTGGACCCAGCCCTGCTGTCCAAACACCCTGGCCCATTGACCTGACCAGGGGCACTGGGCAGGGTGAGCAGGTGAGGTCTCCATGTAAATCAACATGGAACCTGTGCAGGCAGAGCATGCTCGGCCAAGTGGATGGAATGCGGCCCTGCGTGAGTAGGGAGCAGCATCCAGGAGTGGGACAGGCAGATGGGGCTGGGGGCAGGGTTGGGATCAGGATTGCAGGGCAGTGACAGCATGGGCCCAGGACCCAGGGAAGAGGCATGATCCACTGCCTGCATATCCCTGCAACGGGTACCAGTTCCACAGGTATGGGCACAGAAGGAGCTCCATGCTGTCACCCCCCCACATGATCCCTATCCCTGGCCGTGCTTGCCTGTCCCACTCCTGGATACTGCTCCCCAAAGGCCCGCAGCCCCATCCCATCCTTCTGGCCAAGAGTGCCCTCCCCATGTGAGTTCTGGGACAGACTCCATGGTGATCCCAGGATTGCCAGACGGTGACAATGTAGGGGAGGACCCCAGGGCAGAGCCACTTAGAATCATAGAACATTAGGGTTGGAAGGGACCTCAAGAGGTCATCTAATCCACCCTCCAGCTCAAAGCAGGACCATCCCCAAGTAGATCATCCCAGCTAAGGCCTTGTCTAGATGGGTCTTAAAAACTACAACCTCTCTAGGTAGCTTGTTCCAGTACTTTACTATCCTCCTAGTGAGAAATTTCTTCCTAATATCTAACCTAAACTTCCCTTGCTGCAACTTGAGACTGTTGCTTCTTGTTTTGTCATTTGCCACCACTGAGTAGAGTCTAGCTCCATCCTGTTTTGAACCCCACTTCAGGTAGTTGAAGGCTGCCATTGAATCCCCTCTCAGTCTTCTGTTCCCTAGACTAAATAAGACCAATCCCCTCAGTCGTTCCTCATAACTCATGTCTCCCAGCCCCCTCACCATTTTTGTTGTCCTCTGCTGGGCCCTCTCCAATTTGTAGACATCCTTTCTGTAGTGGAGGCCCAAAACTGGACACAGTACTCCAGACGTGGCCTCACCAGCACTGAATAGAAGGGGATAATCACTTCCCTTGACCTACTGGCCATACTCCTACCAGTGCAGCCCAGGATGCTGTCAGCCTTCTTGTTAACAAGGGGAACACTTAAAGAGTGTTGGTGAGCTGCTGTGGCCTGGTGGAGGGCGTGTACTGACCCAGCCCACAACAAGTCACGGAAACTCTGGCCAAAATAATTGCCGACCCCTGTGCTAGATGGACTTCTTATAAATCTCAGGCTGTCTGCATAGTTGAAATCTCATTCACCCTTTAAAATCACAACCTTTCTTTACCTTTCTTATACCCCAAGTCCATCCACATACCGTTCCTGTTTGATTCCATTGGTGAGCAATGGGTTAGCACTTTAGGGTGAAGCAAGGACAGACCTACTGAAGGCTGTAACATCTTTAACTCGGTGTATAACCATGATGCACTACTGTAAGCCCAAAAAGAATTATAAAAAATGAGTTGTAAAAGCATAGGGGGTCCAATATTGAGGTGGGAGGGGTGTATCCATAAGCAATATTGAGGTGGGAGGGGTGTATCCATAAGCAATATTGAGGTGGGAGGGGTGCATCCATAAGACATGAACTGTGAAAAAGAGCTCCTTGTGCATGTGCCACATAGGTGAATGGGGTATGGCTGCATCCCTCATCACAATCCTGAATGCCAGTGAGCTCTCTGAGCACGCGCCATGAGCTCTGAACTCACCAGCTGGTAAGTGCAGGGTCTGGCTAGAGTTCTGGCTTTCACATGGCTTAGTATCCCAGAGGGTGAGCATGGTTGCTGTTCACCCTTCCCCCTCTACTTCCCCCCTCCAGCTCCCCTGACTGAATTTAGCATCAGGAAAAAAAAGGGGGCTGAGAAGTAGTCGCATTCAGCCCATTTTTACACAATTTCAGTGCCCCAAGGGCTGAGTGCTGCCTCGCTGCTCACCCCCTCTTTTCCCTTAATGCTGAATTAAGTGTGGGGGGAAGGAGTAGGAAAGGGAACTCATCCCCTGGGCTCCAGAATGTTGTGACTGAATGTGGGGCCTCTGGCCAGATCCCATGCTGACCAGCTGGTGAGCTCACAGCTCCAGGATCATGCAGAGCTCCCGGCAGGAAGTAGGCTTACGTGCTGGTGAACTCAAAGAGCTCACTTCACATGCGGCACATAGCCCAAGGCGGTGCAATCATGCCAGAGCACCCCCCACCCTAGTTCTGCCTCAGCCTGGAAGAGACCTTAGGAAGGCATCTAGTCCAACTCTCTGCTCAGGGCAAGATCATCCCTGTCTAAACTATCCTAGATAAACAATTGCCTAACCTATTCTTAAAAGCTTCCAAGGATGGAGATTCCAGAACCTCAACACATCAAAGTTACCCTAGTCCAAACAGTAGCGATGTGATATTCTTCTCCATCCACCTGCCAGGTCTTCCAGCTGCTGACCACACACTTATATACCAAGTTCCCATCCTGCAGTCCTGAATGGAACTGATGTTTAATCATAATGAGCATCAGGGTCCTCTTCCTACCTTCCACCTCCACCCCCTTCCTCAGTGCAGGCTTCATAGCCAAAGCCATCTGCCCAGGATGGCCCCCCAGAGCAAGACAGTGTAAGGAAAGGCTGCAGCAAGAGAAGCCTTGACCTTGGTTTTTTACTCTTTCCCCCTCACCTCGCATCCCCTCCCCTCCCAAGCAGGATTTGCTCTGTGGATTTTGTTTTCCTTTTTTGCTGCAGTGACTTAAAAGTCCACCGTTTGCAGCTGCTGCCGTGCCTGAAAGGGAAGGACTGGGCTGCAAAATAAAAGGGCTCTTGTCCTCCTGCCTGTCTGCAAACAAAGTTCTTCGCTGCTACGTGTGTGTGTGTGTGTGTAAGACAGAGAGAGAGGAAGAGGAGAGAGTGTGTGAGTGAGGGAGAGAGAGAGTGTGTATCTATCTGTTTGAGAGAGTGTGTGTGCATGTGTGTGTGTGTGTG
>NW_017728906.1:176786165-176816061 GCF_001723895.1 Crocodylus porosus | reverse complement strand
GAGAGAGTGTGCATGTGTGAATGAAGGCGAGAAAGAGAGAGAGGACAGGTTGTGTGTGTGCGTGTGTGGGAGAGAGTGTGTGTGTGTGTGAGTGAGGGAGAGAAAAAGTGTGTGCGCGCGTGTGAGGGAGGGAGAGAGAGAGTGTGTGTGAGAGGAGAGGAGGCGCTGCCCCTCCCACCCGTGCTGCTCTCGCCAGTGTCTGCTCCCGCATCTGCCGGCCCCCGGCTCCAGAGGCGTGCACTGAGCGGTGTGGACTGGAGAGACCCGGCGGAGGCAGTGCGTGTGCGTGCGTGCGCGCGTGTGAGTGTGTGTGTGTGTGTGTGTGTGCGCGTGTGCGCCTCTGCCTGTGTCGCTGCGGGGCGGGGGAGCGGGGAGATAGCGCATGTCTCATCTCTCGGTGCAGCCACTAGACGCTCCCACCACCGCCAAACTCTCCACCATCTTTTGCATGTGCAACATTTGCAGCCGGACAGAAACCTCTCCCAGGGCTATGGAGACTGCGGGAAAAGCCCGGCGCGGCAGGATGGATTGCTAAAACACCGCTCGCACCTCCACTGAGAAAAAAAAGGAAAGAAAAGAGGGAGGGAAAAAGAAGAAAGGAGAAAGCATCTCTCTTCTACCCCTCCCCTCTTCGGTTTGGGGTTTTTTTTTTATTATTTTTCTTAATTTTGTTTGTAGCCACCTCGTCCTCAATGCCTCTCTGAGCAGCACCTAGCGGGGGAGAGAGAGAGAGAGAGAGAGAGAGACGGGGAGGCAAAAGAGAAGAAGATGAGGATTATTTGCAGACAGCTTGTCTTGTTGTTTTCTGGCTTTTGGGGACTAGCAATGGGAGCTTTTCCTAGCAGTGTGCAAATAGGTAAGAGCTGCATTGAGCTGTGTGTGCATGTGGCAGGCGCGACCAGCCTTGGCCAAGTGAGTTAGGAGCGAGGGGCTGAATGAAATGGGCTGCACGGCCACCCTGGTCTGTCCCGTGTGTGTGTGTGTGTGTGTGTGTGTGTACACTGGGAGGGGGGTCTGCAGGGCTGCCTGGCATCACACTGGTCTTCAGGACGGGGGTTGCGGTACAAGTTGGGACAGTGCCCCCTGTACTGCATCCCAGTGCCCCCTCCTCTCTCCTGGAGGTGGTGATGGTGGTGGAGGGGGGAGATGTTTAAAATCCAATGTCTTGGGCACCGGTCGCCGCAGTAGTTGCTCTGCCCGGGGGCTGTGGGAGGGGATGGATGGTGCTGCCTTCCTTCTTACCTTCTTTCCTAGTTGGAAAGTTTTGGATTCCCCAGGTTCCCCACCCCTCCTTGGGCATCTCCCCCCTCCTGCCATTCCCTGGGATCTGCCTTATTGCTTTCCCCCTGCTTTGGGATGGGACGCAGTTATTTGAATGCCTTCCAGCTCTGCTCAGCTCCATCACTGCATCATTTCTAGTGCACTTGTAAAGATGCTGCTAATCAGGCTGAGCTGCTGCCTGCCCGCACATGGGCTGCAGGGAGGCAGGCAAAGTTCAGGACGCGGCTGCTGCTGGCTGGAAGGCAGAGTGGGGGGGGGCTTTGCTGGATGCCGAGCAGCCCCGCTGGGCCGCCTCTCCTGGGGGGAGCTGCTCAGGACCTGATGTCTTCTTCAGGACAAAGAAGAAGGGGCTTCAGCAGTTCCAAAGGTCACTGTAATCAGGAGGCATCTACATATCCATATGGGGAAGTGAGGAGCATGGCTGCCTCTGAGGGCTTGACTTCTATTACCAGCTGTGTTTGTGGGTACCATCAGTCCTGCAGCCCTTGAGGACCACTCATCCAGCAGCTTGGGGCCAGGGAGTTGGTTGGCTGGGCACAAGGTAGCGATCGGCTTGTCAATAAACGTCTCCTTCCTCTTGCTGCTCTTGTAGGGGGTCTCTTCATCCGAAACACAGATCAGGAATATACCGCTTTTCGCTTGGCGATTTTTCTCCATAACACCAGCCCCAATGCGTCTGAAGCACCCTTCAATCTGGTTCCTCACGTTGACAACATTGAAACTGCCAACAGCTTTGCTGTCACAAATGCCTGTAAGTAAGACATGCCATTGATCTCCCCGAGTTAGGAGTGCATGGCAGCCAAGTTGAGAGGGGGGTCCATAATGACCTAGCACTACAAGGAAAAAAAAAGAATAGTCCTCCATGCAGCAGAGGACCACTCCCCATAACACTCCCCGCAATGACCTCTGTGCCCTGTGTGGAAGAGCTGAAGGGGCAGCTCCCTCAGTTTGTAACCTTAGCAAAATCCCCTTGCCTGCCTTGTGCTGACTAACCCAATGTGACATTTCCTTTACTGTTCTCACTGTAGTTTCTTGCTTTCTGGTTTCTATGGAGATGAATTTTGTGGTTGTAAAGGGGGAAAAAAAAGAAAGACATCAGGCAGTGACCCCCACAGTTTCTCTCATTTGGCTTTGGGCACTGCCGTGTCGCCTGTATTTGAAAATACACCATAAAAGCTGTGATCATCAGAGTTCTGTCTAATGGCAAGGAAGGAGACAGGGAAGCAGGGGTGGGCAGGATAATATATCTGAGTAGGTTGACGCTGCAGTTGATCTGGTGATGTCACTTGAGGCTGCCCTGCTCTTATATTCTGGGTTGTAAATGTCTCTTACTATCTCACAGTGCATACATCCTGTGGATATGTCTCCATGCATCCACACATTGGTGCCAAATCAAGTTAGGATCCGATCTACTTGATTTCACAAACCACCCCAACTGGAACGCCAACAGTCCGCCTCCAATTTGCACGCAGACAGAAATACACTTACTGAGAAAAGGATAGCTTTACCAAATGGGAGAGCGACTGACTGAACTTCCAAATTCACATCACTCCAGCATCCTTCAGCACAGTGTAGAATGCATACTTAAAGCTGCTAACATCTAAGAAAGGAAAATCATTATTTATATTTCCGTTCGCTTCTCTAAGGTTTCAGCAAAGGTATTTATTTTATAGTGTGGGGCAATGTGATTGAGTATCACAGAGCTAAATGTTGCAATTAAATCACTGCCACTTTCATATTCTTCTTTCAAGGTTCAAATTCTGTAGCTTTTTTCTCAATGACCTTTAAGTTTTATAATCCTTTCTTCATTTAAGAATGAATTGCCTTGGAACTAGGAACATAGAATAGCAATGCACATGGAGTTTAAAATAGAAAGAGACTGGACAAGGTTTTTCTGTTCAGTGTGCCTTTAAAATATATACTGTATTTCTCTAGTTTTCTGCATCCTCATGTCCCTCTATTCCTCTCTTTGACACTTGTAGTATATTTTTATTTTATGTATGGTGTGTTTAGCTTCTTAAAACCTATTGGATGATTGTCAAATGTATTTACATAATTCTTTGATACTCCAGGTTTTTGATGACCTTGTCATCTTACTTAGCAGGAAAACCTTCCATGTTGCCAAAACAATACCAGTGCATTATATGCAGAAAAGATTTATGTCTCATGAGTGTGAATTTTATATTAAGTAATGTATTATATATGTTTAGTGCTAAAATCAATACCAAATTAACTAAAGAGAAGGCATTTTAACAGATGCTTTTTAAAATATGAGGACATGGATCTATATAGGTGGATTTCAAAGAAATACTACAACCTACATGATTTTTGGCAGATACTGTTTATATATTTCATGCATTTTAAAAGCTTATTGATGGAGTTAAAAGCTCTGTACATTAAATTAAATAATTATAGGTAAAACCAAGTTTTGCACCAAGTATTGTGATTATAACAATAATGCATTTGCAAACAGTTTTGATTTATGTACATTGAAAACTATTATCTAAGCCCAAACTATTACCTAAGCCCAAAACATATATGAAGTTACAGTTTTTCAGGTGCAAAGAAGTCTATGTATGCCAAAACTTCCTCTCATTTAAACTATTATTAATTGATTCTTTTTCTTTCCTTCCAACCCCCCTTCCGTTGGTTAAATTGAGTTTGTAGTATTTCAGCTGATGAAAATATGTTTCCTTATAGTGCCTGTCACTTATACAAATAGTGATTTGTATCTTGCTCCAAAATTTAAATAAAAAAAATATATATACTGTGACCAATCCTGCAGTTCTGAACAATTTAGTGATTCATAGGTGACAAATGTAGGCAGAATATAGAACTGAAGAAAAAAGTGTGTGTATAATTCTGTATATATCTGTATGCAGTTAGATACCCACAAACCTGCAGATGTTACTCAAGCAAATCTCCCACTTAAACTAATATGCATTTTTTATCTAAACATTATGGATTGTTTAAATATTATATGTTTATGCCATATTTTACAGATCTATGTGCCAATAAGCCTGTGTTCCTTGCATATATTTATTCTAAAATATTTAAATGTAGGAGAAAAGTTCTCCTAATGAAGCATAAGCAAACTGACCGACAAATGAAAGAATACATCACATGTCCCTTAAGTTAAATATGAGCAGAACCCTGCAAAAATCAATTGTCTGATAGCTGGAGGACACTGCTTCCATGTGACTGAATTTGCTGGCTTCCAAAGCACAGATGTGTGAGATTTGTTAACCTAATTAAAGATAGAAAGTCTGTATTAAGTAATATCATGGCAATATTTCCTACATATGAAATAATGAGTCTCTACCAAACCAGTGTTGAAATAGTGGCTTTGGATTTTATCGCTGTATAGAATTTACTTAGAGAACACGTGCCCCCAAATGATATAGTACAATAGCCTTAGAGCCACTGGACTGAAATGAATATTCATATGAGGTCAAGCGTAAAGATCTAAGACGTGACCAGTTAGCTTTATTCCCATTTCCATTTCACTGCAGAGGTTATTTTATAAAGCTGCAATGTCTGGCCCATTCCATGTATTAGGGATAATAATCAAGACGCTTAAAAGGTAGAAGGCATTTTTTTAGTGGATGATGGATATCTTGGGAAAAAAAATACACACACACACACACACACACACACACACACACACACACACATTTATTTATTTTTTCTAAGAGACTAAAACAGTATATTGGTTGCTTTTTGTACGTGTTTGTCAATGAATACTTTTCACATTTCAACCATTTTATGGGTTCAGTTTTATGTACACAGTGATTATATCTGTTTCTTTTGCCTTTTAATAGGTCCAGGTCCTTGCATTTCCCCCCTTTTATATCATATATTCCTAAGAAACAGGTCATTTTAGGAGCTGCATTTTGTATTGTAGTTCAGTAAAATTCACTTGATTTATATCAGCTTGGTTCATCCCCTGTTTTTGACTTTTATTTAAATTCTGTTCATTTCTTTTGTGCTCCATACATTATTCAGAGAATCTCTCTTACTGACAGAGCTGAAATTATTGTGAAACATGAACAGCACAAGGGTTTTACTTGTCAGAACATAATACACTAAAGTCGTAACAGCCAACTAATGTCAGACATTAGTTGGCACATTTCACATAGAATTTTTTGCTTGTGATTGAAAATCCAACTTCAAGCTAATTTCAGATGTAAGACCTGTGCATTGGATTACAAGCAATTGTTCCTTTGGATGAGGTGACTTTTTCATTTGTGTACAGTGCTCTATATTGCATTAATGCACTTGAACAGTATTGTCAGTATACAGTAACTGTATTTTAAAAGCTAGCTGTATGCTTTTGAGAAATGTTGAAGTTAGACAGTTGTTAAAAAGAGCAATTTGTCTTTCAGCTCCTTTGCTGGGAATTGGATATTCTTCAGTTACAAATCAAAATACTCAGTGAATAACTGATCTGGTAGAAGACTTTTGTTAAATTAGCAAAGGGTGATACTGAATGTGTATACTTAAAAAAAAATCAGAGTAAAATCTTTCCTTAGACCCTCAGTTTTTTCCCACATACACTCTTAGATTAATGCACTACTACTAAATCCAATATTTGGCAAATCATCCCCTTTCCTTCCCCCCAGCTACCCATCCAATTCAACTCTTAATCCAGATTTTAGTCTCAAGTGGACTATATTTAACAAAAAAGATATGTTTCTTATTAAATATTACAAGGGCAAGCACATGTGACCAAATAATCCTATAGGAAATTCCACATTTAACTAAATTTCCTGTTTCTCCAGGATGTAGTGTCTTCAATATATATTTTTTACAAGTTCTTATTTCTTTGGAGTGTAGAATTTCTGAAAGATGCTGGATTGGTAATCCTAGAAAACTGGAGAAGGCTTGAATCTGTCTCATTTATATGAATAGAAATTCAGCACTGATTTCACTGAATGAAGTACCAAGTCCATATGTAACAGGAAAACATAGTGCATATATTCCCTGGTTCATTCTGGTCTGTCAGTGTATCTAGCTTTGACCTTGCTGTTCTTGAGGTGGGATGTGGTGTTCTTGCCTTTTCCAATATCAGTTTTTCTGCTAGGACTCCCAAAGCAACTACCAGTTAAACTCAACTGTGTTAGTGTTTTTAAGTTATGGATATGTGTCATTTTATGCTGGCTTTCAAGAAGGCCTATGATGGTATCAGTCTAATAATGAGATTTTCATTAAGTTTGCATTCAGCGTAAATAATTACAACTCATTCAGCAATAGAAATATTACCTTAGTTTAATAATGTGCTTTGTTTAGGGAAAAAACCCAAAGCAAAACATGGTAACATTCTTTATTTTGGAATCAAAATTACCTGGGACTAAAAGGTAAATTATTTTTCCATCAAGAGAAGCGCAAATTCCAAAAGGGTGAGGTTTGGGTGTGCTGAGATTCCTTTGTGAAGTGTACAGTTGAGGCAAGCTGAAACTCCAGTGGTAAATATTATGTCAGATGTATAACCCGAATTCCTCCCTCCTGCCCCTGATTTTTTCTGTTTTGCTTTTCAGTTTATTCCAACATTGAAAACATTTTGTGTTATAAGTAATCTTTACTGTGCATTCAACTCTAGCTACTGAAACTGACATCTTCTTAGTTAATACTTAACGTGGAACTAACACATTGTTACCATTGACTCTAAGAGGAGTTGCAACATCAGAGCAGTAGACACCAAGTCCAACAGATGTCTTAGTTGAACAAACGTTTGCATGCTTTCTGTCAAAGAGCTGTACAGTAGACAACAAACCAATCCTCAGTAGCTCCAGGTTTTAAAATAAGAATTTGGATTTTATTTTCAAGGATATTGTCAAGAAAATAAATAATCCAGGCTGCACTGAAACAGTCAAATTTCCTCCGTGAAGATTCAAAAATAAACTCTTTGTTAGAATAAAATAAGGCATTCATTCTACCCGTCATTCTCTTACTAGATTAACAAAAACTATAATCTCATAAACATTATTATGGGGTACAAAACTCATTTCATCTTCTTTTTGGAAGATTAGTAACAAAGGTTCATTTTCTGCATTTCTTCTGCAGATGCCAGTGTAGTGCAGTACCTCTTCCTCACAATGAAGTGGTTTAATAAGTAAATTAAATTGATTAACTTCAGCAGCGGTACTGCAATCTCAGTGTGTATACTAGTCAAAAGATCTCATGTGTTTCACCTTTAGAGTTTGATTGTTTTGAGATCTGCTTATTTCTGAAAGGGGAAAATCCTGCTTCTCTATTTTTTTTAACTGTTCTGGATCATGCTGTGAGTTGTACAGCTGGGAAGAGGTGCCCTGGTATGAATTTCTAAAATTTACTACTGATTGGTAATATGGAAGCCACAAAAAGCACACCCAGAGAATGTATATTGAATGATCTTTAGCTCATTTAACTGTAGCTTATTTAGCAAAATGATACATTGCCTTTCTAATCAGTATAAGGCTTTTTATCAGCCCTTACATCAATGGATGAAGCAGAGTAGACCTGCTGTGTGGAAGGTTTGGAATGTACTCTTTAACAGTCACTTACATTTCTCTTCTTTTTTAGAATAGCATCATCATTTGCATTCACCTGCTCTTTGCAACATTTGGACACACTAGGCCAAATATTCCTTCCCTTTAGGTTCTGTTCCTGTGTGATATTTTGAGGGGAGAGTAATTATTGATTTCAAAAGGCAGATCTTCAGGTCTTTGCAGCAATACAAGCCTGGAGAAGTCAATGACATTACACTTATGCTATGAAGTGGAAATTTTGGTTTATACTGTAGCTTCTCATATTTGTGTATTGTTCGACTAGTGCTGCCCAATACTGTGTTCTTTGTTAGCAGTTACCTGCATTCATGTGTGACAATGCAGGGTCTTATTTTTCTCTTACTAGTTTAAATCAAGGACAATTCTGTTGCACTGTTGATTTACAAGCATAACTTATATCAGAATTTGATCCCTGTGGTACAGCATTTAGTTGATTTCAATTATTTCTTATCAGAAGTTCATCAATTCCATCTCTGTATGCAAAAAAAAGTTTGGTTATTTACATATTCCGTTTTTAAAATTAAAATCTCTTTCCAGGGTCCTGTAAAATGGGTAGTCATTGGTATGAATGAATAATCAATGATTATATTACAGATGGATTTTCCTTAACAGTTTAGTAGCAATGGCTTCCATGTTCAGGCACATAAGTAAATTGCCAGATTTCAGAGAGAAAGCTCGTCTTCCATTTCACACCTAAGTGAAGTGACTGCATTTTCGAAAGTGCTCAATATTTAGCACTGCCTGTAGTTCTCAGTGGGAGCTACTAGCTGCTGAGTACTTCGGAAAATCCGGCCCCGCATGTTTGACTTAGTGTAGGTCAACTGCAGCAATTTGCTATTGTCACTTCCCTGCAAGAGTTTTGTTTCTTTCATACTTATTGTGACTACTCCAGGTGAAGTAGATCAGTCGATGACTTGTTCACAAAGCTCTGAAGATTTTTTTTTAATGGAAGAAGGGCATCAAATGAGTGTTATCTTTATTTTAGTTATATGGCATAAAGATGTGAGCATTTTTCCCCATCTGATGCTGATTGTGTATAGAACATTAGGTTGACCTCGGACAGGAAATATAATGCTACAGATTTGTAAAATACCGTTTCTTGATCAGCTATACTCAAATTAAATAATTTCACTGCAAATATTGGTCTTCATCCTGCAGTCCTTTCCCAGGCAAAATTCCCTTTGATTTAAACAGGAGTTTTACCTGTATAAGGTTTGCAGAATTGAACATATTAATAATTTAAACAGTAGTACGGATTAGATTTTATGCAAGGTGACTAGGTTCTCATTATTTTTCATGATGGCCAAATTTGTAAAGCTAATAAGATGTTTTATTCCCTTGATTTCAAAATATACCTTTAAAAATCTGGCCATCAATGTTTATTTGTCTGTTTTAAAAATGTGTCATTTAGAACATCGTTTTCCTATGCTCCAGAGCCTATTTCAGTTTGGTATTTATATGCAACCGTTGCTTCTGAAAAATGCAGTCTGGTGCAGTACCTTTCTGTATTCTAAAGTCATGGACAACACGAGCGTGACTGCAGATATTTTCTATAAATACAAATAGAGCACAACAGAAACAAAAAGCACTTGAAAAAGAAACCCACGTACTCCCATTTGTTACAAATATTAATTTTTTTCCTTGGTGAAAAAAAGATTCTAACACATTTTGAAGACTGACATTAAAATATACCGGCTTTTAGGTATTCATAGCAGTTCTTCAGTCTCTTAGTTGCAGAGTCTCTCTGGAATAGGTTCTGTACTGTGTGCAGTGTACTCCAATTGATGTCAGTTTGTGTTTTTACAGTAACCTTTTATACTGTAGAACTTGAACTTAAATCCTTATTTCAAATTGCCATATTGTTTTTAATTCAGAGTTAATCAATGAATAGCAGTGCAGTAGGTGATTTAGTGAGGTGGGAGCTTGTTTTAATTCTTGGTAACCTTGGACAAGGCATTTAATCTGTCTGTACTTCAATTTCTAAACCTTTTTAACTGAAAAAGATAAGAAATGCCTTGATATTTTGTGACAAGGGGCAAAGTACATGTTGTTAATAAAGAAGATTCATTATTTTCAGAACCTGTACTTGTGTTTTGGCAAATTTCTTCTGTAACTTTGTTATGGTTCAGATATAGTGCTCATAATCTACAGTGCCAATATTTTTCACTCTCCTAGTGTGTGATAGGAGTCTGAGCTGTATTGGATTCTGGTAAAGAAAACAACATTTTAAGCAAGCAAAATGTTTGAATTAAAAGACATATTTGGGTAAAAACGAATCTGTAAAAAGCTATATCATGCAAAAAGCAATTTCAAAACATATATTCATATACACAGTTCTTAGCGTCCTCACTTTAGCAGCTGATGGGGGTTAGGAACCATACTTAACAGCACTTCCACTGCTCCCTGAGTCCTCATGAGCAGATCAGTGTTGAGCCTCTCAGGGCCTTGTTACACCTAATGCTGTGAGCTGCACAAATGTTGATCAGTGTTAATGCTAGCTCTAGTTTGGAGCAGTCATATGTTCAGGCCAGCAGGGGTCTGGAAGATTGAAAGGTAAGAATCACCCCACTTCCATTCCAGGCTTCCCCCCTGCCTACCTCGCCCCCATAATCCCCACCTACTTGTAGGTGCCCAGCTGTCTGTCCCAGGGGCACTGCCAGTGTGCTGCTCTTCTTGGGTCCATGCCCACCCAGAGAGCAGCAGCAGCAGTAGCAGCAGCAGCAGCAGCTCTCCTTAGTGTAACATGAATTGGGTAGATCATATCAGAGATAATCCTATTCTGGAGTGGTGTAACTCTGAGCTGCACAATGAGTGCTTAAAACCAGTTTCAAATATTAATGTGCAGACAGATAGTCCAGATGTTAAGATCTCCAGGAGCTGCCCTAAATTACCACGTAACAAGGCCCTCATTAGTTCCCTAGGTCCTTGTGGACAGGCATCAGTAGGGGGATTTTACTACTAGTGAGCTTCTGTCTTGGTTCTCCATACCTATTCAAACTGTTTTCAAAGTTTAAGGGTAGAATTTTTAAAAATCCCCTCACTAAAGAATGTAAATCCCCTTGAAAGCAAAAGGACTGACTTGGGAACGTTTCCATAATTCTCTCCTTTCTCAAATACCTAAGCAGAAAACAAGACTAGAAAAGCAGCTATCCATTTCATGTTATTTGTGCACCTGTTCGGTTCTGCTTATGTCAGCTCTGTTTTCAAGAGATCTAGGGGCTGATCCCAGTGTCTTCAATAGTCTTAATTCTCAGAAAAGTAAAAAGGTAATAGTCACCTTTTTTCCAGAGCTACATTAATACGTTAATAATTATGGTGTGGAGCTGTTAGGAAAAGGTGTCTGGTGAAGACAGGTCAAGTAGGAACCCTGTTTGGCTTCCCAGACATTGCTGTGTGCTGTTATCATCAATGTGTACAATACGCAGGGAATCCCCTTATACCCACCTTGGGTGAGTATATGTCTCCACTCCTCAATTCTAAACTTCATAGATGACTCTAAAGGTCAGAAGGGATCATTTTAGTGTGACTGTTGTATAACACAGGCCAGAAAAACCTAACCCCATGATTATTGCATTGAACCTATGACTTTTGTTTGAGTAAGAACACATCTTTCAAAAAGAGACCTTGCTAAATATCATGACTTTTATTGATGGGTGTTAAGGATGTCACTTTGACATGTTCCCCTGTTTTCCTCCCCCTTTGGGCTACACATAGTGGAGAAGCACAAGAGACAATAAAGTAAAATGACATTCTGGCTAGTATTTTGTTATAGACCTGACATTTATGTGAATCAACACAATCTTAACCCTGCCATCATGATCCCATATATTCTTAGACCATTAAAGACCTATTGCCCTCCTTCTTCTTGGACAAGATAGCAGCTGGTATACAAGCATAGTAATGTGTGAAATTTAATATACAAGAATATTTGCAGAAAAAAACCATAAATGGCTACCAGACCTGCTTGTACAGTCATCTTCAAAAAAACATATTAACCAGGAGATTTGTAAACAGAAAATAAGATTGGCTTTTTTCTGATCAAGCAACAGAAACAGTAATATGTCACTTTAGCAATTAATTTTATGGCACAAATCGCAAATCACTAGGACTGAACACTTCCACCATCGAGTCTGCAAATAATCCATGACCTAATTGCTGCTGCATAAATTATTTATTAACTTCTGATTTTAAAATCTCTAAAAATCATGAGCTGTTTGTAGATAATTCATGAATAGAGAATTAAGCTAAATTCATGAAATAATGTATTTACAGTGAATAATTCATGTAGTTCTATTAGGTTCTTAGCGTGGCCATCTGGACTCCAAAAGCACAGGTTGTGCTTTTCTCCAGTTCTTGAAAAAGTGTCATCCACTCAGAGGTAGTGGGTCATTTAGGCTAATGAGACTAACCCCCATCTATGCAGTGTGCCTCCCATATGTTGTTGATGTTCTCCCTGTTACTTTAGAGTAGTGAGTCTCAACTAGGGTAGTAGGACACCCTGAGGTTCTGCGAGATCCTCTGAAGGGTGCTGCAGAAAGTGTGAGGTGATAAGGTGGGTGGTCTAAAGAGATAAGCAGATAATGGTAGACTCAGGCTCTACCAACTTGGCTGTTTCCCCACCTCCACTGTTTGGCCCCGTTGCAAGGAAGTAATCACTGCAGTAAATACATTTTGTTTTTGAAATGGGGTGCTGCTTAGTTAATGAACAGCATGCAGAGAAGCCTTGAGTCTAAAAAAGGTTGATAAACACTGTTTCCAAGGGACTGCTTTCAGGGCTGAAATATCTCTAGAGGCTGTCAAAAGCACTAAAGGATTTATGCACATAGACCCCAAGCAACAAGAAGGCAAAAAGTATGGAGTACAAGTTTAGGACAATATTGGTTTTATATGCAAATCTCTTTTGCTCCTGAATTATTAAACTTAGCAGTACCTAGATGAGTTTCTGAGCTAGAAGAGTGGTTTATAATCCATAACAAGTGTCTGCATAAGATAGAGGATGATTTGGGGGTTGGAGTTTCTAAACCTGGAGAACTGGTTGGGGTTGAGAGGGAGAAGGAGTATTCTCAGTCCAGGGAATCTGGATAAAAGAGAATTCAGAGCTTTTAAAGGAGTAGGAAGAGGAAGGTGCTTCTGACTTGGTGGACATGGAAATATGCAGGAAGCTGAAGGGATGAAGATGTAGAGTTGGTGAGTGCAGAGGGGAATGAAGTGTATAAATGGGGTTTGTGTGGTGGGGCGGGTGGAGAGAGAGGAAGAGAGAGAGAGAGTGCTCACACAGGCCCAAGAGATGGTAAGGTAAAACAGAGGTTCCTAATCACTGGGTCACAAAGGGTTGGTTGCAAGGTCATGGCACAAGCCCCCCTCTTGGGCCCCCATCTGTCTGCTCAGATGAGCAGCTTCCAGGGCATGTAGGGTTAAAGCTCGGGGGTGGGGCAGCACTGGGAGGCAGACAGTCAGCTCTCGTCCCATCCTGCTCCCATGTGGTCCACAGGAAAAAAAAAAAAAAAGGTTGGGAACCACGGAGGTAAAGAGTTGGATTGCTGCAGGAAAGCTTGGGCTTCAGAAAGCACAGTAAAGAAGGAAGCAGCATGATAATCTTTTTTTATTATAATTCTATCCTGCTCTTACCTGTAAATCATCCCAGATTTTAATTCAAAATGGGGACCAGGTGCCAGGAGGGAATGACATGTCAGTTTGACTTCCCCATTCTTACCAAGCTTTCTCCTAATTGTCTGTTTTTCATTTTGAAAATGTTATCCTCTCATTAGAGAATGTGTGTGTATGTGTTGTGAATGCATGTGGATTCTTATGAGTGTGAAAAAGATTGCAACTTGCATCCCACTAGTACTTAGTGTACCTGGCTGCCACCACAGCCAGTGACACCATAATCAGTACTAAGGAGGTGCTGTGCATGTGGCAAAATGTCAGGCTGTTAGTAATGGTCAAGAAAAGCATTTCCACACCCAGCCCATACTTGTTGCAGTACACAATCCTGTAGACAAAAGGGTTTCAGTATTATGTATGATATTAACTTTTGATGGTAGTGTAAGAGTGACGTAGCCACACTGGTCCAGAAATTAGGCAAGAGGTTTCTTAGGTTCGGATCTTTCATTGGACTAATTAAATAGTTTGGAGAGAGTTAGACAAGCTTTCAAGTGTAAGACATACTTCATCAGGTCTAGTTTTTAATACACAGCTCCTATATAACAGCACACATTGGTCATGCCTTTGTGAGATGCCATGTCACTGTAGCAATGAGATATGGCAACGTAGCTCGTTGCTATGGTGACATAGCATCGGTGGGCATGAACCATGACACAGACACTACTGTGCAGTAGGGTCAGAAATGACCCATGCGCTGCCAGGACTGTGTAGTAATAGGGGTTACTGCACAGTCACTTAGCACGTGCTAAAGCACTTGATCAGGCAAGTACTAAGTGACTGTGCAGTAGCAACTGTGCAGTCAGGTGCACGTGTAGATGTGCCCACTGAGTACCAATACCCAGCAATGTCACTATTTTAGGGATGGATGAGAAGAAAAGGTTTGATATCCCTGTTATACATAGAAAAGAGCATGCATCTTTATAAAACCTCAGATAAAATTTGTCTTTTTAAGCTTTTTGCCCTTGCCCTTGCCCTTGCCCTTCAGGGTCTCAGCTTGTTATGCAGTGTCTCAGCCTCCTCCTCTGCCACATCCCTCCATTCAGCCTGCCACTGACTTCCTTGATCAGCATTTTAATATTTTTAGAGTGGATGACGGTTGTACCACAAAAGACAATTTATACAAATGAATTGGATCACTCTCTCCCATTCTTCTTTGGGATTCTGACAGATGTGGAAGGAGTCCTGCATTTTCATTTCCTGTTGAAAGCCTCGAATGCTCATCATTCTTTCAGCTACTGTTTATGATGGGAATCTTCTGCACTTTTAGTACTGCTGGCAAGCACTAGAGCATCACACCTTAATCATATTTCCTTCGCCAGCCTTTCGTATACTGTGCTGAATGGGAAGCTTGCAGAAAGTCCTTTGAGCAATTACAATAATAGGATAAACATAATTATTATAATACCTTACACTTAAACAGAGCCCATGAGATTAAAATGAGGTCAGACACAGCATTGTGTGTTTGGAAGGTGTGGCTGTTGTCTGTATTTCATAGCCAACAGCATCACCTTGAGGAACTCCTTTCAGTGAATACAGATTCTGGCTCCTCCTTGGCTTTGCTACCAGCATGCAGGGCCAGATTATCAACCTCTTACATACATTGGTGAGTAGTTAAAGTCACACAAATAAGCTCATTAAAGCCAATGGATGGGTCTTCAATGTTAATGTTGCTACCAGCCTGAGCGGAGGGCTTGCAGAATGGGTTTTGAACAGGGGAAACTTTATAAACAAACGTCTGCCAGGAATGCCTGAGGAATAGTGCATCCTGGCTTGGGGGGAGTTAGAGTACAAGACCATTTGAAATCCCTGGGAGCCCTATTTTCTATGTTGAAACATAATAGAATAAGGTCTGTCATCATTGTCAAAAGAAGCACATTTATAATGGATATATTCTTTTCTTGATTGCACACTAACCCTCACTAACATTAGCAAGAGATACATGTGTGCACCAAGAGCTGGAGCCCATAGGAATAGCTATTAAACTGTTGTTCTATTAAGCTATGTATTAAGATGATGCACTGTTTTTCTGCCCAGTACTTTCTGTGCAAGTATTGTCTGAGGACTGTTAGAAGTTATTGATGTAGTAAGCGAGTGGTTTGTATCTACTTTAATAAAATCTATTGGGGCCTTTTCCTGCCAAAAAAGTGTGCTCCACGATTAATTAAAATTACAAAGTTTAACTTGCATCCACTTTTTTATGGTAAACCACAAATGTTTTCTCTGAAGATTGCATCTGTTATTGCTGCGAGTAAACTCAGATGATGAGTGCCTTAAAAAATTTGTGCAGTCATAATAAGCTGAGGCAATACTTTCCTCTATAAGAAAAGGTAGCAAAGTGATTTAAGGTCATAGTGTCTTATTTTACATATAAAGTTTCCCTTTTTGTTCTGCTTATTGGAAGTGTGCACAGTGTTATTTTCATGCATTTCCCTAATTTCCAGGCCCACCCACAAATTGTGCCCCCCCAGACTCAGAAGGCACCAGTTACCCCTGTTGCCATGGACCCTCCACCACCCCCTTCTAACCCTGTCTAACTCCCCTGCCAATGAACCTGCTAGCCCCCCCACCCCTCCAATCCTGCCCGCCCCTGCTCCATGCTGAGTTACATTACTTCACCTGTGTATCTCCTGGGAGTGGCAAACAGCTGCATGCAGTGCTCCTGGTCTGCATTCATGCTGCTTGAAGTAAGATGCATGAACGTAGACTGGGTGCAGTGAGCAGCTGTATGCACCTTATAGCATTGCTCTTGTCAAAGGTTCAGAGTCTCCAGAAACTCCCACAAATGTAGTACACCTTTGTACTACCTCCCCTCTACCAGGTACCAGCCATCCATGTTAGAGAAATCTAGTGTGATGCCTTAGACCTCCTCCTCTTGTTCTGAAATTACCTTCTGGACTTTGAAAAGAAATGGGTATAGAGGAAAATCACTAGGGAGAAAGAGGAGAAATATCAGCACACTCTGAGAGCTATATCTGTAACCCAAAGGAAAACTTACTAGGTCAGATTCTCTTCTGTGTCCAGCTTCAGCTTGGCATGACAAAAAAGAGGTATTTTCAGGGAGCTGGTTTCAGCTTCCTGATTATCTCTGGCCTAGCCACAAGCACAGCTTAAAGCCTCCTGGGGCTTTGTGTAGCTGAAAGTGATCCTGAAGGGACCATCCTGCATTAGAGGATTGCTGGAGCATTTTATACGCCGACCAGTCCTTACGCCAACCTTTGGCAATCCTGGCTTTGGCTAGTTTGTTGAAGACAAGTACACCATAGCAACTGGCTTTATTGGCCTAAAAGCCTTCATCCCACCCCAGACATATTGGGAGCTGGTTGGGGGAGAGAGGGGCAGGAGGAGAAAGATAGTGGATCTCTGGTCTTTTTTGGCAAAACTGAAGAGTTCACAGACATTGAAGCAGGGATGAGATTTTGCATCATTTCCCCCCACCTCCCCTGCTCCCTAAATATTCTACATGTAATTATGACCATGTCTGCTCTTGGCTTATGTGTATATCTGCCAAAATGTGAAGGAAAGATTACAGCTTGGGAACTTAGCCTTTTAGTTTTCTTTTTTTAATTATGTTTTTAAAATATCTATTTGATCACCAGTTTTACGCCCCCCCCCCCCAATAAATAAATAAATTGTGCTGAGGACTGACAGGACAAACCATGCTGTGAGGCTACCTAGAGTTCCACGTAACATTTAGAGTAGCGTTGTGTGTCGCATGCACTGCAGAAGGAGCAAGTGTGAAAACATCTTCATGTTTGAGATCACAGACAAGAGGAATCCAAAATATTTAAATATCTTTAAAAATCTTTTAAATCTTTCATTTTAGGACTAACTTGACATCTGCTATATCTTTAGACTTGTTCTTTTGGGAGGAAAATTTTAGAGCACAATGGGTCTTCCATTTTTAGGTTGTTAGTAGGGGAATTCTTGAGAGTTTCGAAAAAATCTAAAAGTTAAATGCAAGTTAGGGTTTACTTCTGAGCAGAATATTTGTTGCCTACATGTTCCTGTATATTTGTGTAGCCAACAGGGAACTGTGTCTCTGCATGAGTTTTTGCAGTTCTCTTAGTTAATTCAAAGATCCAAATACTAAATCTAGCACTCACGGACAGCTTGTAAGATTTATGACAGCCCCTAAAGGACTTTGACTTACATTTATTCTTATAGGTAGTTTTTAAAATTTATGGTGAAAATAATATGATAATATGATAATATTCTTCATTTTAGGTTTTTTTTCCAGACACAGTGAGACAAAGGAAATGACCAAACGGAAATTATTTACACAATATTTGAGGGCTGATTTTTGTTCTTGCATGGACTGGATTAAATCCAGTGTAACTTCACTCATTTTGGATATCAAAATTGCACTATGCCGTGCTCTGCTGAGATCCCTTAATTAACTTGGGTGCTGTAAGCAGTATAGCACTGTATTAGTAATGTGCTGCACCCAGGATAATTAGCCCTGCTGAGAAGCAGAATATATTAGCATTCATGAGTACCCTACCAACAAATGTTCTTTTGGGTCATCTCTGCACAGCAGTGCATGTACCATGTCAACGTACTCTCAAATCTATTTAAGATTTGCATTGGAGTAAAATTAAAGCCCGGGATTGCAAGATATATTCAGTGATAAGTTATTTGGGGTCTGGGATTGATCTTTTTCTATCTAAACTTTTTTTTCCTCTAGCAGTAGTGAATATTGATATGCACTATGAGCAGTTTTGCAAGGTTTGTCCTCCAGGCCTCATAAAATAGTAACTCCCCCCAGAAAAAAATTTCCCTTTGATCTCTGACCTTTCTTTTTCTTTCTCTACTCTCCTTATCAAGATGTAATAATACCCCGCAAAAAAGCCGAGGATACAATAATGGAAGATAGAGCTAATGGGTTTAAAGAGGGTATTGTGGAAAGAGGAATTCTGGGCACATGGGAGTGGGACTGGTAGGTAAGGGTCCTTGCCTACTACAAAGCCTAGGTAGCCTTATCTTTCTATCCCTGTTAACCATAACTAGCTTCCCTCTGCTTTCCTGCCTGATGGCTTCTACAGAAGCTATAGAAGGGAATAAGGAAGAGGCATGGACTTGAGGTATAAATAGCAAGAATATTGTAACTGGAAGGAATATGAACAGCAGGAACACACTGACGTGTTGGAAGTGTGGTGTTTCTCCGGTGTTCCTGGATGGCAAGGTCTGCCAAGGAGAAGGAAAAATGGAGCAGGCCTGGGCCAGAAGTGTTGGGGAGGGAATAGAAGATTAAAACCAGCTATTTTCCTCATCATAATAGATTGCCTGAGGAGGGGTCATTTTTCATAATCAGTGTAATAACTAAACTGAACAAGACCAAAGAAAACAAACAATGGTTTGTCTTTGTCTATTAATTACTGGGACACAAAGGTAACTTTATGACCTCCAAAATACATTCTCTGTGCAGGAAAGAACAGTGTTAAATTCAGCATGTTTTTAACTTTTAACTTTATTTAATCAGGGATCCTGGTTTTCTCTGATTTAAAAAAAAAAATCCCCAATTTTTGGGTTAAAAATGTAATCCCAAATCCACATTTTCTGTGATTTAAATGAAACACCACTATATTTCATCATATATAGTGGTTTTTCATTTAAATCACAGAAAATGTGGATTTGGGGTTACTTTTTTTAACTTAAAGATTGGGGATTTTTTTTTAAATCAGAGAAAACCAGGATCCCTGTTAATGAATGCAAATTATAAAATGATAAATTTAACATTTAAAAATATACCCAATCCCATAATATATACACAGAGACAGATATTTAAATTTCATCAACAGTGCTCCTTTAAACCAAGTCAGTGTTCACTGGTTTGTATTAGTTTATTCTCTTCTCTTCAGTCCCTGACAGTTTCTTTATGTTCCAGTCAATGTTAAGATTTTGTGTTTCTTCCTCTCTAAATAATAATTCACCCCTTTTTTCCTCAGAACTCTGTGTAATATTAATCTCACTATTTTATACTCATCTCTGCTTTTAAGTTTTAAATTTATTCCAAGTATATTCATTCTTAAGTATAAGAAGCAAGGGTTTCTTAAGGTGATATCTTTTATTGGACCATAGTTGGGATAAAGTTAGACAGGCTTTCAATGCAAAATATTCTTAATAGAACTTGAACTTTCCTCAGTATTAAAACATGTTTCTTAAACTTTCTAGTTTTGAGGCAGAAGAAAAGTTCCATATTTTAATTTTAGTTTATGGTTACCTTATTCTAAAGACGTGCTCACCTCAAGGCAAACTTTAATGCAGAGAACAAAGGAGAAACAAAAAACTATTAAAATAAGACAATGTATGTGATTGTTTAGTGATACACTTAGGGTAAAACAGGGGTCAAACCTAATAATATTAATAATAATGGAAAATGTCAATTTTAAGGGTCGGTGGAGAGATGAATAGGAACTAAAGGCTCAGGTAGGATCTCAGGATTTGTCCCATTAGAGAAAAAGGTAATTTCTAGACAACGTTTAGAGAAACTGAGAAGCTCCTTTTATCTAAAAATAAATAAAAAAGGGAAACTAGGATGGCAGAACTTTTTAATTGAAGAGACCCACCAGTATGAGTGTTATGCTGGATTAATGCCATTTCATGGATCATTAAAGACATGAGAAGATGCTGCAGCTTTACCGCCTCACCTGAGATGTAGCACTGCTCCAATGCAATGCTTGTGCCTCATCATTGCTGCTTGATCACCGCTTCTGTCCCTAGGGCAGTTTTCGATTAGAATCTATTTACTTCTGAACTCTGTCAGGGCTGGAGAGTGGTGTTTGGAGTTACAGTGAGAATAATAGGCTATGTTCTGATCTTGATTAGGATTGCTCCAAATACTGCATAACTGCTTTCGCATACATGAGAGCTGTACCTACTAAAAAATCCTGGATCGGGTCCTAGTAAAGGGCCCCAGTCTGCCACCCCTTGGTTGTACTGAGTAGTATCTTACTGTGGGAAGAGTCTCACGGGGTATGTCTACACATGCAGGTAATGCAAAGTAATAAACTCTGGAGCTTATTGCCCTGGAGTGTATTGTTCCTGGGCATGCTGTTTGAATGTTCACCTGAGATTGCAGTATGTTAAACCAGGTCAGAGCAGTCCCAGCTGGCAGGGGCCCCTGGAAGTCAGCCTGCTGGCCTGGGGCTGCTCCCCCTGGCTAAACATGCTGTGGAGGGGCTGGCTGGGGCATGAGGGTGCTCCCACGAGGGTGCTCCAGTACAGGGCTAGCCAGCAGGCAGCCCACACACTGTCACACTCTTATGCCCCAGCCAGCCACGGCAGTGTTGTCTCTACGTGTGCTGCTGTGTAGTAAAAAGCTCCACAGCAGGACAATACTTGTAAGTACTGAATTAATTTACTTCAGCCTAATAGGAGCACACTTGTAGATACATAATGTTTACAGTAGAGCTAATTAGTCTACTCTGTAGTAAATGTCTCATGTAGATGCGTACACTTATTACTCTAGGTACTATTCAATGCTAGAGAAACAGACTCTTGCTTCAAAGGTCTGTTTGCAAAAGAGGCTACAAACCCTGAAGAAGGATGGCAGTACCTGATCTTAAATAAGAGTTTTACCTTCTAAACACTTATTACTGAGCCTAGTTCTTACTACTCTGAGTAACCTTATTAAAGTCATGGTAGCCAGCACTGTACAGGACGCATCTACACACATGCTGGACTGCACAGTTGTTATTGCACAGTCATTTAGTACTTACTTAAGCAGTTATTGCACAGTCCTGTCACTGCATGGTTGTTTCTGTTGTTACTGCACAGTAGTGCTGACATCACGGTTTGTGCCTGCTGATGTTACATCACTGTAGTGATGAGCTATATCGCCGTAGCTCATCACTACAGTGATACAGCGTCTCATGTAGACAAGCCCACAAAGTAATAAGAGAAAAGCCCTAAAATACATGATTTCAGTGGGATAATATTCAACCTGAGCAGCTGCCTGGTAGGAGACTGCCTGGCTATTGTTTGTGTAAGTGAGTTGAAATTAAGATGTCTTTTACTTGCTCTTAGGGGTTAATATGATGTTGTCATCTCCTAAGAGTGGAGCTGCTAAGTGTTTCTACCAAGATTTCTTGAAATGCTGCCAAGACCTGAAGAGCTTTATACTTTGCCTGTAACACAGAGCGACAGCTTTGCATCACACATTTATTGTGCAGTTGCATAGAGAGGACTGTAAATAGCAGCTTTTAATTATCAAGTATATTTATAATTCATTAATATAAAGCAGATAAACAGACAGTGCTGGCTGTGGAATACAGAAAGGATAAATAGAAAATAGTCAGCTGCATAGATAACAGGGTAGATAATGGTGTAGTAGAGTGAACATGGGAATTTCATTTCCCTTCATTTTGCTTTCATGCAGTTCTTCATATGGACTCTGTAATGTGACCAAGGGAAAGGGGTTAGAACTGAAAGTATCTAAAACCTGCTGCAAGTGTTTAGACTTCTGAAATTAAGATTTAAACTCTTGGTGAATAACACAAAGCAAAAAGGAGAGCATAAGAATTAATGTAATTAAGTGTGTCAATATTTATTGTAACAGAAGAGTCCCTAAGATTTTCTTACATTCTAAAGTAATTCAAAGTTAAAACATCCAAAGTTAAAAATGTGGATTTACAAAGACTTTCTGTAAATCTTTCTCACATAATTCTATTGTGCAATACTGTAAGTACTATTTTAAGATATTCTTAAATTAAAAATTATTAAAGCAGTACATTGACTCAAACATCCATCTCAGGAGCTGATCCTGGGACTTGCAAGATCTACATCAGGTTGGCTCCAGTGAAGCAACACACCAGTACTAGCAAGTTGCTTATTTAATGTAATTAGAAATACTCATTGTACTTGTGAATTCTTCTTAATTTAGAAGTAAATATAAAGTAGACCACTTCTGTGAATGTGACTGTGCTTAAAAATATTAGTGTAAGATGTATGTAGAATTTATTCTGCAAATTAAAAAGTAAATAAAAGAACAAGAATAGGATGAAGTGAAATCTCCTGGCTTGGTCATAATGTAATATTCTTTATGCAGATATCTCATATATTGTGTAACATGCATCCCAGTAGGAGATACTCATTGTTTGGTGGGGAGCTTGAGGGTAGGTGAGAAACCTCTAAATAAAAAAGGCATGTCGTAAGAGAGTTGGAAGGGACCTTAAAAGTCACCTAGTCCAATACCCTGCACAGTTGCAGGATTTGTTTTCTAAAGCAATAGCAGATTAATGCTTATCCCACCTCATACTGAAAATCTACAAGGAAAGAAATTCCACAAGTCTCTGAGGCATCTTGTTCCATGATTTTGCTGATCTTATATTTATGAAGTTCCTCAGAAATGTTTATCTAAATCTGATTTGCTGCAGTTGGCCCAAGAATTGGCCAATCATTTCTCCGTGTTTTTTGGGTATCATTCAAACATGTTAATAGTACTATTATACTATTATACATACAAAAAACTAGAAATCTTGGTTCCAAAATGATACCTTTTATTAGACCAACTGGGAAATCACAGAAAAATTATCCTTTTCTGCAAGCTCTTGGACAAGTATAGATGGTACAAGATGGTAAAAAGTCTCCGTAGGTAGGAAGTATACTTCATTTTTGAAGAGGGAGCTGAAGATATATTGTTATAAGATATAAGTATAAGCTATACTTACACTGTTACGCTCTTTCTCTCTCCCCCTTAATCTCCTCTCCATCCTAACTACTGCATCTACTTCCCTGAACCCTTCTTCACATGCATTCCATATCTCTTTATCATCTTTGTCTTTGCCTCTGGATCCTTTCCAGTTTCTCTACATCGTTCTTAAAATGGGATGCTTAAAATGTTAGCTGAAGCAGAATTGACACCAAATAAAGTGGTCCTGTCACCTTTTATGTCTTGCATATGTGTAAATTTCATTATTTAGAAATTAAGTCCGGTTGAGAATTCCTTAAGTTCTTCAGCCAATAAGATGCAAACTGGGTACCTAATTTTTTTTACAGTTTATAAAATTATTTTGTTTACCCTTCATCTCAGGGTTGAGATTTTCCAAAAATGCTTCTATAAAACGAGTTTTGGGCTATTAAAATATTTCTCATCTGATTATCTCAAGTCCCATCACAATATTCATGTATTTACTTTTTAAATGTACTAGTTCAGTAGATATAGAATATAAAGTCATTTTACCTACCAACAAAATGTATTCTCTTTGAAATGGAAAATAACTGTAGAACAGAGCAGAGTAGTGCACAAATTATGGGCAAGAGTTATGTCTTCATTTCTGGAGCTTCTAGGGTCTGCCATGCAGAATCTCTAATATTTAAATCCAGGACAGTCTTCAGAATAAAGGCAGTAAGCCAGCTCCCCTAGTTCTGCTTACATGGCAAGCAGCATAGAACTAGACATTTTTCTGCACGTTGTATAAAAAGGGGCTAATGTTTCCAGAAATGTTGTGCATCCTCCAGTTTACATGAGGAGGAAGTCTAATGTGAGATTTTGTTGCCCGGTCCTCTGAAAATCAGGGGATTGACTTAATGCATGCCGAAAGCAGCCATTCCCTTTGAAAAGTGCAAAAGTCTTCTGCTAACTAAGCTAGAGTACTAGGGTAGGCTTAATTGATCAGAGAAATAGAAATATAATGTGATTTCAGTCATTTAGATCCATTTTTAGTCCAACATGGAACATGAAATGCATGTACTACAAACTTATTTGGAAATATTTAGGATGGCTGGAAACTTAGGAAAGTAATGTTCAGCTAGCTACACTGTACGTTCAGAGAATTTCCCAAGACTTACAAATAGACCAAATTAGTGTATTTAACTCTGTCAGATTTCCCATGGCTCTGTCATCTATGTGCCAAAGAGAAAAGTGTCATCCTATCCAGATTTTCTCATCAGCAGCAAGCTGTTACTGTAATAACCCACGACAAATGAAAAACATAAGAACGGGAAGCCAGTGTGTTTAAACTGCTCAACTCTGATAGTTATTTCATGCCCTACCTCTCTAATCCATTTTTCCTACTGCTTTTAATGGGGCATTTTTATAATTTTAAATTAACATATAGCGATGAA
This sequence comes from Crocodylus porosus, assembly GCF_001723895.1. Taxonomy (NCBI): domain Eukaryota; kingdom Metazoa; phylum Chordata; order Crocodylia; family Crocodylidae; genus Crocodylus; species Crocodylus porosus. The sequence continues at coordinate 176,791,507 of NW_017728906.1, read as the reverse complement.
CACTGAGGGCATTACACTGTCAGAACAGCTGTAAAGAGAAGTGAATAGGTTTACTTCATAATAAATGTATTGTGAATGTAGCAATTCTGCTCTTAAAGAAACATAAACAATAAATATCCTTCAGTTCCATTTCACGGAACATCTAGTTCCCTAACTTCTGTTCCCTTTATATATGCATGCAGCCATACAATGCTGATGATACGTAGCACCAAACTTCAGTCCAGTAAAATACATGGAACTAAGCATGTGTTTAAAATTAAGCATGTCCTTATGTGCTTTATTGAATAAGACTCATATCAGACTTTTTCTTTGAATTAACCTCAAAATTAATTGAGGAGGCAACTACCTTACAAAAGGAGAAACTGAAGCAGAATAGATGACTTGCTGAAGATCAAAGAGTAGATCAGTGACAGAATTGTAAGGAACTCAGATTTTCTGCCTCTCTGTCTGATGGACTTCCTGCCAGGCCAGTCACAGCAGAGCTATTCCCTTATCTAGGGAATGTTCTAGGGCATTTATGGGATTTATTAACACCCAAGTTACAATGCTTCAAATTCAATGCAGTGCAGTGCTTGGATTCCTTTTTGAAAAATATGAAAGGTATTTTTTTTCAAGAGTAGTTTTATAAAATGTCAGTTTTAGCAGTAAAATAAAAGCATATATACACATCTTTTGCTTTTCTGTATAGTGGTGCATGGTATATACCAGTTATTATTGTATTTTTTCCCAGAAGGCAATTAAAAGGAGGATTTTCTCTATAGGCTCCAGGGAAGGATGGTATGTCATAAGTAATAGTGTGCAATTCATGGGGATTTTCTTTTTGTACTACAGCAATTCTTCACACAGTATCTGAGTGGCTCTTTCAAAAGTGTGATCTATTCTCCTGTTTAGTTAGTTTAATAAAAGATATCACATTTACCCAAAAAACCTTGATTGTCTTAATAATACTGTTCCACTTAGCTAAAAGCCTCAGTAAGTAATGAATTATAGATGCTGGGCTCACAAGGCATGCAGAAGGGAAAACACTTCACGAAGTGCCCTGTAGACCTCATTATGAGGTTATAGTTCAATGCTGCCTTGGAACTCTGTGCCTTAGAGGGTAGGAAATAAGCAAGGCCATGGCATTGCCTCCAGCCCAACACTGACTAGTAGCAGTGGTGGACTTCAGTGGAGAGAAGATGAACTACACTTATTCCTGCTACTTCAGGATAGCTGAGCTGAGCTTTTGGAGCTCTAATGCTGTAAGTAAAGAGCCTCCACTTTTGCAAAATCACCATGAAATAGCTAACCATAGACCAGTCAGTATGTTCTTCCATAGTTCATTTTTGGTTGATGAGTCCTCCACTTGCAGATAAAGCAGCTGCATTCACTAATGTTATTAATGGCATCCAGACTTCAGGGCATCTCCAGTTTTGCATCTTGTCCTGTATATTGGGGAGTGCTGTTCACTGCAGCCTTCAGCAAACTCCAAACAACCATGCTTTTGAAGGTAAGCCAAACCTCAGTCAAATGTCTTGAAGAGAATGAATGCTGCTTTTACCCAATAGCTAGTGTATCATCTGTATAGTTCTTTACTAAGCTCTAAGGGGCTTCTTCTGAAGTCCCATAGAAAGCAATGGGTTTTGTATATGTACCTCTTAAGAGTATAACATGAAGACTCTGATGGTATGAATATATAATCAAGGTCCTGATTTGGATGGCAGAGGCTTTTTCTTTTTAAGGGTGCTTGACCAGATTTCTGCTGGGCAAGTGGCTAAAAAGGGCATTTTTGAGAATATTTGATATGTAAATTATTATGAGACAAAAATATGGGGTTTCTTGAGTTTCTTTTCACAGCAGAACTGCTCTGTTAATAGATAGCAAGTCTTTCCAAATCTGTAACTACCTTGCTTGGTGTTCTGGGGACTTTGGAGGGGAATAGCCTACAGGGAAAAAATGACTGGCATGAGAAGTATATTAAGCACTTACCATTTTGTCATCTCTGCACTCAATTTCTGCTCCATTATATACAGCAGATAACATAAAATCTTTTATTCGTTTCTGTGTGTTTTTTGGTGGACAGCAGATTGGGGATGTGAGAAAATTATGTGCTTTAAGGAAGAGTCTATTTATTTACTTGCCCCAAGCATCCCAGGCTTGATTCTGGCTGCAAAAAGCAAAATATGATCTCAATAGAGGTTAATAGGACTGAAAGCAGCAACCTGAGTAAACCTTAATGCACCTGTGAAATGCTGATAAGGCAGTATGTTGTCCTGTCAGCTGCCCTTATTGAAAGAATCAGTATTTCTGCAGCTTCCTAGTTCTATCAGCACAATTTCCTCTTTACTTTTCAATACATCATTCTTGGGTTTGTCTAGCTGCTTTCTATCCCAGAAACTATTTCAAATGACTTAGGGGGTAGTAGGGTAGAATGAGGGGGGATGACGTGTTGGGGGGGGTGAAGGCTGTGAGAAGCAGGTAGGGTTTGGGGCTGAGGGGTGCAGTGGAGCCCGTGGGTCAAAATGGGGTTAGGTGTAAGAGGTGGGGGGAAGGGTATGATGGACTGCAATGAGTTTTCGGTGATCAGTGGCAGGGGAGAGCTCGGTGGGATGTCAAGGGGATGGTGAGGGGTTCAGGGGACCAGGTCATGCTGGAGTGGGCTTACAGGAGGACAGAATGGAGCCAGGGGGCATTTCAGGGTGCAGGGGTAATGCATAAAGGAGGCACTCTGGGGGCATGGTAGAGTGTCTAGGGGCACCCATGTGTTGAGATACAGGGCACGTATGGCCAGGCCTGGGTTGGGGCAGGTAACAGCTGTACTCCCCTGGCACCAAGTACCTGCCCTCTGTCCTGGAGCTGGCAGTTAGGCCCACTCCTCAAACCCCCATGACAAACTCAGTAATATCTGTATTTGTTTGGGTTTTAAACAGAATAATATAGTCCTAGGCTCCTAGCATATTAGTAAAGGTCCCAGCTCTTCAGCTGGAAAACATAAGTGTTGTGCTATGTGATGATGATGCACCACACTATCTGCAGCCCCTCTTTTCAAAATCCTAGATCCACTCACAAATGTTTCAGTTCAGTCCTTGGTTTTTACTGTCCAGTAAAGTTATGAATTTTTGTTTCCAGGCCGTCTTCTGAAGGTGTTGTGTAGATTTACCCTTGCCTATGAGGATTGTGAGGGAAATAGCTGTTCTGTGGAAAATGTCCTCCTGCCCATGTTTCTGTGTTGCCATTCTTGCCTTTTTCCCATAAGTGTTCATTATGGCTAGGCTTGGAAGAACTTGATTTTTATTTGTTAATTTTTATGAATAATCTCGATGTTTATTTCTATGCATTTATTTTGATTTTTATCAATTTAAATTAAATTAATAACCTAAAGATCTTCTGCCTTGGGATGAAAAAAGCAAAAAGGCCAAGAAAGCACTGAGGCTTGTATCCTTCCTAACTGGAATCCTTCTCTCCATGTACCAATCTCACCAATAGGCAGCTTCACTCCTTTTTTACAGTCTCTCCCTGACTGTCTGCAGCAGAGTTGTCCCACTTAAGCTGGTAGCTTCATGTACCTTCCTCCACAGCAGCTGCTTCTGGTCCAGCTTGAGTACTCTTCCCTTTCTTTTCCCGGTGGGCTTCCTGTAGAGGGTTAAATAGTCTGTTATCTCCCTCCAGCCCACATATCAGCACCAGTGAAAGAGAAACTAATTGATTTAATTGACAAGTCATTAGGTCACCTGCTGTTTTCCTCTTTAAAGAGACTGGCCCTCTCGAGCCTCCCTCCTGTTCTTTCCTTCTCTTTCTAATTATTAACAATGGCATGTTTTTAATTGATTTGTGAGTGTGAAGTGAAATCAATGTTTATTGACATTTACCAATAAAAATCAAATCCTGCCAAGCCTAACTTTTGCATAATTTTGTGTAGTTTCACCCACATACTTTCCAACAGAGCATTTGGTGCACTGAATGAGATGCAGCACATTCTTGGATACATGTGTAGGATCGGGGATTCTGGTGGTTTCAGTGTGTAGGATGTTGATTGTAGTGGCAGTGGAGATGTGTTGACAGGTTTAACATTTAGTGTTAAGGCTCCCTTGTGTCCCATTTAGTGTCTATTGATCAGTGGGGAGTTTCATTCTGAGGATGAATTGAACGAGGCTAGGAGGTTGTGGGGAAACATTTCTCTGAAGGTCTGTTCCTTTCTGAGTAATGGTTGTAATTGTTTAGTTCAAGTGTGGGATTGTAGGTGTCCACCAAGAGTATGTGGTCAGTAGGGTTTCTCTCTTTGTACTGTAGTAGGTTACTACAGGGTATTTTGGGTAGCTCTTTCAAAGATATGGCCCACTCTGCTAGAGTGTCCTTGATGGGCTCTTAAGGCTCTTTTTAGATCTTAAACTGAGCCTTGTTGGGAAGGGTAGCCTATGAATTGAAGAAAATAAATAATAGATACGTAAGAAAGAGATAAAATAGAAAACAGAGAAGCCTTCAGTTTAGTTTCTCCCCTTTAGAGGTAGCTGTCTCCTCAGTAATGGGCCTGACTCTCATTTTCCTGACATTATTTGTACATTGGCGTGTCTGTATTGACTATGATAGTCAGCAAGGATCCTAGTTTTTCTGATAAAAATTTGCAAATCCTCTAAGAAACAACCCGAAATACATGATTAAAATGAAACATCATTGTGTGTGTGTGTATCGATTGAACACAATATTTTATTGATATATTTACAATTTTCAAGCAATTTGAAAGCCTATCAGTGCCTCAATCACTATAATAAAGTAAATTCTAAATACCTATAAATTTTGGTATTTGATTTTGGGCTTTTTATCATGGAAAATCAGAGCTTACCCTGCCCCCTTAGCTCATAGAACACAGGTCCAGGCCCCTCACTCTCAAGCCACAGTCCCCCAGTCCTGCTGATACCCCTCATTCCCTCCCACGGCCCCCCGGCCCTGCTGGTGTCACTCACTTCCTCCAGAGCCCCCTAAGCCCTGCTGGTGCTCCTCGCCCCCCAACCACAGCCTCCTGCCTGCCCAGCCCTGCTGGAAGAGGTCCCCCAGTTGCCAGGGCTACAGGGCCAGGAACCCAGGTTCATAGACCACAGCACCCACAGCAGCACTTGAGTCCCAGGCCTGGCTCCCCTTCCCCTAGCAGAGGCAGGCAATTATATTGGGTGGAGGGCCGCTTACTGAGTTTTGGCAAGTCATCGAGGGCTGAATGGCAGGCAGCCGGGGCAGATATATATTAATCTTTTAAATTCTTTTAGGGGCCCTGCAAGCCAGGTAGAATGGCCTGGTGGGCTGTATCCAGCCTGTGGGCTGCATTTTGCCCACCCCTGCCCCATGGGCAGCACAACTAAAGCAGAGCCCAG
>NW_017728906.1:176782145-176786065 GCF_001723895.1 Crocodylus porosus | reverse complement strand
GTGGGAGGCAGTTCCCTGCTCCTACACACACTTCTGGGGGAATGCCTTCCAGATCTGTGCTGGGGGCAGGGGTGGGTGCAGGCTTCCCACTGTGAGCTCAGACTCCCCACCCTGCTGCCCTCCCTTGGGGCCTCCGTGGCCTGGCAGGCAGGACCAGGCATGGCAGGGAAGACTGGGGCTGAGTGGAGAAGCTCCTTGTTGCTGTGAGCCCTGTGTTGCCATGGCAACCTGCCCCCTGCTGACCCAGCAGCAGCAGGGGCACAATCAAGTGCAAAATCCATGTGTTTCATAGTTTCTAGGGTCAGAAGGGACCTGAGTAGATCATCTAGTCCGACCCCCTGCCATGGCAGGAAAAAATACTGGGGTCAAACGACCTCAGCAAGGTGTACATCTAGCCTCCTCTTAAAGACCCCCAGGGTAGGAGCCAGCACCATTTCTCTTGGAAGTTGGTTCCAGATCCTAGCTGCCCTGACCGTGAAGTACCACTTCCTGATATCTAGCTTAAATCTACCCTCTGCCAGCTTGTGGCCGTTATTCCTGGTCACTCCTGGCAGTGCTTGGGGGAACAGGGACTTCCCCAGTGCCTGCTGGTCCCCCCTGACTAGTTTGTAACAAGCCATTGGATTCCCCCCTCAGCCTTCTCTTGTGGAGGCTGAACAGGTTCAGGTCCCGTAGCCTCTCCTCGTAGGGCCTGCCCTGCTGCCCCCGATCATGCGAGTGGCCCTCCTCTGGACCCTCTCCATGTTGTCTACATCCCTTTTGAAGTGTGGCGCCCAGAACTGGATGTAGTACTCCAGCTGTGGCCGGACCAGTGCTGCATAGAGGGGGAGTATCACCTCCTTGGACTTGCTTGAGATGCATCTGTAGATGCATGACAAGGTACAGCTGGCCTTCCTGACTGCATCCCCACACTGCCAGCCCATGTTCATCTTGGCATCAGTGACTCCAAGACCCTTTTCCGCCTCTGTACTGACAAGAAGGGAGTTCCCCAGCCTGTACGCATGGTGCCGGTTGTTCCTCCCCAGGTGCATCACTTCGCACTTGTTGGTGTTGAATCCCATCGTATTTTCATCCACCCACGCCTGTAACCTGACTAGGTCTGATTGCAGTCTATTCCTCCCTTATAGCGTGCCCATATCCCCTTATATCTTAGTGTCATCAGCAGATTTGAATAGGGTGCTTTTTACCCCCTCTGTCCAAGTCACTGATGAAGATGTTGAACGGTGTGGGCCCGAGGACCGAGCCATGAGGATCCCCACTGCCCACATCCCTCCAGGTCGAAAATGACCCATCCACTACCACTCTCTGGGTGCAGCCCTCCAGCCAGTTGGCGAGCCAATTGATTGTGTGTTGGTCAACACCACAGTCTCCCGGTTTCTTAATGAGAACAGGGTGAGAGACAGTGTCAGAGGCCTTCCACAAGTCCAGGAAGACTATGTCCACTGCTACCCCTGCATCTAATGATTTGGTGATCTGATCATAGAAGGCCGCCAGGTTGGTCTGACAGGACCTGCCGCTAATGAACCCGTGTTGGTTGTCCGTAAGCATGATCTCCCCTGCTGGCCCCTCATGGACATGTGCCAGAATAATTTTCTCAAAAAGCTTGCCCAGGATCGAGGTAAGACTAACTGGCCTATAGTTTCCCGGGTCCTCCTTCCTCCCCTTTTTGAAGATGGGAACCACATTGGTCCTCTTCCAGTCCTCTGGCACCACACCAGAGCACCACAAGTGCTCGTGAAGCCGTGCCAGGGGTCCCGCAATGGCCTCAGCTATTTCCCTCAGTACTCTAGGGTGGAGATCATCTGGACCAGCTGACTTGAATACATCCAGTCCCTCCAGAAGTTCCCTAACTAGTTGTGCACTAACCCTTGGCGTAGGTGTGCCTCCCCTGGGGCCTGAAGGGGGCCCAGGGTGGGGGTGACTGTTCTGGTCCCTGCTTAGGAAAATGGAGGCAAAGAAATTGTTAAATTATTGGCTTTGTCGTCTGGTGTGATGACCAGATTTCATAACGCGTCCTGCAGGGGCCCCACATTACCCGGAACCTTCTTTTTACCCCCTATGTATTTAAAAAAGGATTTCTTGTTGTCCTTGATCCGGGAAGCTAGTCCCAATTCCATTTCTGGCTTGGCTTTCCTGACTGCCCCCCTGCATCCCTGAGCAACTGCAGTATAGTCCTCCCTGGTGATAGCCCCTCCTTTCCATTGGGTGTACGCCTCCCATTAAACGCCTCCCATTTCCTCATTAAAATGAGAAATCTGTGTTTTTCTCGGATGAAAGGGGAAACCCACATTTTTCTCCATTTTCCCATGAGAAACAGAGAACCCAGATCCCTGGCAGTCAGATATTACTGTGCATGTACATTGGATTGAGAGAGGAGAGTAGGGCCATCTGTCTTGCTCAGTAGATTTTCATGGTCAGTAGTCTATCTTTCATTTGAAAAGCTTTCTCCAAACATAAATCTTCACTTCAAACAGAGCAAGACCTAGAAACAAAAGTGTTGCAAATGGGAGAGAAAAGTCCATCTAAGAACAAGAAGCAGCTGTCCCTTTAATATATATCTCTTTTTTGTTTTTCTTTTCTAAACAAAAACATTTTTTCTAGCAATAGCGGAGTGGGAACAAGGCATGGTAGAAAAGCAATAGGGAGATAAAAATGCTGGAAGAGTGTGAACATTCTCTAGTGTTTTTTGTTTTTATCCCAAGCCAGCTAAGAAAAGGGGGGAAAAAAAATGACAGTTAATATAGAGGGAATGAAAAAAAGTGCCACACAAATTGTAGAGATCGCCATTCCTTACCACTTAGGTCTGACCATGCCTTCCTTTTTTTCAGTGATCAAACCTGTGGTTAAAAGACAAATCATCAGCTGCTGGCATTTGCCATTTTAAACTAGATACTGAAGGATGCATTATACGCTCAGATAGATCTGGCCAGACATTTTCATTCAATACTTTTGGCAGAAGGGAAATATTTAGTGACAAGAAATTATGTTTGCTTTGCTGTTTTTTTGTGACCATCCACAGGTTTTTGTACATATCAACCTTAATTTGGAAATGCCTTTCAGTTTTCATGTTCAAAATGAGGATTTTGATTTTGAAATGTCCCTTTTTATTTAAAAAAAAAATTAAAAACTACTCAAATCAGAAATTTAAATATGTGTTTGATTGGAGGAAAGCAGCTATTTCACTTTTAGAGTCGCCAAAAAAATGTTTCAGAAAACCCAAAACATTTTTTAAACTGTTTTTTGCAATAGCCAATACACAAGAAAATTGATTATTTAGACAATCCTGGATAGTACACAGTATTGAGTCTACATAAAAGTTCAAAGGACTTCACCTCTGTAACGCTCAGCCTATAAAAAAGGAGTTATCAAGATATGCCTTCAGTTTTTAGAATGGGAACTGCCAGAAATAATACTATAATAACACTAAGCTTTGTTAGATCAATAGAGGAATGTGGATCTGCCCATTTTGTCTTAGCTGTAACAACCAGTACTTTTTACCTTCCTCAGCTATGAAAATAATAGGACACTTTCTAGCTGCTTTTTTTAAAATTATTTTTGACTCTGTCAATTACAATCTAACATCCAAATGAAAATCTAGCACTCAGGAATACTGTTGATTTGAGACAGTCTTTGGAAGATTTGGAATTGATAAAAAGGTAAATTAAAATGACACGTATGTAATACAGTAATGTCACCTGTGATAATTTCACTGTAATATTTTTCATTTTATGTAGGAAAATCACTTACATTCTTCACACCAGTACTGTGAAATTTTGAAAAATAAGGAGATCTCAGGACTGTATTTGACAGCTAATTTTGCACCATCTTTTAAAACTTTGTAATTCTAATATAAGCAAACTGGGTCCAATTTAAATGGATTTTACCATGTTGTACATGGGTGAACACAACAGAATAGAAAC
>NW_017728906.1:176779350-176781850 GCF_001723895.1 Crocodylus porosus | reverse complement strand
AGAGAGTGACTCTGTCTCAGGAAAAAGCCGGATACAGTTCTCTCCAGGAACCTCTCAAACTAAACACCCCTCCCTTCCCTCCCCAGGCATGTGTATAGACAGTCATGGAGTCCAGAAAGAGACAATCCTGAACTAGAAGATAATGCAGAATGACCTTGTACATGTTTAAGCATCTCCATATTTTATCATTTTATTCTAGTTACTTTTAGATAAGCAAATTACTTGAAAATTTTGAGGCCTAAAGGAAGTACCTTTAATGACCAAAAAATACTTAAACTGCCAATAAGTGTTAGCTGTGAGCCTTGCCAATAACCAAATAATATCCTTATATTTGTAAATGCTATTCTGTGCATACCTTTTTAAAGCCGGATCAAAAGATAAGAAATGCAAACCACTTACTCAGATTATGTAAATAGTTAAAGGTAGGCTGTGGTTCCAGGTTTTGTAAATGGGCATAACCAGGCAAAAAACAACCCTGGCATTTATTTGTTTTTCTGTTGTCTTGTCTTTTCTTTTCTTTTCTTTCCAAAGCCAGCATATGGCCTTTTAATGAATTCTTACATTTCAAGATTAAGTGTAGGGCTTGAAAGTAATCCTAACTAAAGATTTTTGCTAACAGGATATAAACCACTCCAGGCATTTTTGGACATGTCATTTAAATAGTTAACTTCACTTGTAATAATCTGTGAAATATAGGCACTGGATAAATACTATAAGCTTCAACATATGTCTTGAAAAATCAATAACATCACTTACAGGATTCCTCACAACCACATGGGATTTAGAAAAAATTAACTTCTGGATTACTTTTTAACGGTCTAGCTTCTGGTTGTGCAGGCACTGCGGAAGCATGGTTTTACATCAGTGGTCTCAGTAAAATTAGACAGATGTATTGGTAATCTTCTTGCTCCAGTCTCTGTACTAACAAGGATTGCATGAGTAATGAAGAGACCTTTCCCATATGACCCTATTGCAGAACAGTAATGAACACAAATTGCACATTTTCAGTTATTTAGTACTTATCAGAATTGGAAAGAATTGGCAAATTAAGCCTTTAAGTATACATATATTACTTTTCTTAACCTATATTGGTTAAAATATGCAGGAATAGAGTATCCATGGTATTCCTGTATATTTAATGTTCTATTTTGTATTAGAATTAATGCTTTTTCCCATAAAAACTGTACAAAACCTCAAGGATTTATTGTGCCATGCTTTACAGTCAAACAGAAGATTATATGACCTGAAAAATATTTCCATTTAAATTACAGTTTGGATGAACACATAAATGCATTAAAAGTGAACTTTAGTGCTCTGCTAAAAGTAATGAACGTATTATCTAGAAATAGGAATCCATTTCCCTTTTACATATTTGTTACCGACTGCTACCTTAGAATTAATATCCAGCAAATGTTTGTGATTGTGAATAAACTGTCCTTTCTCTTATCTCACACTCACATACACATGAAGGGAGATTTAATCTTTTATTACTCCTGTTTTTCCACTTTTTGTAAGTTGGTGATGGCTAAAAACATCTCTTGATTTATTATACCCACCTTTTTGGACTTTGGACTGTAGAGTAACTCTCTTTGTATTTTAAGAAATTCCTACAACAAGGAAACAATGTATAAAATAGAACTTGAACAACCTCCAAACAAGGTAGAGCATTTTCTAGAAATTTTCGCACCCACCAAGCCTCCCCACTAATTACCGGAATTGTTCTTTTCATGAAAAGCAGAAATCTGTCCCCATAAACACTGAGCAATGAATTCTTCAATCAGTTCTAGTTCTTCAGTCAATTCTAATTGGCATACACAACCAATCTATTAGGCTGTTTGTTTTTTGCATTGGTTCTCCAAATCCAACAAAAGCCAACAGAGACTGCTTGGAAGATTCTAATGAAGTCTCTGGAGATTCTTGAAAACAATGGCTTGATCTATCTAGTTGTTTGACTGCAATGGCTGTGTCCAGGTGCCACAACTATGCACAGAAACAAGAGGGGAGCATTCTAGTGCTGCCTGTAAATCAGCTATTGCTTACACCAGGGATGAAATTAGGCCCTTAATTGTTCTCTGAACCTTGTGGTAGCTTGATGGAGGTACATAGTTCTTTAATGCTATTCTATAGCATTTCACTTAACTAGAAGGCTTTTATTTTCTACGATGCATGCAGCCCTTTTCTTCAGCTTTCCATGGAGGCCAAAACCTTCTTCATCACAATGAGAATTAGGTTATGTTGGGGTTGGGGCTTCAAGTCCTGGTTGCTTGCCTGTTTCTTATGTGTGTTAATAATTTATGTTTGTTTCCCCCTAGGCTAGCTTGCCTATTCAGACTTATAGGCAGTCCCCTAACTTCAAACAAAGTCTCTGCAGCAACCGAGCACTTAACTTGGGCAGTGGGGTCCCCCAGGGCTTGGTCCTCAGGCCTGCACTGTTCAACGTCTTCATCAGTGACTTGGATAAGGGGGTAAAAAGCACCCTGTTCAAATCTGCTGATGACAC
>NW_017728906.1:176736195-176778860 GCF_001723895.1 Crocodylus porosus | reverse complement strand
GTCCCTGTTCCCCCAAGCGCTGCCAGGAGTGACCAGGAATAACAGTCGCAAGCTGGCAGAGGGTAAATTTAAGCTAGATATCAGGAAGTGGTACTTCACGGTCAGGGCAGTTAGGATCTGGAACCAACTTCCAAGCAAAGTGGTGCTGGCTCCTACCCTGGGGGTTTTTAAGAGGAGGCTGGATGAACATCTTGCTGGGGTTGTTTGATACTAGTTGTGTGCACCCTCATCAACACAGATCCCCTCATCACTAGACTTAATTATAACAACTGAGGTTTATTCATCTATGCTTTCACAAAGTCATGTACACTGCTACTGCTTACAGTGCCCCTCTGTTGTCTGTATTGGTTGAATGGGGGCAATTCCTAAATCCAGAACTAAAGGACACTGATTTAACATCAGTTCCAAAAACATGCACGAGCCCAGGGCAGAACACTTGAACCACTGTGGACGTTCCACCACTGACCTCAGAGTATCTGTCCTTAACCAAAAGAACATTAAAAGGCAACGTGAATGTAAAATTGCAGAACCAGAAATTCTCTACAAACCTGATTATATTAACCCTGGTCTCACCAGGGACCATGACTTTTTACTGTTAGCTGCTATCACTTCTTCATCTCTGCTGATCTAATCAGCCTATCTTAGCAGCATTCCCTCCCCCTGAACCTTTCTCTTCTACAGCTTTTCCTTCTGCTAGTCCTTGCATGACATCTGACAAAATACGTTGTTGCCTATGAAAGCCCATGTGTCCCTTAACCACACATGTGGTTCAGAGTGTCTTCAAGGATTCACCCTGCCCTGCCTTCTACTTTACACATCTAGGGTTCTGGCATGCCCACTTACAAAAGGGAAATTGTGAATTACAGTTGAAAAAGAGATGCACATCATGTTATAGGCACATGAGAATAGTGTGGCAGGAGCTCCATAAATCACTGAGCATCATTCAGGAAGGGAAGAATTTTTAAAATGGTAGAAATATTTGTTTACTTGGTGTTAACTACTGTGATAGGTCCAATCTCTTATTTACATGGTATGTACCCTTGTGATGGATATTAGCTCTCACCATGAAAGTTCTCAACCCTGAAACTACTATAAGGAAGTATGCTGGTTGCAGACTTTCTTACGCAAGAATGGAGTAGAGATTGAAAAGAGCTAGTGATGGATGAAAATCCTTGCCCATCAGCTGTGCCTTGATGGCAGGGCTATTTCATACAAGGGAAAGTAACACTAGGATTGACTGCTGCTATAGCCCCTACCCTGGCTTCTGAAGCCTGTGCCTTTGGTATATTAATCCTATGCGCTTTCATGACAAGGAAGAGAACCAGTATGACATTATGATCCTATATCTGTAGATTATTGACATATGAGCAGCCCCATTAAATTTAATGGGATGTTTCATATGCATAAAGCGTAGAAGAATTTGTTTGCACATTTTTAGTGTGTATATGTGAAAGGCACCTTATCGTATAAGAGAGAAAGCCCTGCTAACCTTTATTTTATCTAAACATTTGATCTTGTCTTAGTTTAGCATGCCATTCTTTTTGATAAGATACAATTTTGGATCGGTGTTGTTTCCTTTGTAATTTAAAATTTGAAACAATATAATAATTAAACTTTGTTTTATAAAAATGTTTTTCTAAGAGCTAAATGGAGAAATAATTACTAATAAAAATATCATATTTTACATTTTCAAAGACTGAAAAAGCTCAAGTATATTTTTATATCAAGGTGAACATTATTAAATACCTGGTAAGTAATTTCTAGCAATTTAAGCTATCAGACTATATGGCTTCTTCTTTTGTTTTGAATATGTCCAGTCATGTATTATTTGCTGTTAGGCATCATGTTTTTATAATATAGAAGTTATAGCTTGCCTTAGTATTTTTATCAATCAGAGAGACATACTTATGGTCTGTGGGTTGGCATCTTCTATACACTGAAGATGCATTCTTTGACAAATCAAACAATATGTGTTTATGTATTGGACCAATGCCCACTACTGTAATGTTAAGCTATCAGTAGCATTCTTAATAACAGTCCTTAGTGAATATACCTAGAAATTTGTAAGTAAATAAATAAATATGATACCAGTATAGCAAACTCCAGTATAGTAAGCTGCCCTTGACGGTTTACACCCAAGGGTACTCAAGGAGCTGGCAAGTGACATCGCTCAGCCCCTGGCACAGATCTTCAAAAACTCCTGGTGGTCTGGTGATGTGCCCAAAGATTGGAAGAAACCCAATGTGGTGCCTATCTTCAAGAAAGGGACGAAAGTAGATCCGGCAAACAACAGGCCCATCAGCCTGACCTCTATCCTGGGGAAGGTCTTGGAAACAATTATCAGAGGCCATTCTTAGCAGACTAGGTGATGGCAAGATCCTGAGGGATACCCAGCATGGGTTTGTTGTGGGTCGGTCTTGCTTGACCAATCTCATTTCCTTTTATGACCAGGTGTATCACTTGGACAAGGGGGAAGAGATTGATGTCATATATCTTGAATTTTAAAATGCCTTTGATCTGGTATCCCTTGATCACCTCTTGGAAAAACTGGCGAATTGTGGCCTTGACCTCACCACGATCCACTGGCTGGGGAAATGGCTCTGTGGTAGGACCCAGAGGGTGGTGGTTGACAGAAGTCAATCATCGTGGTGCCAGTGGGGTCCCTCAAGGCGCTGTCTTAGAGCCTATACTTTTTAACATCTTCATCAATGATGATCATTGGTCAAGTTCGCCGATGACACCAAACTCTGGAGTAAAGCATCCACACCTGAGGACAGGAGGATGATCCAAGCAGATCTTGACAGTCTTATGAAGCGGGTGGATGAGAACCTGATAGTGTTTAACACTGAAAAATGCCCAGTTCTCCACCTTTGGAGGAAGAACTTGCAGCATGCTTATAGGCTCGGCAGTGCTACTCTGGTTAGCACTACAGATGAAAGGGACTTGGGTCATGATTGACCACAAGATGAACATGAGCCTTCAATGTGATGCTGCGGCTAGTAAAGCAAGCAAAACTCTGACTTGCATCCATAGATGCTTCTCAAGCAAATCCTGGGACATCATTCTCCCATTGCACTCAGCCTTGGTGAGGCTGCAGCTGGAGTACTGCATCCAGTTTTGGGCTTCACAATTCAAGAAGGATGTGGAGACATTTGAGAGAGTGCAGAGGAGAGCTGTGCACATGATCAGAGATCAGGAAAACAAGACCTTATGATGAGAGGCTGAGAGCCATAGGACTCTTCATCCTGGAAAAGTGCAGGCTTAGGGGTGATCTGGTGGCCACCTATAAGTTTATCAGGGCTGTCCACCAGTATCTGGGGGAACAGCTGTTCACCAGAATGCCTCAAGGGATGAGAAAGTCAAATAGTCACAAACTCTATCACAACTGATTCAGGCTGGACATAAGGAAGAACTTCTTTACTGTCTAACCCCGAAGGTTTGGAATAGACTGCCACTGGAAGTGGCTCAGTCACTCACTTTGAACGCCTTCAAGATTCATCTGGATGTTTTATTTTGCTGGGATCCTATGATCCCTGCTGACTTCCTGCTCCTGGGGCAGGGGCTGGACTTGGTGATCCTTTGGGGTCCCTTCCAGTCTGAATGTCTATGAAATCTATTAAATCCTTGGAAAATAACAATTATAAACTGAAAAACCTGGCCTGTTAAAATTTAACAGTGCCGAGCACTGCTTCCAGAGCTCTGGGAAGGGGCAAAATAAAGGCAAGTAGTAGAATTACATACCTGCCTATAACATTTTAAACATGGGGCAACTCAGCTTCACACTGATTTATAAATTGACCTTGATATTATATACTATGATGAGCAGTTGCTACTGATGATCCATAAAATCAAACAATCAGGGGCTAAAGCAGTGAAAAGGTATTTGGAATGTGCCTTAACTCACAATAAGGGAAATGAAACTGGCCATGTCTACACAAGATGCTGACTGTGCAGTAACTCATTACTACTGCACAGTAGAATTGCATGGCATGAAGCGTGACACAACAGTTACTGAGCAGTCATTTAATATTTGTGTATACAAGTACTAACTGACTGGGTTATAACAACTATGCAGTCAGACATGGCCGCTGATTCACTTCAAGTGTTTGGACTCTGAGAGAGTCATTTTGGTAAGAAGTAAAATGCATCAAGCCTTTTACAAAAGGCGATTAGCATACAGATATTTAAGATGATACTTTTGTTTGTGTTCTTGTCACTAAAAAATAATGGTTCTAATTCTTTAAAAATATGTATTGCAATGTAGAGTGCAACATTTAACAATCTTACCCTAGGCCAGGTTGACCGACAGTATTTTATACTAGTACAACACATACATATGCATATATATGTACATGTGCATATGAAAGATGACTGTAGAGTTTTGCCAGATTTCCTAGAACTGAAGTGGTTGTTAAACAATATTTCATCCCATTTATCTCATTTCTTTATTACTATATGGCAGTGTCAGCTTTGAAGCTCAGGGTCAGTGAACACAAGAGACAGGGATTTTTGTGGATGATATTTTTATATTAGACCAACTGTATGATTGGGATAGACCTCAACAAGCTTTTGGTACCACAATACCCTTCTTTAGGTCTCTGGGAGAGAAGCAGAGCAAAATAGCAGATAGAACAAGGGTTTGTATAAAACTCCATGTGTAAATAAAAGCAGGATATAAGAGAAAATATGGGCAGTAACAGACAACAGAGATTCAGTAGAAACTGAATCAGTAGAAGTACAAGATGGTTCAAGAGGGGCCATTATCACATAATAATATAGTGAACATTGTCAAGACCTGTACAGTATAACACAGACACTTGTATAGATTCTTGGTATGAATGCCATGTGACATTCTCTGAGCAAGGATTTTATGGTGTTTTCTTGAATAATCATATACATTCTACAGGGGAAATAGCACTGTGGTGTCCCGAACAGTATATCAGTATAAGACTAGATATAGGGTGTGTCTACATGTCGCCATACAGAGTGCCTTCGCTACAGCACCATGCTTTAGTACTTCCTTTTGGAAGTACTAAAACACAGCGCAGTAATGGTGGTTACTGTGCCGTGTGCATGGCACATGTGTAGACTTCACTGCTTCGTTGCCATAGCAGCACACTATACCCAGGGAGTGCGTTGCTATGGCAATGTAGCTAGTGATCATATGTAGACATACATGACTACTATGTTGACATAGCATGCCATATGATGATGTAGTACATTGCTACGTCTCTGTAGGGCTACATGTAGATGTGTAGACAAAGGAAGTTTAATGTTGAAATTTGACTTTGGATTATTATTATACATTTATCTCAGTTGGGCATATACAGCTTTTGCAGACCATTAAATGCAAGTGAAAGAAATTGCCTAGGCCAAGCTGACACAAACAATCTCAGGAAGGTCAATGTGATAAGTAATGGTCAGCAGTATCTGAGTATATCTACACAAGTTTTTGCTTACAAAGATGTAATATAAGAAATAAAGTCTGGCTATGTCCAGAGAAAATTCATTACTTTGAGATGATGAGTAAGATTTGGACTTTGATATAAGGATCATATTTTACAGAGAATACCATCAGTCTGTATGTGTAACCAGGAGTGTAGTGTCACTGACCACTTGGTATTCACACTAGATAAAAGAACTACAATGGCAGTTAATTGCTGAAGAAAACTGACACCACAAAATCAAACACTTAGCTAAATAATGCTAAGTGTAAAAAGCATAAGCATAAGAGGACTGTAAAATAACACATTGGATTAAAAATTTTAAAAATCTCAAGAGTTCCTAGAAATACACCGGTACAAATGCAACAACTCACAAATGAAAATTAAGTGTAACAAATTTCTATATTCATTAGTGTATCTAATTTAAAAATTATACATTATATTCATTAAAATACAAAATATTTTACAGCAATCGAGCAAAATACATTTCACAGTCGGAAAGCCAATGCACACTCCAAATAAATCAATTCCATCGTGTACATTTATTATAGTATTGCATTAGCAATGGTATAATTAAAGCTCAAATAACAATGCCAGCCTCAATCCTTATTCATAATTACAAAGCTATAAAAATACTCTTTATAACTTCACTGTGGTTTTTTTGATAGTCAGAGCAGTAGGCAAGTAAAAGTAATTTTAGACCTTTAAAATATTTTGAATAGAAAACCTCTTGATATTAACTCTGAGGCGAATGTATTGTGAAATAAGAATGACTTTGAACTATTTCTAAGTTCTCTGTCTAAAAATAGTTTTATGTCATTCCAAATAATGTAGTGAAGCATTTTTTCTACTTGTAAGTAAGGAATAGTTTTACTGTAAATCTTCAGACTTGTCATGAATAGTATATCCTTCAAAGAAGAAATATGTGTTTTACCTTTCATGAAGATGGTTTTAATAAAATGTAAGTACCATTTTAAACTTGGTGGAAAGGTAGTATATGATGTATTGATTCAATGTTATCATTGGAGGAAAGAAATTGAATCACTGCTGTTGGAGTAAGAAAGAAAGGAGTTAACCAGGTGCAACTGGTGAAGTTATGTACCGAACTAAAACAACTGGATGGCTGCATTCAGATGAGCGTGACCATGCGGTATGTGGCACCGCAGACATGTCTGTGGCACCATATACTGCACATTCTGCTGTTCTCTGCACTACAAGGGAGCAGTGGGGGAGGAGGCAGGGCACTATGCTGCCCAAAACCGGAGCCTGGCCGGCTGGAGCCACACTTCAGCTACCAGCAAAACTCTGAGCAGCAAGATCAACATTGCTGTAGTCCTGGAACGCCCCCAGGACCCCAAATAAAGCTGCTGGGGCAAGCCTAGTGCTGGCCCCAGCCTCCTCCCCTACCTCACCCAAGGTAACCTGTCAAGCAGCAGAGAGTGCGTGGCACAAGCTTTCCTAGGGACAACTAGTGGTGGCACAAGTTGTTCCGCTGCTAGTTGTCCCCAGGAAACCAAATGTCCATACTTGTGTGGACGTGGCCAATGAATTTGATGCAGCTATACTGGATCCTAAGCTATTACATAAACTTTGATACGAAGGAAATTACGTAGCTTTAACAGATTTGCTTCAGTTTGACACACGAGCCCCTCTTTGGTATCATTTGATAAAAAAACTATACATTGGTATACAATCTAAAATGAAAAATGTCTCTGTTTTTACCAATAAATAACAAAAACAGCTAAAAATTCCCTTTTCTCTTATGGATTTTGATTTTTTTTTTTCAAGGTAGCTGTTCCCTTCCTCCTCACCCTGACCCCCACATTTGTTATTCCTCTCTAGTCTTCTGTGACACTCTGACCTGTCAGTTTTTTCATTTCGCCTATTCCAAGAGGGGGAGAGGGAGATCCTTATTCTTTTGTTGGTTTTATAGGGTGCAGTGTTGCATCTTTTGCTTTTGAAGTACTTTTGGTCCACTTCTGGGTCTAATGTTGGGTGCACAGGGAACCCCCCTCCTCCGCCATGCTTCCATGGGATGCTCCATCCATCCCACCATCTCAGTGTTCACGAGCCACACCTGGTACCTCGAGGTACGTAGAAAAAACGCATATAAAGCTTTGTCTATGGCCTAATCGCTGATTCTCTGAATTGGAATTGAATCCTCAAATTCAGATTCAACCAAATTGAATTAGGATAGTGATCTGAAACAGCAAATGGAATTGCTGTCCCCCAAATCTCTCCAAATCTGAATCGAATACTGCCTGCTTCATGCACCCCTAGCATCTACTGAGATTTTTTAATTGAAAATATTTTTTTGGTAAAAAATGTTTTTCAAATGAAAGACAAGTATTTGGGTAGTTTTTTTAATAGCAAGTTTCCAATTTTTGATGAAAGGAAGACACCAAAAGATTTTTCATAATGTGTGTGTTCCCCCCCCCCCAGTTTGAGCTGAAATGTTTTCATATTCTATTATTTAAAAATGACTTTCTACTAAAAATAAATTTTGTACTGATGTCAGTGTTAAAAACACAAGCCAACTTGATTTTATATTTTTGTCTTTTCCACTGGCAAACTAAAACACTTCTACAAGAATTTTTTTATAATTTGCATTTTTGATCTATTCTGTGGAGTACATATATAACTATGATGCACAATTCATGTGTATAGAATCATGTATATTTATCATGGCTACAATGTTTTGATGATCACTTTACCAACTTAATCTCATAAATCTTCACAGCAAGAGTGTGTCAAAGTAGGGTAAACCCATTTATATGTACAGCACCTCTTAAAAACATATTTACATGAAAAAACCCCCACAACATCCAGTCTAGAACAACAATGCATGAACAATTAATCTAGGTTGATTGACTTAGGTTAAATGTGGAGACCACTAAAACACATCTGGGTATGCTTCCTAAAGAACTTAACATTCAAATTCACAATGAACATTTCCCTACAAGATGCTTTTCCTCTAATCATATCCTCCCCAGCTTTTTGATTCTTCTTTTTTGTCTATTCTTGCCTATATATGTCCAGTAGACTCATCTTTATAGTGTTGAGTACAACACTCTATAAAACCTTAACGCTTATATTAGGAAAGTCAAGTGATGTCATTACAGATGTAAAGTTGCTTTCTATTATGAATAGATTAGAGTCACAAGTGTATTGTAAACGAAGAGAGGATGTACAAAACCCAAATGACCTTTGTGACCACAGCAGATATGATCTAAGCTAATCAAAGCTAAGTGAATGTGGGGTTTGCTAAAATGCAGCTAGCTGAAACCTGTTCTTCTCAAGTCATTCCTTTTGTAGGTCAGCAGTGGTTCTTCTTAATGGTTGTGAAAGTTTATTATGGAAGAATTTTATATTTGATATTTTGTCTGGCTGCCTATTCATAATGGTTTGCAGAATGACATGAGGGCTGTACCTCTCAGCTTATAATAGGGTAGGCTTTGTGAGAATTATGCTGGCTGCTATCCAATTACCTTTCCAAATGCACTCCCAAACATCCTAACAAGCCCTGTGGCCCATCAAGCTGGGTTACAAAGTGATGTGTGGACTACATTGTTCAGTGCCAAGTACTTTGTAGTCATTTACACAATTTCACCCCAAAGGAGAGATCCACTGAGACAGAAAGGCATGTTAGAGCTGTCTTTCAGTTGAATCCTATTGAAAATCTTTATGAAAACTTTCACAATATTTGAATCTTAACAAGAAGCTGAGCTACTTTCAGGAGCAAGGAGGTTGCTTCTGAGAAGGCAGAATGAGTGCTAGAGCCAGACAAACTTTGCTTTGCATGTGTAATTGTAAGAAATGTGATGAGAACTTGGCAGAGGCTGCATTCAGATTTTCTTGCATTGCATGTGAGAGAAGTGGCAGCAAAATGTACCCTATATAAATCATGACCTTGAAATGCCATGTGGAGAAAATCTTATTTTGCTTAACCCAAGTGGATTGTATTTTTTCCTCTGGACACTTACTTACTTAGGTACTAACACTCAAAAAGCCTGAGGCAAAACTGATCTAAGTTATGTGGTTTTCTGGAAGTGGTGTAGTTTAGATCATTATTGAATATAACACACATTCAACCATGGGGCAAAGGGCAAATCTTAGACAAGGTTCTGCCATTTCTAAACCAGTCTGTGTGCACCAAACTTCTGCTCTGTTATGGATATCAACTGGTTTCTGATCTATACCAGTAAAAGTGTATTGTCTGTATGTGTCCTTAGATTGTAACCCTACCACCAATTTCACGTGGGTTTGTAAATCCCTGTTGGACTTTGAGCCAGTCGCAAAAAGGAACTTTGAAGTGGCAATGTTGATTCTTGCCAAAACTTACAAGCCATTCAGGCCTCCAGCTTCTGGAGTGGAACTGATGATCTTGAGATACGCACCTAGGAATGGGGTTCACAACAGCCAACATGCTGAGCAGAGGGTTAGCTAAACAACCAGAAGTGCAGAACAAAGGAAAGAATGTGAATTCCCACTCCTTTCTCAGACATAGCTGTTTAGTGTAGGCCTTAGTTAGGTTCCTAAGTGACTCACAGCCTGAAACCCCTCTCTGAAGTTAAGCACATAAACTCTCTCACTGGGTGGGAAAGGGTTGAATGTATCAGTCAAGTATCTGGGGTGTTGGTCTAAGGCCATAGGCAGAAAAAGGTTCTTTGGGTAAATGTGGTATCTTTTATTAGACCAACTAAATAGTTGGAAAAATTGTTCTTTACAAGCTTTTGGGCACAAACATCCTTCTTCAGGCATATAGAGAGTCTGCTGGTGTTTGTGTGCTCTCCTGGGTGGAATAGGAGCTTAAGCCAATATGCAGAATATAGGTCTGTGAAAATGTAAATGCATGGGAGGCAGGGAAGATCAGAGGGGATGTGAGTTGATAGGTATAAGACAAGTACATGTGGGGGGAGAGGGGAAGAGGAGAACGTTGACCAGTGATAAAATGCAGCTGGTAAAATATAAAGAGGTTAAGTGGGGTTATCGGATGGCAGGCAGGTTATAATATGCCATAAATCCAATGTCTCTATATTTAGTCCATGATTTTTAGTATCCAGTAGGTTTATGAAGTGAAGTTCATAGACTTATGTATGAAAATATTTTGTAAATTCTCTTTCAGGATTAGAACTGAGAAATTGGAAAGATAATGGCCGTCTTGTGAGAAGTGTGCATCCGCAGGCTAGGGTGTAGTTGTAAGCTGGATCTATTGTAAATTTTTATCTTTGATAGATTTTCAGTGTGCGTTCAGTCGGGTATGTAGTTGTTGTTTGGATTCTCCTATGTAGTTTGCATCTAGGTTTTCAGTGCTCTGGATGAAACATTACATTTCTGAAGGTGTGGGAGTAAGATCCAGGAACAGTGATGCTTCTGTTGTGGGATATAGTTATTGTGGAGTGGTGGAGAAGTGTTGGCAGGTTCTGCATTTCTTGTCCAGGCACGGTCCAGATCCGTTCAGTGTGCTTTGGGCCATAGAAGGCCAAAGCACACCATACTTCAGGAAGACCTTCCCTGCTGAGCAGTGAGAATAATGTATCCAGTAAGGAGACAACTATGCACACTATGGGTTAAATAGACCATCTTTGTGCCAGACACACACAAATACCTATAGGGTCAACAGTAATGAGACTTTTTAGTAATAATAGATTTTAGGGCTGTGTGAAACAGTGCCATTTTGTTTTGACTTCCTGTGCCCACCTCTGCTCGATGATCCGCTCCCGTGCCACCGTTGCCTGGGCAGCTGGTCTTACGCATCAAGGAGCCTCGTGTAGGCCCTGGAGGGCTCCTCGATCACCTTTGGGGTGTCCCCCAAACTCATCTGCCACGACTCTGGATAGCTCTTCAGTAAAGGGGGTCCCCTTTGAGGATGCCTCCAGAGTTGTCATGTGTCTTGGCGGATGTCCACAGCACTCCAACCTCCCCTACACCCTGGCCACATGCCAACCTTCGAGACGAGCCACGGGATCTTTTGCGGCTAGCCCCTTTTTGGTGTCTTCCTTGGTGCCTATGTGTCCTCCTTCATGGACAGATGCCTTGGACTCTGACTAGACCCAGAGGGTTTGGGAACACTCTGCTTTCAGGATTGTCTCTTCTGGTGCCCTGAGTGTTCTACGACAGATGTTGCCAGTCATCACTGCATTCACACATTGTCCTTTGTTTTCAATTGGGGTCTTTAATCCCCCCCGAACCCAGTAAGGTGTGCTGGGCTAACCTGCTCTAGGCAGGAAACTAAAATAGAACAGACCAAAAAGGGAAAACACAAGAGGATGCACACCAACAAAAATCCCACACAACAGGAATGACCCAAAGTGAAAGAGGTCTCAAGAAAAAAAGCGGAATAAAGAAAAAAAGGTGGAGCAACCACAGAGCTGAGGGTCCCCTGCTCACCTCACCCCTAATGCCCCTAAGCTAGCACATCCTCTGGGTTGGGACTTGCGCTTTCACCCCAGCCGGGGTTTCTTTTGTCTTCTCCCAGATCCACCTCTGCTCTGGAGTCTCAGCACTAGCTGCCTCCAGCAGGCACTCCTTTGATGGCTCTTGCTGCTGCCACTGCTGGCTTCTCTGCCAGCTCCTCTTGTCCCTGCTGGTTGTCTCCAGCATGGGGGATCTCCTGCAGCCCCTGTGCCAAACTGTCTGCTTCCTGCAGTGACTGGATGCACTCCGCCCAGCAGTCCCCCACGGTTTCTCCAGTTCCCAGCATTCTTTTTCTTATGCTCCTGGGGCCGGCTTTTATTTCCACTGGGTATCATGGGGAATGATGCAAATGCCTAAAACTTTTTGTTGTTTTTATTTTCTGATTTGAATGAAAAAAGCAGGAATAGTAGCCCCTGCTGAGGCCACAAAACCTGCCAAGTTTCAAGGAGATAAGCGCAGGGATTTCTGTGAAACTTGACCTCAAATTGTTCAGAGCAAAACTTGTTTCACTTGTAAGCATGAAGGCATGGGTGGGGTGAAAACAGCAGGCATGGTAGCCCCCTGTGAGGCTGAGGCCATGAAGTCTGCCAGGTTTCAAGGAAATAGATGCAGGGGTTTCTAGAACACTGCACCTCAAGGTGCTGACAAGCAAAACTCACATTGGATCCCACTTGCTAGGAACAGGCTAGCAAGTAGGAAGTAATAGTTTTTCCTGACGCTGCAGAGCTTCTGGAAGATGCAGCTCAGTAATCTGACCAAGGCACAGAGAAAGCTTAGTTCAAACTGTGTGTTTATGCTGTGTGACAAAGAAAAAGGGTGTAAGGTATTCTATGAGGAGAGAGGAGGAGCCAATGGAGACAGCCAGGAACTGGAGCCCTATTTTCAGATTTCCATCCCTCCCCCAGAGCTCTGGGGTTAGAAGGGACCTCAGGGAAGGATCACTGTCACTGGCCAGCTTCACATGTCAATATCAGAGCAGTCCTTCCCCCCCTCTTTCCCCTCCCTTTTCTTAGTTTCTGTTTAGCTACAAGCAAGCCTGGCTTTGAAACTGGAAACATTTTGAAACTTTTGCAACATTTTGGATGCCCTCGTTTTGTTTCAAAGCCTTTTGTTTCATTTTGATTTCAGTGTTTTGAGCTCAAAATGCATCAAAACAGCTTCAAAATGAAACACCCATCAAATTTTGCACAGCTGTAATACATTTTTAATGCTAATCTGCATTCAAACTATACAGGATAATAATTCAATGCAAAGTGTCAATAGGCTCAAATTATTTATTTTGTAAACTTAGTTTCACTATTTCTAACAGGTGACCTGTATGGTGACTTGATTTGCCTAGCTATGTGTAAGAGTTCATACTTGGAGATTTTGGCTCCTACTTGTGTGATGGTTTCCATTTTTCCTAGTGTCTCTATTTTCTTAGCAGGCTCTTTTTCATAGTTTTATTAAATATTAATTAGATTATAATGTGCTTGAATCTAATTATAGGAAAAATTGTGACTTTCTGCTTTGACCTCAGTAAAATCTGTAAGGCAGTGGATTTAAATGATACAAATATAGAGTATGTATTCATTTCTACTACACCTATGAGTAGTACATGTCTGTCTCTCAAAAATTCTCAGCCACTCTCAGGGTTCACACAGATAAACCCTTCATAACATTTTACAGCCTATTCCCAGAACATTTTCCTTCTTCCCATAAGCATTTTTGGGGATTGTGGTATTAAAATGTGAATATGAAAATGTCGGCATCAAAGCTTACGTAGTAAATGGTATGAAAGAGGGTGAAAGTATGAGCAGTGTTTATCACAGACTTTTCAGTAAAGTTTGGCCAAAAAGAAAGTGAGATACAAGGCAGTAACTGGCAAGACTGGTATCACTGAGGAATTTTTTTTTTCCCCCCCCAGCTTCTATAAAAAGTTTCCAGTAACAGTCCACTATCCCTATTCCCAGAAGGAATTGTTCCTGCCCACGTGGTATTTGTTGCTCTGTTTGCAGTCAGTGTAGGTGGGACTACATTAGAGCAGCTCTTTTTTAATTTGGTCTTATGTTGTCTTTCACATGTTCTCTCTCTTACATAGTAGGAAACAACTGGGTGACAAAGAAGATGGGTAAGGTATTCTATGAGGAGAGAGGAGGAGCCAATGGAGACAGCCAGGAACTAGAGCCCTATTTTCAGATTTAAAAAAGTAACCCAAAATTGACATTTTTCCATGATTAAATTGAAACACCACTAAAATACATAGCTAGATAGTGGAGTTTCATTTTAATCATTGAAAAATGTCAATTTTGGGTTACTTTTTTTAAATCTGAAAATTGGGGATTATTTTTTAATCACAGAAAGCCAGGATCCCTGCTTCTCTCTGATTATATATTTGATATATTATCCTTATTCCCCTTGAACTCCAGTTCCTGGCTGTCTCCATTGGCTCCTCCTCTCTCCTCATAGAATACCTTACCCGTCTTCTTTGTCACCCAGTTCTTTCCTTCTTTGTTTTCCATTGCAGCAAATCTGTTTCTCAACCCCCTCTCTTCTACTAGCTGGTCCCTCTTTCTGTACTGTCCTTGCAGCTATATGGGGCATTCTTGCCCAGACATCTGAACTCTAGGTTGTCTCATTCAGCAAGTGCCTTAAGATCTTGGTGTTCGTGGATTTGCCTTATTTCTTTCCTCCATCAGGTCTTCATATCCCCCTGAACTCCACTACATTTCTAGGCCTTGGGTCTTCTTTTCCATGGAATCTACCAGGAGACAGTCATGCATCAATAGTTTCTATTAGGTACCCATGCAAGGATAACGCATGTCTTTTCTAGAACCTGTAGACATAGTTTGTGGACCCCTAGGGGTCTGTAGACCACAGGTTGAAAACCAGTGGTCTGGTCTACTCTTAGTACTGCATGAACAATCCTCTTGCACCACTACCAGGAACAATGGGTGTTTATAGATATGCTCCAGGAGGTGAGGGGGGGCACATTTTAATTAGTGCAGTTCTGAGAGCTGTTCCAGTGTGCTGTAATAACAGTGCATCAGAGCAGCCTCCCTGCACACGTATAGGAGACCAATGTCTATAAACACCAAGAATGCCCTAACTTGCCACCAGTAAAGCAGGAGAGAAGGGGTGAGAGCACTGCCAATATCAGGCTGCGTCCAGGACCGGAAGTAGTTGGTAAAATACACTAAAGAGTGCCCCACACTGGAGGGGTAGGCAAAAACAAAACAAAAGTTCCCCAAATTCATAATCTATGGTTGAGGGGTAAAATTCCTTCCTGATCCCAAACCTAGAAATTGGTCTGAACCTGAGTAGAGGAGCAAGACTTCACAAGGTTTTTAATTCCAGAAGGTTTATTGATACACCCTAGTGAAATTCCTGTCTTGGTTGCTTGTCAACATCCAGAGCTTCTGAGGAAGCCAAAAACAAAACAAGATGAACCCCCTCCCCCCCGATAGCTAGAGGAGGTAAAAATCCTTCCTGGCCCCATGTTGCACCCAGCAAATCTCAATCCATGTAAAAACAAGCATCCTCTATGCTTCCTTGCAACCTAAGGACTGCAAAACAAAACTCTATGCACATCACGCCCTGACTGGAGAGCCAGAATTCCCTTTTCTATCATGTATATGTCCAACATCTTACTCTTTATCTTTTCAATTTTTCATAACTAGGTAATTATGGGGGAGCCGTCTTTTATTCTGCTGCTGCTAAGCTTTGTCCTCTAATTTCCACCTTTCCTGGGCTGCAGAGCTCTTTTCATTATCTCCGAGTGATGCATGTGTTGATGTAAAGAATGACAGTTGGAAACCCAAGGAACAACCCACTCAAGGTATTGCTACTCCTAGATCACCCCTGACCAAAGCTTAAATAACCTCATCTTGAAAACATCCAGTAAAGGAGATTTCAAACTTGCCAATGTAGTACATTTTAGTGCCTTACTTAGAATGGATAAGTGTTTCCTGATACCCAATCTAAACTGGCTTTGTTGTATTAGGTACCCATTCAAGCCATTGTTATGTGTCCTATTCTTTGGAGTGAAAAAGAAAAAATATTCTTCCTTTTCTTTATGGCAGTCCTTCAGATATTTGGAGACTGTTCTCTTTTCCACAACCTGAACATTCTTATTTCTCTCAGCTTTTCCATGTATGGTCTACCTTCCAAGCCCTTTATCATTTTTGTCAGTCACTTTTGGATACTTTCTTAACTTCTACATGTCCTTTTGAAAATGTGGGCTGCCTAGACACATGCTGGTTTGTGTTCTAATTAAAGCACATCAGAGGAGACTTAATTATTCAAGTCTGCTTCACGTTCTAACTAGACCATTCCAGCATGGCCTCACTGTTGCATGTATAAGCTCCTGCACATTTAAAATGGCAGCTGGGACCCTTTATCTAAACCTCCATTCAATAAGGTTTAGATAAAGTGTTGCATGGCCATTTTTAAGCCTGCAGGGGCTTAATACACATGACAGTAAGACATCTTATTTAGAGCAGCTGCCCGGGAGCTACTCTAATTAAAATCCTGCCGCCCTCCCCAGGCCCATATATAGGCAGCCTGTAGAGTCCAGAACTGCACACAGTGGTCTAGTGAAGCCTAACTGTAGGGAGTGGGGCCTAGGAGCGGCCGTGAACTCCCTAGTGCCCCCTACCATCACTCAAGGCTGTACTCAGCACCCTCAAATTCTCGCCCGCCACGACTTTGATCTTAAATGGGAGGCTGCCTTTATTCCCCTAGTGAACAGCATGTGTTCTTGCCCCTACTCCAAATGGGGTGCCTTGGTGCACCCCTCCCTTAAGGGGTATACATGCCTCCAAACCTCCCCTTTAGCACGCCCCAAGCCTCGCCGCTGTTCCATGGGACGTTGTGCGGTCCCTTGCCCCTCGGGTGCTCTCTCTCCTTCCCGGGCACCCTGGGCTCCTTGCCCGCCTGGCGCCCCTGGGCCGGGCTCCTATCCACCAGCCCGCTCCCGGCGCCCCCGGGCCCACCTCGCCAATGTCCGGCTACTACTGGCGTCCTTGGGCCTAGCTCGACACTGGCGCCCTTGGGCCTGGCCTCTACCGCGCCTGCGCTCTCCGCAGCCATTGCCCCCCATTTTGGGGCCCACTCCTGCGTTCCTCGCACGTGCTCTCTCTCTCTCTGCCCCTCTCTGGGCCCTTGCCCTCTCTGGGGCCACTACCGCGCTCCTCACGCTGGGGCACCGGCGGCCCCCGCCATGCCTGTCCCCTTGACCATTCTCTGGGTCTGTTGTCCCCACTGGGCAAACATCACCCTTATGGGCTGGGGTCCCTGACCCCGCACCCCTCCAGCACAACACCGTGCCTCACTGGCGCCAACAATAGTGCCCCACTGGCACCCTGCCCCTCCTGGGCACTGGGAACCCCCAAACTCCTGGGGAGCCCCTATGAGGCCTCCTCACTCCCCCATAGTTATCCGGAGGACCGGGTGAGGCTGTAACCAAAACTCAAGCCACCTGGCTGTAACATAAGCCACACAGAGTCTCCATGCTCCAACCCTAAACACCAAGCCCCCACCAAGGCTCTCAAGCCTACCTCCCTTTAGGGCGTTCCTGTCCCCAGCATCATCGCAGCCAGTCAGCATGGTAAGGCTGCAACTCCTAGCTCAGCTGCAGTGCTCCTGCTCCTGCTCCTGCTCCTGCTCCTGCTCCTGCTCCTGCTCCTGCGGCAGTCAGAAGGGAACTGCTGGTCAGGCTCCGGCCCAAGCTGTTTATAAAGGCCCGGCCCTGCCCCCTTCTGGCCACCTGACCCGCCTGGCAACCGGCACCTGAGCTACCCTGGTGATTGGCAGCTCTGCCAATCTCACTCACAGTCACGGGGCACCTACGTGACTCCGTGACACTAACCATCACTTAATCAAGTGACATGATTATCTCACATATCTAATATTGATGCAGTCCAAAACTGCATTCACATTTTTTGCATCACATTTAATCTGTAAACTATCAAGACCCCAGGATCATTCTATATAGTGCTGCCATCTAGCCAGTTATCAGCCATTTTGTTTATGTGTTTTGATTATTCTTCCTGAAATGTAGCATCTTGCCTTTGTCAACACTGTCAGCACTCTATTGGTTCTAGCTCAGTTTTCTAATCTATCAGGCTTCTTCTGAATTGTGCTGTTGTCCTCCAATATGTTCACAATCCTTCCCAATTTCATGTCATCTGCAAATTTACTCAGGTAGTGCTCTCTTCCAGCAGGTAAATCATTATTAAACATGTTGAAAAGCAATGAACCCAGGACAGACTCATAGGGACTCCACTTGAAACCTCCTGCCATTCCAACAAGAATCCATTTATAACTACCCTTTGCTTGCAGAGCCAGTTATCTATCCACCTTTTAGTAGTTTTGCCTAGCCCAGATTTCTCTGATTTGTTTATGGGATGATCATGTGTGACTTTGATAAAGTCTGATTGAAGTGTAAGTGTATTATATCCACTGCATTCCCTTTATTCATCTGACTAGCTAGTTTGTCAAAAAAGATCAGATTTGTTTGCCATGATTTGTCTCTTGAAAATCCATGCTGGCTGCTCGTGATCATTCTTCACTCCTGAAGCTGCTTAGAAATGGTCACCCTTATAATTTGCTCAAGAAACTTCTGAGTCCAGGCTAACTAGTCTGTAACTTCATGTCTTTTTGTCTTTTTTAAAGAGGGGCAATACACTGGCCCCTTTCTAATCCACTGGTATCTTGCCTGTCTGTCTCTCAACTTGGTAAATTTAATTTCCAAAGACTCTGAGATTCCCTTCTTCCAGTTCCTTCAGTAGTCTGGGATGAAGGTCAGCAGGATCTCTGCTTGTTCCCTTCCTTCTCCAAATAACCTTTGTTAACAGTTTGATTGCAGCATTTTAAAAATGTTTTATTTATTTATTTTTGTGTAGACCAAGGCAAAGTAGCTGTTGAGTGGCTCTGGTGCCTTAGCAACTTCCGTTAAAAGCTCACCCTGGCTTTTTAGCAGTGGACTCACAGTTTCCATGGTCGGTTTTTTGTGGGAGGCTTCTTTCTTTTGACAAATGTATTCATGAAACCTCTCTTTGTTGTCCTTAACTTCCCAGGTGTATCCCATTTTTTATCTTTGTCTCCCTGGCTTTATCCCTGCATGTTCAGTGTTAAGATCATCACATTTCTGCAGAGACTTACAGTGAAAAATTAAAATATTTTGAATTATGAAGTACATTTTTCTTAATGAAATATTATGCCTTCTATTGTCTATACAGACTAATAACATATTAATGCACTTACTAGTACTGATGTTTTGCATAGCTTCTAAAAAGCAAAAAGTTTTTATGTTTATAATGCTGCCTGTACATGTTTCTGGAACAAAACAGAATTAGCAACAGGGACAAAGAAAATGCCAAAAAATTCCTTTGTAAATATTTACAAATCACACTGGTTTTCCATATTTCACTGAAAAATTATATGTTACATGTTGAAAATGGACCCTGCACTATGTACTCCATTGCATAACCTAATCTTCATATATTTTCTCTTTCTCTTTCTTTGTTCCACATGTACAGTACAAGAAGACATTTACATCCTTTACTAGTAATCTGAGTGTGATGTGGAATTGGGGAACAGTATCTCTGTAGCAGACAGGAATAATATTGAAATGCATTATTTCCTATGTGACATTAATGAGCAGGTGAATTGATCTGACACTATTTTCTCTCCAGTTGTCACTGGATATACTGCCATGCCAAGCACTAGTCAAATCTCTCCTATTACTATGTTATATTGTCTGGTGTGAAAAATACAATACGAAAGTAAGCATCAGAAAACTTTTCAATAGAGACAGCTGCATGCAACACAAGGTTTGGATCACAACAGTGATTGTACTGTAAAAGTAATAAACACTGTTTTGTATGAACTAGAAAAAACAAAAATCGTATTTTTAAATGTTAGCAAATCTGCAATGAGATCTCTTAAGAAATATTTTTGCTGTCTATTTGCTGTTTTAGAATCTCAAATCAAACAATGTGGTTGGCGTGCTGCAGTTTTGCTGGAAGGAATGAAGTCTGGTCTAATCAGCAATATGGCCACATGACCTTTACATTTCATTGCATGTGTATGCAGTGCCAGTCATCTCTTGCCTCCCATGAACAGAGTTACACTTGATTTTCAGCCAAAAGGCTGAGAAGCAATGATGCATGCCTCTTCTGCTGCATGCACAGAATTCCTGTGAATCCTATTGGGAGTTGCATATTGCTGTCAAAGGAAGTATATACTTTTAATTTCTAGAGCAACCTTTTACATATATGCTGGAATGTGTAGGTACTTACCAGTTGGCAGCAATGTAGGTGAATAAAAGGAGACTTTAAAATAAAACAACTGCTGACTCAGACTAGAGGCTCAAGAGTAAAAGTTAAAGTTCAGCAACACCAGCCCCTCCTCATCTTTCAGCTGATGGAAAGTATTACCCTTCTGCTAATCCTTGGAGACTTGTGCAGAGTAAAGAATTGGAGATATAGGTGTTCAAATAAAAGAAAGATGATCACACTTGGAGACCATTTAAAGAGTAGTTCCTTGGGGTTTTCTGCCATAGCTGACAGCCAGAAATTCCAAATGTTTAGAACTAAGATCCAACAAAACTGTTCAAGCAGATACAACAAACAAAACTAATCTACTTTAGTTAGATTTGCTTGACTTCTGAAATGGTAGGAACAATCTCTAATTACATTTTAACATTTGGTGTGTTTTGATTTCCTGGTTACAAAACTGACACAGTAAATATCAAATAGTTAGAAGTGTGCCACTGTGAATTAAAAATCATCAGATCATCATATACCACTTCAAAGTAAACACAGTTTGTGTTTATCATCCTATTCAATTCAAATTGTTAAGGCAAACTGTTGTTAATTAATTAGCAACTTAGGATGTATAGACAAAACGGGGGCCCTAAATTGAAGCTGTGGGTTTTATAAAATACCACTTCAATTTAGGTCTGATTAAACCCCCATGTCATGCACACCCCTGCTGATTTACCTGCCTCTCTGGTGGGGAGGGGAGGGTGAGCTGCCAGCAAGCATAACAGTCCCTGGGCTGCAGGGGGTGGGCTGGTGCTTCCCTCTGCAGCAGTGGTGGCTTCCTCCAGGTGGCACCCACCCACCGGCACCTGGCTCAGGTGGTCCTGGGGGATACCATGGCTGTGGAGGGAAACACCAGGCCCCCGTGCAGCTCAGGCACCTAGGCAGACTCTGGGGGGGATCAGGCTCATCGCTTTTCTTAGGTGGAGCCTTCTTTCCCAGGCTGCTGCCAGGTTGCCTGCAGGGCTTCCTCCAGAGCCCCTGAGCTGAACAGAGCCCAGTGTTTTGCTCTGCGACTGTAGAGGAGTTTTAGTTTGCTGCACCCCAAGTCATTTAAGGAGCATTATGCCACCGAATTTCCTACAGCGGCTGGAATTAATGAGCAATACACAGCCAAGGCATGCAAATATGGACACCATTAAAGTGGTGCAACAGCATTTAGCCCACTTTAAAGTGTTGTGCACACATGCCTCTTGTTTAATCTACACACTTGTTTCATCTTGTACTTCACAAGTTGTTCTGTTGAAATCATTGAGACTATTAGCAGACTAAAACACTGCTAATGTTTGTAAGTGTGGCAGAATCTGGACTTTTACTGGAAGATTAAAAGTGTTAAACCATGTAGAACTAAGAAGGGATTCTTTATTCTTCCAAGATCTCTTTGTAGCTTACATATCAAATATCATTTTTTATTCCTAGAAAAGGGAGACAGCTATATTTTCACTCTTCTCATTTTGCAGATGAGCAAAATAATCCTGACTAGTGTCTGAAATCATTTTGTGAGTTGAACATTCCTCAGAGTATTGCAATAACCAGAAAAATAAAAAAAAGGCTTTCATATTTTTAGTTGCCAACCAAAGGGTCCTTCTATTTTAGTGATCCATCCACAAATGTTATTTAATGGAAGTAACATGGTTATTGTAGATTCTAGGTCTAGGTACAGACATTACATATAAACTGGTATAAGTGATCAGACACATGCCTAGACCCGTAACAGAACAGAAGATCAGTGCACATAGGCTGGTTTAAAATGATGGAACCCAATCTAAGATAGAGCTAGATGGATCTAGTATCAGATTTAATTGGTTTTGGTTAGACTGGCCTATCAAACATCTGTCCCTGATTGCCTCCTGACTTGGGTTAGGTTGGAGTCCCATGGCATCCCAGGTGCTTTGGTGGCTCCCCTGCTAACCCTCCCTCACAGGGCAGGCAGGATAGCCAAGGGCCATGCTTGTCTACTCTGACTCAGTGCTGGGCTGGACTGCCCTGGACCGTCACAGAGCTGAGGTAGCAAAGCCTCTGCTCTCCAGTTTTGCATCCTGTCTGCATCTGACAGCCAGGCTGGGAAGGGGGAAGCAAAGGTCACCCACCCCTGCCTCACCCCCTCCAGCCAGCATAACTGGGGAGGCCATGCAGGGGGGCTTTCCCTCTTCCCTGCTGCTTGGCCTACCTGGTCAGTGTGGCTTGTCTCCCCAGCCTCAACCCTTTGCCAGCTGTTAGTACCCAGGGGGAAGCAGAAGATCCTGCCAGTGGACCTGACCCCACCACACTCAGCCATAAAATTGGGGGTGGGGTGCTGCATTGTGGATGCTTCCTCCCTTCCTTGCTGCCTGGTTCAGCGTGGATTCTCTCCACAGCTCCACCCCCCACCAGCTCTCGGAAGTGGAGGTCTCTGCTGCACAGCCTCCCCTACCTGTTCTGGCTGGGGAGGCAGGGTGGAGACTTCTCCCCCTGCCGTGTTGCATGGCCCAGTGTGGCTTCTCACCACAGCCCCAACCCCCACCATCTGTCAGTAGTGGGCAGGGAAAGGGGGGGAAATGGAGACCCCTGCCTCACTTTCCTCCCTCCCCTCCACCACTGACAGCTGGTGGGGTGGCAGGACTGAGGAGAGAAGCCACACTGGCCAGGCGGGCCAGGCAATGAGGAGGGAGGGAAAGCCCCTGCCATGCAGATTCCCCCCACCCTGACTCAGCCAGAACAGGTGGGAGGGGCCGTATGGTGGGAACCTCTGCTTTTCCCCTCTCCCCCTTGCCACTGACAGCCAGCAGGGGGTGGGGCTGTGGATAGAAGCCATGCTGGGCCAGACAGCAAGGAAGTGGGGGAAGCCTCCACCATGCAGCCTCTCCTAGCTGTTTTGGCTGGGTTTGGGTTGATTTAGGTCCACATGGTGAGGGCCTCTGCTTTCCCCCTTCCTCCCTGCCTCTGCTGCTACTGGCAGCCAGTCACTGGTAGGGGGCAGTGCTATGGACACATTCTGTGCTGGCACCCCCAGCTCCACACAGGTGACAGCAGGGGGTTGGGCACATGTGCCTGACAGCCAGTCAGGGATGGGCCCCGTTCATCTGACCTCAGGAATCTCTGGCAAGTTGGGAGGTGGGCAGGAGCATTCCCATCTTGTGGCCTTGGCAAGTACAGGCATTTATGTGCCCCCTTCCCCCACCCCCACCCCCAAGGGGTGAACATGGGCACTCCTGATCCAATCTACACAGTTTAGAGAAACCCAGGAGGACTTGATCAATTCTGCCTTGGTCTTTTTAAATGTCTGTACTTAGCCTAAATAGACTCCATATTGCATCTCACTTTACAATGATGAAGTGTTCCAGAATACTGAGTGCTGTTTGAAGTATGCATAACTTTTTAATATTTTTAGACTTCATACCTAATAATCCATTACATACTGTGTTTAAAATATATATACATCGGAGTGTCATGTTTCCCCATTGGCTATTATTTTGGGTTCGAATGGTTATTCATGATTCAGAGCTCAAGCAAACAATGTGAACAAAATTCTGTAATGGAAATACTGGTTGTATTGTAGATATATTAATAGATGTATTTTCAAATTGTAAATACTGGGAAGAGGTGAATAAATATGTTCAGGCATTTAGAAAAAAATGTTCAAATAATTTAGGCTGCTTGCAGACATTGAAAAAAACAACTCCAAAAAGCACACTTTACTAAAAGAAGCAGTGTGTTAATTCAAACTGGCTCTGCAGCATCTGCATAGATTGGACACTTCAGTGGGGTTTTTGGTGCTTTTAGCTAAAGCTGATTCAATCAGCTGTTAGACAAAAGCACAAAGTCCCACCAAAGCTCCCAGGCAAGCTGAGTCTAACTAAGGTGCTGCCTCTTCTAGGTATGTGTGTGGGTCATCATGGGAACATGCTGAGTTAAAAGTTAAGCACCATTTTGGTGGGTTGTTTTTTACGTCTGCAAGCAGTCTTAACAATTAATTTCATTTATTACATGAAGCAAGCATCACGATGTATCTACTATTTTAGAATGTAAGCAAATATACTCTGTTTTTTATCTTCATAAAACAGCATAATTGCAATATAAAAGCCAAGTATCTTGTTTAAAAACAATACGTTTGTACAAATTATATTAGGTTGGAAGAACAAAGTCAAAATCTTGAAATACTGTACTGTATGTTTAACTACAGACAGTAGCAGCAAAACAATCTTGATGTACTATGTGGAAAGTGTTTATGTATATAAAAACCGGACATTTTGAGATTTTTAACACTAACTCGTAGGGCTGTGAATCTATAAATTTATCTACACTATGTTTGAAAAAACTAGAACCCTAAGATGTAAGAATTTTTTTTAAATGTCCACAGTTCTACATTTCAAAGTACTTTTATAGAAGGCAAAAGTTAAAAATGATGTTTCAATTGCCCTAAGTTACTTAGAGTAAATAATATGCAACAAATTATATGAATTTTGCCCCCTTCATAAAATTATCTATGAGCATCTTGTTCCTTGGTTTATACTTTGTTCATTTAAGGCTAGAAAAACAAGAGCAGAGCTTTAGCTTAGTTATGTTGGCATGGCTCTATAAAATTCAGTAGTCCTATAGCCATTTACAGAAGTTGGGGTTCTTGTTCCAAATCATTTTAAAATGAAAGCTGAGATCCTAGAATACAAATCTTGAACAAGCAAATAGTGAATGTCTAGTGTTTGAAATAAATCTATATATTTTAAACAGAACCCTTTAAATTGTACGTGTTATTATTTGGTACTGTTTCTAAATCGGATCTAAATAATAGTAATTCATGCAGCTGAACTTTCAAGTCCCGATCCTCCAAAGTATTTGGATCCCTAAATACCTTTTGAGGTTCTGTGCTTTAGTTCTTAATTTTTATTAGGCTTTCTGGCATCTTAATCTTTCTAGGTCAAGTTGCCTGTATAGCTTCCAAAATTTAGATTTTTTTTTTTTTTAATGCTAGTTTCCTCCTTAAGACTAATTTCATTTGATTAGCCCTTCTAGCTCTGGCTCTGTACTCAGCACTTACTGCTGCTAATCTTGATGCCTGAACATTCTTTCTGTTGTATGTCTAATTTTAAATTAAAGTCTACAAGGCAGGGCTCTTATCTCTCATGTCTGCAGATCACCATCCACTTACATCTATACTGCTATGTACAGATATAACAGCATTGGCTTAAATTATAATAATACCAGTCTCTCTTTAATCCAGTTAGGTGGGGATGGTAGGGATCATGTTGTTTCTTAAGCAAAAGAAGTAGGGGAAAATTTTGCATAACACATTTGCTAATATAGTAAATAAGAGAAAATTTCTACTAACCTCCTTCAACATACAGAAAACTAAGGTCCTCCACCAACAAGCTCCTAACAAACAGTCCCCAGCTCCAGTAATCTGGATCCATGGTGAGGCTCTAGAAAATGCTAAATATTTCCTGTATCTCAGAAGCCATCTCTCATAGAAGGCTGACATCAACAAAGACACCCAATATCACCTCAAATGTGCAAGTACAGCCTTTGGATGCCTGAAGAAATGGGTGTTTTGAAGATTGCAACCTCAGATCCAAAACCAAGTTCATGGTTTATCAAGCAGTCATGATCTTCTGTCTGCAGAAGATCCTCCAAATCCACTGGGAGGACAGATGCATCAATGTTAACATCCTCCTGCAAGGAAATACCCTGAGTATTGAAGCAATGATCATCTGACATCAACTTCGTTGGACCAGCCATGTCATCTGGACATCGGACTCCAAACTCCTGAAACAAGTTTTATTCTCCCAGCTCAGACAAGGCATATGCTCAAGAGGAGGTGAGAAAGCCCTTCAGGGACATTCTCATGGCCAGCTTAAAAAAATGCAACATTAATGTCAACTCAAAGGAGACTATTGCCCAGGACCACCGCAAATAGAGGAAGAGTCAGGGACCTCAGCACTTTGAAACCTCATGACAACAACAGGAGGTGGAAAAGCAAGAGTGATAGAAACAGCGCGTCATGGACCAAATCAAGAATTCAGCATCACCCACCCCACATGGAAACACACATCCGAGCTGTAGTAAAGTCTGTTGATGCTGGGTAGGCCTCATCAGCCATCTTTGGACACACAGCTAAGACACTCATGGAAGACAATCATCCTCATCTGTGAGGTATTGCCAAAGAAAGAGGGTTTCTGAACTCTTTGGAATCATTCCTTGGAGTAAGGCAGATGCAATCTGACTCATTCTCTTGGTGAAGCACATTACCTTTTTAAGTGGTTATTGTTTTCTACTCTACTTCATCTTTCTCTTTCTTTTCCCCTGACCCAACACCACAAGTCTCTGTACAGGTTACTTGGAGCTGGACATTGGAGCCTGGCCAATTGTGTTTTTCTCTTTGATGGGTCATAATTTAGGGATAGCTGGGGAGAAAACTGGATTACTGAGTATCTGGCAGGAGAGATTTTTCTTTGCCTTTTTCTTGTCCTGAAACAACAGGCAGCTGAGGGGCAGTGGGAGGGGGAGGTGGGAACACAACGTCAAAGTTGTTGGCTTAGAGATGGTATTTAAAGGTTTGTTTTGGGGGAATTGGCTTATAGGCATACGCATATGCATTATAAGGGTTCTAGATGAGCAGCAGGGGTTAACTGATTTCTAAGAAGCTTGGGTCTTGCATACAAAAAGTTTCTCACAGCCCTGGAACCAGACAGGCTGTCTAACTCAACAAGGCTGGGAACCGAGGAAGTATGTACCATACTACCCATAACATGAGATAAATGGAACCAGCTAACAATGCTCAAAGCAGGGGGGCCTGAGTCCTGGTTTTAGGGAAAAGACCAAATTAGGAGAAGGCCCAGAGGCTATGTGGATGTCTGACTACAGAGAGACAATCAACCAGAGATAGTCACAGATGAAGAGTCATCAAGAGGGAAGAAGAATACAAAAGCAGAGATTTTGTCCCATCCCTCCCTCATCTCTCCAGGTTTCTTTTTGTCTTTTCCTTTGTCCCATTCCTCTATGCTCCTTTTCCTCCCTGAGAGGGGTCCCTGCCCCTGTCCCCTGGAAAGGGTCCCAGAGGCCACCTGACTGAGGGCACATGACCAGCCCATCTCATACACAGGAGCGGGGGGTGTGGGCCTCAGCATCCCACCTCCAGACTGTTGACACCTAAGAGAGACAGCCTCAGGTGAAGACTGCATCCTAGCCAGATGTACTTTGAATCTGCTGATATCCCTAGGATTTGGTAGATATATAGAATTGTTTGCTTGTTTGTATCGCTTTTTTCTGTTATCACTGTGTATCAATGAATTTGCCTATTATTGAATAGAAAGGTCTGAGGGTGGGTCCCCTCCCTGAAACAAGGTATGTGGATCCTAAATCCAGAGCCAACAGAAGTCACATGGAGATAGGTAGAAAGCATAAGATGTGCCACACTGGGTCAAAACACTGGTCCATCCAGCCCATTATCCTGTCCCTGAAAGTATTGGGAGTGGATGCTTTAGAAAGAAAGCACTAAACCAGATGTTATTTAGCGTGATCTATCCCCTGTCCACTACTCTTTCTGACATCCACAACTATTGCTTTAGAAATGCCAGAGGAAATATCTCCAATCATTGTATTCACTAATAAATCTTTCATCCATTAATTTGTCTAGTTTATTTTTAAACCTGGCTGTGCTATCTGCCCCAAGCACCTCCCTTGGCAATGAATTCCACAAGTTAACTACATGCTGCATAAAAAAGTATTTCCTCTTGTTAGTTTTAAACCAGTCTCCTGCTAATTTCAGTGGATGCCTCCTAGTTCTGGTATTCTGAGACTTGGTGAATTACAGTTCCCAGTTTACTTTGGCACACCCTTCATGATTTTATAGACCTTTCATATCCCCCCACAACCTTCTCCTTTCTAAACTGAAGAGTCCTTGCCTTTTTACTCTCTTCTAGTAGGGTAACTGTTCCATACCCAGATAATTTTGGTTGCTTGTCTCTGTAACTTTTCCAATTCTACTAAATTGTTTTTGAACTGCAGAGACCAGAACTATGCAAAGTATACATAATGTGGGCACACCATGATTTTTTTTATAACGGCATGATGATGTTCTCTGTTTTGTTTTTAGTTACCTTTGTAATGATGCCCAATGTTTTATTGGCTTATTTGACTGCAGCTGCACATTGAGTTGACTGTTTTAGAGAACTATCTACAATGAGCATGTTTGCATATGCAGTTAATGCACTTTAAGTCTACTGCACATTAAAATAAGACACAATAAACTGCACCCAGAAATGCATCTACATGTGTGCCTGTGCCAGGGGCAGATTTGCTCCCAACAGGAGCAGTTGTGACCAGGAATGCTCCTACACCCTTGCAGAAGCCAGGGGAGCTCCAGAATCCCCCAGTGCCAACCTTGAACTGGTAGGGGCCTTTGGAGTCAGACCTGGGCTCCAGGAAGCAGGAGGGAGCTGTTCTGGAGTGGGGGATGGAGTTTGGGATTGCAGCCTGGCTTGGCAGTGCTGGCTTGGGGCAAAGCCCCATGGTCAAGCAGCAGCAGCACCCTGAGCTCTCCCTTCACTTTGCTTGCTGAGAGAATGGGGGAGCTCTCTGTTTCTGGTCCTAGTGCTGTTCAGTTCTTGACTTCCCCCAAGAGCCAAAAGTTGAGCAGTGTTAGGACAGGGGAGCTCTCTGTCCCCACAACACTGGGCCAGGGACAGAGAGCTTACCTGTCCCCTCAGCCCTGCTGCTGCCCATGCACTGCACACCCCAGTTGGCTCTTGCTCCCTGCCTGTGCCTGGGG
Organism: Crocodylus porosus; assembly: GCF_001723895.1. Classification (NCBI taxonomy): domain Eukaryota; kingdom Metazoa; phylum Chordata; order Crocodylia; family Crocodylidae; genus Crocodylus; species Crocodylus porosus. The sequence continues at coordinate 176,749,950 of NW_017728906.1, read as the reverse complement.
GGAGCCATGAGTTGAGCATCACCAGGATTGGGGGCGGGGGGTGGGGAGTGCAGGTGAGTAGACAGTGCTGGGACTGGGATGAAACACTGCTTACCCCCCTGCCAAAAAAAAACAAACCTTCCCCCAATCCCGACACTGCTTATGTCCCATCCCCTCCCCCAAAGCTCCCCCTGGTTCTAGCACTGATTTCCCACCACTGATTGCTCCCTCTGGTCCCAGTATAGAGCAGGGAGCAGGAGCCAAGTAGTGCATGTGCTGTGCGGGTGATGTCAGGGCTGAGGGGATGGGGAAGCCCTGTCCCTGGCCTAGCACTGTGGGGACAGAGAGCTCTCCCATCTCCTCAGCAAGCAAAGTGAGGGGAGAGCTCAGGACAGTGTTCCTGCTTGGATTTTGGATCATTGCCTCAAGCCAGCACTGCGAAGTTGGGCTGCGATCCCAAGCTCCTCCCAGCTTCCTCCCTCCCCACACCTTGCCCCCTGTGGCCCATTGCTGCTTAGGCTGACTGGAAGCAAATTGTGTGCTACTGTGTAGTATCTAATGTGTAGTTAATCTAGTACCTGTATTTGTTGATACTAGCAAATACTGCACTAACATAATTTACTGCACAGTAAGTAGACGCTGACATTTTACTGTGCATTAAATCAGTCTAATGCACAGTAAAGCATCTTTTGCAGACACACCCAATAACTCCAATATCTTTCCTGAGTTTATAAAAGCTAATTCAGAACCCAGCATTGTGTACGTGCAGTTGAGGTCATTTTTCCCCATGTGTATTACTTTTGTACTTGTCAGCATTCAAGTTCATTTGCCTTTTTTTTTCCACTTGCCTAGCAAGATATTCTACAATTCCTCTGGCACCTTGAGATTTGACTACCCAGCATAATTTGACACCACTTGCAAACTTGAAAATTTCACTCTCCACCCCACTTTTTTGATCTCCTTCTATCCTGAAAAGTGATCATTTAGCCCTACACTTGGCTTCCTGTTTTTAAACCAGCTCTCAATACATGAAAGGACCTTCCCTCCAATACCATAGCAACTACATGTTTTTAAAAGCCTTTAGTGATGGACATTGTTGATACCTTTTTGATAATTCAAATATATTATGTCAATTAGATCCCACTCCTTCCCCCTTGTTAGCACCCTCAAAGATCTCTAGAAGACATGTGAGGCAGGATTTACCTTTACAAAAGCTACTGATTCTTTGCCAGCTTCATTTGATACAGAAGTAGCAGCAGCTGTACCAGCTAGTGCTACGGACTTAGGAATGGCTAGATGCTAGACCTGTGCAAAGTATTTGCTTTGGATTTGGATTCGGCCAATTCAGGGGACAGTGAATTGATTTGGTGACTCAAATCACTGTCCCAAATCGATTTGGCCAAATCTGATTTGGAGATTTGGCCACTGCTGAATCAGTTGAATCCCTGAATCACACAGTCCCCATCCCTCACCTGCTGTCCCAGCCCCAGCAATGACTGCCCCGCCTGCCCCAGCTTCCAGCTCTTTGGGGAAAAAAAAGCCCCCTCTCATCGGCTGCTGCCTAGCAGGGGGAAATCCCTGCTACCCCTCACTGCCCCGAGCTACATGGGGGGCTCAGCATGAGCCCCCAGAAGCCCCAAGGGTGCTGCAGCAGCTGGTGAGCCAGGGGTTTTTTGTTTTTTTTTTCTAAAAGGGCCAGACCTGGGGCAGGTGGGGCAGGAGGGCTGGGGGAGTGAGTGGGGGCTGGGGGGCTTGTGGCAGAGTCCCCCTATGTGGTGTGGGGAGCAGCAGGGATCACACCCCCCTGGGCAGCAACCAGTGAGTTTGGGCTTTTTCTTTTTTTTTAAAGGGCCAGAAGCTGGGTGGGCGGGGCAGCCATGGTGGGCAGGGAGCAAGCATAGGATGGGGCCTGGCAGGGGTCCCTCCATGGTTCCCTCCTCCTACTTAAAAGCTTGGATTCCGGGTCCAGCTCCTATGCTGCAGTGGGCAGGGACTGTCTGAATTGCCAAAGCTCTCTGAATATTTCCAGATTGATTCGGAGAGCTTCAAAATAATTCAGACCTTTTAATTGGTACCCTGATTCAATTTGGATTTGGAGATTTGGCCACCTGGAATCCAGCAAGATAAATATCCAATAGACTCTTAAAGGAGTCCATAGTAAGTGCTTGCACCACCTCTGGCAGAAGTCTGTTTCAGGCCTTGGGGGCTCTGACAGTAAAGAAGTTCTTCCTTTATGTCCAACCTGAAATGGTCTTGGAGGAGTTTGACCATTTGACCTTGTCATCCCATGCGGTGCTCTGGTGAGCAGATGTTCCCCCAGATCCTGATGTACACCCCTTATAAACTTATAGGCAATCACCAGATCCCCACTGAGCCTGTGCTTTTCCAGGCTGAAGTCCCATAGCTCTCAGCCTATCATCATAAGGCCCATTTTCCTGCCCTCTGATCATAGGCGTGGCTCTCCTCTGGACTTTCTCAAGCTTCTCCACATCCTTTTTAAATTGTAGAGCCCAGAATTGGATGCAGCAGTGAGTATTATTAGGTTATTTGTATTTGCAACATCCAGGTATATGACATTGAGAAAAAAGGATATGTATTACATTTCATGGTATCACATACATTGGCAAAACTGTAGGCTCTGCAATTTCACCAGAAGATTTTTTTTGATCTTCTGTCATATCAATAGTGAAGACTGGTGACATTTAAAAATGTGTGGGCAAAACTGAAATAGAAAGTTAGGCCTACATCTCATTAACTGATAAATGATCACAGAGCACCTTCCAGACTGGATCATGAAAACAAGGCAGAAGGTTGACAAACCATTACTACAAAATGACTTGGTCATAATTAGGTTTTGGTTGTAATGTGAGAATATATTTAGCAGAAAAAGAGATGCAACTCCAGCCCATAGCTAAACTACTTTTTATTTTATCAATGCTGGTTTGTCCATCTCTAATTTATATATCGTTCCTTAAGGGTCTCCCTTATTATTAAAGATCTGTCAGATTCATAATATAATAATTAAACATTGCTGAGGCTAGATTTTTTTTTCTCAGATCTTATGACTTCTGTGTCTTTTAGTGGCACTGTTCTGTATGCTTATAAGAATGAGGAAGTCTTTATTTTCAAGCAACCTATTTGAAGATGGCTTTATATTGCCTTTGTGTATTTCCCAAAAGGAATGTAAAATGGCAATGGAAGTATATTTGAATTATTTGCAGTAATTTTTTGAAAATACAGTATGGTCCTCTTATAATAAATCTCCCAGGAGACGGGAAATGAGTTCTTTTTAAAAGTAGACAACCATTGATCCTCTGGATCCTGGTGTAAATGTAAGGGCTTGGTACAGGCATTCAAAAGCCTGAAGTGGAATTGATCTAAGTTACATGATTTTGGTCTGGGACAGCCATTGCATAAACCAGTTTGACCCAAATCAATTAGGTCTGATGCTACATTCAACCAGGTATATCTCAAACTGGTTTCAGCCATTTTCAAACTAGTTTATGTGCACTGGGCATCTGTTCTGTTACAGGTTTAAACCAGTTTCTGATCACTTAAACTGGTTTATATGTAATGTCGCTCCCTGGCCTTTTATGTAAGCAGTATATTTTTAGATTGGCAGCAAACCCAACACACATTTGCCCTTGGTGACAGAGGGAAAGTGGGGACAAATCTTAAACTGGGTCCACCATTGTTAAACCAGTCTATGGGTGTATCTACATGTGGCTGTGTGACACCTTTGTTACTGCACTGTCATTTAGTACTTTCTTTTGATAGTACTAAAAGATGGCAAAGTAACAGCCCATACCACACTGTGCTGGCCATGTGTGGTTATTTTTGGCTGCTACATTGCCATAGCAATGCACTATAATGAGGGAGTGTGTTGCTACGGCAGTGTCTTGGTGGCATCATGGTTTTTGCTAATGGACATTATGGCACTATAGAGTCTTGTATAGGTGCGCCCTATGTGTACTAAACTTTTGTCCTGTTATGAGTATAAACCAGTTTCTAATCACTTATACCAGTAAAAGGGTAATGTTTGTACCTGGCCAGGATGTCTAGCCAGACGAATCAGTTTGTGGCTGACAAGCTTAATTTGAGAGCAACATAGCTTGTTACAAGTTTCACAGATCCATATGTTGTCTGTGTTGGAGTTCAAGTTTACAGCATACTGCTTTCTTTTTTTGTCACTTTGCTTCCATCCTCTGGACCAAAGCCCCTCATGGTGACCTTCACCTAGTGTCAGATGTTCCCTGCAGATCGCATGGCATTGTGCATGCTCCTCCCAACTATCTATGTTGATATTGAAAGCCTTCATATTATTTTTGCACACATTGTGGTACCACCATAAAAGGCAGCCCCACTTTCTGGAGCCATCTCAAATCTCAGTATACAAAATATTCTTGGGGATATGGTCTCCTCCCATTCTCCTGACATGACCAATCCATCATAACCTCCTCTTCTTGATAGTAGTTTCTAAGTGTGTCAGTCCTGTGCTCTTCAGTACCTCTGTTTTATATTTTGTCTTTCCACTTTATTTGTTCCTGTTGTTCAGATTCTAAAAAGTGGGGGTTTATCACAAACCTGGTTGTTTATAGTGAAGTGAGCTATATGCAGATATGACAAAGATCTTGTAGTATGTTTTTATATAGCAAGGGGGTGCCATGTAATAGTTTGCTGCAATATGATAATTGTCAGCATTGAATAAACAAAATGTAGTACAAAAGATAATATATATAAAGCATTCTGAAAATAATACAACATCACAGACTCATAAATTCCTTGATATAAGCTTTCAGTGTACAGAAAATTGACTCAATAACTCTGAAGTGGGAAGTAATTTAAAGGCTCAACCAGTCTGGTACCTTTTGAGCAGCATCTTGAGAGTGCTGAAAAAAGTCTCAGTGTGGGAGTTAATTTTCTAATGGAATGTTTAAGTGGTTTTGAAAAAGTTCAAAATATCCCTTATTCATGTTTAGAGGTTCTGCATAAGATAATTACCTTTATATCACATCTGCAAATTTTCAATTATAATGTACAAATAAACTGTAATCTCTAATGATTTCTGCAAATGAATATTAATTTCATTATCATGGAATGATGATATAGTGAATAAATTATTAATGCAGTATGTAATTTAGAATAGAATAGGGTAGTAAATACTATTACTGTTTGGATTCCAGTATGTAGCTAACTGTACTAAGCCTCTTCCCAATGTGCAGGAGAACAAAGTCTCCATCTAAATGAGTGCATAGTAGAAAAAGTGAGGGAAGGGAAGGATACAACCTACCATGAGAGGGATCAGGATGATGTCTTATAATATTTTTTTTATTCTAAGTTGTCCACCCAAACTTTCTTTTCCTCTCTTCTCCCTTCATCATTCATCTTGCTAGCATTTTGTAATTCCTAGCTTCAGTTCCAGCATCTTTATCATAGAATCATAGACACACAGAGAAGCAGGGCTGGAAGGCACCTCCAGCAGTCATCTAGTTCAGCATTTCTCAACCGGTGAGTCATGATCCAAAAGTGGGCCACAAAAATATTTCAAAGGGTCATGGGCAAGCGACAGAAAAATGTGTGAAAGCACAAGTTTCCTCTTGCAGACTGACAGCATTACAGCCTACAAGGGGCTGCTTGGGCCATGGCAACCAGGCAGGGTCATGAGAGTAGTCCCTGTAGTTGGATGAAGATAAGTGTGGGAGGAGCAAGGGGAGGTCCAGGACTTGGGAACTGTCAGGGTGTTGGGGCGGTGTGTGTGCTGCACCTCACCACTCTCCGCCCCAGACTGGTGACCAGTGCCAGGTGAGTACTGGGCTCTGCCAAGCCTCCTGGACTGCAGCGCTGCCTTCCCCTGTCCTGAGCCAAGCTCACCGGCCCCTCATTGCTGTGACTTGGTTATGCTGCCCAGCCACTGGATCTCCAGGGGCCTGCAGTAGGGGCCTATTGTCCTGTCAGCCATGGGTGGTGCTAAGTTGTATGGCCTCAGCACTTTCCATGGGGATGGGGCTTTGGCTGCCCTGCTGTCCAGGCACCACGCCGCTTCTGCTGGCTGCCCAAAGGCCAGCTCAGATAGGTGGTGTGACCACGCCCCCCATAACTTGGCATCATCTGCTAACTTGTCCAGTGAGCTCTTCACCCCCTCATCCCACTCATTAATAAAGATGTTGAAAAGTACTGGACCAAGCACTGATCCCTGCGGGATACTGCTGCCCGCTTCTTGCCAGGATGACACAGATCCATTTGCTATGGCTCTCTGGGTCTTATCCTGCAACCAGTTTCTCACTCACCTAATTGGCTATGACTCTCTGGGTCTTATCCTGCAACCAGTTTCTCACTCACCTAATTGGCTTGGAGTTAAGCCTACAATCCTCTAATTTGCTCATGACGACATCATGGGATACAAGATTAAAGGCCTTTTGGAAGTCAAGGTATACAATGTCAACCTGCTCTCTCATGTCCAGGTGGTGAGGTGGCAGTGGTCATAAGAGATGAGGTTGGTAAGGCAAGATGTGCCTGCAATGAAGCCATGTTGGCTGTCATTCAGAATCTTACCTTCTGCAAGCTTATCACAGATGGACTCCTTGATGAACTTTTCTAGGATTTGCCCTAGGATGGAAGTTAGGCTGATTGGTGTATAGTTACCTGGATCCTCCCAATTTCCCTTTTTGTGGATGGACACAACATTGGCCATTTTCCAGTCCTCAGGGACTTATCCAAAGTGCCACGAGTTGTGGAAGAGTGTTGCCAAGGTTTCCACAATGACTTTGGTCAGCTCCTTCAGCAGTCTCAGATGAAGATCATCTGGTCCTGCTGACTTGTATACATCTAATTTTATTAATTGGTCATACACCAATTCTATGGCAATAGTAGGAAGGTGTTTATTCCTACTGTGCTCATCCTCTACTCTACCTGGCATGGCTTTCCCCTTGTTCTGGTGAAAGACCAAGGCAAAGTAGTCATTCAGGAGTTCAGCTTTCACCTGCCAGTAACCATCTCTCCTGAGTTATTGAGCCCCACACTCCCATATGTTTTTCTCTTATTCCTTAGGTATCTAAAGATGGACTTCTTGTTGTCCTTTATTCCCATTGCTAATCTAAGTTTGGTCACCACTTTAGTCCATCTTATATGTTACCTGCAAATGAGGGCTGTCATGGAATAGGTCTCCTTGGGGCCTGCCCTAAACTTCCATTGTTTATAAGCCTCTTTCTTCCTTCTTAAAAGGATTTCCCTGTTTAGCCAAGAGAGCTTCTCAGTCCTTCTGTTACCTTCCCTCTGCTTGAGAATGGACTTCCTTTGTGCTTCAAGGATTGTGTCCTTAAGGAACAACCACTCTTCATGCATACCTTTCACCTTTGGTTCCTGGTCCCACAGCACTTGCCCTACTAGTGATCTAAGTTTGTTGAAATTTGCATTTTTGAAGTCCAAGACTTCAATCCTGCTATCCAATTTGTCTGCCTTATGTCAGACAGTGAACATGATGGTTTCATGGTCGCTATTGGCCAGACTTCCCTCTATTTAAGTTGGTCACTAGGTCATCTCCTTTGCCCAGAACCAAGCCTAGCAGAGCATCACTTCTGGTTGGCCCATTCACCTCCTGAGTCAGGAAAAGCTCCTCAGTACAGGTCAGAAAGGATCACAGCCCATCAAACTTGGCTGAGTGTGTTAAACATAAGAGACTTGTTAAGGAGTGAGAGGGTTCCAGTCAGGCTAGGGCTTGAACCTACAATCTTTGCCACTAAGGGTAGTACCTTTTACCAGCAGAGTACCAGGGAGGTCGCATATGTGCATGTGTGCATGTGTAATGTGTCAGGGGAAGGAGACAGATGCCTACTGGCACTAGGGGAAGGTGGCCAAGTGCCAAGGCTGTGGCAGGGCAGGGAGGTGTGGTTTGGGACAAGCCAGTGATCTTTGCAAATGGGTCCTGCTAAAAAAAAGTTTGAGAACCCCTGATCTAATCTAATCTCCTGCCTGAGGCAGGATCCAAGTCATCCTGACAAATCAAGACAAATCAATTGTCCAATTACTAACAAAACTACGCAGTCAACCCTGAGAAAACTACAAGCTGAAACACCTTAACCTGCCACAGGTAAAGCAGGATTATGGCGCACAATGCTGCTGTAAAGGTTGTTAATATATGCTCGAGAGATCCTAGAGAGAGGGCCATGCCCCCTGCTATAGGGGAAGACAGAAAAACCCACAGTCCCATATCAGTCTGACCATGGAGTAAAATTCCTTTCTGACCTCAGATACAGTGACTGGTCTGATCCTGAGCAGAGATGCAAGACCTTGTAGCCAGGAACCTCTGGGTTTAAGTCGAGCAGGAGCATTTGCATACCCCAGTCACAATCCCCAGGCTTGGCTGCAGCTAACACCCAATGGTTCTGAGAAAGGCTTAAAAAAAACCAAACACGCTGACACAGGGAGCAGCATGAGGGGCAAAAAATTCCTTCCCTGGCCCAAATGACAGCCAGAAAAGCCCAAAAGCATGGTCCAAACTCATAGTAGATCATAGCCATAGCTGCTTTTAAAACATCCTAGACCAACCTCTTTTTGAACACCTCCAGTGATGGAAACTCCACAGCTTCCCTAGGCAGTGTATTCCACGGCCTCACTGCTCTAACAGTGAAGACATTTTTCCTGATATCTAGACTAAACCTACCTTGCTGATACTTCAAGCCATTGGTCTGTGACTTACTCTGCAGCAAGAGAACAAAAGGATTTTTCCTCCACTTCATGGCAGCCCTTCAGCTATCTAAAGATGGCTAGCATATCATGTCCTTTCCTAAACACTTTTTCTGCAAACTGAATATGCTTATCTCCTTCAACTTTTCCTCAGATAACTTGCTTTCTAAGCCCCTTACCATTTTTGTTGCCCACTTCTGGACCTTCTCTAACTTAGGTTCTTTTTAAAATGTGGAGTACAGATGACATCTAGCCAGTGCTGAGTAGAGAGGCACTATCACCTTCCAGATCTTGCACTTAATGCTTCCGTTGATGTATCTCAAAACTGCATTTACCTTTTGGGGAGCTGCATCAAACTGCAGACTCGTGTTGAGCCTATGATTGGCCAAGACTCCCAAATCCTTCTCCACAGTGCTGCCACCCCACCAGGCAACTAATTTTGTATTTGTATTTTGCTTATTCTTCCTGAGGTGTAGCACATTGTATGTGTCATCATTGAATGTCAATCTGTTAGCTTCAGCCTAGCTTTCTAATCTATCAGGTTCCATCTGAATTGTGCTCCTGCCCTCCAGTGTGTTAACAGTTTCATGGCATCTTCTTTACATAGATTAGCAATTCTGTAGGTATGGTAGGTGATTTAGAAAGATAACTATTATATTGTAGTGGTTTCAATGCGAGGAAAAAGGATAATGGATTTTCAGACCAGGTCAGGAAAGAAAATATTTATATTATGGAAGCATTTTTGAGAGACTTGCATAAATGAAGCAGTGTAGTTGACATTATTAATGAAGCATGGGAAACACCCAGTACAATAGGTTAAAGTGTAGGAAACCATTGTGTTTGGCCTTGAAACTGATGATAGTAAGCATTGGTTTGATGCAACTGATAGATTCAAAAAGAAAACGCTATGTAGACTATAAAAATGGGCAGTTATTGGTGCTGCTTATATGGACTGGGGGGAATTTACATACAGGTTTCCCTCACTTTATGCGGGTTCTGTATGTGTGAATTCACTGTTATGCGATGACCCTTTTTATACCAGAAATTGGCTATATGCGAGGTAAGTTCACTCTTAAGTGATCAGTGTGGTGGAAGCCCGCAGTCAGCTGCTTTGTGCTGTGCACTGTGGAAATGATGCACATCAAAATATAGTCTCCTGTGTGGATCTGTGTTCCTCACTTATTGTCTGTAACGTGTTTCTGTAGTTTCCATCCCCGTTATGATAGTGCCCTGTGCTTATGTGTACTGTCTGCTGTTGGTGAGTACCAAAACTGCCTTGTAAAAGTGGTAGAAATGGGTCTGGGGGTCAATGCAGTTGAGGTCTTGGCACATATCCCTATTTGTTACATCATAAAGTGGGTTCCCTTTATGTGAATTTGAGTTATGTGCCATTTTCCAGGAACACATGTACAGCATAAAGCGAGGGAACCTGTATATGGAAGAGGTTAAACAAATACCAATGTTAAATATATGAATAAAAGCTTGGGTTTTTTCTGTAGAACTTACTAAAAGACTAGACCTTAGAAAATTCTGGGAAGGAGGAGCGAGGCTCAGATATGGTTTGAGAGAAAGGGATAAAAAAACTATGCTTAATTTACAAGCTAATAGGCAGGGTCATACTATTATGGTAATATAAATGCTTCTGGAGCAAATATCAAAATTCAATATTGGCCAGAATGACAATTGACAATAAGACAATACTATGATGCAAGAAATGCAAGAGAGCAGTTTGGTTGAAGGGAAGATATAGGGTGATTTTTTTTTTCGGGATTATATAGGTGAAGACAGGTTCAGAGTGGTAAGTCAGTTTTGATTTGAGTGACTGGTGTATAGGTGGTCATCAAAGATGTGAGGAAACAAAGGTTCAGACACAGGAGGAAAAACAGCAAGTGACAGGTAATGAAAGGATGATTTCAGCATTGGCCCAAAATTTGCAAACTATCTATGGAGGTTCTGGGGATGAAAGGTCAATAAATGTGGACAAATAGTGTTAAGTGGCAGATTGGAAGGAACATAGACTATATGATTTTCTGTGTGGGCCATATTTCTTGCTTCTGTAAATCACAGCACATTTCTGTTAGCTTCTGTTTACACCAGTTGAGGTTTTAGTCCTCATTTTTTAAACAGCAGTAACAGCATTTCAGATATAAAATGTCTGTGAATAACTCAAGTCACCTTCATGCAACTCATACAACTCAGGCCTGAACCTTTATAGCGCTAAGCATCATTTATTCTCATTGACTTCAGTAAGCATTTTACAGAATCTGGCCATAGACTCACAATTGTGTTGTTTCACATCAATGAGGAATCAGCCTAAGACTGTTCTAATGATCTATCGCATTCATTTAGACTTGGCCTGGTCCTGTTGCCCTAGTAACATGCAGTAAGACTCAAGAGGAGATTTTAACAAATCAATTCTAAAGTAATTGTGGCTTCAAGGAAATGAATAATAAAAGAAAGGAAGCAAGCAAATCATTGATCTAAAGACGGGGCTCTCCAACTTAGTGGCTGGGGACCCACATACCACAGGGGTCACACCAGCAGGTACCATGACTTTCCCTTGCCTCCCCAGCTCTGGGTCATGATCTTAGTTGGAAGCTGTTGGCCTCACAAACAACCTACCTGGCACCATTGTTGCCCATTTGAGCTGACAGGCTGAGGGCAGAAAGGTCATGGGGAATGACCTTTATCCATCGGGGCTGGGTTTTTTAGGTCAGCACTGAGGCCTTTCAGCAGAATGTGGTTTTCTATGCTGTGCATATTTTGTGAGTACTGTATTTATTCAATTAGAAGACAAGGCTTTTCCCCCCATTTAATATGGAAGAAAAAACCCTTCACTTGATAATGAATCATGAGGCAGCGGGAGGGCAGGCAACTGCTGCAGCTCCAGTCAAAACCAAGGCTGGGGCTGAAGCTGGAGCCAGAGCTGCAGCTGCCGCCTACCTTGCTGCTGAATCTGCACACCCTGCTACTCGTGCCCCAGTCTCCAGTTTCCCACCCACCAAGTCACTTCTCTCTCTCTCTCTCTCAACCTATGATGCATTCCTTTTCACCTTTGCTCCATCTCAGTCCCTCGTGCAACCTGGGGCATCGAGCATGGTTCCAGCCCGCCCTGTAGCAGTTCATGGAGCTGGCACTGCCATTGCAGCCTGGTCAGCACTGCTGCTAAGGGGCCAGGATGGAACCATGTTTCATGCCCCAACTGCAGCAGGCATGGAGCCTGCCTGTGCAAAGCAAAGGTAAGGGAGATGGGGTTAAGGGGCAGGCGGGGGGAGAGACTTAGAATAATAGAATCTAAGAAAATTAGGGTTGGAATGGACCAAAGGAGGTAATCTAGTCCAATCCCTTGCTCAAAGTAGGACCATTTATCAAGCTGGGCTTAAAAACCTCCAAGGACAGAGATTCTACTCCCTGTCTAGGAAACCTGATCCTGTCCTTCACACCCCCACCCACCCTGTGACAAAGGTTTTCCTAATATCCAGTCTAAATATCTCTTCACTGCAACTTGAGACTTTGCTTCTTGTCTGTCATCAGCTACTGTTAAGAACAATTTAGCTCCATCCTTCCATCCTCTTTGTAACCACCCTTCAGGTAGTTAAAGGCTGCTATCAAATACCCTGTCACTCTTTTCTGCAGACTAAATAACCCCAGTTCCCGCAGCCTCTCCTCATAAGTCATGTGCCCTAGCTTAACCAATTGGCTCCAAGCCTATAGCAGAGCTAATGGAATTATTCTGTCCTCAGTGCAGGACTTTGCACGTGTCCTTGTTAAACCTCATGGGCGCGTCCATACATGCAAACACATGCACTTGCAGCAGCTTAAATAGAAGATGTGCACATTTGAGCTGGGGCTTTTTGGCCAGACATACACTTTGTTGTGGAGCAAATTGTGCCACTTGGGTCAAAATAACACTGCCTGGCTCCTCTCGGATCTGCAGCCAGGGGGAGCTCGAGCCCGGGGCCAGCATCTGGCTGTCCCCAGCAGTATAAAAAACTGCCCTGTCCTGGCCCCAGCAGTATAAAAAGCCACCCTGGCAAGTAGCTCATGGCTGTTAGCTCTCAGGAGCTTCTGGGGCCCAGCCATTGGTACCTGGGGACACTACCCCTTGCGCCAGCTGGACTGCTGAAGCAGCCCTGAGAGTTCCCTGCTCCCTCTACCTGACAGTGGGGGCTGCTGCCTGGTTGTGACCTGCTGTGCACCTGCCAGACCCAGATGGGAATTGCACAGCCAGTAGAGGCATCTGCCCCTTGGGGCCAGTGGACTGTGGTTGCAGGATTGGCTTCTGTGCGGCATTATTGCCACATGTGCCCCCTGCCTGGCCATCTGAGCAGCTATCATTGGGAGGATGTTCCAGGTGTGGTAGCCTGCTTTGAACTGTCAAAACATATCCTCCTGGCCCCATTTGGTCAGGAGGTCAGCCACAGCCACCTGGGTCCAAGGTGCCAGCTCTCAGCAGGCAGGGTCCTGCCACTCACCTCCCTAGCAGGAATTCTGGTGTTCCGTATTGGAAAACTGAAGAATCCATGATAAAAAAAACCAAAAAACTCAAAGTCATTCTATAAAATACCCCAAATCCATGTTCCTCCACAAGTAAAACAGAAGACCACTATAAAGAGAGAGAGCGAGACAGACGGCGATCAGTTGGACAATGTTTTATTGATATATCTAGTGTTAAAGCAAGTCTCTTATCATAATAATAAAGTGAACTCTAAATACATGTTTCATGCATATATATATTGCTGACCTCCCACAGGGGATTTGGCCCCCCACACAAGGGCTATGGCCCCCCAACATGGGGTTCAGCCCCCACACAAGGGCTACAACCCCCCAACAGGGGCCAAGTGGCCCCATGCAAGGCCCACATGAATCACCCCACCCCAGCCCCCTGATTGCTGCCCCACCTGGCTCCATCTCCTGCCAGCTGCTGCAGCCCCCCAATGGCTGCCCCACCCAGCCTCACCCCCCCTAACTTGCATCCCCAGGCCCCCATGGCTGCCCCTACAACCCCAGGCACTGTCACTTAAAAAAAAAAAAAAAGAATAGGAAAAAAAACTAAGAAAAAAACGGAAAAAAGTGCCTCTGCTTACCTTAGAA
>NW_017728906.1:176733958-176735206 GCF_001723895.1 Crocodylus porosus | reverse complement strand
GACCTGAGCAGATCATCAAGTCCGACCCCCTGCCATGGCAGGAAAGAGTACTGGGGTCAAACGACCCCAGCAAGGTGATCATCCAGCCTCCTCTTAAAGACCCCCAGGGTAGGAGCCAGCACCACTTCTTTTGAAAGTTGGTTCCAGATCCTAGCTGCCCTGACAGGGAAGTAGCGCCTCCTGATATCTAGCCTAAATCTACCCTCTGCCAGCTTGTGACTGTTAGGCCACTCTACCAGCTACACATTGAGCCATTTATTAGTACCCATTGAGTACAACAATCCAGCCAGATTTCTATCCACCTTATACTCCATTCATCCAACCCATACTTCCTCAGATTTCTTGCAAGAACGTGGGAGATGGTAATAAAAGCCTTGCTAAAGTCAAAGGACATTACAGCCACTGTTTTACCCACATCCACAGAGCCAGTTATCTCATCAGTCACTTTGGGTGGGGGGAAATGGGAGGAAGGGGGACAGTGGGTACCAGATCAGAGGCTGTGGGTGGCAGAAGCGGTATGGAGATGGGTGGAGGGGGAAACAGGGCTAGGGGGAATTGGGGCAACCTGAGGCTGCAGGAGGGATAGGCACAATGCAGAGATAAATGGAGGGGATAGACAGCAGGGGGGCAAGCTGCACTCCTTGCCCCACCACCTCCACACTGCCTGTCTCATTACTACAACCCACCTGCCCTACCACATGTTCTCCCTGCTGCTTCCCCACTCTCTGCCCCTCACTGCCTGCCTCATTACTTCCCCCTTCATCACCTCTCCCCCCCCCCACCCACCTACAGTAGTGGGTTGGGGATACATTAAAGATAAGCCTCCAATAGTTAGATTGCATAAATGGAAAATTATTAATAATTTTTCAAATTTTCTGTGTGTAGAATCTAATTATTGGGCAGTCATTTTACATTTAGGGTCATCTTGTATTCGAGTAAATGCAGTAATTCTGAAGTTGCTTCCATCTTTTAGGTCTATAAAACCCCCCTTTTTGTCCTTTTAATGATCTCCAAATAGATTAACCTTTTGGTTTTCCTTTCACTATTACTATGTGTTACTTGCAATCCTGAGTTGTTTCTGTTTTTGATGGGTTTCTTCTTCCATTTTCCATTGTTTTATTTATAAATTGCATCGATTTCATAGACATTAGGGCTGGAAGGGACCTCAGAAGATCATTGAGTCCAGCCCTCTGCCTGAAGGGCAGGAAGTCAGCTGGGGTCATAGGATCCCAGCAAGATAAGCATCCA
>NW_017728906.1:176668507-176733858 GCF_001723895.1 Crocodylus porosus | reverse complement strand
CCTTTCTTTTTAGCCTCAGGAGGTCTGCTAGATCCCTGGAGAGCCAGGGGGGCTGCTGTGCCCTCTTGCTGCCTTTCCTTTGAGATGGAATAGACTTAGCTTGTGCATTGAGGATCACTCCCTTGAGGAGCAGCCACTCTTCCTGAACTCCCCTCCCCTTGAGGTCATGGTCCCTTAGGGCCTCTCTGACAAGCCTCCTGAGCTTGCCAAAATCAGCTTTCCTGAAGTCAAGGACTTCAGTGTTGCTGACTGACTTGCCAGCTTTACGACGGATAGTGAAGGTGATCACCTCATGGTCGCTGTTGGATTTTTTTGTCCAACTTCAGATATTTGTCCGGGCCAGTGTGATTGTTATGCTACTTCAGTCTAGATATTATTCCCTCTCAGGGCTGTAGGTATAGTTATTTTCCTTCAGCTTCTCCATTGATAAATTTTAACATTTCCTCCAAAAGCATCAGAACTGCTCTTGTAAATTATTTACTTCCACAAAATTTCCTTTCCTGGTCTCTATCACTCTAACAATGGCTGCATTTTAGTAACACAGTCCTTAGTGTGATGCAGTTCCTTATTCTGACATTCTCAGTCAGTTCATCTACAACTACAGAAGTCCTGTAGGTAATTGTTAAGGGCTGAGGTGCACATTCTATCACTGATGATATACCATATGTCTACAAATATAATTCCAGTTTCCAAATGACTAATACTGTATGACTGCATCTGTGGATAGTTTAATGTATTTGCTCCTACTTTCATAACTTTAAGGGTTTGTTGTGAATGGGAGCCACTGAGACTTGCAGACATTAAACATGTACAGATTTTTATTATACTTGTATTTTTTTAGATTTCCAGCCTTCATTTCTTGGAACATTTGATTAGCTTTTCCCATTATGAAGGTAGCCTTTGATATGTAAATGATTTGACTGCTGTCTTGTTGAGACCACATCCAGACAGCTTGGAACAATAACACCCACAGAGGTGTGAACTTCCTGTCTTCATCTTAATGAAGTATGATCTTCCCAAAAGCCTAAACATATGATCATTTAAATGCTATATTTAGCAAGTTGTCCAGTGCCTGAGTCATTGAGACTCAATTATAGGACATTTTACATTCTTATTGTACAAGGTAAGCTACCCTAGCTTTGAAAAAATGTATTGATATATTAGATTTCTTCATTTAGACTGTCTTTTCTAAATGGTTGTTCAATAAAATCAGAATGCTAATAAAGGCATATTTATAGATTCATGATTATCAGATACCCAATTCATCTTCATTCACATGGTTTACAATGAGACTTCACTGGACTAATACTGTAAACAATGCTAGAATGACTTGCAGTGTAAGTCAGTCACTGCAAAGCCATTCATTCAATGCCTGCTGTTTATTTCAGTAGGGATATCCTTCTATACATTCAACATATGGTATATAACTTATGATTAAAGATATAATTGCAAAGAAATTAAGCATATTATGAGGTGAGTGTATATGTATCTATCCATATATTCACACTATAATCTCATGAAGAAATTATATAGAAGATTTTTCTGTGTTTCCACATGTTTTCTCTGTACTCTATGCACCTTCTGCATCCACAGGAAAGCACCAGGGGAGGTTTTGTTTTAGATTTGTAGAACTGAGTGACGATGACCCATTTTACTGTTGTGCATTCCCGGTGCCCAATCAGAGAAAACCCTCTGTTGATTATTGCATATGCCTGTCTTATGGCACAGGCAGATAATTCAGCCCATAGGAGAGAATGTGTCATAAATAGAACTTCAGCTTAATGTTCTGCAGTTTTGGGGAGAAAACCAAACCAAAGATTTTTGGTCAGTTTAGCAAATGTAAATATTTTAAGTAGACTGGAGCCTACCTTTTTAAATAAAAAATATTTTGTTTTGTTTTAAAATAAAAGAAAAAGCTCAGCAAAATCAAGGTGTCTTACACAATTTTCTCTTTTGTTGATATTTTGTGGACAGGTAGGAAGCCATTCCACTTGTAGTTGATTCAGTAAATAAACATCTACTGCAGTTCATTGTAGTTTTTATTTTATTTCGTGTCTCTTTCTACAGCTATAGAGTGTAGTATCCATGCATACAAGTATCTTTATACAGGTTCCAGTCTAGTAACTACTGTTCCTCCATGTTCTCTCTTGGCCAGTGTAGTTCTGTCTTTATGAGCACTTTGATGGTGTGGTCTCTGCTGCTGTTGCAGCCAATGTATGCTCTCTTGGAGACCTTGACGTTATGCAAAGAATGACCACACGCAGTTTTGTTCAGTGGCAAAGGCTTGGCCAGCTCTATTACCTGTCACACATGCTTACTAACATGCCTATCAAAAGGGTTATAAGATGTTAGCCTTCTTTGGTGGTGTTTGGGCACAGGCATAACTTCTGTATAGTGTCCCCTAGACCTGGTGCAAAGTTCCAAAAGTTTCCAGTCCTTCTTATGGATTAAATAGCTCCATTTACATGACATGTACATGACAAACCTGAACATCCTTTACTAAATTATCTAATCTACCTTTTGTCATTCTCATGTGTACGTGTTTTCTAGTCTGTCTGGCAACAATCTTTAGACTCAGTCTTATTAGTCAATCTTGTTAGGGGTTTGTAAAGCCCCACTTCAAAGACATCCTTTCAATCAAAGGCTCTGCTCAGTGACCCTTTGGTCAGACTTGCTTTTAGTGAAGTCAGGGGCAGTGCCAGCCTCTTCCCAGTGGAGTGGGGAAGGCTGAGGTGAACTTGACAGAAAACTGAGGGGGCTGCACTATACATCTTCTGGACAAACACTTATTTGGTTTTTTTAACAGTATCCACTTAAATATCCACTGTTTTCCGCAAAACGAGAATAAGACTATAAAGTGTATGCAAACAAATTGGTCCAGGTGCTCTGGGAGCACTGTGTCTCTGAGGGCTCCAGGCAGGAGCAGGGTGGGTTCAGCTGCGCAATGTGGGTGGTGATAGCCTGGGGTGGGGTGGAGGTAGGCTTGGACAGGGGTGGAGTTAGGAGGGCTGGCTACGGGGAGAGGGGCGGCGGGGGGACTAAGATGAATTTTGGGGTGGTTATAACCCCCACAAGTCCTTCCTAGAGTCGTGCCTGAGTTGAGCCTTTTATTTAAGTTGTATTTGCACTGATCAGTGCTTATATTAATCAGTACTTCATTGAGGCTTACAGTACAATGCCCATGGCAGGATTTAAGTACATTATGTATTTTCACTGAAATCAGTGGAATCACTTGTAATCAGGGATTCTGACTTTGGTGAGAGGATTGTGACTTTGGTGAGACTGCTTTTCCACACCTACTACAATATAAGAGCTTTTCCTTTTACATTACTCTGCTGCTGCTTATTATATAAAAGCAAATATGCATTGCCAGTAAATATTTTCCAGGTATCACTTAGAATTCTTTGGAGCTTTTTGGTTTTGTTTGTTTTGGGGGGTTTTTTTGGCATTCCAGCACTTACAAAAACAATAGACTAAACTTACAGAAAATAAGGTCAATAGGCAATGGTCTGTGAAATTAGACAAGTATCAGATTTCAAATCCATCTACACTAAATCTTATTTATTATGCTTTTCTTACATTAAATGTATTTTTTTTTTAAATAAACATCTTCTGACTGATATTGAATTTTAAAATGGGGGTGATTTGAGTGTGTGTGTGTGTGTGTGTGTGTGTGTGTGTATGTTTGTGTATATTTAGATCTATAGCTGGTTATATATGTTCTGTTTTATCTGGTATATTATCGCACATGCTGTTACTAGTTAAATATCTACAGATATGTATGATGTAGTAAATATTATCCAGAGGAGATGGCTTAAGAAAATACAAATGAAAATGCAACAAAATTATTCGGCAGATCCTCTCATTCAACATACTTTGTTTATTCAATAAAAGAAAATTATAAAAATTAGTAGGAAATGTAATTAGAAATAATTGCCAGCATTTTATAGTAAGAGATGACCAAAACAAACATACTCCTTCAATTTTTTCACAGAATACTGGCAGCTTGTTGCTAAAGCTGGAATCATGCTCTGCTTTTCTTTATCCTAACTTGTTAGCCATTGTATGCACACATTACAAAAATTACATCATCCCACCCATCAATCTATCAGGGTGAGGGTTGGGGAATCATAGCAACCATTTGGCAGTCATTGGGTCTGCTTCTCCTCTCATTTTTTTAGTGTAGTCATTTGAAGCTTCTTTTCTGGTGTACTACAAGAGCAATCAGAATATAGTGTGCTGTCTTTAACTGTTATCTCTGGTTCCAGCTTTTCCTCCAGGCCCAGGCTGTCATCCAGGTAAGCCTGAATGAATATTTTGAGTAGGTCATTTTATTCCGCAGCTTGGTCATATATAGCCAACTGATATTCTTGCCTTTTAAATATAGAGGTTTACTGGTCTTAGTGTTATATTTACCCTGGGCACAATCTGAACAGACGGCAGACTTATTCCCCCCTCAGAACAGACTGAAAGATGTCTGTAACTTGTTTTACTTGCACACAACAGGATAACAAATAAAGTATCCAGGAATTTGGCGGTATTTTAGATGAAAAGGGGCAATTTGTATCCAAGACTCTTTAAGAGCTTAATCTTCATGACTACTTCTCTCTCTGATGGTCCCTTATCTTACAAAAGGGTTGAGCTAAAAGTAAACTGTGTGTTTTACATAAATTATTCATTATGTTCCTGGTGCTGTAGGCTCACTGCATCTACCACTTTGATAATTCTGCCCTGTAAATCCAAATGTAGTAACATTTTTGGCTTCATCCAATTAAATGAGGATGAAATTTAAAAGAATAGTCTTTACTGAACACAGACACACTGAAAAAAATCCAGTTTGGGGAGAAATCCATGTCACCCTATGCATTGGGGTTCATTATGCATTATCTCAGTCCATCATTTGCCCATTTCAATATAGTCCTGCAGATGCTGTACAAATTGAGAAGCCATTCCTCCAAACTGTTTGCCACCCACATGGAGATGTTGAATGACTCCAGCCCTTAAAAAGGGTGCAGATTACCTGAGAATGGTTTGAAATGGGTTGTTTCTTTTGTTTTACATTCTGTATTTATTAAACAAGTTCTCTGCATCATGCAATTCCTTAGATGCAAATTTTAAGATGTCTAATATTGAAAAAGGGCTAAATCTGCAGCTTCTTTAGTCATGAATTCCAGTAAATGTAATACAGACTGGTTACTGAAGAATGCCCAGATATAGTTAACAAATAATTTTTAAAATCTCCACATAGAATATTCCTTAATTGAATTAGCCAGTAGGCACATACAGGAACTGATTTCCTTAATGTATTCTGTGACAGCTCTATTTTCCCATTTACGTTGATGGGCCTTAACATTGTCATAAAGTTTTCAATACCAATGTCAGTACAAACCTGTAGAGATGACTTTACAATGTCAAAATGTGAAATTAACAGATATCGGAGCAAGTCCTTAGAGACAGGTTTTATGATGTTGAGAAGTGAACCAACATCAATGCAAGATACTTTACCATTTGTCGAAAAACAGAAGGGCACTTGAGTAGAACCAGGTCTTGGAAATAATGCTAAGGTTTAGAGATAAACAGAGGATGGTATGAAATAATGAGGTGAGTTTGTTACAGGACCCTTAAACCCTTTTCTGACATGCCTATACATAGACTACATGTAGTGCAGAATATAAGAATTGACTTATACCCATTGATATGTAGTGATATGGGGTTATTTTCTGATCTTGAAATATTAAGACCTTAGGACAGAGTATGGCTTTGAAAGGACAGAAGCAGTTTTTTGCTGACTTCAAGAGGAGCCAGCTGCATTCCACTGAGGACAGGATTTTGCTTCTTCATTTTTTATGGCAACGGAAATCTGATTTATGTTGTCCTGGCACCTGGCCATGCTAGTATCCTAAAATAAATGGTCAATCAGTATTTCTTTTTTTAACAGGACATAATTTGGGCTAGAAACAGCTGTTTGCTGTGTTGATGAGACATGACATTAATTCAGTGGGATAAACTGGGTCATGGAGAAGCAGGTGTGATTTCATGTGCTCTCAGTGGAACTGCATCTGCTTTACCCCAGATGTGAATGGGTGCAGTGAAATGATTTGTGTAATTCCCGTGCACCTTTGGGGTCAGGTTTGCAGAATTCTCTGTTAACCTTTTTTCAGTTCATTTTGAAAATCTATGTTTTTCATTTGACATGCTCTTATTATAGTGTACGCTCTTGTGTGGTAGCATATTGTTGTCCATGGTGGGATGATGAGTTTTTGCAGGTAATTTGCAGTGGGGGTCCAGTCAAACACTCTTTCAAAGCTTTAACATTTACTTTATCGTGTCTAAAATTTCATTCTCATTATTAGGCTTTTTATGTGGTTGCTGATCCATGATCCAAATTCAGTGCAGGCATATCCTAGTGTACTGCCAGGTACTCCTACGGAGTTGTATGAGCTACTGCCAAGATTGCATTGGGCCTACTATGTCAGAGGAACATAGGCAGGAACGGGTCTCTTGGGGCACGGAGTACAGTTCCTTCTATTTCAGGTAACCATGTTATATAGTCCTCATGTATCTAGTGACATTTTCAGTGTAAGTGAATTGAGACAAACAAGTTAAGCTTCTGCATTGTTTCAACCACAAGAAATTCTGGCCTAGCAATACTTTTAACCCTAGAGGTCAAGAAATGACCCCTTAGCTATATAGAGCGAGAAATCTAGCTAAAACAATATGTCAAATCAATAGTCTATGAATATGAATCAGAAAATACACTAGAAGTGGTTAATGATCTGGCTTCTGTTCTTGTTCTTCAGTCCATTTTATGGTGTGCCATACATTGAACCAAATTAAGCCAGAATTAATTCAAATAACCTTGACTGTGATAATAAGACTCTGATTTTAGGAATATTTTGAGTTGGGGGCACGTCTAAATGGGCATGGATGTGTGCTATGTGGTGCTACAGATGTGTCTATAGTGCCACACGCTGCACATGCTGCACAGGCAAGCATTCCATATGCTGCTACTTTGCAGTAGAGGGGGCTTGACCACGGGAAATTCCAAAAAAAGGTGCGCCTTCAACAAGAGGAGCAGCGCATGTCATGGCACCATACGTCTCTCCCCAAACTCTGCTATCAGACAATCTGCCAATTTGGTTACCATGGTCACTGCAGAGGGCAGATGCCTTTTGCCCCATTGGCTTTGTATTGATAGACTAAATCATAGGTGCAGAAGCTTTCATAAGCAGTGGCTTACTTCAGCAGATGCTGTGAAGAGAGAGTCCTTCATAGCATCTGGTAAAGTAAGCCACTGCTTACAAAAGCTTCTGCACCTATGATTTAATTAGTCTATAGGTGCAAAACTACTCTGCCTTTTATCTGCCTTCAGACTAACATGGCTAAGTACCTCTCTCCTTTTATAGTCAGTACTGTTGCTATAGAAGCAACATTGTGAAAAAATGTCACGAGAATAGACTCGGGAAGAATGTGAGGAAAAAATAAGAGTCTAAACAAACAATCTCCTGTGCTTCTATAAATTATTTCCCATTTGTAGCAAGTCTTCCACTTCATATCATGCTGTGATAAACACTTGGTGATCTAACTATAGTAGCACCCATGTTTTTTTGTGTGCCGATAAGCAAAACTAATCCATTATGCTAAGGATAGTCACTTTGATTATGCATAGCACTGCAGAGAAGTATAACCCATTATTCCATACATTTTTGCCTGATTGATTGGGTTTAGATACACATTTTCACCATTTCATTTAAGCCAATGACAGGTTAAGAAGGCTTTTCACAAAGCACTAAATGTTATCTTATTTGAAAAAAAGTGTTAAATAGCAAATAGGTTAATGTTGATGTATAATTTATGTACTTTAAAAGTGAAAATTTTCTGTGGTGACTACCTGTCAATGATACTTGTTTATATTAAACATGATTTGAATGACCTTAAAACATTTTCAAGACTAACAATGTAAAGTAAAATCAGACTTGGCTTATAGCCACTGGAAACTTGTACGTTTAATAGGCACTGGCTTCTGTGTATGGAAAAATGTAAGGAAATGCCTGATCCTTACTCAAACAGTCCATACACAGGCAAAGTACCCAAATTTACCTATACGTTAATGAGAATTTTGCCTGAGTAAGAACTGAAACACCAGGGTCAGAATAAGGAAGTGTTTCAGAGAAAAAACAAAGCATTGGTTAGAAATTAGAAACAATGTTTTGGTTTTTAAAATAATCTTTTTTATTATTATTATTTACCATTGTGGAAAATTGTTTGATCCTCTTTTTTGCTTATTAGATTAGAAAAGCTTGGATATATTATCTTTCAAACCGGAGCTTTAGTGGTCTGCGTTCCTTCAGAGCATCTATAAGCAACACCAATTCATTATGCTAAAGACGGTCAGTTTGATCCTGCAGAGCACTGCAGAGAAAAGCAACATGTACAGCAGTGTGGCTGCGCTTCTCTGCTTTGCCTGATTGATTTGGTTTGGGTGCATATTACCACAATCATGTGTCATTCACCAACTCTTCAGTCTTATTCCTGTTGTTCCTTTTATATAGCAAAGAGACTATCTGGGAACTAATGAATTAATATATATAAGTTAAGATAATAAAACATTTTAAAGATGCATGAATCTTAAGAGGATTTGAAATAAGAGGTAGCTTGAGGCCACTGCTGTAACTAACAGGTCATTTAAAAATTATTACCATCAGGCCCAGTGGACCAGTAGTAAAGTACAGCTGCATTTGCTGCACAAAACTGGAGCTAGCGGCCTCTAGACCTCTAGCTTTACTCCAGTGATCACAGCTGTTAGCTGTACTGAACTAATTTTGCTTATTCCTGCAAATGCCAGCATAAAAACTACTAGCCTTACATAATGCCTGAGGCAAAATCTACAATATTTTGTTATTTGTAAAGCAGTCTTTACAACAAATTAATTTAAGTACATTTGAGTGGATCAGAAATGATGTGTTCTTACATTATTTATATCAAGCTGTTAAACGTTTTACTAAATCAAAACAGTTTTACAGACCAGGTTTGATTATAGAAAAAGAAATATGCTTAGTACAGACAGTTCTCTCCTGTCATTGCACCATTTAAGAGAAAGGCTTTTGTTGTTATAAAAAAAGCAAATGTTTAACATGCTTCTTTTCTTGAGTAGCAAAAAGAATATTGCATTAGGGAATGACGTTGGAAAAAGCAACCCTGATAATTACAATACAGGAAATATTTTGTAATAAGGCATCTTATAGCAGTATGCTTCATTTTCTGTCAAAACGTACAGAACAAACTTACATGAACTAGTGACAGAATGTCGCAGAGCTGTCAGCAAACAGATCAGTCATAGAATTATAGAATCATAGGAAGTTAAGGCTGGAAGGGACCTCAGGAGGTCATCTAGTCCAACCCCCTGCTCAAAGCAAAGCCATCCCCAACTAGACCATCCCAGTCAGGGCTTTGTCAAGACGGGCCTTAAAAACCTCCAAGGACAGAGATTTCACCACCTCTCTAGGTAATTAGATCCAGTGCCATACCATCCTCCTGGTCAGAGATTTTTCTAATATCTAACCTAAACTTCCCTTGCTGCAACTTGAGACCATTGCTCCTTGTTCTGTCATCTGACACCAATGAGAACAGTCCAGCTCCATCCTCTTGGGAACCTCCCTTCAGGTAGTTGAAGACTGCTATTAAATCCTCTCTCAGTCTTCTCTTTTCGAAACGAAATAAATGCAGTTCCCTCAGCCTGTCCTCATATACATTACGTGCCCCAATCCCTGAAGCATTTTTGTTGCCTGCCACTGGACTCTCTCCAACTTTTCCACATCCTTTCTATAGTGAGGGGCCAAAAATTGGACACAGTACTACAGATGTGTCCTCACCAGTGCAGAACAGAGCAGAATAATACTTCATTCAGTCTGCTGGCAATAGTCCTACTAATGCAGCCGAGTATGCTGCTAGACTTCTTGGCAACAAGGACACACTGCTGACTCATATCCAGCTTATTGTCCACTGTCAGCCCCTGGTCCTTTTCTGCAGAGCTGCTGCTTAGCCAGTCAGTCCCTACCCTGTACTGTGGCACTCTCAGAAATGGCTGCGGTGTTCCCGGAAGTGCCCCCTCCCACCCTCCCGTTGGTGAGAATGGTCACTGGCTGGTTGCTGGGAGGGCATTTCCCCCCCCAACTAATGTGGCACCAGTTGCCCATGACATCAGCCAACTCCCTCAGCACCCTCAGATGCATTGCACCCAGCCCCATGCACTTATACATAGCCAACTTTTCTAAATAGTCCCTAACCTGTTGTTTCACCACTGAGGACTGCTCACCTTCTCCCCAAATTGTGCTTCCTGGTACAGTAGTCTTGGAACTGACCTTGCCTGTGAAGACCAAGGTAAAAAAAAGGCATTGAGTACTTCAGCCTTTTCTGTATCCTCTGTCACTAGGTTGTCTCCCCATTCAGTAAGGGGCCCACACTTTCCCTGACCT
Organism: Crocodylus porosus; assembly: GCF_001723895.1. Taxonomy (NCBI): domain Eukaryota; kingdom Metazoa; phylum Chordata; order Crocodylia; family Crocodylidae; genus Crocodylus; species Crocodylus porosus. The sequence continues at coordinate 176,723,383 of NW_017728906.1, read as the reverse complement.
TCCTCTTGTTGCTAAGATACTTGTAGAACGAGAAACCCTTCTTGTTATCCTTCATGTCCCTTGTTAATTACACACCCAATTGTGCTTTGGCATTTCTGATTTCAACCCTGAATGCCTGAGCAGTTTTCTTATAGTCTTCCCAAATTGTTTGTGCAAGCTTCCACTTCTTGCAAGCTTCCTTTTTTTGTTTAAGCTTGCCAAAGCAGGTTGTTGTCACATTTGCTGTTCTTTCTGCACATCAGGATGGTTTGGTCCCGCATCCTCAGTAAGATTTTTTTTAAAACACAACCATCTGTCTGAACTTCTTTCCCCCTCAGCCTGGACTCCCAGGGGATCCTGTCCATCAGTTCCCTGAGGGAGTCAAAGTCTGCTTTTCTGACTCTGCTGCACTTCTTTCATCCTTTTGTCAGAATCCAGAGCTCAGTCATCTTGTGGTCACTGCTGCCCAACTTGCCACCCACTTCTATCCCCCACCTTCCTTGTTTGTGAGTAGTAGGTCAAGAACAGCATGACCCCCAATTGGTCTCTCTGACTTTTGCACCAGGAAGTTGTCTTCAATATTCCCCAAAATCTTCCTGGATTGCCTGTGCACTGCTGTATTGCCCTCCCAGCAGATATCAGGGTGATTGACTTCCCCCATGAGAACCAGGGCCTGTGACCTAGAAACTTCCAATAGGTGTCTGAAGAAAGCCTCATCTACTCATCCTCCTTGTCTGGTTGTGCATACCAGACACCTACCGCAAAATCACCCTTGTTGCTCTCCCCTCTAACTTTAACCAACAGATTCTCAACAGACCTATCTCCAGTTTCATACTGAAGCTCTGAGCAATCATACATCTCTTTTAAATACAGTGCATCTCCTCCTCCTCCTTCTCCCCTGCTTGTTCTTCCTGAACAATATGTACCCATCCATGACAGTATTCCAGCCATGCAAGCTATCCCACCAAGTCTCTGTTATTCCAATCACAGCACGATTCCTTGAATGTGTGAAGACTACCAATTCTTCCTGCTTGTTTCCCAGGCTCTGTGCCTACAGGTACAGGCACCTGAGGTGACTAGTCAATTGCCCTACTTTCTCAGGAAGAATGAGGAGGCCTCCCATGTTGCCCCCTCCTTGTTCCACTTCATCCAGGTCCCCTGCTTCCCCACTTACCTCAGGGCTTTTTTCTCCATGTCCTGGTGAACCTAGTTTAAAGACCTTCTGATTAGGTTAGCGAGCCTGTCAGCAAAAATGCTCTTCCCTCTCTTTGTCAGGTGGATCCTGTCTCTTTCTACCAGGTTGTTAGAGTTTTCCTCTCATTTTTTAAATCTATTATTGTCACAGTTCCTAGCATTTTGCAAGTCCTAATTCTAGAGAACTTTGCACGATGATTCTAGAGAACCTTGCATGTGGTGTCGACACCTACACAGCCAAATAGGTCGCTAATTGGCTGGAGGGCCACAGCCAGAAAGTGGTGGTGGATGGGTCATTTTTGACCTGGAGGGATGTGGGCAATAGGGTTCTGCAGGGCTCAGTCCTTGGGCCTGCACTGTTCAACAACTTCATCAATGACTTGGACAATGGGGTAAAAAGCACCCTGTTCAAATTTGCACTAAGATGTGGGGGGATGTGGGTACGCTAGAAGGGAGGAATAGGCTGCAATTGGACCTAGACAGGTTAGCGGGGTGGGCGGATGAGAATAGGATGGGATTCAACACTGACAAGTGCAAGGTGATGCACCTGGGGAGGAAGAACCAGCAGCATACATACAGGCTGGGGAACTCCCTTCTCATCAGTGCAGAGGCAGAAAAGGATCTTGGAGTCATTACTGATGCCAAGATGAACATGGGCCAGCAGTGTGGGGATGCAGTCAGGAAGGCCAACCGCATCTTGTCATGCATCCACAGGTGCATCTCAAGCAGCTTATGCAGGTAGCCTACTTTAAATTAAGTGCAGGTTCATAAATGCACACGTGTGTGTGTGTGTGTGTATTTGCAAAGTTGAGGCCTAAAAGTCTTTCACAAAAAATCAACAAACAGTATAATCTATGAAATTTAATCTATGAAATCTGGAAGAAGGAAAGAATTTAATATTTTTGAAAAGTTTTCTCGAGATAGTGTTTGCATTGTACTAAGCAGTTTCCAAACATAGGAAATATGATCCCTGTTCTAAGAAGTCCATAATTTTATAACAGCAGATATGCCAGAATGGAGCAGCAAAAATATGGCTGTTATGTATAGTAGGTATATAGTTGGTTTGTAAATAACACTCAGTAACTTCTCTAGTCATTTAAGTATGTTTAAGAACAAGTCATCTTCTGGTTTATTCTACTTTACAAGTTATTTTGTTAAGAATTCACAAGTTCTGAGTGCCACAGAAGGATCAATGCAAGCAGAACATTTGATTGGCTGTCCGAGGGGCAGCCTAGGAACTGGACCATCAGTCTAGCCATGTGCTTGATGAGTGATGAATGGATAGATTCTGGGAAACAGTCTGATTTCTACGAAGAAAGCTGGGTTTATGATTTTGTGCTAACATTTGCATTGTTATTTTTTTCTGTATTGGGAGACTGCAGCCACTGTTCTATGTCAAGGTGATTTTTCACCTTGCTGCACTCAGTTGTGCAACTTCCATTGCAGTTTACAGCCAGTAGGTAGGGTTGGCCATGAAGAGATGCAACTTTTGTAGCAGGAAATTCACCCTTCCTGTAGTGCAAAAAATCAGGCATTCAAGCAGCTTTTCTTGATGAGCATGATGGCTCTGCAACAAAATGGTAGATCTTTCCAACAGCAACTTCTCTTCAGTGCAGTAATTTTGACTGCATGTAATACCTATATAGTTATGCATAGGCATGGCTCAGTCCTCCAGCATCCTAGGAGGCTTTGTTCCGTGTCTCCTCCTGCCATAGCTCCCAGAGTCTTTTACTCTGAACTTTACTGTTCTGGGGAGTTCAGGTTCATAGGTTGCCAACAGACTTGCAGCTCAGCCCTGTCTTTCTTTGGAAAGAGGCCTACCTGATTAACACAGCAGGAATCTACCTCAGAAACCTTCCTGCCATACAAAAACATTTGTGCCTGTTGTGTCTGTCATTATCTGCGAGCTAAGCAAGAGCAAAGAACAAGTTCCCTGGTCGTTGAACTCATGTTTGGCTACTTCAGAAAGTTGGATTTTCACTAGTCTGCAGTTGGCAGATGCCATGGCTGTGGTACAGAGGACAGTCTTCAGCACCACAAAGAACATGACTGGGAAGTTTGTGTGTGCTTACTGCAGTGACTCACTGTTGTAATTTGCAAAGATCACACATGGGATGAAGGAAAGTGCAACAAGATGCTGCCGACAGCCCCTGTTCCAAATGGGAGAAAACAAAAGAAAAGGAAAGGAAAATACTTACCAGGACGCTGATTGGTCCACCATGCCTTTCCCATGCAGCAGAAGGGATGCCACTGGGAAAGCAGATGGGTTTTATCTGGCCAAAGTGGGTCTGATTTGGGATTTATAGGAAAGGGAGACAATTTAAGCCAGACCCAGTCTCCTGCTGGAGCTAATAAGAGAACTGTGAGCAAGTGAAGAGGAGGCCTGTTTGTTTTTTTAGGAGAACCTGAGAGGGAGAGAGAAGGGGCCATTTGATGCCTTGTGACCCTCCAGGAGATAAGGGGAGGAACTGTATTGACTAAGGATGACTGAGATTCCCACCCCCCAAGACAGAGGTGATGGACTTAGACTGAAACAAAGCCATTCACTTCTCTGTGAAGCAATATGTGTATGAAGGCATCTGATCTATGATTTGCTTGCTTGCCTGGAAAAAAGGTTCATGGGCCAAGTAAATCAACACCAACTCTAACAGGAGGGGAGCAGACACAGTTTAGAGAAGGCAAAGACAAGAACATGAGTATTCCTGTCATATAACGCCTGATCATTGACTTCTCCAAGTCTTATTATTTCTTTACCAACAAAGCGTGGTCAGTCAGTAAGGAGGAGGACCAAGACCAGACTGGAAGAGAAGGATGCCTGACCGGGATGCCCTCTCACAGAGAAATTCTACAGTACTGCTCCTGAAGTGGATCCAGTACCAGACCTGCAAGATGGGGAGCTCCAGAGGCTGCAGGAAGCGGGGATCCATTGTGGGCTGAAAGTGAAGCTGATGAGCATTTAGCAGTAGAAACTGAACCGATATACTATGGCTTTGCACTCCCAGCATGAGGGTAGGAGAGAGGTCCTCAGTGAGACTGATAGCAGCCAGTCAATTGGTACTTTGCTCCGCACTTGGCTGTCCTTGGACCCTCTACAGATGGGGACCCATGCAATGCATACTGGGTGTGTCTACATGAGATGCTACATTGCTGTAGCTGTGGTGACATAGCTCATTATGCAACACTGGTCAGGCCACAGCTGGAGTACTGCATCCAGTTCTGGGCACCGCACTTCAGGAGGGATGTGGACAACATGGAGAGGGTCCAGGGGAGGGCCACTCGCATGATCAGGGGCAGCAGGGCAGGCCCTATGAGGAGACCTGAACCTGTTTGGCCTCCACAAGAGAAGGCTGAGGGGGGATCTAGTGGCCTGTTACAAACTAGTCAGAGGGGACCAGCAGGCATTGGGGGAGTCCCTGTTCCCCCGAGCACTACCAGGAGTGACTAGGGATAACGGTCACAAGCTGGCAGAGTGTAGATTCAGGCTGGATATCAGGAGGCGCTACTTCACGGTCAGGGCGGCTAGGATCTGGAACCAACTTCCAAGCAAAGTGGTGCTGGCTCCTACCCTGGGGGTCTTTAAGACAAGGCTTGACAGTCACCCTGCTAGGGTCGTTTGACCCCAGTGCTCTTTCCTGCCATGGCAGGGGGTCGGACATGATGATCTGCTCAGGTCCCTTCCGACCCTACCAACTATGAAACTATTATTATAACGGCATAGCATCAGCAGGCATGAACCATGATGCCAAGACTAATGCACAGTAGCAACAAGCTACTGCACATTAGCTCATTGCTACTGCTCTGTAGGGTCAGAAACAACCTGCTCACCTTGCAAGTACTGAATGATTGTGCAGTAACCACTATACAGTTGGGTGCACATGTAGATGTGTCAACGTGCTCACTGGAATCACAGTATACTGGCCCCTGGTTGAGGCAGTACATTTTTTTTTGCCAAGGTGTTGATCTCTGTGGTGCTGTGGATGACTGGAGACTTGAATGTGTGTACAGACATTCCACTGTCCATTTTTGTGCCACTGCAAATTTCCTGGAAATTTTTAGCACTTAGAAATTAGTAACTGACTGTACCATTAACAACATAGGTGCTGACTTTAATTAGTGCTGAGGCAGGGGAGGGGGTGGTTAAGATGATGGACATGTGGAAGGTTTTATACATTTTAGGTGACAGGTCTCTTCCCAAGAGGGGCCAGGGCCCTTGGGCTCCCATATATTCAGAACCCAAAATTAAAGGTATATTCTAAACAGTTTTAGGCTTTTGGAGGGAGGGAAAGAGGAAGGGGGAGGGGAGGCTGTGATGTCTTCCAAACTGGTTGCTGAAAAATTGGAGATATGTGACTATCCTAGACAAGAAATATCCTTAATCATTCAGGCCACATATATTTTTTTCTGTATTGGTTTATTCTTATCATTATTTGTATTGTGTTAACATATAGAAGCCCTAATCATGGATAAGTACTTCAGAGTACTAAGTAGCACAAAAACAGAATAAGAAATTATCCCTGTCCCCAAAGCCTTACTTTCTTAGTAATTTTGGAATGAATGAATGAATCAGGAGGGGGTTTTTTTTTGGATGTCTGAATATGTTTTGTGAAACAATATAATAGCTTTCCTATCATGGGTTGTCAGAGCCCCAAATGCAGCACCTGCATTGCAAAAGTATCTTTTACCCTACAGCTATAATGCACTAAACCACTATAGCATCACCATAGATACAAACTTGTAATTTTATTTTTGCTTTAAAAAAAAATAATCTGAGCCAATGCTTGGCCAGTTTTACTTTGAAGATTTGAATGTCTTTGAAATAAGCCATTATTAGGTGTCTGAGATCAGCTTGTCTTTTTTATTTATTTATTTTTTTTTGAGGTGCTGAAATCCTGAAGTGATTTTGGAGTCTACATGTCTGTAAATCCCTTAGCTATGTTCTGTTCATTATCTAGGGAAGAGAGACAAGCTAAAAAATGTTGAACAACATCAGTAAAGATAGGTCAATGGAACAACAGAGTTACAAAATGGAAAAGCATCTATGAGAGAGAGTTCCATGTAAAAATAAATGAGACATCATTAAAAGATTTTTAAAGGTTTGCCTTAATTCAGATGTAAATGACTAAAGGGCATACTTCCTGGAAAGTCTGTTCCGGAACATGCTCCCCCAGTCAGTCAATTAAAGCCTGAAGCCATTAAGCTTATGGGCATTCCTCCAATTCTATCTTTCCCCAAGTCTTCTGAAAAGAAAATGGATCAGATGTAATACCAGGAAGTGGGGTATTGGTTATCCTAATTGAGGGCGAGTTGTTTTTACTTTCATTGTCTTAATTCATTTTGGCTTTATCATTTGAATTGCATTTGTATCTTTTAATTACTGTGTGGAACACATAGAGCTACAAGAGATGTCTTTTGTAAGAAAATAAAATCCAAAGGATTATTTTTGGGGTACGAAGATGTGTCTGAGTGATTAAAAGAAAAGACAATGGAAGCCACAGTTCCAGCACTGCCTGCTAATCATTTCATTATCAAACTTCCAGGCTGCATTGAGCTTAGTTCTCACTGGCATAATTGTGGAAAATTAGAAGGAAGCCCTGCAAAAACTAAATAGTGAATAAATCTGGAGGCATGGGGCTGGGGGGGAGAGGACAAGAGCAGAAACACTCTTAAGCTATAAACTGTTGTTCCTCAACAAACAGATGTTCCCTGATGTCATTTTGACATGCTTTGTCCATAATAATGGAGTCTATATGTCTGCAAAATCCCTTACCTATGATTTGTGCATTACTTGAAAAGGGGTTAAACTGTAACATGTTGAAATAATGTCATTTTAACAACAGAGTCTACAGAATGGAACAAAAACTACATGTAGTGGAATGAGAGTGAGAAAGCACTTGCTAACTAAAACTCTCAGAAAAAATAGCATACTGAGGCCAACAGTTCTGGAGAAAGTAGAGATATGTCATTTAGGTATGTTTCTAGTGCTTGAGGGAGGACTTGAGTTCTAAATATAAGCCGGTACAAACAAATTTGATACCAAAGATACTCATATTATAATGCCTCACAAACCCTAATCATTGCCATGCCTTTGTGAAGTAGTTGTTATCCCTAGTTTGAAGATCTACCATCTAAACTCTTTACTCAAGTCTCCCCTTGTTAATGGTCTTGATGTTCCACTAATCAAGCTATATGGAAAATGAAAGCTGGGTTAGGAGCATAAGGCTTCCTGGCTCTCGAGCCTTTTACTTGTATCATCTCTGTTTGTACAGATATCACTTCAACACTCTCTCTTTTGCGTGTAGACAAAATGAGGGGCATGTGTGCATGACACATTAAAGCAGGTTAAATGTTTTTGTACTGCTTTAATCGTGTTGGTGTTTGCACACATTGGTGGCATATTGAGCAGTAATTCCAGCCTCTGTAGCAAGTTTGGCGGTATAATTCACTTTAAATGATTTGGGCCAAAGCAAACTAAAACTCTTCTGAGGAATTTTAGTTTGCTGCCCTACAGCCATGGAGCAAAGGACCGGGCTCCATGCTTCCTTCTGTGGCTGCAGTGCCCCCCCAGGACCACCCAAAATGGGTGCCTGCAGGCGGGTGCCACCTAGCAGTGCCCACCGCTGCTGCAGAGGAAATCACGAGGCCCCACACAGCTCAGGGACCACTCCACCTGCCAGCAGCTCATCCTCTCCTCCCTGCCACCAGAAAGGTAGGTAAGTTCAGCTGTGTGCACAATATGTGGGTTTAGCACACAGGAAAGTACAGCTTTTCTCTAAACAAGGGGTAGGCAATTATTTAGGCTGGAGGGGCAGTTAGGAATTTTGGTGAGCTGTTTAAGGCTGGGGCGTGGGGTGCCTACCTGGAGTTTTGGTGACCTGTTGAGAACAGAGGGAGGTGAGTGGTGAAACGCCAATTGATCCTATTCAGCCCTGGGTCCATCCACCCTGTACCCACTGTTAGGGGTGCTTAGCAGAGTGGGCAGATGGGTGGACAGGTCTCTGTGGAGACCACCTTAGGACTCATGCAAGCAGAGGGTGCTTGGCTGGATGGATGGGATGGGGCTGCAGGCAGGTCGAGAGCAGTGTCTGGAAACAGGGCTGGGGCCAGTGCCAGTACTGTGGCAAGGGCTAGGGCTAGGGCTAGGGCTGGGGCCAGGGCCAGCATCATCATGGGATGGTGACAGCATGGGGCTGGGGCCCAGGGCTGAACCACAATCCACTCCCCTGATGTCTCTGCAATGGGTGCCAGTTCTGTAGGCAGCGCTGTTTCCTTGGCATGGTTCAAAAGTGAGGGGGACGGGGGAGGAGTGCAACATTGCAATGATGTGAAAAACATGAGTAAATCAGTATGGCATTCCTTAAAAATAGCCCCCTAGCTGCAATTGAACAGTCTTTATCTAATCCTTTCTGGAAAAAAAACTTCAAATGAAGTCCTGACCAGCTAAATCAACCAGACTTGATTTGAGCCTTTGACTTAAATGGAGGCAAGATTTTGCCCCTTCCTTCACGCTTTCCTGAGTGAAAGCAAGTGAAATGGAAGTTCCCAGAATTTGGTAGTTTGTAAGGAATATCCTGAAATGTTTAGGATTTCATTTTATCTCAGTGGTACTAATCCTATCATAAATCTTTAATTTGTGTGTACTCTTTGCCAACTAATGGTCCACCGAGGCACAGGTTCACCGAGAATTGAACCCACATATTTTTCAGGACTTGAAATAATGGGGCAAGTGTGTGCATTGACATTGGTCACATTTAAAACTGCTTCCTAAGTGTAAAATTTTTTTAATTCTCCAATTCCTTGAATTCTCTTTTCCTTCATTATCTACTCACATACCAAGATGTCTTGTGTGTGTATCCATCCTAATACTAACAAGTATGTAATTGAGAGAGAGATTCTGCTTCTTCAGGATTCTTTCTATAACTTGGAAGAACATGACTTTACAGTTTGACTGATTCCTGAAGTACTATTTGAAACTATGATAACTCAGTGCACATCTGAGATTCATTTCAGTTATTCTTGGAGATTTCACCTTTCTATACGATGACTATCTGTTTTGTCTGAGTCATCTTGTCCCATTACATTTTAGTAGTTTTAGTGATTTTTGGACTCAGACAGCAGGAGTGGTAATTAGTGAAAGGAGGCAACATCAGCTATGACAGGAACTTCTTAATGCTCTCACAATATACATGGTGAACAACACTTGTAAGGAAGCCATTGGCCCATAGGCACATTTTATGTGTCACTTCCTATGTTTTAATCCCTAAAACTGCTTATCCTGTGCAATTGCGCTGAGAATTCTTCACAGCTTCAACAAAGTCTTGGGGCCTATTAGGATTTGCCCTCTGGCAGAACTAGGATTTTGAAAAGGAGGGGTGCAGATGCTGTAGTGTATCATCACATATAAAACAACACATAGGTTTGTCAAGTTAAAAAGAAACTAGAAGCCTAGGGCTATATTATTCAGTTTAAGACGTAAGCAAAAACATCTATGCTTATTGTAGTGCACATTAAGTTGCTATAACAAACGGAATAAACAAGCAAAAAAAATCAAAATGTGTTGTTTCATTAGCCCAGTAGTCAATAAAATTAAATGTACATCTCTTCTTCAGATTCATAAAATAAACTTTAGCTTTCTTGAGCATTTTCACAAGAGCTTTCTTGTGCCTCAGCTTCACTAAAAGTTATTTCCACATCTGAATTAATGTTCACTTGAAAACTCAGGTGAAAGTTTCCATGTCTGAGTTAATGCCTTTAGCTAGAGTTATAACTGTCTGTGGGGCTGTGAAATAGGAGCTTTGTTACTAAGAAAAGCTAAGAGACAGCAGAATTGCAGAAGAAATGATAGTATCAAAGGATAACATCATAATGGAGAGAAGGTTTTTAACATCTGTGGAATGGAGTTTAGAAGGTAGAATATAATGAGCCATGAAGTCAATTTCCCCCTTCCTGCTGCTGGAATAGAAATGTCACTGCCACTGCTAGGCAGTTAGTTTTAAACTTTGAGTGGACCAGAAATCAGAGAGTGTGATTGCACTGCTGCACCTACCCTGGATTTTCCCATGGGCTTTCCTACACCGGCTCAGGACCATGCTAGAGACTATTACAATGAATCATGCTTCTATTGATGCATGCATACTACCTCCCTGTCTCCCATAGATACAATTTAGCCACCTTAGTGCAGCAGTGCTGGGCAAGTGCCAGTGAACTCACTCTCTGGAGTGCTCTAACACTTTTCCATTTTGTTCAAATCATATCTTAGTCTAATTTTGTGACATCATAGTCGATATCTATAGAAAAACAATTAGTTTCAAATTCTGCATTGTAGCATTAATGAAAGAACTGGGCTGAAAGTATAGACACCAGGCTCTTCCAGTAATCAAATTAAACATAACTCTTGTGAGTCAGCAGCCCAAGGAAATGCAGAAAAGAAGCATTTCATGTTTAAACATGAGGCAAATCTAATTATGCTGTTTTCTAAAACATCTTGGACAACGTGATTAAGTGTTCCTGGCTATAAATACAAAATAATTCTATGTGTTTTAAAATTAATTTTTAATTTGGGAGTGACCAGCATATAAGATTTGAGTTAAATGTTTTTTGACCAATTCTGGCTGTAAAATGGTTGTTGACCTCACTGCCATTCCAATAGGGATCCATTAGCCCATTCATCACTATTATGAACTTATTTCTTTTTGTACTCAGTAGTGTAAATAGATGGGCGGTAAACTGATTACGATCCCCAGGTGCTGACTATGAGGAATCACCACAATCTCCTCCCCTGCATTCCACCACCTCCCCCCCCCAGCCCCTCGTCGGGAGTCTTTCACACAGAAAGGGCAGCTCTGCACTACCTGGCCATAGGAACTAGGCTGTGAAGATACACATCCAGAAGTGTATCAGAGGGTGGGGGTGCAAGTGGGGTGAGTGTAAGAATGTTCTTCTCCCCTCTTCCTCACCACCCCATGGAGTCTTTGCCATAGTAGTCATAGCCCTGAGCCCAATAGTATATGAGAGGTGAGGCAGAGTGAATGGGGCACCATATGCAGCTCCCAAAGAGCCTGCATCACCGTACTACTGCTACTTGAGCTGTTACTGCTATGGCAGCACAGCATCAGCAGCTGTCTTCACTGTACAGAAAGCTGAGAGAAGTAAGAGTTTCCTTCCCCTGTCCCACTTCTCCCAATTTATCCAGGAGTGGTTAGCTCTACTGCCTCAGGAGCCTCTGCTTGTGCTTGTTTAAAGAAACCCAAGAAGCTGTGGGTTTTCTGCCAGTGCAAAAAAGTAACTTTTAGAACTGCTTTTTATCTATAGTGAATAAGCTTAAGAACATATTACTGTAAAATGAAAATAATTTCTTTGACATGAGTTCCAGATGTATTTCAATGTATACAATTCAAATGAAAATGAAGCATATCCCTGTCTTGATACCATAATATGGAAAGCCCCAAATGATTCTAAGATGTGAGAAAGTACAAAAAGCAGGGAGGAACTCTGAATGGTAAAAAGGCATCAAAAGAAATTAGGAATATTATTAAGAAAACAACAAAATGAGTTCAACTTGGAAAACTGCAACCTCCACCCATACTTATTAGAAGGGATAAATATGGAGAACAAAAATGTTGGAAAATGGTGAGGTGTCATAGCTCAAAGCAGTAGAACATGAGTTCGCAAGGTGTAGCAGCCAAAACAGTGCAGTTTGAGCCAGGTATAAGGTACCCAGGGATGAAAAGGCAAGGGATATTTGTCAGTGCAAAGCACATGGAATATGGGATTTGGTTCTGATTGTGGCATTACAATAGAAAAGTAACAAATTGGATGGAATTCTCAGAAGAATGTCCAGTGTTAGGGAAAAATCATATACTGACTTTAAGAAATAAAGGTTATAATCCAGCAAGGTGGATTTCTTTGGATACTTAATTTCAAGTATATTTGCTCATATTGAAACAAGTCTCTGAACTAACCAGGACCCTAAGGGTCTACAGGTATTTAAAGGGGCTAAACAGCAAGACAAGAGGAATTAATATGTTATTTACTGTGTTATAAGTGGGAGTACTCAAGTGAATATAAATGAATGAGAATTTAGGCTAAATATTAGGGATTCTTTTCTGAAAGAATATTTTATTAGACAGTAGTAGAAGGGAGAAAATTGATCAGAATTCTGCTATTCACAACCATCATAGTATTCAGTTAGACAAAGCAATAATATACATCAATAAACAATCTTGCATTGGCCAGGAGAGTAGCTGAAGGACCTAATAAACTGGTGTGCAGAGTCACCAACTGGGAAGGACAAAATAAAGTCTTAGATAAAGGTCACTTTGCATTCTTTCTTTCATGAAATATATAAACTCCATGCAGCAGAGAAAGGGTTAACAGGAGCTGAGGAAATTACAATTCTGTAGCAACCAGTCACTTAGCCAATTAGGATTCAGGCATAAATAGGATAAAATGAAGGGCCTAGGAACTCGGAATAAGACTCTGCTGTCAAGGAGTATTTTATGTCTTAGGCTGCATATGGACAATTAGGGAGGTTAGATTGAGTTACAAATGGCCACCTGATATAACTTTTCCTACCCCACTGGCATCAGAAATCCAAATATAACATTGAAATGAATGCTTACCAAGATAATGAGTCCATGGGCCGAGTGAACGTCACTCAAGGATTACTGAAGATTTTCCTCAGCTTATAAATTGAGGTAGTACTCATCACTTTTTAAGAGGAACCATTGTCTTTAGTTACATCTTGGTCCTATTGAAGTAAAGGGGAGTGTTGCCATTAATTTATTTGAACTAGTCCTTTATGCAGGGCCAGCTCACAATTTTTTGGAGTCCCTTGCAAGATACGGTTTTGCTACCCCTGATCCGTTGAAAAATTGAAACTGTGGTTAGTTGAGGTGTAAACTAACTGAAATAAAATAGTCAAGGCCATGCACAGTGCTACAGGGAGCTTGGGGGACGGGGAGTATGTGCTGGGGACACTTGGGTTCCCTCGCCAGGGCCAGGGCCGGGGCCGGGGCTGGAGCCAGGCCCGGGGCCAGAGTGGGAGCGGAGCCAGGAACTTCACCCCAACTCAGCCAGAAAGGGGCTCCCTACCTGTATTTTAAACATGGCACAGGCAGCGGGGGGTGATCAGGCTTGGCTGCAGGCTGCCTGCGGCTGCAGGTTCTGCAGGATAGGATAGGTGGACCCTGCCTTTGTGCTTGGTGTAGTTTGTGTTTGACTTTTTTAATGCTTTGTCAAAATCTGAACCTGCAAGAAGAAAGTTACTAGTAGACAAGGCTTTGAGAAATCCATCATTGTTGAGTTTTTGCTTGGTCATGGGAGTCTACATCCATGTTACAGATTCCATTGGAAGCTTCATAGAGTTTGACAAATGCTAAGAGTAAGATCCCCATAAAGATTTAGTCCTTTGCTAGAAGTTTTCAATAATTAAATAGTAGTTGTTAGATACACACAATGAGCACCATAGAAAAAATGTAACACATGACTGAAAGGAGGGTAGTGTATAACTGTGTGAGAAGAACTTAACAGAAGGCTTTTTACAAAGTATGTGGACCACAGTGGGTAATTTCAATTGATTCCAATATACTTTGGATCAGAGTTTTCACCACCTCATCCCATATTGTGAAAGCAGAATTTGCCCCTTAAAACAGATGGACAGTTCTTCACCCATCTGATCACTCCTTTGTCTACACAGGCTCTGGGACCCTTCTTTTTCTGTTCCTCCAGAGAACCTTTGGTATAAGCTTTTAAAACTTTTTTTTCCCACTGTAATCTAGTTTGTTTGATATACGACATAATTACTGACAATGGTCAGATTGATTTTACCAGAAAAAAACTATACAAAGAAGTTTGTCTAATTTGATTTTTATTTCTATTACAGGAAATGTATTCTAAGATTCGGCTATTGTTTCAAGAATTGATTTTGAATAGAAATAGTCTTCTAGAGATAATTCACAAGAATTGTTTCTGGAAACTTAATTATTAATTAAAATATGTAACAAGTTTGTAGCTTGCCTTGCAATATGTTCCCACATCTGCACTTTTGTAAACAAAACTGCACTTTCCAAATTACCATGTTATCTAGCATACTAAATTGGGGTTTTCATTGTTCCTAGGAGAGTATGTTTAAATGAGCTGATAAGTCATTCACAGAATGCTAGATGTTGATAACATTAAAAGTATTGCTACAAGTTGCATTTAAAAGCTGGTTGTATGAAGTTTTGAAACTTAAAGTTTTTATGTCTTCTGTTCCTCTAAAGCCTTAAGTGTATGCTGAGCTTTATACACTAGAGTAGTCCCTTTGAGCAGTGTGTAACAATTTAGGAAGTGTTTGTAGGATTGAGGCTTTTACTGCAGTGGTATAAAGCATAGTTGACAGCATCATGTCTCACTTTTATTTATATCACAGTGGTACCTATGAGTAGCAGTTCAGAATAGTGCCTCATGCTTTTTTCTGTACAAGCAAGAAAGAGTGGTCTCTGCTCCAAGTTGCTTCTGGTTCAAATAGATGAGACAATCAGGCCACATTTGCAAGAACATGGACATTTGATTCCTTGGGGACAACTAGCAGTGGGACACCTTGTGCCACTGATTGTTGTCACTGGGCAATGCCTGTGCCACGTGCCCTCTGGCATGTGACAGGTTACCCTGGGTGGGGAAGGGGAGTCTGGGGCCAGCACTGGGTTGTCCCAAACAGACAGACCTGGGGTCCTGAATGTGTGGCATGTGGTGCCACAGACATGTCACATACTGCACGGCCATGCTCATCTGGATGTGGCCTCAGAATTCTGGTTTAAAAAGGCAGAGAGTTAAAGTGACTTGCTCACACAAACTCAGTTTGTGGCACAGGTTTGGGGAGAAGGGGAAGGGTAGATTCTAGTTGGTTCTGACTGCATTGGATCTATCTTCGTGTAGGTATGTGATAGGAGAGTAGTATTTTTTTTATCAGCCCAATATCCATGCATCAGTATAGAAGATTTATTTCCCACCTTGAAGAGTTTGGGATCTAAAAGACAAAGGGTAAGAGAAAAGGGATTTGATATGGACGCGGCCAGGCATTTATTGTATTATTCGCACTCACATATATACAACATGGAATTCATTTTAAAACATTAGAAGTCCTTACATCCTGTCTTTTTATCTGTTGCATTCTCTCATTCTCAAGGCTTTTCCTAATAGAGTTGTAAGGTTTTCATCTACCCATTTTATGTGACACTATCTTCTTTGTTATGATCCTATCCGTCTTCTTACATCAGCTATTTAATTGATTAAGGTACCTCATTAAATCAGTCCTAACACAGTGGCTATTTTTTATTATACCAGTATAATTTAGTAGAGCATTAGTTCTCTCAAACCCAGCCCAATCCCTACCTGTTGCAAACTCAAACCCAGCCCAATCCCCAGAGCAATCCCTACCTGTTGCAAACTCAAAGTAAAAAAGGGGGGATTCTATCTGAGGTGGATTTCACTTGGTGCATTTGTATGCTGGCACTTCACAGTTCACACATCTGACACCAGAAGCATAAATGATATGTTCTAAAAGAACCTATTCAGTGGGATGGAGGGTTGTGCTGAACAAAGGCAGAAAGGTTAGACAAGAGTAAATGCATGTTTATATGTTCTGTGAGAAATTGACCTAGATTTATTCACAAACTTTAATGAGAACTTTAATATTGAAACAGTTATGGAAATAGTATTTGAATGATTTTTTTCTCTTCCCAAATCAGAGTTTCCATGGGTAGACTAATAAAACATATTGGGAGCAGGGACACTTGTTTAGTGTGACAACCTAAATAAGTATCCCTTCCTTGCTGGGACTGGCTTATTGATCACATATCTTTTTGTGAGTGGACCTTTTTCAGAACTTATTTTGTTCCTTAAGTTAGGGAAATGTCCACTCTTTGTCAAACAAGGCTTGCATGACTGTAATATAAGGTTTGTTTTAAAGTCTCTTCTCTCCTAAAATGGGGGCACTCAGGTAGCACAGTGATGTGGAAGCTCTATAAGCCTCACATCTTTTGCAGTCTGTCACTGCAGTATGATTTTACTATGATATTTTGTGGTAGTGCAGCAAACTACTATGGTAATTTAAAAAATCTTAGTATAGTTGATGTTTATCTTACTGGCAATCATGGTGTATGTATGTTTTTACTGCCTCTTTGGATTGCGCTAGAGATGACTGAAGGAAGCGACTTTGAGTGCATCTACACAAGATGCTAACTGCGCACTAACCTAATTCTTCTGTTCAGTAGCGTGCAAGGCAAAAACCATACTAATACGCAGTAGTTCTACTGCACAGTTAGTATCTCTCAAAAGCCATGCGCTGGGGCTACTGAGCAGTACCACCAGTTACAGCACATTCATTTAGTACTTAGTTATACAGGTACTAACCTTAATGTGCAGTAACTACAGTGCATTAATAGATTCATAGATGCTAAGGTTGGAAGGGACCTCAACAGATCATCGAGTACGACCCCCTGCCTAGACAGGAAAGTGTGCTGGGATCAGATGACCCCAGTCAGATGCCTATCCAACCTTCTCTTAATGTAGGGGAGAATGCCACCTTCCTTGGAAGCCTGTTCCAAATTTTGGCCACCCTTACCATGAAGAAGTTTTTCCTAATGTCCAGCCTAAATCTGCTCTCTCTGTTTGTGACTATTGTTCCTTGTTATCCCAAAAGATGCCCTGGTGAACAGAACAGATCATCTCTCAGCCTTCTCTTGTGGAAGCTGAAGAGGTCCAGGTCCCTCAGTCTCTCCTCACAGGGCTTCTCCTGCAAGCCCCTAACCACACGAGTGGCCCTCATCTGGACCCTCTTGAGTCTATCAGCTTCCTTCTTGAAGTGCAGCATCCAAACCGGGACACAGAACTCCAACTGCAGTCTGATCAGTGCCACATAGGGCATGTCCACACATGCGATCATGTGTGTTTGCAGCAGTAAAAATAGAAGCCGTGCAAATTTGAGCCAGGGCTTTTTTCCTTAGTGCACGTGCTCGGACATGCACTTTGGTGTGGAGCAAATTGTGCCACTTGGGGCAAAAATAACCCTGCCTGGGTCCTCCCAGATTTGCAGCCAGTGGGAGCTAGAGCCTAGGGCCAGTACCTGTGCTATCCCCAGCAGTATAAAAAGTTGTCCTGTCCTGGTCCCATCCATACAAAAAGCTGCCCTGGCAAGCAGCTTGGGGCTACTCACTCTCTGGAGCTTCTGGAGCCCAGCCAATTAATACCTGGGGATACTACCCCTTGTGCCAGCTGGACTGCTGCAGCAGCATCCCAAATCCATTTTTTAAAATACTTCAAAATCCGTGTTCTTCCATAATTAAAAGAGAAAACCACTCTACACACACACATGCGCACGTGCGCTTGCACACACACACACATATCTATCTATCCAGAAGGAGAGACAGTGATAAGCTGGGCAATGCTTTATTGGTATATTTACCATGTTAAAGCAATTTGGAAGCCTATCAGTGTCTCTCATCATGAAAAAATACATTCTAAATGTCTATATGTGTTGATGTGTGCTTTTGGTTTTCTTCATACATGATGGGTGTGTGATGGGGGGATGTGGTGTTTGTAGAAAGAGGGTGAGAAGGGGTGTGGGTGCCCAGCCCATGCTGACAGGAGAAAGGGTGTGGGGGAAGGCGGGTGGATGGATGTGGAGGGATGTGGGTTGGTCTGTGGGGCAGTTTCTAAGGGCACTGTGGGTGTGGGGGACCTTGTGTGGGGCTGCTCAGGAGGGGTGGGTCCCCTGGCCCCCACATGGTGCAGTCACCCCCAGCACATGGAGTGCCCCCCTGCCCAGGGTCCCGGCTCCCCCCTGGAGGGCCACAGCCCCTCTCCCCCACAGGGTCCCCTCCCTGCCCAGGACCCGTAACTAACTTTTAACAGCAGCAGTGGGGGGATCTTGTGCTGAGCCCAGCCTGGTTCTGCCAGCCCTGGGCCCATTCTGCAGCCTAGCTGGGCGGGTCTTGTGGCAGTGCGGCATGTGGGGACCATGTGCCAGGCCCAGCCGGGCCCTGGGGCCCCTCTGCAGCCCAGCTGGGCTGGGCCCAGGTCCCTGAGGCTTGCTAGTCCGGCTTTGCACCAGAGCAGGTCACACGACTCTGGGTGGTGCACTCAGGAACCATGCCTCCCAGAGCCCTGTGACCCACTCTGGTGCAAAGCTGGACTAGTGAGCTATATGGGGCTGGGCCAGGTCCTCACTTCCCCCACAGACACAGTAGGCAGAGGTGGGAGTTGGACCTGGTGCCTGGCCCATGCTGACAGGACCCAGAGTGGCATGCTGTTCCCGCATGCTGTGCTGGGTTCTGCAGCAGCCAGGCCCTTACTATAGCTGTAGAACCTGGCCCAGTGCACAGGGACCATACAGAGCCAAGCTGGGTCCCTCTGGCCCTGGGGCTACAAGCAGCCCCAGGGCCAGCAGGACCCAGCTTGGCTCAGCTCCATGCGGTCTCCATGTGCCAGGCCAAGCCAGGGAACATGAGCCGCCTGGGGCCAGCATGGTCTGTGCATGCTGGCCTGGGTCAGAGAGCATGAGCCACCCAGGGACCGCACAGCTCATGCTGCCTGGCCTGGCCTGGCACACAGGGACCATGCAGAGCCAAACTGTGTCATGCCAGCCCCATATGGCTTGTGTTCCCTGGCCCAGCCTGGCGCGCAGGGACCAGGGGGCATGAGCAGCCCCAGGGCCAGCAGGATCCAGCTCAGCTTTGCATGGTCACTGTGCACCAGGCTGGGTGCTGCAGCTATAGGAAGGGTCTGGTTGTAGCAAGGCCCAGCACAGCATGCAGGAACTACACGTCGTGCCGGCTCCTTTCAGCACGGGCTTGGCCCCAGGGCCAGCTCCCGCCTCTTCCACCTGTGCCCATGGGGGGGTGAGAACCTGGGCAAGCCCCATGTGGCTCACTAGTCCAGCCTTACACCGGAGTGGGTCACAGGGCTCTGGGAGGTGCAGCTCCTGTGCATGCCTCCCAGAGCCATGAGACCTGCTCTGGTGCCAAGCTGGACTAGCAAGCCTCAGGGATCTGGGCCAGATCCTTCTCCCTCCTCCCCCACCACTCTCCATTTCCCTCCCCCCTGCAACTTACCTTGGACAGTTCCGGGGGCAGCAGGAATACAAAAGAGATGCTCTGGCCAAAACCAGAGCATCTCTTTTGGAGGACTGGCTCTGGGCATGGTCTTGAACCGTGCCTTGCTCCACTCTATTGTGGGGTGTGTTTTTTTTAGACCCCTGGATATTTTTTTGTTCCCGCACGTGCCTGTTGCCCCGGGGTTTGAGGTGGAGCAACAGTCATGTGTGCGCTTATCTAGATGCACCCATAGAGGGGAAGTAACACCTCCTTGGAACTATTTTTTGTACATCTGCTGATGCATGATAAAGTGTGGATAGCTTTGCTGATGATTTCGTCACACTGACGACTCATGTTCATCTTGGAGTCCACTATGACTCCGAGATCCCTTTCTGTTTCTGTGCTGCTGAGAGAGTCACTTCCCAGCCAGTAGGTGTGCTGGATATTTTTGCACCCTAGGTGCAGCACTCTGCACTTGTCCTTGCTGTACTGCATCCTATTGTGTACTGCCCACTTTTCTAACCTGTCCAGGTCTGTCTGCAATCATTATCTACCCTCTGGAGTGTGCACTTCACCACACAATTTAGTATCATCTGCAAACTTGGACAGAGTACACTTCACACCCACATCCAAGTCACTGATGAAGATATTGCAAAGTGCAGGTCCAAGGACCAAACTCTGCAGGACCCCACTACCCACTTCTTTCCAGGTTGATACTGACCCATCTACTACCACTCTCTGGGTGTGACTGCTAAACCAATTTGCTACCCACTGGACCATGTAAACATCTATGTCACAGCCTCTTAATTTATTTATGAGACTGGGATGAGATAGCATATCAAAGGTCTTGCTAAAATCCAAGAAAATGTCATTCACCTCTACTCCTGTGTCTAAGCATTTTATGACCCTGTCATAAAATGAAACCAGATTGGTCAGGCATGATCTACCTGCTAGAAATCCATGCTGGTTTCCCTGCTGCATTATTTTTCCCACTGGACTCCCACAAATATGATCCTTCATAATCTTTTCAAAGACCTTTCAAAGGATGTAGGTGAGACTGACTGGCCTATAGTTACCCGGGTCCTCCTTCCTCCCCTTCTTGAAAATGGGAACCACATTGGCCCTTTTCCAGTCCTCCGGGACTTGATCCGAGCACCACGAGTGCTCAAACAGCCATACCAGTGGTTCTGCTTTGAGACTGGCCAATTTCTTCAGTACTCTCAGATGAAGTTCCTCTGAGCCTGCTGGCTTGAACACATCCAGTCCATCCAAGTGACTCTGCACCAAGTCAGCATTGACAGTTGGTGGGCTGGTGTCCCTCTGATGTCCATCTTAGAACACATTAGGAGACTTATCTTGAGCCCTGTTCAGAAACACCAAAGCAAAACACTCATTGAATAGTTCAACTTTGTCCTCCCTGTCTATCACTAATTGCTTCTTCTTTTTCAGTAGGGGTCCTATGCTGCCCTGTGCCTTCCTTTACTCCCTGCATACCTAAAAAAAAGACTTTTTGTTGTCTTTAATTTGTGTTGCCAGCCTCAGCTCTATAGTTGCTTTGGCTTTTCTAACTACTTCCCTGCAAGTGCAGGCCTAGTAGGTATACTCCTGCTTGGTAGCTGCCACCTGCTTCCACCGCCTATACACCTTCCTTTTTGCCTTTAGTCTCCCCTGGATTTCCATGTTTAGCCAAGGAAGTTTTTTGGCTCCTTTCCCCTTTATCCCTTTTACTGGGATAGTCTCCCTCTTTGCCAGAGGATTGCGTCCTTTAGAAAATACCACCCTTCTTGGACTCCCATTTCACTAGTATTCTTATCCTGCAGTGCTTCATTGACTAGACTCCTAAGCACACTGAAGTCAGCTTTCCTAAAGTCAGGCACTTCCACCCTACTAGTTATCTTACCCACCCTACACCATATGGTGAGTTTAATTGATTGATGGTAACTGTCCCTACCAGGTCTTCCCCACATAGCCAACACCAGGTCCAGTAAGGCATTCCCCCTAGCAGGACCATATACCTCCTGCATTAGGTGAAGGTTCTGCATGCAGATTAAGAACCTACGTGAATGGTTGGATTTGGCTGACTGCTCCTCCCAGCAAATGTCAGGGTAGTTTAGGTCCCCCATGACAATGACGTCCCTAGACTGTACAGCCTCTGAGAGCTGCCTCAAGAATTCCAAGTCTATCTTGTCCTCTTCTTGTGGTGGTCTGTAGCAGACCCCCACCAGCAAGTCGCTTTCCCGTTGACCTCCATGTGTCCTAACCCACAATGCCTCAACTTTCTCATCCTCTGATCCCATTTTGATCAGGGTAGATGTATAATGCTCCTTTACTTAGAGAGCAGCCCAACCCCCTTTCCTCCCTACTCTATCCCTTCTGTACATCCTGTAGCCCTCGGTGTGTACCTCCCAGTCATGGGTAGGGTCCCACCAGGTTTCTGTTAGCCCCACTAAATCAAAGTTACTATCTACAAGCAGAAGTATGAGTTCTTCATGCTTGTTCCCTATGCT
This sequence comes from Crocodylus porosus, assembly GCF_001723895.1. Classification (NCBI taxonomy): domain Eukaryota; kingdom Metazoa; phylum Chordata; order Crocodylia; family Crocodylidae; genus Crocodylus; species Crocodylus porosus. The sequence goes on along the minus strand of NW_017728906.1, from coordinate 176,701,632 downwards.
CCTAGCAATAGTATAGAGGCACTTGTGCCCTCTGAATGGTGCCTTTGGTCCCCCCCATTCTGATGCCCAAAGGGCCCCTTGGTTCTTACCTGGGTTGTACCGTCACATGTCTCACAGTTTGTAGGTTCTAGACTCTCCTCATCCCCCATCATACTTAGTTCAAAGCCCGACGTAGGAGGTCAGCCAACTTGTAAGAAACAAGGCTCTTACTTTTTGCAGAGATGAAGCCCATTGCGTCCTAGGAGGTCCCTTACATGGAAGTGCAGGTCATGGTCTAGGAAGCCAAAGCCCATATGACGGTACCAACTCCGGAGCCATGGGTTAACTTCTTTGACACAGGTGATGTGATGCCTACTGCAACTGCTGACCAGGAGGATTGACAAGAAGACCCATGTGTGCCCCTGTCTTCCTAAGCCTGGTCCCCAGAGACCTATTGTCACTCATTATATGGTCTGGACTACTCCTGGCCACATCATTTATTCCCACATGGATGAGGACCATGGGATAGTTGTCAGAGGGCTGGATGAGGTCAAGAATTCTTACCGTGATGTCCCTGATCCGGGTTCCGGGCAGGCAGCAGACATCATGCCATGGGATCTGAATGACAGATGGGTCTCTCTGTTCCTCTCAGCAAGGAGTCACCCACAATGATGACACGACAACAAAAGCTTGTGTCAAGGACTGACTTTCAATAGATTGCAGCAAGGTAGCTACTCTGCTACATACGAAACCGTGACCCAGAATCAGGTCATCTAGAAATGATTTGGCACCAGGTTGCCCATGAATATGCAGTGCACTGCAGGTGAGAGGCAACTCCTTTCTGACCACTTTCTGGTCCTGCCATGAATGGCTCTGCACACCAGGGCCTGCCCGACAGGCAGGGGATGGCCAGCTATTTGGGGCTAACAGAGGATCCTCAGTGATTTGGGATCGTTACATTTAGGGGGGATTCTGACTTAGAGGCATTCAGCCATAAAGAATGTGTAGACAAGCTCTCCTTTCTTCAAATGTTTTCCAGCTTGTGCCTGACCTGTTAGTCTACATGACCATTTTTCTTAGTGTGTTTACACACATTGTCTGAACATTTGCTCTCATGAGCTTTTGCAGTAGTCAGGCTCCACGATAACTCAGCAGAATAACATATCAACAAACAAGCTGCACAACATTTCCGGTTTCTTCTAAATTTGTTATTCCAGGCAAAACTGAGAGCATAAAAGTAGCAACCAAAAAGGAAAATAAAACAACATAAAGATGGCACTACCTCCCACACATACATAATCTCACTGAAGATCGTGAGTGTATAATGGTCCAGATTCTTCATTCATATTCTGCTTTCTTTACATGTACTTAAATGCTCCTCTACACATTCAGAATGCCTTGAAAGGAGCCTAGCATACATGATACTCAGACTTTTTATTTCAAAGCAGCATTTTAGGACTTGGATAGATGACACATTTATACCAGTGTAATTTGCATTGGTTTTGTATACCACTGGGCATGGCTACATTAGACATTTACCGTACAGTTAACTGGTCCATAAACATCTCAGAGTCTACACATACACCCCTATTAGGGCGCACAAAACTAATAAACTCTGCAGCAAGGTAGGACTTGCAAATACAAGACCTACCCTGTTGCAGAGTCTTTTCATAGACACTGACCCAGCTGGCTGGGATGCAAGGTGTTTCCATGCCAGGACTGCCTTCTAGCTAGCCCTGCAATGAGGCAACCTTGTGCCTCAGCCAGGTGCTCCTCAGCAGACTGAGCCCAGTTGAAGCAGGAAGAAGGCAGGGTAAATATAAAGCTTTATGGACTAACTAAATAATGTATGTATATATAGAGAGAGAGAGAGGGGAGAGAGGGAGAGTACAAGCTTTTGTGAATGTGTGTATATACACACACACACACATATATACACACACACACATTCACAAAAGCTTGTGCACGCTCTTTCTCTCTATCTAGAATATAGATATACCTTGCAGAATACCACTATCTATCTATATAGATAGATAGATATAGATAGATAGATAGATAGATATAGAAATATAGATAAATAATTTAGTTAATCTACACAGCTTTATATCTACCCTGCCTTCTTCCTCTGTCTATTTCATCCTGGGACCACTGTTTACTCAAGACAAGTAGACTGTTATTTAGTCCTTTTCCACCTAGCGGTGTTATAATACCATTTTCTATTTGCAGCTAATCTGGGATAGCAACATAGCTGTCTGTTCCATATTGTAGTGTAATTTACAGTGAGTGCATCTACATGTGCCATTAAGAACTTATTATTTTGCAGTTTATTGTTTCTGGGCATTTGTACACATGCTTGCACTGCAGTGTGGGCACTTTTAAAAACTCCCGAGATATAGATGTAGCTATAGATATAGATGTGTGTGTGTGTGTGTGTGTGTGTAGTATGGGAGAATTTTTAGGATCACAGCCACTTGGGTAGCTAACAGTTGGTATAAGTAAGATTTAGGTTAATATTTATAAGCCAACCACCTGTGATAGCTCCCTTTCACAGGTGGAGTGGGAATCTGGCTTAACTTTCATTGAAGTGTACTTACAAAGGCAAAATTAAAGATTAAAACAGTGAAAGGATGTATCTATATAGTAAATATGGGATGAAATAAAATAGAACAATAGGAAAAATTTGGGGAATGCAGACAATACACTTAACCAAAAGTAGGGTGGATATCAAACAATATTGTTGAAACAGAGTAATGATTCAACAGTAGTCAACAGGTCCAAAACAATCTGTTGAAAAATCAGTGAACAGTCCAAGAAGTCAGAAAAAACAGAATAAGTGGGACATAAGAAGCAGGCAGGAGTGAGCCGTTACTTACTCTCTCTCCACGAGAGTCACCAGCTTCTCTCCACTCAGCTGTGTACTACTGTTGTCACTAGCAATAAGCACCTGAAGATCTTCATGAGATGCACACAAGATTCACCTTGCAGAATACCACACAATAAGCCACATAGAAATCTCTTCACATACATACTCCCACAAATTCTCCTCACACATACGCCAACACCCACGCACACGAACACCTCAGGTGCAGTTTAAACAAGCTCCAATCATGCCACTTCTCATCAACCAATCCTTTGTGGAAAAGCCTGTTACTTCATTTCAATCAAATATCTACCAATCGCCTCACTTGGCTGTTTCTTCCACTTGATACATTTAGCTGTCACTCAACCTCAGTCGCTCACCTTTACCTCAGACATTCTCATATCTTTTCCACCATACACTCTGCACCAATCAGCCATGCCCAGACTGTGAAAGTAGGACAGCCGGTTAAAAGTTAAACTTCTACAAGCTTCTATGATAGCTACAGTTGAGAATGCTCTATGGACTGCCACTATGACATAGTTAACCATAGTTAACCACAACATAAATTTCTCATACTACATGTATATATATGTAGGATGGCAGATTCTTTGGGTGTGAAAGAATTTCCCATAAATATATGTACAATATAGCTATATACTATATAAGTATATATATCTGTGTTTGTATCTCTCTGTGTGTGTAGTAGCGGTAGTAGTAGTGTACTTTTTTCTTTGCTTTGCTTTGCTTTTTTGTCTTAAGTTCCCATTAGTCAGGCAATGTTATATAATAAATCAGGCTATTAAAAAAGTAAATACTTAACCCATACTCTAGTTCCACTGCTACCATGTTATGGCTTGCTTAAGGCACATTGATCTCTGATTCTGATCCACTGTAGATCTAGGGCTAGGATTCAGAGGGTGCATCTACATGAGACACTTAACTGCACATTAACATAGTTTACTGCAAAGTAAGCATTCGCATCTACATGTGCACATGGAATTAGGAAGGTTTACTGAGTAGTAACCAAGTAAATTTTCTACCTGCAAATGCAAGTAGCAGATTTACTTGAGATTAGTAATGGTGCTAGCACTTGTGTAGATCCCTGGCAAGGAGCAAAATCTGCTCCTAGTTGGCCATCCACTGGTGCGGGGAGATAGCTCTCTGCCCCCAAGCTGCCTGCTTCTGGGCTGGGCTCTGCCACCAAAGCCCAGGTGGGGGTTATATTCCCCTGCTGGCAAAAGGGAACTCCAAACCCCCTATTCCAAGATTGTGATTGGAGAGTAAGGGCTGGGAGATCCTTGTCTCCCGGTGACAGCTCTTCAACTGTGGGGCTGGTGCTGGAGATAATGGTCTCCCAGCACAGGCCACATGGTTGCAAAGCAGGCTGTGAAAGCTCCCTGCTGGTGGGGGCAGGGTAGCCTGTTCGATGCCCAGCTCCACAAGGGCAGAGCTGGAGGGGGGAACATACTTGTTCTTCGCTGAGCTCCACATTCACAGAGCTAAGCAGGAAACAAGATCCCCAATTTGTACCTCCTTGAGCTCCACACTTCTGGAGCTGGGTGAAGAACAAGCTTGCCAGCCTGTTCTCTCCCCCACCCCCAAGCTCTGTGCCCATGGACCAGGCCCAGCCTGTTCCACCCTAGCTCTGGGCTTGTGGAGCTGAGCAGGAAACAAGTCCCCCAGCCTGGTGTGCAGGGAGGGGTCTAGGAACTGTCCTGATCAGGATCAGGCTCCAGCCCCATGCCCCATGTCCTATGTCCGATCAAGGCATAGGGCTTGAAAAGAGCTGCAGGGGTGAGATAAATCACAGCCCCCTGCCCCAATCCATTGGTGGGGCAGCTAGTAGTGATCCGCCCTTGCCCCTCGCCTGCAGCTTCGAAGCCCCCTGATTCTGTGAGCCAGGGCCAGGAGCTCTCTGCTGCTGGGGCAGGGACACATTACACCCACCCCAGTAACAGGCAACACCCCACAGCTAAGAGACAGCTATCTCCTGTCCCAGCACTCCTTGCCAGCCTCTGGGCTATCACCCAGGGGGAGCCTAGAGCTCCCCCAGATGGTGGCAAAGGGCTATTGCAGGGCTGCAGGAAACTTGGTGCAAAGAGCAGCAAATCTGCTTCTTAATCCCCACATGTGTAGATGCCTGCCCAAAAGCACTTACTCCAAAGTAGCTTACACCTCAGTAATCTTAGGTCAAATCAGATGCATGTGTAGATGTTCCTAGAGATACTTAAACACATTGGAGGATTGGAACAAAAGAAATCTCCTGAGGTTCAATGAGGACAAGTACAAAGTCCTGCACTTAGGACAGAACAATCCCATGCACCGGTATAGGCTGGGAATTGATTAGCTAACTAGCAGCTCTGCAAAAAAGGACCTCGGCGTTACAGTGGATGAGAAGCTGAAGAGGAGTCAACAGTATGACCTTGTTGCCAAGAAGGCTACCGGTATCCTGGGCTGCATTAGTAGAAGTGTTGCGAATGGATTGAGGGATATGATTCTTCCTCTCTATTCAGCACATCTGAAGTATTGAGTCCAGTTTTTTGCTCCCCACTACAGAAAGGATGGGGGGAAATTGGAGAGAGTCCAGTGGAAGGCAGTAAAAATGGTTAGGGGCTGGGGAACATGAGGAAAGACTGATGCAACTGGGCTTATTTAGTCTGCAGAAGAGAAGACTGAGGGGGTTTTAATAGCAACCTTCAACTACTGATGGTTGGTTACAAAGAGGATGGGGATAGACAGTTGTCAGTGGTGGCAGATGATAGAACAAGGAGCAGTGGTCTCAAATTGCAACAGTGGAAGTTTAGGTTAGATCAGGAATGGATGAGCAGTTATTTGAGCCTGGGGGCTACATAGGGAGTTTTGATGAGTTGTCACAGGCTGGGTCAATGCTCTCTCCCCAGCCACTGCAACAACTTACCAAAAATTCCCATGTGGGATAGGTCCATGGGCAGGTGGGGAGAGGTGTTTGGGCAGGTGAGATTAGAAACTCAAGGACAGGATCATGGGGAGGGGTCACAAGGTGTTACAGCACAGGGCTGCAGCCAGGGGCAGATCCACAACCCACTCTCTGCACATCCCTGCCCTGTGGAGGGGAGTGTAGGGTTGGGGGGGGCATTGTGGGAGGATGTATCAGCATGTGTGTATGGTGAGGAGATGCTTGAGTACTAGGTCTTGGGAGCCAGCCAGAGGTGAGGAAATAGAGAAGGGAGCAGGAACAACAGGGCTTGCTTGATCAGTATAGTCTGAGCCCATCCCTGTGGCACCCCACATAGGGCAGAGCCCCACGCAAAGCAGCCTGTGCTGAATTCCAGCCAGTGCCCACTGGCCAAGCCCTGAAAGCATGCAAAGCTTACCAGTGGAGCTGCTCCCAATGCAACTGCAATCACCCAGGTGCTGTTCAGCTCACCTCATTTCCAGCGGTAGTTCCTATTCCTGCTGCATCACTCCTGGCAGAAAGAAAACTTCAGCCAGGTGGCCCCTGCTTTAAAGCAAAGAGCTCTGGCTTGAGCTCCTGGATGCCTTCCACACACTCCGCCTTTTACCCAGCCCTAGGACCTGCACCACAGTGTGCGTGAGTGGGCACTCATGGGACCCTGAGGCATTGCAGCACCCTAGTTGAGACCCCTGCTTTAGAATTTTGGGTTTGGCCATTATTTGGTGGGCTCTTTCCAGCCTACATGCCATATTTTGCCTACCCCTGGGTTAGATATTAGGAAAGAGAAGGGTAGCAAAGCACTGGAACAGGTGACCCAGAGAGGTAGTGGAATCTCCATCCTTGGAAGTCTTAAAGACCTAGCTAGACAAAGCATTGGCTGGGGTGCTCTACTTGGGATGGTCCTGCTTTAAGCAGGTGGTTGAACTAGATGTCTCCCTGAGGTCCCTTCCAACCCTACTTTTCTAAAATTCTATAATTCCTTATCTGGCACTACCATACAGACGAGGCTGAATCTGGAATAGAACTAATTTACCATTCTTCAAGAATTCATGTCTGTTAAGAGAAGTATCTGTAAATCTCAAACTTTTCAGAGTCCGGGCACCCCTCCACCACTTATTTGAATGAGGACACTGTTGGTGGTGTCTCAGCTTACCTCGGTGGTTTGTAACTAGGTGTTATTGGTAAAATCCAAATAAAATTTTCCCATGTAGCTGCTGTACAGCTAGCCCAGGAAGGGCTGTGGCACATGCTCCTGTATTAGGGGTCTGATCAGCCGAAATGAGATAGGGGCTGCCTCTTGCCCTTGTCTAGCTTATCCTACACTCCTTCCAAAACAGCTGGGGGGTTAAACTGGGAAGGCCTACAGCTCAGTTAGCCTGTCTTAGGCTGATCACAGCCATAATGCAGCAGGAATGTGCACCAGAAAATTTTACCCAGCCCTAGGACCTGCACCACAGTGTGCGTGAGTGGGCACTCATGGGACCCTAAGGCATTGCAGCACCCTAGTTGAGACCCCTGCTTTAGAATTTTGGGTTTGGCCATTACTAGGTCTGTGTGTGATTTGGATTTGACTGATTTGGAGGACAGTGGATTTGTAGATTTAGATCACTATCCTGAATCAATTCAGCCAAATCGGTTTCGGAAGATTCAGCGCCGATTCAGAGCGATTCGGAGATTGGCGTAGACTATAATAGGGAATCACTGAAATAGCTATAACTTTGTCATTTTTTGGCTGATTCAAATAAAAATTGCAGGGTTGGTAGCCCCTTCTGAGAGCCAAGTTTCAAGGAGATAGGTGCAGGGGTTTTACTGCCAGGGAAAACAGCTTTCTTTTTAAAAAGTGGGGGGGGGGAAACAAGAACAAGTATAAATTGAAATAAATGGATTGGATAGGGCTAAGTAGAGGGACTCTAGTTAGTAATCTATACCCAAACCTTTTCAAGAACAGAAGGTAGCAGGAGACTGACTAGGTAGGAAGCCAAGCCAGTCCAGTACCTTTCAAATGCTGTTACTCAGGCAGAAACACTCACAAAAGGCACAGAAAGCCTGCAGACAGAGATTTATATGCTGTTTCTACATCCTCCCCCTGAGCACTGTGATTGGAAGGGGACTCAGGGAAAGATCACAGTCACTAGCCAGCTACAGATGTCAGTCTTCCCCCCTTCCCTGCTCCCCCTCCCTCTTCTCAGTTTATGTTCCCCTGAAAGACTGCCTCCCAAATCTCCAAATCTTTTCTGAATCTTTTCTGAATCGATTTGGAGGCTCCACATTGATTCAGCGGTTCTTTTTCTTTTCCCATTTCAATTTGGATTTGGTAATTCAGCCTTCAAATCAAAATCGAATCTTCTCTGAATAAAATCACAGACCAAAGCTTCGCACACCCCTAGCCATTACATGGGTAATCATATTTTTTTATTTTGAGGCAGTATTCACTCATGCAGCAATCATACTAGCATAGCTATTAAGCAGGTTTAAAATCTATTTCATGGTATATTCAGAACAAATAATTTAAAAATACCTTGTATGTGTAGAGCAAAATATCTCTTAGATCAAATAATATCAGAAGTCTAATGTACAATAGCCCAAGTACAATGTGATCCAATGACACTAAACAATATGGTAGAAGTTATATGTCTAACTGAAATTTAAAAAGTAACAAGTTAAAATTTTCATTTTTTCTGTAAAGCTATTAGTAAGTCAGAATACAATGACTTGAAACAACCCATGTATATGATGATTATTATATAGTTGAATCGGTAGCATTAATCATGCTCCAGCTGTGTGAGGTTGTGACACATGAGCGTAATTCAATATGTATTTTCAAGGGTGGTTTTTTTTTTTTTAGTAAACTATTGAATTAGAAGAAATATGATGCCTTCCAATTTGCACTTCATCTTATGGAGAAGCAAATATAAGGACATTATTTAGTAAACATCATAGTCTGGGACCTAAAGATGTGGCTACATAAGTTTTCATATAATATTTTCCCGAGGCTTTAATAGCCACGTGTTTTTATTGAACTTAGATTTGTAGTAGATGAATGGTAAATTATTTTGGAAAATGAGAAAGGATTTGGATAAATGGAGTGGGGTACTTTTAGTGAAAGAAAATATAAATTCCTGTTACGTCATGTCAAGTCATGTCGTGTCATAGCTAGGATTTGACATCCATTTTTTTCTGAAGAGGAATTTGAATTTCAGTTCCACTGAATAGGACACTCCATATTTTGACACTGATTTCTTGTGAAGTTGTTAGTATCAATGTAAAATCCCACCATGGTTATTTGATAGTACAATTAAGCCACTTTGCATTGGTGAAAAACAATATATGGCGTACAAGAGAATGGTGAGTCAGGCACAATATTTTTCCAGGTGTTCAGTATAATACACACTTCATCTTCATTAGCCTGATATCGTGGGTGTAATATTCCACATAAAGCAACTTGGGTTCAAAGAGCTTTCTACAACTATGGTTCAATGCAGATAGACTGCAATGCATTAATAAACTGCAGAAGTATAAGATATCAAATATTCACATCTTACATTTTTTGCTCATACACACCAAACATAATAAGAACTACATGGGCACAGAGTGGTCCAGATAATTACCTGCTGACTATACAGAGGCAATGCTGCTCTGGTACAATGCAGACAGTTTGTAGATCATGAAATACAAAGACTGTTAATACAGGTTTCACAAGCTAGCCTAAGAGGTGGTACCTCAAGTAATTACCTTTTCAGCATGCATGTAAGAAACAGTGTGGGGATGGGAGGTATAGTGCAGAAGAAATACCCAAGCATATACTGCAGGGAAAGAAGAATTGCTCAGAAGAATTTTTCTGATTATTTGAGTTAGTCTAAGAAAAGATATCGGATACTGCAGGGAAATGTATTTGATGAAAAAATTGATTGTTACCTTTTCTAACTTCTGTGATTTTTGGAAGTATAAGTGTTAATGATTATGTATAGATTATAATACATTAGGGTTTTTAAGATGTAAGAGCAGGAAATTATTCATTTTGACTGTAATAAATTGCTAGTGAAATATGACAAACCAGAAAAAGCAGCTGCATGGCCTGTTTTTCATGTGCATGGATCCAAAATTTGTTACAGTCAATGAGACTCTTTATATTGGCTTCTGTGAGCCTTGCATTTGGCTCTGAGTTACCTCATAAATAGGTCAGAACTCAGAATGTTTTTGATTGCAATTTGTCTTCTTTTGATGATTGAATAGCATAGGTATAGGCAGGGCTGTCTGGCTCAGGGCCCTTTGGGCTGCATGTGGCCTGCAGGGGGTTAATTTGCAGTTCCAGGGCTCTTGCTTGGCTGCTGCTCCCCATTGCTGTGGCTGCAGCAACCGCTAAAGGCCTGAGGCTCCCTCTCTCTCCTCTTGCTGCTCTCCCATGCCCGTCCCTGCAGCATGGTCCACAGCCCAGGGAAGGGAGTGGAGGGCTTGCACAACTGGCACTGTGCAGGGGGAGTATCTGCTCATGGCACTGTTTAGTACACCACAGCATAGGGGATAGTTCATTCATGGCTCTGCTCCATCAGTATAGCTGCAAGGGAAGGGAAGCATTTTTACTCAATGTAATATATGTGTGGCAGGGCAGGTGCCCATATGGTATGTGGTCCAGCAATATGGATGCCATCCCCACCACCACCTCTTGATTGGCTGTGAGGACTACCTGTCATGTGGCTTCACCCCTCAAATCAATTGGCAGAGAGGGGCAGTGCTGCATGATGGACAGCCCTTGCCACCAATTAGCAGCAAGGAGTGAACCACGTAACAGGCAGCTCCCTGAAGCCAGTCAGTGTTGAGGGGCAGAGCCACTAAGACCCCTTGGCCAATCAGAGGCATGGGGGGCTGCTGCACTCTGCCCACAAAATGGCTGCTTGACCCCAGGTTCTGCCCCCAAAATTGGGGTGGCAGCCTCCACAAATTAGATATGTCCCTAAACATAAGAGAATACAGATGGACTTTTCATTTGCAAAATGCTGATTTTTTATTTAAAACATATACACCATTTTAATTAGTACAAAAACAGAGATAAAATCTGTTCTCTTATTTTATAACAAATAAGGACCAAGAGGTTTGATGCCATTTTTTTGTTCCCAAACCAAATTTATATCAATATTCAAGTTGTAATACACAAGTGAAATAGAAACAAATAAATACAATTGGAATATAGACACTTGGGAATACAAATAAATTTTAAAGTCTCTTGTACTAATTTAATTATTTTGTTTTCTTTCAGTTTGTTCCCAGTACTCTAGAGGAGTTTTTGCCATTTTTGGACTATATGATAAGAGATCAGTGCATACTTTGACTTCCTTCTGCAGCGCCTTGCACATCTCCCTCATCACACCAAGCTTTCCCACAGAAGGTGAGAGCCAGTTTGTGCTGCAACTACGACCGTCTTTACGGGGAGCTCTCTTAAGTTTGCTGGATCATTATGAATGGAACCGTTTTGTCTTCCTATATGATACAGATCGGGGTAAGTGGCAAGCCAGCTTTTCTCATTCCTGAGTCCTTGACTGATTGTTGTAATACCCATGCATCTCAAATGCTTTGAGAATATAGTAAAATAAGGGCAGTGGGTTGAAATAGCTTTTTGCAGGGTGTCTCTGCACTTTAAGGAAGAATTCTTCCCTTTGTGGGTGTTTGGCACTAAAATGTGTCCACTATTGCATAATGCCCCATAGTGTCATAATACTCCATCTGAAATATGAAAAGGTGGTCATCAATGTTAATGTCATCAAAACACATGATGTTAGCAAGAATTAAAAATCAGAGCTTCTTTTTGGCCCTTGATTTTTCTCACCTGGTTTTGATTACAGTAGTAGTCGTATAAATACAGAATCACTCCATTTCTATCATAGGATCTACCGAAGTATAAACTGAGATCCTAGCCTGGTCTCTTTAGTGTCCATATTGTAAAAGGATCAGGTGGAGGGTTCATGCACAGTAACTACAGCCTGCTATTCAAGAAAAGAGAATAAGGAACGTGGGTGTAAGAGAAGATCTCTATATAATACAGATCTACTGGACAGTAAGGTAACCTGGAAAGAGTACAAAGCAGCATGCGATGTCTTCCTCTTTTTCTTGTGCCTGCAAATAGCTACCACAATCCACCCTACCACGGTCTGCTATCTACTTAAAATATTCTGTAGTGTTTGAAAAATGTTACCTCTTCTAGCAGAGTCTTCCTATCGAAAAATTCTGAGATGCTCTGTTATATTCTTTAAGTGTGCACACTGTCCTTGGGCATGTCAGACTTACTGGTTGGTTGAGTAGAATTTCATCCTCCCCATATCCTCCCTTCATTTACTAGCAAAGCTCATCAACACTGGTTTCACTTATGGGACCAAGATCTGGACTTAATGATTCGGCTTTCATGAGAGAGGCAGGATTTTTCTCTTTATGTTAAGGATTTGCTTACAGAGGAAGATTGACTGGCATAACTATTATAGAATAATTATTCTGCTATAGCTATGTATATAGAGCTCCCCATGTGGACAATCTGTTCTGGAATAAAAGTGGCTTTATTTTTGTATAATTGCTCTGCTTTGAAAGTGGAGTAATTATACTAGAATGTAGCCACTTTTATTCTAAAATAGCGTTCACATGGGGACTTACAGCATCATAGTTGTGGCAGCATAATCATTCTATGCTGGTCCATTTTCTGAAATAGGTGCTAATTTGAGTGGATTCTGAGGTCAACTATTTATTATGTGAAATGCCTGAAAGACATGGAGTTGGGCCAAAATTAATAAAACATTCAAGGATAGGAGTAATCATTTATTTGATTAAAAAGATCTGTTAAAAACTTTTTGCCTATTTGCATGTCTAACAAAGAGAAGTTTGAGGTCTATTGTTGAATCATTCAATTTATAAATCTTCCTGTTTTAAAATCTATTCCATGACCAAGCTGCAATAGCAAAGAATCTCAAGAAAAACAGCAATGACAGAAAAAGTGCAGCAGAATATCATTTAAAGACTTTGTGGGAAGGCAGAAGTCCACAACCTTTCTGATCAAAATTCATATTCTTAATTAGACGGAGACATCATTTTCAAGCATGCAATGTTACTCCAAGGGCAGTTTTGGAATATCATTTATAGCAATTATCCTTAAGCAACTGAGCTCAGCAACTTTATGTTCATCATTGTGTCTTTGATAAGGACATGAGATATTTGTCTGGTAGAAGCCTGGAACTATGGCATCGGATAGTCTTTTTGCATCTAAAGAGCAACTTTTGTTGTTGCTGAATTTAATAGTGGGGAAAAAAGAAAATGAATCTTGATTTTAGACATTCCAGTCAGCTATAAAAACTATGGCTGCTAGAGCTGGCATATTCCACAGAAAATTTACGTTCACATTATTGCTAAAAAATGTTCATCCATGTTTTATAAGTATTTTATTGCTTAAAAGAAAAGCAATATAGCCACTGCATTCATACCCGTTAAAAGATATGTAAACTAATTGGGAAATGTTCAGAAAAAGAAGCTTAGAAAACATGACCTGTAAAAAAGGTTGAGATGATGGAAAATAAGATAGATGGTTGGGGGAGGTTAGTCATGTTCATGGCTGTTAAAAAGGGAGAAAATCAGTTGTTCCCTGTGCCCACGGAAGTTAGTATGAGAAATAATTGGCTTAAATTCTGGTAAAGGAGATTTAAGTTTGATATAAGAAAAAATATGAGGCATCCTGCTGCACCCTGGGCCATGCCAGTCCACAAAATTGGATACATGTCTGCACTGTTGGCAGTGGCAGCCATGGGGCTGCCAGTGCAGTGGCTGCCTTTTTGGGGCCACCGCAACTTAGCAACTAGGACTGGTGCCCCAGTGTTGTTGAGTTATAGTTAGTTGGCCAGGCAGGATTGGCAAGCATTGGTCTTAGTTTTAGCCCTATTCAGCATCTCTACTACTATTCTGAATGATTTTATAGACATCACATTAATTAAAATCACAAATGACACTTCAGCAAATTGGGAAGCATTGTAAGCAACCAGTAGGTCAGATGTAAACAGAACACAGGAATCTGGAGAGGCTAGAAACACCAAAAAGTCAATCTTGAAATCTACATGTGGAGAAAAATAACTGAAACAGTTACTCATTGGTAGGGACATGTAGTACTTGGAAAGCAGCAATGTTTAGTAAGATCCAGTGTTGCTAGTAAAACAGCAAATTGGAAAAGTACTTGTAATGCAATCTTTCAGCCAACAGAAAGGCATTGTGCCTTTGGCTTGGCTATTCAGTAATATAGTTCTTTTGTATGTAACACTAGTGAGCTTATTCTTAGAGTAATTTATTAGCTTTGTAAATTTTTCTTTTTTTTATTTTCTTTTTACTTACAAAAATTCTTGACGGAACTCAGACAAGACTAAGAAATTATTAAGGGTCTGGAGGGACAGGTAAATTAGGGAAGGGTGCCAATGCAGGAATTCCCATATTACTCCATCCTAATTTTGCATTTAATTTAGTATCTTAGGGGAGACAATTAGAAGGACTAGATTCCTTAGAAAAAGTTTCAGTTGCAGGGCATCCTGCACCAGCTTTACTCGGCTCTTCTGCTGACAAGCCCAACTTTCACAAGAGTGGGGTATGGATAGGACTGACTGGGAACTCAAACATGACAGAGTTGCCATTGAAGCATTCACTCTCAAAGTTCGTGTTAACTGGTTAGAATCTTCCTGGGGAGATGGGTTCTGCCTCACTGTAGTCTCTCTTCACCCTACTGCAATATGGACTTTGGCTTTGAATAACAGCTAGAGGAGCTCTCAGAAAAAACACACTTTCAGAAGTTAGGAGGTATGGGGAGGGAAGAAGCCAGAGCTATGAAGGGGTGGAGTGTGACTTGGAGTAGAATAAAAGGTTCTGAAAAGGAGACAGTGATTGAGAGGAAACATGCAAGTTCAGAAGTAGCACATGTAAAGATATATCATGTAGACTTTTCAGTTCACTGCCACACCCATCTCATGCCACAGTGTCCAGAAGGACACTCTCACATTTAAAATAAATAGTATGTTTCTTGATGGATTAACATTGTATGGATTGAAAGTTGGATAGAAAATGAAAACTGCCATATTACCTCCCCCCTCACCTCTTAAATATTACAGCATAGTATCATAGTATTAGGATCAAAGGGGACCTAAACAGATCATCAAGTCCGACCTCCTGCCCTGGGCAGGAAAGGGTGCCAGGGTCATATCACCCCAGCCAAATATCTGTCCAGCCTCCTCTTGAAGACCCCCAACGTAGGAGAGAGTACCACCTCACTTGGGAGCCCATTCCAGAGCCTGGCAGGCCTAACAGTAAAGTAATATTTCCTGATGTCCAGCCTAAACCTTCTCTCTAACAATTAGTGTGCTGTTATTCCTAGTAATCCCGGGTGGTACCCAGGGGAACAGAGCCTCCCCCAATTCCCCCTGGTCCCCCTGGTGAGTTTGCAAATGGCCGTGAGATCCCTTCTCTCATGGAAGCTGAATAGGTTCAGGCCCTTTAGCCTTCCTTCATAGGGCCTACTTACAATGATATCAACATGGCAACTGAACACTGATTGACCAATTCAGAAAACAATGTAAATGATAGGCTCATACCTATGTCTTTTGATTCAACACAGAAGGCTTTTCACCCGCAAAATGAGACTGCCTAACCAAGCTATAATGAAACTTAACATTCCCATGTTAGAAAAAAACTTGCTTAGCTTGACAAAGATGCATCAGAACACCATGTTCCAGGATAGCAACACCATGCAAGACACTAATTGACAATGTATCCACTAAACGTTTCATTGCCACCATTGGTTCAACCAAATCACAGCCATTGTTCAGTAGGCATTAGAGACTTCAATAGCCATTACAGATGGCAAGCATGCAACTACAGTGATGCTTCAGGCAAACAACTCAGTGTGCCTCAAACTAAATAGGCACCTGCTGTTCAATCATAAGCCGCCAGGAAAATTTAATTTCACATGATCGAGAAAAGGCTATTTATTAGACTTCTACTTTGTATCCTATGACCAAAGCATACAGGTTCTGGTTGCAGAACAAACTGCCCTGAGTGGCTTACTGCATAACCAACACTGTCCTGTTGTCAGACACATTAATCTCCCCATCTGTTCGCATAGCAGCTGAGGTCATGTTGGAACTTCATGAAGGCTGATTGGAACAGCTAAAGAAAAACCACAGAAATAATGACTTGCCAAATACCTGTAAACATAGACAGCTATGATGGATTCATAGCCTCCTTAAAAAGGTCACAAAGAAAGAATTTTTCTGTGCTGTTGCAACCAAGTTCCTAGAATAACTGGACCCTGATGGATGAGAAAAATGGATAAGAGCTTTTTAACATTTGTCTATCACCCACTCAAGCACACACTCAAGCAGGAAAGCCAAGAGGCTTCTCTTTGGTCTGGGAGATGCTATCCCTCCCCCAAGTATTGTTCCACATGTTACCACCAATTCTAATTCATCCAAACACTCCTGAACAACAAAGCCTAAGCAAATCATCATCACAAAGGAACAGTGAAGAAAGCTTTCATTCTTCTCTACCTGGATTCCCACCAACATCATATTTGTCACCACCATTCTTTAGATGAGATATGGATAAGGCCTTGGCATTCACTAACCCTGAGCAATCGACCACCCTACGAATATCAGCAGCAGCTACCGTTATCCCTTCAATGAGGAGAATGTAACCAAATGATAATGAACATAGACTTGCTTATGTATAAAGTTCCTGAAAAACTTCTGGCATAATGCCTTCTGATTAACAGCAGGAGCTCTTAAAGCCTTGGGACTGTCACAACCAAGTGAATGTGAGAAAACCATATCGTCAAGAATCAAGAGCTGATCACAGCCTCTAAAAATCAACCACCTGACTTCATTATCCCATGTCAGATATGGATATATCAAACCATATCAGAACCTCAGAGGGATGCTGAAATTGCCTACCAGATATATTAAAAATGAAAGCCTGGTAGGCAACTGTGAAGATATCTAAAACATGGACATCCAGAGATGTTCTATCCTTTTCTAGAACAAAAGTCTTGATTCCTTTTGTGTTAAATGAAGCTGTGGTGTGGTAACAAACATTTACATCAACTTCTAATGGCCCTTTCATGTTGCCACATGAGAGAAAAAAGGAGACTTTGCTCTAGTTGAGAACCTACCTAAAATAGTATGTCAGAGAGGCTACTAGCCCAATTCTACTTCAAAGGGACTGCACTCAGTTAAGTAAAAAGACCAGTGTTTGTTTCAATGTGCTAATATTTTTCATAGGTCTAATTTCTTAGAATTGCTAATAAAATTGATTGTGTAATAATTTCTCAGCAATTAGATATGTAGAAGGTGTTATATCTAATTGAGTTATCTTAATATATATTTTATTTAAAATAGGAATTTGAAAATCATAACACTTGTAATTCAAAAAGCAGGCCAAAATCCCTCAGGAATCTCATTTATTTGACAAAAGTATAAATGTCAGTAACTGTCTTGTATGCTTGGTATACCTAACAGATTGTCTATACAGGGTCTATCTACATGTGCTTTTACTCTTGCCTAAACTTAATGCAAATTTGCCTAATGCACATTAAGGCAATTTAGGTGCGTGTCTACACATCCATGCACTAAGGCACATTAACAGAGAGTGCAGACCAACTTGGGACTACAGTTAGTCCTAAGTCAGTTGACATACACAGCGTTAATGTGCTTTAGCGTGTCTACACATGCATTAAAGTGCTTTAACTATTTGCCCCTAAATTTGATACCTGCTTTTGCAGGTATCAAATTTCCTATTTTAAAGCGCATTAAGGGTATACACATGAAGATCCACACCATTAATGTACCTTAAAAATGGCTCATGTAGGTGTGCCCATAGAGAAATTATCCTAAGATAAGAAAGGGTGTAAATTTAAAATGCAGTAGGTATTTTGGAGTAGCTTTGCAGATACACACTCTGGTTCAGGAGTGTCTGCACAAGAAAAGTAACTGAAATTGTTTTTTGGAATAAAATTACCTTTATGGGATGATAATCCAGATGAGTCCTAAAAACAATTCTGCATTGCAAATGCTGTTTCTTATATGATGGAATGAAAGGACTTTGCCTCCTTTGATCCTAAATGAGGAGATGGGGGTTCTAGAGCAATGCATTTAGTAGCTGTGTTTTTAGTATATGAACTAAATTCCTTATAAATCAGACAGTGCTAAACAGAAATGAGTCTCGTAATATAATGGCTTTTGGCTTGTTTAGTAATCTTTGAGCCACATTCTACTCGACTGTATGCTGGTACAAAATCTGTACTAACACCCTGGACTACACCAGTGTATATCTAGAGTAAGGCTGTTGGCTAGAGTGAAAGGATTGCAAGCTAGACCAGTATAATTAAGAGATGATTTTCTAAGTTTGAGTCTATCTGAGGCCATCATTAAGCTAAGGTCAGTAATAGAGCTATAGACAGTTGAGAGATGCAACATCCAGCACTGCAGACCTCCAAAGAAGCCTTGAAAAGTCAAACAAGGAAGCCAACCACACTTCCAAGTGCTTATCCTTTAGAAATTTATTTCAGTGTGGACATCTGAGTTCCACAGCTGCTGTGCATAGCCTTTTATGTGGCCACAGGTGTTGGCTTCAACACTGGAGCACAGAGTGGTAGAAAACAAAGGGAAGCATAGTAGAGACTGCCAGGGACTAGAGAAAGTGCCAAGTTAATACTGAATGTAAATTAAAGACTTGTGCCAATTTGTTTCCAAATGCATTTTGAGTTAGAAAAATTAGCTTTTCTTTGAGAATCAATTTTTGAAGAGCATTATCTGTGTATAATTGATTGTTTGAAGTTATAATGAGGCATAAATCAAGAATGGTTTTATGAAAAACACATAAAAAGTTTACCCACATTCTAAAATGTATGATTATTTCAATGAACTCACCTTGCTATATATATCTTGTAGACACTCACTTGGCCAAAGTAATTCCTGGTGTAACTTCAATAACTTCTCTTCAGTTACAGCAGAAAATAAATATGGATCACCTCAAGAAAAAAACTAGAGAAGTAAGCATGAAAATATCTCTACATTGCTAAATATATATGAATGTCTAGTGCCACTAGCATTATGCTGTCTTAGCACCAATATATAGAGTTTGTATAATGAGGAGGTTTTATGGGGGTGGGGGATGGAAGAGGCAGGGAGGAAGAGGAGGAGATGTTGGTCACAAGTCCCATAGATTCATTTTAAGAACGAACATACTTTTGGAGTGTTATGTGTTGCCCCAAAGGGAGAAAGCTAGTCATGTTCCTCAATAATTACAGTTGAAATCTATTTCTGTATTCTACAGATATTTTTATTTGCTTTGTTCAACCAAAAATCCATTTAAATGTTTTCTATACTTAAAATGACTGAACAGTTATCACACTACTACAGATACTATTTCTGCCTCTGTATAGGGAATTTTCTGCAGTAGTATTTACAAACAACAGCACTTAGCTACTTATGGTACCAAAACTACAGTGAATGTTTGAGATTGTAGTATTCTGTAACTGAAAGGAGAGGTGCCAAGGGGTCCTTCAGTTATAAAGGCTTATAATTCCCCTTTTGTACTGTGACCTTAGTGTGCTTTAATATTAATGCACACCTGGACACGGCAGGAAGTCTCTTTCTGGGCAAAGAACCTACCTGCCAACATTGCTTGGATTGTGAATGGCAGTCAGTGTATTCATTGTGAGTTCATAGACCTGAGCATGTTAAGTGGCAGTATGTCACCAAAGAGACAAGATGCAAATAAAAATTTTGTGTACGTCACAGTGTAGTGCACAGCTAAATCAGTTAGGGGCAGTTGCTGGGTGAGATGGCCCTTTAAGAGAAGTTTTAAGTTGAATTTTAGCCATGTTCTCTGTACAGATGAGGATATTTACATACTTCCTATTCCTGCAAATTTATACAAAGTTCTCTCAGAATTAGGCACTGCACAACTATACCCAATAATATAACCTTTACTTAAATCAAATAGCACTTACATGCCATATCCATTAACTGCAACAGAAAAAAGTGCAAGAACATAGCTGCTCTGAGAATAAGGGTGGGAGAATTGGATTCTTAGGAGAAAAAAGATTTGAGGGCAAGAACAGTTTTTCAGGGGGGTATGTAGTCTTGAATGAGGACTAACACAAGATAATAGTTTCAGAGATTAGGGGCTGGAAAGGACCTTGCAGATCATCAGGTGCAACCTCCCCCTCAACACTCTAGGCAGGAAAGATGCATCCCAGATCCCTGGAACCAACCTTGAAGACTGCATCAGGACCCTAACAAATGACTTTCAGCAGCCCCAAGACACCTTTTTGCCCCTTTCTAGCCATAAGGGGCTCATTCAGGATTTGAACCCAGGATACCTCACTGCTGAAGCAAGAATCATACCCCTAGACCAACAAGCCATGCATAAAGTGAAAAGACAGGATCTTGAAAAATCATAATTGGAAAATCAATTCAAATTATCTTTGATAAGAGTATCAGTGTTATATTGATAAAAACTAAAAATAAAAGAATAATAATGCTGTGAGGGAGCTGTCTCTCAAGTGGGGTACCTGAATGACAATGTTCAGTATTTTCATTGACAGTTATTCAAAAGAATAAACTGGGAGGAGCAGCATATACCACTGAGGACACAGAAATAACACAAGTAGGTCTGCACTCTGCATGCAATAATACACTGGAATTGGAAATATGAATACCAATGTAATAAACTTCCAAGAATTCAGGCTAATGCATCTGGGAGAAATTACTCCAAAGCATGCATACTCAGTTTGAGGGGAAAACCATCATATCAGTAAATGCTAACAGAAACCTTGGTGTGCTGGTGAATGTAAAATAGACATGAATTTGCAGTCTGAGAGTGGCCCATCCTGGTATTGTATCAAAAGGGAGCTGAAGTGATTTCTAGAATATTTTGTTGAAAATTATGTGACTTTGCAGAGAAAATGACTTAATAGAAACTATTGGAAGAGATATATATGGTTTAGCCAAGAGGGATTACAATTGGGACATAAATCTGATAATTTAAATCTGTAAATGTCAAAAACAGAAGCATCATTTGACAGAGAAAGGCGCTATTATGCTGAAGGAGTAATAGGATGAAATTAAGGAGGGGAGGGGAGAAATTACTTTGAATTCATGATAATCCTCAGACTCTTATGTAGAATAGTTTTTCAAGGAAAGAACTGGACATGCTACTGCTTTAGATTTACATCTAAACTGGAAAAATATAAAATGTGTGCTGTAAATGCAACGTTGACACAGAGATTAATGTACTTGTTTAACATGTCCGATTTCATGTCTTTTCTTTGACATCCTATGAATTTAGCCTTTCCTTCTTTTGATGATACTTTACATTCTTTATTTCCATGAGTTCTGTTGGTTTAGGCATTTATTGAAAGATCTCTAAGAGTTGGCATAAACATTTCAGAGCAGAGCCTATAAAGCAGATTTAATGGAAAAGACCACTAAGAAAGATAACTATAGAGATGAATTTTTGCCTTACTAAGATAAAAGGACCGAAGCAGGAGGAGAAAAGACAAAGAATAAGGATGAAAATTACAAAACAACACAAGACCTCAGAAATTAAAAAAGAAAAGAAAAAAGAAAGAAGAGATAATGGAGAAAATGATATAGAAAAATATTTTAAATGTTAAAAAGGAAAAGATATGTGTGGAAATATAAATGTAAAGGGGACAGATTTAAGAGGAAAGGAAGAAAGCAGGAAAAAAACAAAAATGGGGAGAATATTGAATAAATATGAATAAGATTAAAATAGAAGATACTAAAAACTAGTTAGTGGTAAAAAAATGGTTGTACATTTGGGAATAACAAGAATTTTATATTAATTTCCTTGGGTGAGTTCTTAATAGTTAAACAAGGTTTCAATGAAATAATAGCATTGTGATTAATAAAATTAAAGAGACAATTTACCAAATAATACATGTGAAAAAAAGAGGTATAAGATACTGTAGGATATGAGGACTCTCAAGTAGTTTTTCTATGTAACTGAATATTTTATTTAGGGAACTGAATACTAATTACTCCTAAGAAGCTGGAACTACTGGTGAAAATAATATATGTTATAAGCTTTAAAAAGTGCTTTCTGTTTCCTAAATTAGGCACTTAATATAGCCTTCTCTCAAAACAGAGCTTGAAGGAAACTTTTCCACAGAATGTTTATGTGCTAGAAAATGTGGAATCAGAATTTTCCACTGTAACATGGTGATTTTGTCAAGTATTCTGAGCAAAACAAGATGGGTTTGCCAGAGGAACCTGCCTGGTGTCTTGCCGGTTGACTTGCTGAGAAAGTTGTTGGGCTTTGTTGAGAATCAGAAAGCCTTGGAGCAGGGCTGCCAGGTCTTTGAGTAGCTTAAGGAGCCTCATCAATTCTTGTTTTGAAAAATTAACCAATAAATACTGTGGGATATATTTTGATCATAACAGAATTTGGGAATTCTTTGTTCATTAATATTTTGAAAATTTTGAGGGCTTGGATTTATGTTTGGTTTTTTCCCTTGATATCTCAAAATTCTTT
This sequence comes from Crocodylus porosus, assembly GCF_001723895.1. Lineage (NCBI taxonomy): Eukaryota > Metazoa > Chordata > Crocodylia > Crocodylidae > Crocodylus > Crocodylus porosus. Next base: position 176,679,298 of record NW_017728906.1, on the reverse strand, counting down.
ATAAGATGTGAATTCTAAGTTTCCAACAGCCCTCCTCACAACTATTAACATTGTGAGTGATTTAATCTTTTATATGGGTTTATTTTTAAAATGTCATCTGTGCCCCCAAAGAAATGTAGGGGGAAGAGTGTTGGTTATTCTGAACAGATGGCTCAAGCTTCACGTCTCCTAGTAACTAGACTGTAACAATTTAAGATAATTGCTAACCTTGCCAATTAAAATACCAGCTCTGAAAATGGCAAACAAATTTAGCAACTGTAGGCAACTGTGACAAAACCTACATGTGTACCTATGATCACACAGCATAGAGACAATATTGTATGTCTCTTTTAAATGGTGGGCGTTCCATAAAGTCCACTTCTGGCTTTTCTAAGTTCTAAACAAGTTTCCTAGTTCTACAGCCACTCCCCATCTCTGAGTAATGTTTGTTATCAGGCTATATATAGTTAAAGCCCATTTGTTAAAACCAAAACTTTCTGGAGATGCATCAGTTTTGATGAAGTGTTCATGAGGAGGATTTCTCACATACAGGAAAGAATTTATGATCAAAAGGGAAAAAAATAAACCTAGGAGCCATCTTTAGCATACCCAAAATAGCCTTTAGTGCAGAGGTAAGGGTACAGAGTCCTACAAAGCTGTGATTCCCGCAACCCAAGAGATGAATTTCAAGAGAGGACCAACCAGCCTGTTCTGTTGTCTGTTCCGGTCTGGCTTTTTCTTGTTTCTCACGAACATTTTTAAAGGTCTTAGTTTTGCCCTGATGTGGAATAGGAAAAAGAAATGTCTCCACTTTGCATGAGATGGAAAAAGACTTCCCTGCCCAACTCTACTGATCCTGCTGTGCTTCCTACTTGTTACACAAGGGTGATAACTTCAGAATGGCATGCTTCATTAATAAGTGCATAATAGCTCTTCCCTTTTCCATGTCTCTTATTTTCCTGACTTTGAGAAAGCAAAAATGCCGGATTTGTTTCTCTGGGACTTCAAATGGTGTGGTCCCTCATCACCCTTACCTTTCAATATATTCATGCAGGGGAGGACCCAATTATTTCTCTACAGATATTTACCTGAAGCGCAAGAATTAATGATATTGTATAAAGACCTAGACGCTCCGCTTTTTGTGATCATACATTCTTCAAGAACCCAAAGAAAGGAAAAATAATTTCCCTTGTGACCTGCAGTTTTAGCAGATACATAGTAAGTTATTGCATTTAAAAATATTGCTGTTAGATTGCAGTGTAGCATTTCAGACAACACAGAAAGATTTTCTTATATAAATAACAGTATCAGCCTTTCATTTTGCTTATCAAAGTGTTCATGTGACAACTGCCATCTTGGGTAGCATCAGGGATCTCCAGAATAAAATATGTGAATTTCTACCATTTGAACTAGGGAGCCAGTCTCGAGCTGAATGTAGAAACATCCATAAGGATTGGGTGCAGAAAAGAGCATATAGCTTACTAGGCAACGTATGTTGTATATTACCTCAAGACAGAGAAAGTTTGTTGGAATATGCAGATGCATTGAAACCATAGAAACATACCAGTTCCAATGAATATTTCATTGAGAGGGGTTTCTCAGCTCAAGTGTGGCCAGTGGCTTGGGGAAGGATGGCATTCACTTGGCCTTAAATCAGGCAGAGCAGAGACTTAAAACTAAATTTTAAAGCTTTGGTTTGCCTTCTTCTCCCTGCCTTCTTGTTTTGTTGGGGGGGGAGGAAGGGGGGAATTAATGTAAAAATTCAGGGCACCTATATATGTGCCTGATGCCTGCTCCAATGCAAGCTAATTATCATGCATCGGAAATGTTCTGGCAACCTTGGTGGCACATGTATTCAGCATCTCCACACTTAAAAATGGTGGTGGGGGCACTTTAACTAAAGCTTATTGAATGAACTTTAGTTAAAGTGCCCTGGTCACCATTTTGAAGCACAGGATGCTGAATATATGAGACACTGCAGGCGCTTTAATTAGTGTGGCTCCCCAGACCCACTTTAATTAAAGTGCCCCCTCCTGCCCCCTGGGACATTGTCAGTTTTTAGTAGCAGAAAAACTGTCTCCTAGTTAGCTCTTCTTCTTCAGATCATGGTAGTTCAATTCCTAGAAGTACCCAATGGAGGGGAGGGGTGGGATTCATCTTAGCCAACACATCAGAGATTGAATTGAGGCCCTCCAAAGTAAATATGCTTCAATCACTGGGCTGTGCTACGAAGCTGAAAGAATTACAAAGGCAACAAATGAATGTTCTCTGTGGATTGGGCACAAACAATGCCCATGTAGCACTTGAACAAAGCCTGATCTATTTTTGTTGTGAAGCACTCTAACTGGAATTCGATGTCTAAGTCCCACCTTTGTCCTAAGGAGAAAGCTAAAGTGGCCCTGTTTGACAAGTTACAATATTAAGTAAGCAACTAAGTACAGGAATTGGTTGAGCTGCTAGTACCCCTGGACACCTACATGTGGGTTTCTGACAATTCTTAGAAGCAAGCCAATTGCAGCATCTCAGCACCTAGCGTGCCTCCTTCATAATACTTACATTGTGTTGCAGGGAAACACGGGCAATAACCAGGGGCAGTCTGGGTCAGGCAATCAGGGCTGTCCTATGCACTGCTGTCATCTGTCACCAGGCAAACTGAAAGGCTGCAGAGTATGCTGAGATGTGTGCACAGGTGTACCAATCCATTTTGGTGCTAGATACATGAATGAGGCCCTGGAAAGATCCAATCTGCTACATTTACTCCAAGTATACTTAATTTTTATTGATGGTATTGAATTCAGCTCAAAAATACTATCAGTGATATTGGTAGTGCTGCCAACCACTCTATGTTTAATAGACTAGGTGTTAAAGAATTTATCCAAGATATGAGTATCTATGTATAGGCCCCCAATACCATACCAAAGGATGGGTGAGAGGGGCACCAGCCTTGGGTACCAATTTGGGAGGGGCCCCAATTCATCCCCCATCCCCATGGAATCCATGCCCCAGCAGCAAGAGAAGTCCCACAGTGTTACACTTGCAGCAGCAGCCATAGCACAGACACCAGGCTTCTACTGCTTCTGATCCTGCTGTTTTAAGAGCAACAGCTAGGTTAGGCAGAGCATGAGGCAGCCGCAGTGGCAGCTGGCGACTGGGTAAGACTCCTTTCACTCCCCTTCCAACTTCCTGCTCTCAGAACTTCCCCTCTCCCCACTACATTGTCCCACAAGTTTTTCCCTTGGTGCAAACTGTGCTCCTTACATCACTGTAGGTCCCACTCACCTTGTGGGGATTCAAGCCCACATCTCTTGTTTCCTGGAAGAGTGCCCTACCTGCTATTGTAGGAGAGTCAAACATGTGGCCAGACTTTGGACCATCCATACAACTGACTTTAGAGCCAGCCCATGGGGAGCTTCTCACCACAGCTTTCTGAGCCACTGTGCTGGCATGGCCAACACCCAGGCGCTTAACATGAACCCCTTCCCTCCATGTGACCCTCGTTTTCCAGTTTTTGATTGCCATTCAGCATGCAAATCAGTGGCAGGGTGGCAAGCAGCAGCAGTAACCGTCCCTCCCCCCCTCCAGTTGGCCACACTGACACAGTGGTTCTGGCACTTGTGGTGAGAAGCCAAGTGAATCATATCCATAGGTAGGTCATCTGGCCTGTGAGAAGCACCATAATCTGGATCCACTGTCACAGGCCAACTAGGCGCTGCAAATGTATCAGCCACTGGGCTGTTTGGTTCAGGATCGAGGAGGCAGAGTTCAGAATGAAGCAAAGACAAGTTTAACTTATAAAAGTAAAGATAAATTTTACTTTTAGCAGCAAAATAGCAATAAAAATATGTTTTAACAGCAAAATATGTTTTACACGTATAACAGTTAACAAAAAGTTTAAGCTAATAAACAGACAATACAACAATAAAAGTTAAAAGTTGGCAGTGATAATAAAAACAAACAAACAAACTGACAAAGAGTTCCCACTTGGTTGGCAACTTATTGATAGGCCCTCAGTGCCAGATACATGCCAACTTGATCCAGCGAAGTCAGGTATCCCCGATCGATGCTGTCAGGGGGATCACCGGGGAAGGTCCCTTAGTTGTCCTTGTTCACACTGGGAGTCTGGAGTCTGGGATTGGAACAGCAATGACCATTCTGTTCCGTCCTTCCTACTGGTCATCTGACATGCATGTTCCTTTATATCTTGTCCTATGCTAATCTGTTAGCTTTAGAGCTACTCACAATCTTACCTTACAGCTGTTACCCTATGGGATTAGAAGGTGTTAGAAATTATCATAAAAAAAATTACTGCCTAAACTTGGGTTTACCCAATGTGCAAATCACACCACATCACTTTGGGGTCTGAGATTAGCATTTTCTCTAAATTCAACCCGCTTGGTTACTTCCTTTTCAGATTTTTTTGGAGTGTGTTAATTATACCTTGTGGTCAGGTTTGTCATTCTGACTGACCTTTAAACAAGAACCATTAGGTCAGCTAAAGTTTGCAGTTCTGTTTTCTAGTTCCACTTCTTGAGGACCATGTTAGTCTTATGATAGGTACAGACACTTAATTTTAACATCACGGTTATGCTTGTGACAGACAGGGTATGTTTGCGGGGAACAATCTTGCAAGCTTTGCCTTAGCTAATATTAACTATTATGCCATTGCTACATGCTCTCAAGAAGCAGATCTTTTGTGCTATAAATTACTCATCAACCCCTTTGGTTCTAGCCATCACAATCCACCTCACCAATTCGTTTGAACTTTACATCTGTGTTATAGAATAAACTATAGAATATGCTGCACCTTTCCCACTGAAATTGAGCCATTGTGCAGCCAGTAACACATAAGTATGGGACCAGAAAGAGCACAGGCATGAGGGAACATGCCTATCTAATCCAGAGGTAAGGCTACTCTCCTCAGTGCTGCATTCTGTTCCCTGCTCTCAAGAGTGTCTATGCATTTTTACACTGGAAAGTCACTGGTTCAAAAATAGAAATAATGGGCACCACTGGTTGGTTAGCCACCTGCCTTCAAGTACAGGAGTGCAAAAGAACGAGGCTGCTTACTGATGAACTGAAGTCAGGCAGCTGAGATCCACAGAAGGGCAAGAGTTCAGACATACCACTGTAATTAGCATTTCCTTTTGGTGCCTTTAGGTGCTTCCAAGTTTTCTGAATCAGTCTTGGAAGTTTCCTGTTTTTTTCCATTCTCTTTATAGAGAGCCAGGCCATCTAGACTTGGTCATATTGGATCATTATTCTGTGGGCCTATATTTGACCATCGGTTATATAGAAGACATAAATGCTTAATCTGGTCAAACTGGATTATTCTCCTGGTTCAACAGGTGCTTATACATGAGCTGGGAGGCTGGTCCAATGTGCTGTAATTACAGTGCATCAGAGCGGAGTTGATTAATTGAGTCTGCTGGAGCTTAGTAATTGCTGCGCTTCAGCCAGCCTTCGTGTCTCACATATCAGCGTCCTGCACTTCAAAATGGCAGCAGGAAAGCTTTAACTAAAGCTCATTCTACTAGATTCTAGGCATTGGAAACGAAGTGAATCAATCCCCATTTCATAGAAGAACTGAAAATATTTTTACAAATCGAGCAAATGCAGTTAATAAGTATCCCATGTATTTTCTTAGTAATGATTTGATCCAGTAACACTTTATAATCTGTATTCCAGGGATTCTTCTGTAACCATAAAGTACTGTATCATACCTTAACATCTTTCTAATGGTAATCTGGCCAGCCCCTGGTGCTACCAGTGTAATACTGCCAATATTTACTGCAGAAATTGCATAGGTTTATGTAAGTAGGGAATAATATTCTTAACTGGCATAAACCTGAGAGCCCCTATGAATTAAAAGGATGAATGATTATTTACATCAGCTTGAAGTCCTAGCCTGAGATCATGTGGCATTACTATCTACTGGAGAATTCAAATCAGGCCAACCACTGCAATTCAGACTCATATTAATCCAAACCATTCTGGATAAATTAAATTAAAAGCAGTACATTCCCTGGTGATGATAATTTCAAAACCTGTGTAGCCTAAGGACCAAACATGAAGAAGGAGAGGGAAAGGGAAGTGATTTTCCCATTCTGCAAAAATCTGATAGTTTGTAAATTTTAACAATCCCAAAATGGGACAAAAACTCAATATTCAAGTTGTCAGGAACAAATTAAAAGTTGAGTCATTTAAAAGTTCTATTTCCATGAATTGAAAACATTTCATTTCTGTTTTAAATCTTTAATACATTTTTATCTAAAACACCTTCAGATTCAAACCTGCAAATTACCATATTTACTCATGTAGCACCAGCATGTTTCCCCCAAAATCAGACCTCCAAAAATGGGGTGAGTATTTAAGTGGAGATGACTTTCTTCCCTGGAATAGAAGCATGGAGGAGTAGAAACAATGAGATGCTGTGCTGCAAAATGATTGTTGCTTTCAGCAAGCAAACAACAAGGATAGAGCCCAGTGCTAACCCTTCCGCACTGGAGCTATTGAATTAGCAGTTGCTGATTTTTTTTTAGCTGATGAGCCAAAAAATGCTGCCAATTTGGCATTGGGTGTGAAAAGGGTAAGCCTGAGAGAGAGAAGCAGCAGCCATTTTGCAGCACAGCCTTTCCATGAAAGAAGCTAGCCTTAGGTCAGGACTCTGGAAAAAAAAAATCTACATTCTGCGTTCTACAAACAGGCTGCATGTCTTATTTTGGAGGGAAGGGTGTGTGATATCAAGAAAATACAGTAGATTCAGAATAGAAAATCATTTATTTTAGAAAACAAACTGTCTGATTTCAACAGCCCTTGAGAACTCCACCCCCCCAAGCCCATTCAAAACATAAAATGTGTGAAAATCAACCTTTTCCTGCAAAAGTTTAAATTTTCATGACTTGGCACTTTCCAGTTAAAAAAAGAAGTATAAATTTGGCATTGGCTGTGAAATAAAGAAGTATAAAAAAAGAAAAAAAATCAGAGCTCTTTCAAATAATTGTTTTACCTAGGAGAAGGAGAAATCTCATCTTTGACGAATTTTTCAAAAAGAATGAATTAACATATATTTGCATATAGTTTTTGACATCTAGAACCATCAGTGAATTCTCCTCATCTGGCCTTCCCACCTATCATGACCCAGTGTTTTATCTTAAATTGTTTCAACTGAATATGGCAGAAGACAAAAATGTGTTCTGGTTCAATTTCAAGATATTAAGCTTCACGCAGAAACAGTGGATGAAAATATACGGACTGGGGTTTTTAGGAGATCAAGAGAGGTGATCAGATTGGTCCCTTCTGCATGTAAAATTGATTTTTGTTTAATGTCCTTAAGTACATCTCCAAATAAATCTCCCTTTTCAACTCAGAACTGGCATTTGCCTTCACAAACTCTCTGCCTCTAACGTCTCTGTGTTTATAGATTTCTCTTACCACATCTGCATCATTGTCCATGTGCATCAATATAACACCTTCATCTCCTGAATAATTCACTGGTTTTTACTTTTTCTTGCCTTGACAGTTAGAATGCTCTTTGCTATCATTTCCAGACCGCAAGTGCCCAGGCAATTTTATCTGTAGAATGCAGCTTTCCATATGTGCAGCAAAGTATAAGTTGGCTCAAGGAACTCCATCACCTCACCACTTACCTCAGCATCCATTTCTACATTGTTGTCTGTCATTTTAAATTTTTTCATGTGGCTGTCCAAAGTTACTTGGTACAGCCCTGTGTGTTCCCCTTTGATTATTTAACATTCACATTCTTTTCTGCTTGCTCAACGAACATTGCTGTGGTTTATGCAAGCTTTTCTTTTACAGCCTCTAGCAGCTTTCCATTGCTTTCTAAATCTTGAAGTTGCACTGCATTGTACAATTTCATATATTCTTGTCCCATATTTTCCTTTTCCTCCAGCAAGTTCCAGTAATCCTGATTTATTTTTCAACCCATACATGCTAGGTAAGAACCCTGGAGCATCCTATTTGCTTCTATTTTTATTTCTACCATTCTACCCTTTGCCAGAGATTACAGTTTTTAGCTTGAAAGCATTTTCAGAAATGCGTAATATGTCTCTTAAAATTGTTCTAAGTCTATGGCATCCCCCAAGTGTGTCTACTAGAAGCTGTGAGTATCCAGAGTGGAAAAAAATAATCATAAACGTGTTCGAATGTAACAGTGTTTTGGTTTGGTGTGTGGAAGAGAACAAGGAATGCTGTACTGATTATCTTATTTTAAGTTAGTACAAAAAGATAAAGAAGTGATATTTTGATTTAATTTTAATTCTTTTAAAAAGTACATATCTTCCAGCCAAAAGAAAAAATGCACAGTGCTGTGTATGCTATTCTCAAATGAAATGTCAGGCCACCAGATAAGAGTAATACCAAAGTATAGCATTTAATGTGCTCTCAGAGTTTGGATTCACAGTTCATTAGAATACTGAATTACAGAAATTCTTCCCTCCCACAAGATAGACACTTTTAGTATGACCATCACACAGCTGTTAAACTGGGTGTTATCCAATCAGACACAGTCAGAGCTGTTTCCTTTCACATGGATAATTCTGAATTCCTGTAACAGGAAGTAGAACACAAGCAGAGAAGTATCATAAAATGGTTATCCTAGAAATGAATCAACAAAAACCAGAACATCTGCTCATCAAAAAACACCAGAAAGCAGTGTACTTTGTTTGTACAACTCTTCTTGATGTACTTGGCATGCCTAATGAGACTGGCAGATTGCTGAAAAATATTGCTCATGTTCTCTGCTCATCTTCAAAATATCTTAAATACCACAAGCTAAGTGCTCAGCTGGTGAAACTGATGAAATTTAGGAATTACACACATTCACAACAGATGACATTCTAGACCTACATGTCAACTGAAAAACCAGGACCAATGAGACAATGGAATTTTAACACCTTTTAAAAATATATTGATGAATTTGAGTGCTGAGACAATTCACTTACAGGTGATGTAAATGAATGTGGTCAGAATCACAAAGAACTGTTTAAAAATGAGGGAGCAAAATCCTTAACTTCAGGAATCAGCTAGTCCTTTTGTGGAGCTCTATATCAAGTGAGAATCCTGGCAAGTATCTATTATGGCTGTGTGAAGCTTCAGGTGCTGATTCTATTCAGAGGAGATTTGGCTCAATTTGATGGCCAGCTCTTCAGATCTGAATTGAACCAGGGGAACAATAAAAAGGTCCAAATCAATTTGAAGCTCTCTAAATCTTTGGAAAAGATTCGGAGAGCTTCGACGATTTGGGCAGTCCCTGCCTGCTGCAGCAAGGAGCTGGAGCCAGACTCGGAGCTGGTAAGTAGGGGCTGGGGGACCTGGAGGAGGGAAGAAGAGGGGGGAGGAGACCATGGAGAGACCCCTTCCAGGCCCCATCCCCTGCCTGCTCCCTCAGTGCCTGCTGACCCCCACCCACTCCCCCAGCCACCTCCCATGACTGCCCTGCCTGGCCCCAGCTCCTGGTGCTTTAAAAAAAGCCCTGATTCACTGGGTGCTGCCAGGCAAGGGGCAATCCCTGCTGTACCCACTGTCCCACATTGCATGAGGGGGCTCTGCCATAAGCCTCCCTCCCCGATGCCCCACCAGCCTCCACATGGCTGCCCTGCCCATCCCAGCTCTGGCCTTTTAAGAACCCTCCCCCCCAAAGAAAACCAGCCCCAGGACTCACCACTCCTGCAGCAGTCTCGGGGCTTGGTGGGGCTTCTGGAAGAGCCCCCCACATGATGGGGGCAGCGGGGGGCAGCAGGGATCACCCCCCACTGGGCAGGAATTAGTGAGTCCAGTGTTTTTAGTCTTTTTTTCCTTAAAGGGCTGGAGCTGGAACGGGCAAGACAGCCACAGTGGGGGGCTGGGATGGGGGGTAGCTCAGGGGGCTCATGATAGAGCCCCCTATGCAGCATGGGACAATGGGGGGCAATGGGGATGGACCTCCTGCCCAGCAGCACCTGGGGAGTGGGGCTTTTTTTTTCAAAGTGGTGGGAGCTGGGGCAGGCTGGGCAGTCATTGCTGGGCTGGGAGAACAGGTGGGGGATGGGCCTGGGTGATCAATCAAATCACTGTCCCCACAAAGGGCTGAATCCAAATCTGAAGTGAATACTAGCTGCTTCATAGTTGGTAGAGTCAGAAGGGACCTGAGCAGATCATCAAGTCCGAACCCCTGCCATGGTAAGAAAAAGTACTGGGGTCAGATGTCCCCAGCAAGGTGTTCATCTAGCCTCCTCTTAAAGACCCCCAGGGTAGGAGCCTGCACCACTTCGCTTGGAAGCTGGTTCCAGATCATAGCCACCCATCAGGAAGTGCTACAGTGAAGTAGCACCTGCTGATGTCTAGTCTGAATCTACCCTCTCCCAGCTTGTGACCGTCATTTCTAGTCACTCCTGGTAGTGCTTGAGGGAACAGAAACTCTCCCAATGCCTGCTGGTCCCCTCTGACTAGTTGTAAATGGCCACTAGATCCCCCCTCAGCCTTCTTCTGAAGGCTGAACAGGTCCAGGTCCCGTAGCCTCTCCTCATAGGGCTTGCCCTGCTGACCCCTGATCATGTGGGGGGCCTTCCTCTGGACCTTCTCCATGTTGTCAACATGCACCCTGAAGTGCGGCGCCCAGAACTGGATGCAGTATTCCAACTGCGGCCTGACCTGTGTCGCATAGAGGGGGAGGACCATCTCTTTGGACCTGCTCAAGATGCATCTGTGGATGCATGACAAAGTATGGTTAGCCTTCCTGACCATGTCCCCACACTGTCGGCCCATGTTCATTTTGGCATCAATAATGATTCCAAGATCCTTTTCTGCCTCTGCACT
>NW_017728906.1:176655324-176657919 GCF_001723895.1 Crocodylus porosus | reverse complement strand
TGGCCCAGGTGTGCATCCCCCGGGGCCTGAGGGGGTCCCACAATGACCTCTGTTAATTCCCTCAGCACTCTGGGGTAGAGATTGTCATGACCAGCTGATTTAAATATGTCCAGTCCCTTGAGAAGTTCCCTGACTAGATCCTCCCTGACCCTAGGCCTGGGTGCACCTCCCTGATCTGGTCCCTGCTAAGGAAAATGTAGGCAAAGTAGTTGTTAAAAAGGTTAGCTTTGTCATCTGGTGTGATGACCAGATTGTCTTGCGTGTCTTGCAGAGGCCCCACATTACCCTGTACCTTCATTTTACCCCCTATGTATTTAAAAAAGGACTTCTTGTTGTCCTTGATCTGGTTCCCTGTTCCATCTCCACCTTGGCCTTCCTGACCACCCCCCCTGCAGCCCCAAGCAACTGAGGTATAGTCCTCCCTGGTGATGGCCCCTCCCTTCCATTGGGTGTACACCTCCCTTTTAGCTAGGAGACATTCCTTTATGCTTTCAGTAAGCCATGGCGGCTTTTGTGCCCTCTTGCCTCCTCTGTTCTGTGTTGGGATTACCACCCTTTGGGCTAGGAGGATCATCTCCTTAAGGAATGACCACTCTTCTTGGACACCCAACTCCCCTCCCCTCTGGGACTTCAGTGCCTCCCTGACTATTCTTCTTACCTCAGTGAAGTTCGCCTTCCTGAAGTCCAGGGCTGCTGCCTTGCTGCAGGCCTTTGCCACCTTGCACTGGATAGTGAATTCCAGCAGGTGATGATCACTGTCACCCAGGTGGTTGAGCACCCGCAGCCCTCTCACCAGATCATCACCCGTGGCCAACACTAGGTCCAACAAGCTGTCTCCCCTGGTGGGGCGTTTCCACTGGTGGGGTTAGTTGGAGGTACTGTATTTTGTCTAGGAACCAACTGAGCGGTCAGACCTGGCTGACTGCTCTTCCCAGTCTGGAAAGTTCAGGTCACCCATGATGACCACATCTTTTGATCTAACTACCTCCGTGAGCTGACTTAAGAATTCCCGGTCTAGCTCTTCCCCTTGGTTGGGTGGTCTGTAATAGACCCCCACCATTAAGTCTCTTTCCCCTCGACTGCCTTGTATTCTGACCCAGAGCACTTCAGTGTGCCCCTCCTCTGACCTTGTGCTACTTGATGAGGATGTGTATTCCTCCTTGATGTAGAGCGCTAAACCCCCAGCTTTCCTCCCTGTCCTATCCCTTCTGTACAGCCTATAGCCCTTGATATTCACCACCCAATAATGCATTAGGTCCCACCACATTTCTGTGAGCCCCACTATATCTGGGTTGGTGTCAGTTAGCAGGAGGGTAAGTTTCTCCTGCTTGTTCCTCATACTACGAGCATTTATGTAGAGGCATTTGAGGCCTCCTGAAGATGTGTGTACTGGCCCCCTAATCTCAGTACTGTCCTGGCCCCTGTTGCTTACTTGGGTATTTGTTCTGCTCATCATCGGTTTAGGCTGGGCTGTTCTTGTGGGTGACACTTGGTTTAGTAGTCCAAGGCTTCCTCTGCCCTCATCTTCCCCTTCCTCCGACAAGCCTAGTTTAAAGCCCACTGGAGGAGATCCTCCAACCTAGAAGAGAACACATGCTTACTTTTGGGGAAAAGGTGAAGCCCATCCCACCCAAGCATGTCTTTGCACAGGCCTTGTATCTTTATAAATACTGAACTACCCCATGGACCAGATCCAGTACTCTGTACTTACTAGTGCTTAGCTTGGAGTTGGTTATGCCGGTATCATAAATACTTGAGTTCTTTCCAATTGTAATGGAATAGGTATCTTTACTACTGTGAAATGTTGACTTACAAATGATGATCACTATATTGTCCTTATAAGTATTCCAAACTTCATCCTCCGTACTGGAAGAGAAAAGAGATGTTTCCATTTGCATTTGCATTTTTTAAAATGTTATTTGCTCTTTAACTGTCTGATTTAATCTGAGTTTTGTGTATGGTGCTGATCAATGTAGTATTCAAGTACCATGTAGTGTCTCTTCTGAGGTTCTTTAGTTTATACTTGTATGAAATCCTTTTACTTAGCAACCAAAACCAACACTGTTAAATGAAGCCAATGTGACACTACAATCATTCTTAAAAGTCAACTTGGAGAATAGGCAATTTTCTCAGTAAACTCCAGATGAAGCAACGCTAACAGTGTAAGTTCTCAGAAAGAGGACAGCAGCATTGATGGATGATTAGAGCAGCTGTAAGTCACATAAAGGGTAATTATTTTTTTCTGCAAATGTGAAAGAATTTTATTTTGCATGTGTAAATACAAAATATTGCTGCCAATGCCAAAAGCATAAACACCTGCTAAAAGAACTATGGAGAGGATTATCCCTCCCTTTCTTACCAAAGCAGTTATGAAATGCGCCCAATGTATGGGAAATTTTCCAGTTTTGTTATCTTTTGCTCTCTCTCTTTCTAGCCACCAAAACAATTGTCCATCTTCTCTGCCTGACCTGTGAAAAAGACATCTGTTACAGAGATAGAAGCCAAATAACACGTGACATGCTTCAGTTACCCAGTGCTAACCTGCTAGGACAGGTTTTTAACCACTATTTCTCTGCATACTGTACTTTGGTCTTG
>NW_017728906.1:176631179-176654629 GCF_001723895.1 Crocodylus porosus | reverse complement strand
CTGGGATCCTATGACCCCAGCTGACTTCCTGCCCTTTGGGCAGGGGGCTGGACTCGATGATCTCCCGAGGTCCCTTCCAGGCCTAATGTCTATGAAAATCTATGAAATCTATGAAATCATATGGGGAGTTCCCATTGTACACATATATGTATGTCAAAGGTAGCAGAGCTCACCTACCACCTCACCCCAACTAGGTAGTAGGTCAAAGTAGAGCTTGACTACCTCTATTTCTTCCAGTGGTTGAAATCTTAGATTTTTCTCAGTGACCTTACATTAGTCTCATAAATTACCCACCAGCTGCTCTAATGTTTGCCTGTGATGGTGACACAGGAACAAGGAGCAGCAGCTGGGTCTGTGTGGATGTATCTACCTCTAATGTGAGGTATTAAATAAATGCACATTAGTCATTGATGCTTTAAGGTGCAGTAGCCTATTTTACTGCGCATTGAAGTGTCACATCAAAAACTGTGCTAATACACTAATGCTTAGTAAAATTAGGCATTAGTAAAATTTAGTGCATTAAGGGTCACTAAAAAGGCATGTGCTTTCACTACTGTGAATTAGGGCAGCCTAAGGAGCATGTATTTAGTACCTCACATTAGAGGTACTGAATTTAATGCTCAGTAGCAAAGGTGTATTAATTAATGTGTAGACACACCCTGTAAGTACTTCACCCAAACATAGTGGAAAACTCTTATTTTTAAACCAAAATAAACCTCTTATTTTTAAACTGAAACATAAAAAGACTTATACCCTGTATAAGATTAGCAACTGAATGGTTTGAGGGGAGATTGGAGAAAGTGAAGTGAACCTACTAACAAAATCACTCCTGTGATTTGAAATATATTTATAGACAGTAACACCCAAATTACACTGCTTCATCTCTACAGTATTCTTTTTGTATATTTGATGCATTTCTCTTATAATATTATTATTGTTTACCTTTAAAGCCTCATTTTTGCTCCAGGATACTTATTTTGCTGAAATAGACATATCTGAGTCTAAGCAAAAAGCAAAGCTCTCATCAGCAGCAGGAATCCTGAAACAAATGGGAGAAGACATTGCCTACTGGCACCTCCTTCAGCCAGTTCCATCACTTTAAGAAATGCCACCAAATATTCATTGCATATTTGCATACAAATAATATCTTTCTTGTGCTTTTGAAGTGACTCGTCCCATGCAGTGTACCCTCTGCCTCCAGAGCACACTGGAGCCTAGATATCTCTTCTAAAAGAAGGGGCAAGGCTATTTGTCTTGCCCCAAATGCCCCCTTTTCCCATGGCAGCTATTCAGAGCAACCTTTAACTTTGTCTCCTGTGTTGTTTCCTCAGGACAATTTTCTATTGTCACAGCTTTCTATCTCCCTCTATCAAGCTTCTTTGTACACAGAGAAGGAGTGATGAAATTGCAAAAGTTCTTAGCTGGCTCTCTGCCTTTCCTTGTCTTTAGGGTACATGGGATCTGCACCCTGTCATAGCACATCTTCCCCTACTATAAATCCATGATTTCCAAAGAAGTTCAGAGGTATTCTAGGCATGCCTGTGGTGATACCAGATTGAGATCTGGTTGTGGATTGTGATGCAAACAATCCCAGTGGTGCTCAGAGTCCCAGTCCCTAAAACAGTCCAAAAAGAAGGCAATATTTTAGGTCAAGTAACACATGTCCCTTTAAGCCTGACTCAGGAGGGTCATTAAGCACAAAACCCTGAAGTCAACAGTTTTATTATCTTACTTTCAGCAGTCTGCTATGTACTTCTGTGAATTTGTTTTCATGGGAAAGGCTAAACCTTCTTTTAAATAACAATGTACATAAAAGGACTCCCTGATGCTAGGCCTTGGATTGTCCTGGTTCTCATTTTGCAGAAAAGAGGCAGCCCAAAAATTCATATGGATTGAAAAGACAAATCCCACCCCAGCTAAGAGTAAAAATATAAACTCAGCCTACTCAGCAAAGAATCCACGGAGATGGATTTACACACTGGACACTTGGGGGACCTATACGTGAGTGGGAAGGCTACGCCAGTATGCTGGAATTCTGCAGAGGCTGCGCTGGATTAATCGAGTCTGCTGGAGTGTAGCAGTTGCCATGCTCTAGCAGCCTTCCTCACGTATCACTGGCTCTTGGAGCCACTCTAATTAAAGTACCTCCTTCCCCCCTTCATCCCCCCCCCCACACCCAGAACATGTGTAAAAGTGCCCTTGGGACCCCAGCGATTTAGGTAAAGAACAGAGCTTGGAGCCTCTTCTGGTTTAATCTTTCCAACTTTGTATTCCTGTGTATTTTTCATTCCTTTTAAAAATTGGCATGCAAAAAATGGTGCAGAATACAATCTTATCTGCATTTTACTTAAAGCTAATAAATAAAACTTTTCCCAAACTCTGCATTTGTCATAGAAGAGCTGATAAATGTTGCAAGCAAGAAAATATAATGTAAGCAAGAAAAAAGCCTTGAATCATAATTTGCCAAAAAAAGTTAGGAGATATGTCAAGATGGTGCTGCCCTTTTATCTTTTCAGAGGCTAAGTTGAAATCAGAAAAAGTCAGAACACATATGCAGCATAGAGCACTCTGCTCCACTTCAGTCAAAACTGACTTGACTCTGTGTAGCCATTTCTTCCTAATATTGCAAAGTTTCATGATCTTATTGCAATAAGATCTTATTGCAATAAGTCTCATAGTAGTTAGTGTTTTTTCTTAAATCTTCCACTCCTGGAATCATGTGTTCTTCATAAGAATCTCAGCTTTCATTTTTTAAAACAGAATGCTTCTAGCCTTTTAGCTTGCGGAGAAAAGCTGAGAAATTTGATAGGATGCACCCAAAAGGCTCAGAGTCCAAAAAAAGGAATAGAAAAAATCTCATGTTAAGCCAATCCCATATTTTTTTATGCTTGCTTATAATTAAGAAAGTTTAGTATTGGCAGTACTTATAGCCAGATCGGTACAGCTGATTGAAAAACAAGGACAAAATATTTGTTTTACAAGGTTTTAAATCAGCCCATCTTGCACCATATGCAAAATGTTCTCAGTGTTATTTAGAGTTTTTCCTTTTTTGGTTAGGTTTATCAAACAGTTTTTGTTTCATAGGAGAATCAGTTTTGTTATTAAAATCCTTTTCATTTAAAAAAAAATCACCAAACTGTCAATGACTGGCTATTTTCCTTCTTCATGATCTTGAACTTCTACTTTACTTTTTGAACAGGGGTCTTCCTTTAAGGGGATGCATGTTTGCCAGCCCCTTGTTACCTCGTTTGTAATCTGTATTAGTGCTGCCATTCCTCACAGGTTAGGCTTTCATGCTTGTAGATTAACTGAGGGATATGAACCCACTGGTAATTTGCATTAGCATGCTCAAAAAAATCAGCTTCCTAGGAAGGGGACATTCCTTTTAGTCAGACCTCAGCAAGGTTCCTCCTATCCTGCACACTAGTGTTTGAGTGCTGGAGACAGGTAAGCTTCTTCTTCATAAAAGTAAGTGAATTACTTTCACAAGGAAATTGGGAAGACTGTGATTGTATATTGCATCCACACTGATTGGGGTGAATACTACTTTACCTTCAGACACCTGGTTACTGCAAGGCACATCAACACATGCCCCTACATGCTGCTGTTATTGTGCTATCATTTAGTACTTCCTTTTGGTACTTCCTTTTGGAAGTACTAAATGATGGTGCAGGAACAGCTTGTACTGCACTGTGCCAGTGACACATGGTTATTTTTAGCCACTATGTCCAACACAACTGTACCAACGTGCTATATCGAGGGAGTGCTATATCAAGGCAATGTAGCATCAAGTGTAGATGTGCCCTGCATACACCAAACCAAAGAAAGTTATATTCCAGGTAACAAGTTAATCATTCATTTCAGGTTATCAATCCCACACTCTGTACCTGGGAATTTATTAAATGTGTCTTTGGCTGAGGGAAGGACATTTCTTCTTTGTTATTATGTTATACTAATCCAAATTCCCAACTGGAAATGTAATATTCCTACTCGTTTTCACGGAAGACTCTAGTGTAGATAACTGTAAAAATGAATCGGATTTCCAGCTGTTGTTAGGGACAACAGTAGAGCCAGTTGTACCTCTATACTCCAGTAGCCAGTCCTGGGTTGGCCCCTAAATATTGTAAAGTAATTCATCCACCAGTTGGGATTGCCAGAGTGCATTCATGTCAAGTTATGTTCCCTCTTGAGTCATCGTAGGGCCATTATTTCATAGGCTTGCAAGCCTGTTGACTCAGACCAGAAAATGCCCAGCAAGGAAAAATACCAGTTAGCAGATAAAGATAACGAATATGGGAGAATCCAGTCTTTCATTTCAGCTTCTAAAATTAAAAGTTGTCTTGTCTTCACTAGACTTCAAATCTGTGAACTCAGGTTAAAAATATACCTTTCTTCTTGATAGTGAATACATAGTTTTACATATTTGGGTCTACTCAGATTTTCAGCTTAGGCAGCTATTTATACCCCATTTGGGAGAGGGCAAAATTAGCATAAAAGGTTATTTGGTTTTGGAAGCATTTTACCCCACTTTCTTTTCAATTTGTTCAAGCATAAATGAAGATACAAGTCCTTGCATATCGATTTTATATCTTCGTTCTCATCAAGATTGGATATTCTGAGAATTAAATATTAGCCTTGATGTTGTGTTGATCAATGCTTACTTTTTCAAACATTAACATTTTGACACTCACCTTAACAGAAGTGAATGCCTGCTTATTGTCCCTCCCCTCCCTAGATGGATTATTATGTCATACCTGAAAATATATTAATTTACTTTGGCCTTTATTTCAAATTTTACATATATTTGAATTTTCAAGTAGGGTATTTGAAATGAAAATGCTATATTAAAGATCTCTGGTGAGGACTAATGGGTTTATAAAAATAGAAAACAGCAAGCACATATGCATAAATATTCATGTTCGGTGTTCCTATCCCATTCTTACGGTTTTATTTTTGTAGAATTACTCTCCTATTAGAGGCGTAGGAAGTTCTGTTGTCTTCAGGCTTATATAAAAGCAATTTCAAGGCTTCTAATCTTGACCTGTAGCAGAACATATGATACATGAACAGTCACCCTTCAATCACTTAAGGCTACAATTCAGTAAGATACCTAAATAAGTGACAGCATGAAAGATATGAATAGTCCTGTTCAATTAAAAGGAACTGTTTAGTGCTGAAAATTAGGTACAGGTTTAAGTATGTTGCTGAATTAAGGCCTAATTGATTAAATATGGCAGGGCTGATCAACTGGCAGTCTGAGGGCTGCATCTGGCTTGCAACTGCTCCTGCCCATCTGTCATTCCCCACATTGCTCCTGCTTCTGTGCCTGTAGCTGGAGTCTTGGGGCACGGTGGAAGCCAGCGGGGGAGAGTTGATGGGGTGGGCTGCCTGCACACCAGTGCTGAGGGGGTGGGAGGCTCACCACCTTGGTAAAAGCAACAGGAGAGGGCTTGGTCTGCTTGGGGGAAGGGGAGAGGGATGTTGAGCTTCTCCTGTGGCAGAGGGGGTGTGCTTGGCAGGGTACCTGGGACCCTACAGCACACAGCCCCTGCAGCATGTGGCCCTGCAGTGTGGGGCCCAGGGGCCTATGACAGGTGCCCCTGGCAGCTTTGAACTTGGTCAGTCCTGAAATACAGTAAAGGAAACCTTTTAAAGTAGTAGGAAAACTGGTCTTCTACTTTATTAGATTCATCTCAGAGGTCACCAATCAGTTAATACCTTTTGGGAATCGTTTACAATGATGGAAATCAGGGCTACTTTCACTGATGGCAATGGAGTTACCATGTTGCTGTTACACTAATGTAAAACAAGAGCAGAACTGGCCCTTTTTGCCTCGGCTGTGAAGCAATTTTGGTACAGTGATCAGTTATTTCTTTATGGACCAGGTCTCAGCTTGAACAATGAGAAAATAGTGGCAGCTGAGAAGCAGTTGATGACTTTTTTCACTTCCATCCTTTTATGGTAGGTAGAGGCATTGGTTACTCCTATTTGTAGGTGGAAAAAAGGATTGAAAAGTACAAAGAAAATGTATTATATATGAAGCTACTTTCTGTTTAAGACTGGGACACAGTAGTTTTGTCTTTTTCAAAGGAGAGTGTGAGGCTGGCAATTGCTGACAAACT
Source organism: Crocodylus porosus (assembly GCF_001723895.1). Classification (NCBI taxonomy): domain Eukaryota; kingdom Metazoa; phylum Chordata; order Crocodylia; family Crocodylidae; genus Crocodylus; species Crocodylus porosus. The sequence goes on along the minus strand of NW_017728906.1, from coordinate 176,648,507 downwards.
GCCTGATGGAAAACAAATTGGGAAAATGCACTCTGGAGACTTATGAAATACTCTTTACTTGAAGTTACTGATTTTGAGAGTAAATTCACGTTTATTCAGATTACTATATTTTGGATGCAAATTTGGACTATTGAATTAGTAAAATTCTATTAATATATCATTTTTAACAGAGAAATCATGGTAGCTTTTGGTTTATATGCTCAAACCCACATTCTAAATTCCAATTTTTGACACACATTATTATGAACCCTTTCTCAGAATTACATGTCTACATTCAGGCAAGATAACACAGCAGTTTTTCATATTATGCATTGATTCATACCACATATTGAATGATATGATTTGCTACTATATGTGCAAAATTTTACTTAAGCTTTTAAGCTTTATTTTCTCTGATGTTCCTTCCCAAGGTGTATTTTATTGCCTTTATGAGAAGAATTGCTGTTATACTGTCTCTTCCAGGGAACAGATATTTTAAAGTACAAACTGAGTTTTCATTTCTACTGATTAAAATATAGGGGGCAAATGTATAGGTAGAGTAGAAATGCTCAGCCATCTTAATGCAAAAAAGTCAAAGAGGATTGTCAAACTGTTTTTTTGGAGTAGTTAGAAGATTAAAATAGATCTGCTAATGAAACAAAGGATATTTGAAAATCAGAAAATTTCAGAGAAAATGACCTACACTAGTTTAAAGCCCTGAAGGTAGACCTAGAGATGAGACACTATCGGTAGAAGACCCTAGGCCAGGGGTGGGCAAAACTTGTCCCATGAGCTGGATGCGGCCTGCCAGGCCATTCGATCTAGCCTGTGGGGCCCCTAAAAAATTTAGAAAATTAATATTTATCTTCCCCTGGCTGCCTGTCATGTGGCCCTCAATGGCTTGCCAAAATTCAGTAAGTGGCCCTCAGCCCCTGCCCTAGGCTGAGAAAATGTTTGTAATGAATATTATTGACATGGGTTACTACGGGAAATACAAATGTTCTGGAATGCAGCTGCTATTTGAAACAGTAACTAATCAAGGCATCAAGTAGTGAGGATTTTAGGTTTTATTCCTGGGATGTGTAATCACATGGAAAACTGTAATGTGTTTAACAATAGGATAGATTAGAGTAGTACCAAATAGAATATTATGTGACAAACTGGTCACCCCATGTCAGAAGAATTAGTTTGGCAGAATTAGACTGGGTTTACAGTGCAGTGACAAGATTGAAAAAAGATCTTGAAATACAGAGATTGTTAGAGACAGGACACCAGGTGAGGCTATCCACAGTTTGATCCGATATTACACCTGGATGTGAAATGATCTAGCATAGTTACAGTTGGATGTGAACCTTATTTATTGAAATGATTCAGAGATATAATGGTGCAGTCTCTCTTTCAGAGTTGCTTGGTTTCCCATTTTATTTCTCAAAGATCAGAGAGAAATATCCCATTGAGTTTGATGAAGCGGTGATAACTGACACCAGCTGAGAACAAGCCCCGGAGTTTAAGTGTTAGATACAAAGGAACAAGAAATTCCTACAAAGCAACCGTCTCACTGGAAAGTAAGGAATGAATCTTTAACCCTTGAATGAGAAATATGACATAAAAATGAATTATTTATAAATCTATCAAAACATGAAGCAAGGAGAAAAATCATTCAGTTTTAGAGAAAGTGATCATTCATTCTGGGCTTCAAGCTGAAGCAAATACCATTTTAATTGAAGGCATCATCTCCTGTGATCCCTGCTTTTAATACGTGAGATAATATCGACAGAAGGTTGTTCATATTTTCCTCAGCTAGTTTATTTGGTTAATATTTGTACAGAAAATCAGTGAAACTCAGAGCCTTCAAACCTAAGCACTACAATGCTTTTAGAAAGGAGAAATTACCCAATTTTGGAGAAACCAAGAATGATAGGTAGAGAAGATGTGGTCATTTCTATACCACCTATAACAATGGTACCTAAGTACTAAAGGTGTTTGTGAAGGTGGGTGGGTTTTCGGTTTTAGCCCATGTCACAGTCTGAACACCCTAGTTATGAAGTAGTTTTTCCTAATGTTGAGCCTGAAATGAGCCTGAAACAATCTTCCAGGAGTTTGTGAACATTACTCCTAGTTTTCCCCAAGAGTGCCCTGGGAAACAGGTGTTCACCAAGCCCCAGATGTACACTTCTGATGTAGTGGTAAGCTGCTACCAAGTCCTCTCTCAACCTTCTCTTTTTCAGGCTGAAGAGTCCCAGGCCCCTCAGCCTTTCCTCATATGGCTTGCCGTGCAAGTCTCTGATCATACGAGTGGCCCTTCTCTGGACTCTCTCAAGCTTTACCACATCCTTGTTAAGGCGCAGAGCCCAGAACTGGACACAGTACTCCAGCTGTGGTTTCACCAATGCTGAGTAGAGCCGAGTAGAGTAGGAGAATCACTTCTTTGCAATGGTTTTGCTGGAGATGCATCAGTTGATGCATGCCAGCGTATTGTTGGCTCTGCTGGCTACAGCATCGCACTGCTGGCTCGTGTTCATACTGTGGTCAGTTATTACCCCCAGGTCTTGGTGACAAGTGATGGGGGATTTTCAGTCCTGCTGCCTGAGGAGAGGCAGCAGTTGCACAAGCAGCCATGACACGAGTTTTACCTGTGAGCAGGTAGGGGTGCAGGGCCCCAGAGCCCCCCTGCACCTGTCTCCTTGACAGCTGGTAGGCTTTGTGGCCACAGTAGGGCCTGCAGTGGTTTCCTCCCCACTGCCCACCCCCGTCCCAAGACGGACACTGTTGCAGAAGCACCCATGACCCAAGTTTTGCCTGCTTGTGGCCAGAGGTGAAGGGCCCCCAAACCCAGAACCCCTGTACTTATCACCCTGACAGCTGGCAGGCTTTGTGGCTGCAGCAGGGGCTAGCAGGGCTGCAGCTTTTACTCTGCTGCGCCTTAACACATGCAGTGTCACCCATGTCACAAGTTTTGCTTGTCTGCAGCTTGAGGTGCAGTTTCCCTAAACCACTGCACCTATCTCCTTTAAGCTTGGCAGACTTTGTGTCCTCAGCAGGGGCTAGCAGGCCTGCAGTTTTGACCCTGCTGTGGCTTAACACATACATGTGACACAAGTTTTGCTTTCAGGATTTGGGGGGGCAGGTTCTCCGAATCCTCCTGCTCTATCCCCTTGAAACGTGTCACACTGCATTTGTGCACTTTTCATCCAAATCTGGCCATAAATGACAAAGTTATAGCTTGTTTTGACCTTCCCCATTATATCTTCTGGGCGAAACATTGAAACAGGGTCAAAACAGCAAAACATTTTGATGGAGTGAAATGGAACAGCTGTTTCAACTCAAAACAAAAGTCGAAATGAAACACTGCTCTGTCGAAACATCGAAACGCTGGTTAAAACGGATCACTTCTGTTTCACACAGCCCTACCTTCAAAGTCTTTGTTTACACTGACTTTGCTAACCATCTGTTCCCAGTTTACTTTTTTAGTGAAACAGAAGCAAAGTAGACAATGAGCCGTTCAGACTCTTTTGCATCTTCCATTAATAATTCCTTGCTAAGCTGCAGACGTACAAGTTATCTGATTCCTGATGTAATTTTGAACTCTTTTTTTTTCTCTTTTAACATCCCTTGCAACTCATGTTGCACCTTTCTTTTCCTATTTTTCCCCTACATGCCTCTGTTGTAGCTTTGTGTACATCTTTCATGCTGGTTCCCACCCAATATTTCCTGTATGTTTCTGTCTTGATTTTTATGTTGTTACAAATCTCCTATCACTTTGGTCTCTTTATAATTTTTCCTATGTTGTATATTTGAATGGTTTGCATCTGTGCCTCAGAAATTTTGTCTTTAAGAATAGCCAGCTGTCTTGCACTCCATTTTGGTTTATTTGGGGGAGGGTAGGAGAGTGGGGTTTCTACATTATCTGTCTAGAAGGCCTTGTCTTCTGTTTATTTAAGATGGTTAAAATCTGCTTTTCTGAAGTTCCTCATCATTATTTTGCTTTCCGCAAGATCAAGTACTCTATCAAATCATGGTCATTTGTATTCAAATTGTCAATCTACCTTCATACTTTCAACCAAATCTTCCCTGTTAGCTGAACCAAATCTAGAGTAGTTGATCTGTCAGTTGATTTCTTAGCTTTATGGAACATAAATTTGTATTCTACTTATGTCGGGAACTTGCTGGACTTTTTATGCCATTTGGCTATTTTATTTTTCTAACAGATATTGGGTAAAACCTACAATTATTACTATTTCAGCTATTTCCATTTCTATTACTATTTCATGATGTAACTTCCAGACCTAAATTGCTTATGCAGGGTGCTGTCACTTTGATTTGTTTTTATTATTCGCAGGCTCAGCTGGAGTACTATATAAGTAATAAATAAAAATAATAATAATAAATACTACTGCTGAGGTATTTTTGCTTTTCAATATTTTTTACTCTGTATCTTACAAAGATAAGTTTGGTAAATATTTTATATTTTAATAGCCCTTGGATTGCCCTTTATTCATTTTCTATGTTTTCTTTTTTTTCTTTTATTTCAAAGTAAAACATACTGTCTCTGTTTCTGCAGAAGCATTTCTAATCGGGTCTGTAGACTTCATTGTAGTTTTGAACTTTGTACTAGATCTACAAATGGACTTAAGCATTTTGATGTTCAGTGTTAATCTGTTTAATTGTTACGTCTCCCCAATGGTATTCACATCCAAGAGTTAGGTGCCTAAACTTTCTATGCATGAATGAGAACAATATGGCTCCTTAGAAAAAGATGCATAGTATCTTGTTCTAAGGAATAAGGTGCAGAAACAGCCAGAATGTTGACTGGGGAGAGGCTAAAGATAACCAGCAGGAAATGCTGAAGAGAGGAGACTCCTACCTCTTAGTACTTAAGCACTCAACTTATGGCTGCAGAGAAGTAATTATGTCAGTTCAGAAATAACAGCTTGGAGCCCTCTCCTGGAATTCGACATTAAAGTTCTTCCTTTCATAATGCAAAGAGAGGGGTCCCTTTTTTCTTTTAAATTATGTGGCACTACTTTCTTCAGCCCTTTTATACAGTAGTCTAGGGATCAGAGCACTCATACAACATATAGGAGATCCCAGTTTGATACCATTCTCAGCTTTGGTGGTATTAAAACCGACATCATTCACTTCCCAGAAGAGGACCCTACTGACACTGCAGATCAATGCATGGTTGCACAGGTGGTGTTCCCAGCAGGGATTTGGCTTCTTTGACCATGCAATGTTGTTCCAAAAAGAAGGATTGCTAGGAAGAGATGGGATCCCCCTGGTGATGAGAGCAAAGAATATCTTTGCAGACAGGCTCACTAGCCTACTGAGGAGGACTCTGAACTAGGTTCGCCACGGGGTGGGGAACAAAGCCCTTGGTTAAGTGGGGAAGTGGGAGACCGGGAGGAAGCAGAAGCAGAGGAGGCCTCATTCTTCCTGAGAAAGTAAAGCAATCTGCTAGTCACGTCAGGTGTCTGTACATGAATGCACAGAGCCTAGGAAACCTGCAGGAAGAACTGGAAGTCCTCACACAGTCAAGGAACTATGATATATTTGGACTAACAAAGACTTGGTGGGATAGCTTACATAACTGGAAAACTGTCATGGATGTGTATAAACTGTTTAGGAAGGACAGGTAGGGGAGAAGAGGAGAAGGAGTAGTTGCGCTGTATGTAAATGAGTTGTATGATTGGTTATAGCTCCAGTATGAAACTGGAAATTAGCCTGTTGAAAGTCTCTGGATTAAGGTTAGAGGGGAGAGCAACAAGGGTGATGTTGTACTGGGTGTGTGCTTGTAGAGATCACCGAGTATGGGCATGGGCCTCTACGCCCTGTTGACATTCACTGGTCGTCTTTCCTCACAGGCCGGCACCAGTCAGCATAACTGGGTCAGTTTCCTCTCTCGGATCTCTCCTGCCGTGACTTTGATGACTTTGAATAAAAAAAAAAAACCTGTTGGCCGCGCCATGCTCTTTTCCCAGCTGCAAGGGCTCGGGGACAACCTCCCTCTTTTTGTCTTCACTTGCAAACGCTTGACTGCCAGAGCTGTGAGCAAGCGGGTTTGTTTTTTTTTCCTGTAATTGATGCTTCACCGGCTTAATCAACTGCTCGCGACATCTAATTAGCACGAGAAACAAAAAAACATCTCTCTCTTCTCTTTTTTTTCCCCTTTTAAGTGTGAGCTCCTCCGAGCTCGCAAGATCGGACTGGCCTCTTGCCCCATTTCTGGGGACTTCAGTCTCGGGCAGCAGATGACTCTCCATCCAACCAACCTGTGTCATCACCACCACCTGCACTCTTTCCCTGGGTCCCTCTCTCTGCCACTGGAAATAGCCCTGGCTGCTTCATTAAGCCAATCCGCCTCACCTGGCAAGGCAATAAAGCTGAGCCGAGACAGGCCGGGAGTTCCCGCTGCCTCGTAGTCGCACCATTCCAGCTGGGCAAGAGCTCCTAGGTAGGGGCCCACTCTGGGTAAATAGTCTTAGGTTTTTCACAGTACTATAGACCACCAGAACCCGGAGATTGAGATAGATGAGGCTTCTTCAGAAAAAACTTGGAAATTTCCAGATCACAAGCTCTGATTCTCATGAGAGATTTCAATCACCCTGACATCTGCTGCAAGGGTAATGCAGCAGTACACAGGCAATCCAATTTTGGAGAACATTGCAGACAACTTCCTGGTGCAAGTGTTGGAGATACCAACTAGGGGCCATGCTCGTCTTGACCCGCTACTCATAAACAGGGATGAATTGGTGGAGAATGTAGTAATGGATGGCAGGTTGGGCAGCAGTGACCACAAAATGATTTAGTTCAAAATCCTCACAAAAGAAAAAAAGGAGAGCAGCAGAGTATGGATGCTGGACTTCAGAGAAGCAGATCTTGACTCCCTCAGGGAACTGATGGGCAGGATCCCCTGGCAGGCCAGTCTGAGGGGAAAAGGAGTCGAGGAGAGCTTGTTTGTATTGTACAGAATTCTTACTGAGGGTATAAGAACAAGCCATCCTCATGTGCAGGAAGATTAGCAAAAGGGGCAAGCAACCAGCTTGGTTTCGCGGAGAACTCTTTAGTGAACTTAAATACAAAAAGGAAGCTTGCACAAAGTGAAAGCTTGGACAAACAACTTGGGAGGAGTATAAGAATATTGCTCAGACATTCAGGGATGAAATCAGGAGGGCCAAAACGCAATGGGAGTTGTAGCTAGCAAGGGACATGAAGGGTAGCAAGAAGGGTTCTACAAGTATGTTAGCAATCAGGGAAAGCGTGGGCCACTTACTGAATGGGGAGACAACCTAATGACAGAGGATACAGAAAAGGCTGAAGTACTCAATGCCTTTTTTTTACTTTGGTCTTCACAGGCAAGGTCAGCTGTCAGACTAATGCACCAGGCAGCATAGCTTAGGGAGAAGGTGAGTGGCTCTCAGTGGTGAAAGAGCAGGTTAGGGACTATTTAGAAAATGTGTAAAAGTCCACAGGGCCAGATGCAATGCACCCAAGGGTGCTAAGGGAGTTAGCTGATGTAAGTGCAGAGCCACTGGCCATTATCTTTGATAATTTGTGATGACTGGGAGAGTTTCTGGATGATTGAAACAGGTAAATATAGTACCCATCTTTACAAAAGGAAAGGAAGATCCAGGAAACTACAGACCAGTCAGCCTCACCTCAGTCCCTGGAAAAATCACAGTGTGGGTCCTCAGAGAATCCATTTCTAAGCAGTTGGATTTGATTAGGAATGGTCAGCATGGATTCATCATGGGCAGGTCATGCCTGACCAACCTGACTGCCTTTTATGATAAGATGACTGACTCTGTGGATGTGGGGAAAGCAGTGGATGTGATGTACCTTAACTTTAGCAAGGGTTTTGATGTCATTCCCACAACATTTTTGCAAGCAAGGTGAGGAAGTATGGGTTGGATGAATGGAGTGTAAGGTGGATAAAAAGCTGGCTGGATTGTCAGGCTCCATGGGTAGTAATCAATGGCTCATGTCTAGCTTGCAGCCAGTATCAAGTGGAGTTGCTCCAGGGGTTGGTCCTGGGGCCGGTTTTGTTCAATATCTTCATTAACAATCTGGAAGATGGGATGGATTTCACCCTGAGTAAGCTCATGGATGATACTAAGCTGGGTGGTGTAGTAGATACACTGGAAGGTAGGGCTGGGATTGAGAGTGACCGAGACAAATTGGAGGATTGAAACAAAAGAAATCTCATCAGGTTCAATAAGGACAAGTGCCAAATCCTGCATGTAGGATGGAACAATCCCATGCACCGCTACAGCCTGGGGACTGACTGGCTAAGCAGCAGCTGTGCAAAAAAAGGAACCGGGGGTTAAAGTGGACAATCAGATGAATATAAGTCAGCAGTGTGTCTTTCTTGCCAAGAAAACTGGGCTGCATTAGTAGGTGTGTTGTCAGCAGATCCAGAGAAGTAATTATTCTGCTCTATTCTGCACTGGTAAGGACATGTATGTAGTACTGTATCCAGTTTTAGGCCCCCTCCTACAGAAAGAATGTGCACAGGTTGGAGAGAGTCCAGTGGAGGGCAACGAAAATGTTTCAGGGACTGGAACAAATGACTTATGAGGAGAGGCTGAGGGAACTGGATTTGTTTAGAAGAGAAGACTGAGGGGAGATTTGATAGCAGCCTTTAACTACCTGAAGGCTGGTTCCAAAGAGGATGGAGCTGGACTGTTCTTAGCGGTGACAGCTGACAGAACAAGGAGCAATCATATGAAGTTGCAGCACAGGAGGTTTCAGTTGTATGTTAGGAAAAGCTTTCTCATTAGGAGGGTGATGAAGCACTGACCAGGTTACTTAGAGGTGGTGGAATCTCCACCCGTGGCGGTTTTTAAGCTCCATCTTGTCAAAGCCCTGACTGAAATGCTCTAGTTGGAGATGGTCATGGTTTGAGCATGGGTGGTTGGACTAGATGACCTCCTGAGGTCCCTTCTAGCCCTAATTTTCTATGAGTCTATGATTCTGTTACCAGGCTACCAGCGGTTCTGGGTTGGGGGCATTGTTCACCTCTCCTCCTGAAACGGTGTCACTGGGCAGAAAAAAAAAAGTTCCTTTAGAGTTCAGGTGTGAAAAAAATATGTATAAATCTGTGATTACAGCACTCATCTAGGAGAGTGAAGTCCTGGATTCCAGTCTGTCCTCCAATGACTGTTCATGCATTTTACGATGAACAGTCACTCAATAAAATACGTAAATGGTCCTCTAGAACTCAGGACACTCTCTGCCAGGTGAATGCCCTATGAACTGACCTTAGGGCATTCTCCTAAGACATGAGAGATATGGACTTGAATATTTTTATGCTAAGAAAGACATTCACCCCAAATCTCTTCATCCTCAATAAAGTGCTGTAACAAGCTACTGCATAAAACTGAGACACCTCTAGCCACATTTCTGAAAAAACATAGCCACTACGGCTCTGTGTGAAGCCCAGTGCTATTGGTGTGTGGTAGCATCCCTACAAGATCAGATCACGAAGGCAGTGTCTATTCTGTGGATCTTGATTAGGCTCAGGCATTACATGAATGCTGAGCTTAGGCTGAATACTCTGCCAAAATGCAGAAACAATGTTAGGTATCTGGAGATAGATAGGTATCTGTCTCTCATGCGAGATAATACACTTGCACCAAGTGAGGCATCAGCTTGTTGAACATCTAACTGCAAGTGTGGCTGGAGAGCCCAATTCTTGAATGACAATCCCCAAGTCATTTAGCATTTGTGAAGTTTGTCTCTAATGATCCTTACTGTAGTGTGGGGTTCTTCTTGAGGTTTCTTCTTTCCTCTGCTCTTCTTTCCTCAAAAGCCTTCATTCCAAGATTAATAGACTATTTCCAAGCACTTTGATCCTCAGCAATCTTTTCCTAATAATTTGGCTCAATGTCCATTGTTTTCATATCTCACTTGCAAATATCTTTGAAATGGACATAAGGACACCCATGTGGTCTTCTTCCTGTAAACAAGTCTCCATAAAAAAAGATTCTTGCATATACAGCTATTGTCCAGCATTCACATATGAGCCTGTGAAGTCAACATTGACTAAGAAGAGAATGGATGCTCGAAATGTTGGCACGATGCAAGACTTCAGCATGGGCAGCAGAAAATTTCTAGAATGTAGCAAAGGGAGAGTAAAGGGAAGCTGTTGAAGTACATTTCTTGAGTAGAGTACACAGTGTAGGACTTGCTGCTGTACAAAAGGTTGTTGATGACGCAAGCATGATATATTTTGATCTTGGTCTTAACAGTCAGTGGGTGCATCTGCCAAATCAGGTCTGCAGTAAAGTCTCAGCACCTGCATGTGTGGCCCTATTAGGCTGCAGGAAACTAATTAACTCTGCCAAAGGTTAGTACTTGTAAATACAAGGACTGTCCTGCTGCAAGATTATTTAGTTACATTATTTATTAACAATGCACATGTGGACATTGACAGGGCTGGCTGGGGCATGAGGGTGCCTCCAGTCCAGAGCTGGCTAGCTGGCAGGCCACCCCACATGGAGCACCCTTGTGCCTCAACCAGCCCCTCTGCAGCACTCTGGAGCTGGGTTGGAGTAGCACCAGGCTGGCAGGCCCACTGACACCCCTGCCAGATAGGGCTGCTGCAACCTAAATCAGTGTGCTGCAGTCCCAGGTGCACATGTAATTGCAGCACTGGAAGCAATACATTCTGGCATGATATGAGCCAGAGTTTATTGTGTCATATTAATTTTATGTGTACATGTACCAAGTGTGTTGTTGTTTCATGTTTGTTTGCTTAGCATGCTCATGATATCTGATGCTTTGCCGATACAAGTATTCAGTTCAGCCTCAAGTGACAGGCATTGTTAGTACCAATGGAGTCAAGATATGTATATTTACCACATCCAGAATAATAGAGAACTTTAATGACAAAACTTAAGCATCTGTGGATTTTATTGGAATTAGGCTCTAAAATTCCATACAGATCCCATTTACATTTCATGGATCTGGGCTTTGCCTCATGATATTTGCATTGTCTCAGATTATTACCTATCACTAAAAATCCCACTAAAAGGTTGAAGTGGAAGTAAATTCCTGCAAAACTCCTCTCACAGAATTTCTCCATGTTTTTCCGAGATGGTGAGTGCTGTATTTTGTATGTATGCTTAGTTAATGTCTGCTCATCTCTGACTCTGTTGTATGAAGATTACAGCGTCTGCAAAGAAAGACCCACAGGTTTGTTCGCTGGTGACGACTCAGAGGCCACATCCACATAGCAGGGGCATGTATTTGCAATGGAACAAACGGTAGTGGCACAAATTTGCATGGCTGTTTTATTCTGTAGTTCATATCTCTGTTCATGCGGTTTGCAGTGAGACCCATTGTCTATTCACTCCATGTGCTGGGGGGGCTGGGGCACAGAGTGCCTGAGTGCAGGAGTGCAGGGCCAGCCAGCAGGCATGTATCTTGATCTATTTGTTTCTGTACTTTCTTTTTCCTACAAGTATTGCACCATCCCATGCATCATGCACGGGCCTTACCTTCCTTCCTGTACTGAACATTTTGCATCATTCCCTGTAGTCATGTACCAGACTTATATATGCATATATTCCAGATTAAGCTTGTATAAGCAGCTTCTGAACTAGTCATTGCTCTAGTAAGGCCTACATTGGTCATTACCTTAGCAAAGCCCTTGTGTGTGGAGTATTTGTACTAATCAATGCTCCAATGATTAGTAAGGTTTGCCCATCACTAACCAACAAGCTGTAAAAATAAACTCTGTATTGTGAATGGACCAGCACAAAACTTTCTTGGAAGGGTACAGAAAATGGGCATATGATGACAGTGAAGTGCTGCTAGAAGGCAATCTATGTTTAGAGACTCCATGTAAATCTAGACAGAAAATTAGGCTGTTACTTTGTATTTTGTGGCAAGTGCCTATTAAAAAAAAAGACAGATCACTACAATAAGTGAAAACATTCACAGAAAATCAATGTAATATATTTATATATTTTTTACTTTAGAAATTTCAACAAATGAATAGCTTAATAACTGCAAATAATGCCAACAGTACAGGCAACCGCTCACCAGCACAGCCTGTTAAATGCTGTTGTTTTTAAAAAGTCAGGAACGTTGACTAGAAAATTAATTATCAGAGATATTTCCAGCCATTTTTTTTAATTTTCTGGAATTAAACATTTATAAGAGACCACTAACACATCTGTATTCAGTGTTTAGGTGAGTGAAATTAAAGATCTGCCATTTAATATTACTTCATTTGTGAGGCTTCCACTCTAGCTGCAATTTCAAAATTAGAAATGTAGATACCAAAGTGGTTGATCTATCTGGAAAACTAAAGGAATACATTTTTTATGAGCTGTTGAGACTTCCTCTTGCAAGCTTTCAAGCACTGAACAGAAGAGACCATTACGCTCTCCATTGTTAAAATGCCACAGCTCCTGCCGCTGTGCTCAGTAGCCCTGCTGTGTCCTGCATAATTTATTCATCCCCAGATACACGTATGCATTCACTCTTTATTTATATTGGTTTCTTTGCTATGCTAGACTCATTACAATTTTATAAACGGACACAGATGAAAAGATGAGGAGAGTCAGTGTCATTGGACAAGGGTATTGAGCAGCACTCACCCTGAGCAGAATATTTAAGTGTTGCTCTGTATTTTGGTTAGAAAGATTTAAAGTTTTCTCTCTTGTTCCTTTTTTCTCCCTCTTAAAATAAAAAGCAACATGTTTCTGATTGCTAACCAGATATTTAAATGGTAAAGAAATATAGCATCTCATACAAATCATGTGGATCTGAATTGAGAAGGATTCATAAATTATTTTAAGGAATTTTAGGGGATCAGGTAGATCCCTGGAACACAGACTATAGAGTTGCATCCAGTGATTTCTTCATGTATGTCAAACAAAAAGTATAGGCTTAAAGTATGGTACACATTGACAAAGATACAGCTCTTGCCAGTCATGTGACATTTTAATGCTGAACAATTACATTAGGTAGAAGGCAGGTATAGTTGCACCTTATAGACTAAATCAGAGAAGTATATAGCATAAGTTTTCCTGAGCTCAAGCTCACTCCATCAGCTGTTTGAGATCATGAAAGCTTATGCTACATAGATCTCTCATTTAGGTAGTCTATAAGGTACAAATATACCCTGCTTTTTGCCTAAACTTCAGACCAATATGGCTAACTACCTCTCACTGCTCTTGCGTGGAACAAATAAATTGCCTTACTAGTCTAAACAAATAAAAGCTGAGATTTGTTGCACAAAATTTAAGTACAACAGAATTAGTGCTTTGGAACATGAGCAAGTTAGTCCAATTTAAGCAAATATTGAACTACCAGAGCACCAGCTACTCCTTGATAGCTGACCATGTACACAATCTTACCCCAACATAAATGAGAGTCAGCTAACTCCACTTCTACTGAGGGTTAAGCTATTTTGCATTTATCCTTGAGTAAGAGCATGTGCACTGGCAGTTACTACACAGAGAGTGCATCTACATGTGCCCTTATGGCACCATTGTTACTGTGCTGTCATTTTAGTGCTTCCTTTTGGCAGTGCAGTAACAGCCTGTACTGCGCCATGTGTACAGCACACGATTATTTTTAGCTGGTACATTGCCATAGTGACACACAATACTGAGGGAGCATGTTGCTATGGCAATGTAGTTACAGCATCATAGTTTTTGTCCGTGAATGTTACATCACCCTAGCACTTTGCTACGGTGACATAGCATCACATGTAGACATGTCCAGCATCTGACAAACTATAATTTCACATCCTACGTTATTTCAATGTAATTTGCAGATCCAAATTGATATGTAGAAGCCTTTTTTTTCCAAGGTAGATGTTCTGTGCATTCAGCATTTTGTTTTCTACACCAACAATACATTATTTCTCTTATTTTTAAATTAAGCTTATCAAATTTCCACTAACAATCTGGCCCAACATAATTGCTAATGACTTGACAACATTATATTCTGGGGACAGACCTGGAAAAGAGAGAAAGAAGAAGTTTATTTGGGTTCATTTAAGCCAATAGTGTCTTCTCCATTCTAACTGTGGTAGTCATTACTGCAGTATTGTCATAAATAGATAATATAATCCTTTCCTGTGCCTTTAGGCAACTGGAGAATCAGGGAAAAAATGAAATACATACGGTTTAGACTGTGCCAGCTGTGGATACACTAGACGCATTATGTGGAGAAATGTTGGGCAGATTGAATTATTCTTTGGGAGTCCATACCCCTCAACCACTTGACCCATCTTTGTTGAGTCAATGGGCTCCTAACTAGATGCTCACTGCAAAGAGAGTCATTGTAATTCACTGAGTTTAAGGATTTGTGACTATTCCTGACTTAGGTGTATAGTGCACAAGAACATGGAAAGAAGAGGCTCCTTGTACTTTCTTGTGCTTGTATAAGGGCTAGGAACAATCAGATTACCACGACTATCCTCATCTCTACACTGTATGTAGATACAATGGGGTCATCTACACATGCATTTACATAAAATACTCTGGAGTAAGCTTTCAGGCAGGTGCCTACACATGTGAGGATTAGGGAGAAGATTTGCTGCTCTTCTCACCAAGTTTCTTGCAGCCCTGCAGTGGGCCCCTGCCACTACCAGGAAGAGCTCCAGGTTCCCCCTGAGTGCTCGCCCATGGGCTGGCAGGGAGCACTCATCCAGGAGACAAGCGTCTCCTGGCCTGGCCCCAGGAACTGGGTCATGGACAATGTCCTCCTGCTCCAGCAGCAGAGATAAGTGTCTACCAGCAGTGGCCCTGCAGTCAAGAAGCTGCTGCTCAGATATATAAGGGTCTCCCAGCACCTGTTCCCTGATTGCAATCTCTGAGCAGGGAGTTTGGTACTCCTTCCTGCTGGGGAAGGGCAACATAGTTCCTGCCATGATTCCTGTGGTGGAGCCTGCCCTGACAGCAGGCAGCTTCTGGGGATAGGGAGTTATCTCCCATCCCCTGGTGGATGGCTGACTGGAAGCAGATTTTGTGTAGTTTCATAGTTTCATGGTTGATAGGGTTGGAAGGGACCTAAGCAGATCATCAAATCTGTCCGACCCCCTGCCATGGACAGGAAAGAATGCTGCGGTCAAATGACCCCAGCTAGGAGATTATCTAGCCTCGTTTTGAAGACCCCCAGGGTAAGAGCAAGCACCACTTCCCTTGGAAGTTGGTTCCAGATCCTAGTCACTGTGACTGTGAAGTAGTGCCTCCTGATGTCTAGCCTGAACCTACTCTCAGTCAACTTATGGCCGTTATTCCTAGTTATTGCTGGTAGTGCTTAGGGGAACAGGGTCTCTCCCGTTCCTCACCAGTCCCCCTTGGTAAGTTTATACATGACCACCAGATCCCCTCTCAGCCTGCTCTTGTGGAGGCTGAACAGGTTCAGGTCCTGTAGCCTCCTTTTGTAGGGCCTGCCCTGCTGCCCCCTGATTATGTGAGTGGCCCTTCTTTGGACCCTCTTGAT
The DNA here is from genome assembly GCF_001723895.1 of Crocodylus porosus. NCBI lineage: Eukaryota > Metazoa > Chordata > Crocodylia > Crocodylidae > Crocodylus > Crocodylus porosus. Next base: position 176,633,063 of record NW_017728906.1, on the reverse strand, counting down.
GCTGTTCACATTCCTCCTGAAGTGTGGCACCCAGAACTGGACACAGTACTCCAACTGTGGCCTGACCAGTGTCACATAGAGGGGGAGGATCACCTTCTTGGACCTGCTCGTGATGCATCTGTGGATGCATGACAAGGTGCAGTTGGCCCTACTGACTGCTTTCTCACATTGGCACTCCATGTTCATCTTAGAATCAATAATGACTCCAAGGTCCTTTTCTGCCTCTGTGCTGATGAGAAGGGAGTTCCCCAGCCTGTAGGTATGCTGATGGTTCTTCCTCCCCAGGTGCAGTACCTTGCACTTGTCAGTATTGAAACCCATCCTAGTAGTAGAATGGCTACTGTGCTATTACTAATCATAAATAAACAAGCACTGCAGAGTCCAGGAAAGTAAGTAGGGAAATGATAGGTTAGGTAGAAATTGAGAGAAGCTTCTGCCCCCCATCATGCTGATCAGTGCAATTGAACTGTTGTAGGGGGACATTTAAGGTACCTTTGGTATAGTTCTGCCCAGTTTATTTTCCCTGTAGAACATGGAGAGACAGGAATCAAATTACAACTTTCTTACTGATTGTAGTTTTGCACTGCTTGTTCACAGGGCTTAAGTTATCTCTGTGATCTAAGTACTTCTTAAAGCTCCCATCCATATGACTATAATTAGATCTATTCATGCATGGCTGTTTTTATGTAACTGTTGCCCATTTTAGTGCAATTGATGCAAGCTGAAATGTTTTAGAGAAGATGCTTAACTATTATTCCCTTTAATTCAGACTTTGTTTTTAATATTGTATTTTAAGAGTGCTTTAGTTGGATTTTTTTTTACTGAGGACCCTTCATGAAGCTTATTACTCTGCTGTTCTGCTACAATGGCAATGCTAATTTCAATGCACTAAATGTCGTACTTCTATGTTTTTAGTGGATATGTGTTATAATGGTGTTTACAACATGAATCAGCATAACTATCTCTGACAGGTTTCTTGTATCATTTTATCTTTTCCCTGAAGGTAGTAGTTCTTTATTTATTTCCTTTGAAAAGTTTATAATCTCCTATATGGCATAAAACTTCACAAATGGAATTAAATGTTACTGTAAAACCTGACAGAAACTATCTTTTATAAGGGACACAGTATTACTACTTGAGTTTTTATGCAGAATGAACATTTTTGATCTTGGTGTATTTTTTTTCAAACTGTAAATATAAGTGCAAAAACCCTCAACATTGAGTGAGATTATAAATGTACAAATGTCAGACTATCCAAAGTTATGGTTCCCACAATGATCATAAGTCATCCTCACTGGGCATCCATAGTATTTAGTACTGTTTACTATTAGTCTGCTGTAGTTGTTAATTTTGATGCCTTAATATATAGCTAGCTTGTGAATGAATTATGGTTACTACAAAAATCATAAATTCAAATTTCCTGTCTTTTGTATATTTAACATATTTTTATGCATAGTATTAGTAGAATCCCAGTTTTGGCTGGGATGATCTAGTTGGGGATGGTCCTGCTTTGAGCAAAGGGTGGATTAAATGACCTCCTGAGGTCCCTTCCAACCCTTACTTTCTATGATCTCTATAAGGTGGTATACAAATACATTTGTGTCAGTCATTTTAAAGAAAGTAATGCAGCACAAAATCAATGAAGTAAGATAGGTGCCTTTGTATTCATCCTCAAATTTTAAATAGCATCAGAAGATACCAAATTCTGATACAGGGAATGCATCTTTGGTAATGAGTGGTATAGGTTGTAGCCATGTTGGTAAAGATATAGGCAAACAAGTTTCTTTGGGTAAATCTGATATCATTTATTAGGCCAACTAAACTAGTTGAAAAAATTCTTCTTTGCAAGCTTTCAGGCACAAACACCCTTCGTTAGGCTGAGGA
>NW_017728906.1:176614734-176630774 GCF_001723895.1 Crocodylus porosus | reverse complement strand
TTGGTGCACTGGATGAGATGTATTAGATTTCTGGAGGTGCAGGTGTAAGATCCAGGGATTTTGATGATTCTGTTGTGGGGTGTAGTTATTGTGGGGGTGGTGGAGATATGTTGGCAGGTTTTACATTTCTTGTCATGGCATGGTCTGGATCCATTCTGTGTGTTTTGAGCCATTGGAAGTTTGCTTGTAGTGATGAGGTTGGTGAGATTTGTTTTTGTTTAAAAGCTAAGATGGGTGGTTCTGGGAAGATCTCTTTAAGAATTAGGTCTTTTTCTAGTATGGGTTAAAATTTTTTGAGGATTTTCCGTGTAGGTTCTGTGAAGGGATGATATGTCATAACCAGTGGTATGTAATTCACGGGGGTTTTCTTTCCATACTGCAGCAATTCTCCATGTGGTGTCTGGGTGGCTCTTTCAAAAGTGTGGTCTATCTCTCTGTAGGAGTGTCCTTGTTGAGTGAAAGCCCTTTTGAGAGTTGTGAGGTGACAATTATGGGTGTTCTCCACAGTGTAAGTACAGTGGTATCAGGGGGCTTGGCTGTATATTACAGCTTTGCTGGCGTGCGTAAGGTGATTGCTGGATCTATATAAATAAATATGTTGGTCCATGTGTTTCTTCTATATGGTTGTCTGCATTTTGCTATTCTGGGTACTGATTATAATGTCTAAAAAGTAAATGTTGGTGCTGGAGTATTCAAGAGAGTCTGATGGAGTGGTGATGATTGTTGAATTTATGATGGAAATCAATCAGAGGTTGCAGGTTTTCAGTCCAAACGATGAAGATATCATCAATATAATTTAAGTATAGCAAGGGTATGATGATACAGGCCTTGAGGAATTCTTTTTCTAGGTGGCTTATAAAAAGTTTTGCATATTGTGGGGCCGTTCTGGTGCCCATAGCTGTGCCTGTGGCCTGGAATAAGTCTTGGTTATTGAAGCTGAAGTTATGTGTGAGGATGAAGTGTATTAGTTCAGTAATATCTTTATGTCTGAGTTAAACTTGTTCTTCTAGATATGTAAGGCAGGCTTGGATGCCATCTGGGTGTCGGTATTGGTATATAATCTAGTAATTCCCAGGGTAGCTAGGAGTGTGTTGCTGGGAAGGTGGTCTATGTTTTTAAGTTTTCATAGAAAGGGTGTTCTGTCTTGGACAAGACTTACTTTTTGGGTGACAAGAGTTTTTAGGATTGATTCAATGAAACCTGATACTTCCTCAGTTATTGTTCCATGGCTGGACATAATAGGTTCCTTTGTTTGTGGATTTTAGGCAGCATGTAAAAAGTCCCTGGATTGGGTAGTGGGGGGATCACGTTTTGTAGTTTTTCTTGTAGTTCAAATGGAAATGATGTGATAGTAATTTTGCATTTTAAGGTGAAAAGGGGAGTAGTATCTTCCTCCAGTTTTTTCTAGTAGGTGGTGTCAGAGAGTTGTCTGTTGCCTTTTTTATGTAGTCTTCACAGTTAATAATTACTGTAGCTCCTCCTTTATCTGCTGGTTTTATTACTATTTAGTGATTAGAACTTAGAGATTCTATGGCCTTTCTCTCTGAGAGGGAGAGGTTGTTATGATGATGTGTGTTGTTGATTATTTAATTTTGCATTCCTTCCCTGAAGCAGTCAATATAACGATCAAGGTTTGATTTTTGACTACCGTGAGGTGTCCAATCTAATGGGGCTTTTGTTTGTTTTTGGGGGGTTGATCTTTTCCTCAGTGTTGTCCAAGGATAAAGCGTTGTTGAAAGTGCATTCATTTTGGTTGTGGAAATAATCCTTGAGGCAGAGGCGTCAGAATATTTCTTTTAGTTCTCCACATTGTTTTATTTTATTAAGGTATTTTTCTGGACAGAAATTCAGACCTTTAGAGAGGACACATTTTTCAGCTTTGGTAAGTGTGTGCATGGAGAGACTGATGATAATTGATGATAATTGAGGATTGGTTGCTTATTTCAGTTTCACTGAGTTTGAGGTTGTAGTGTTGTAAGGTGTTGGTCTTGTTCCTGGAATAATTGGTTCCATTTCTTCTTTTTATGTCAAATGGATGTTGTAGAAAATCTTTGGTAGTCCCTTTGTTTACATTGTATAATATTTGGGAAGATGTCTGGATTTTTCTCTTTTAAGTTTTTGTAGCATGTGGTAATTTCCTTCTTGAGCTGATCTCTTTTGGAGTAGGTTAGGGGAGTAAGATAATTTCTAAGTTTCTCTGAAGCCCTCCTGCATAGTTGTGAAGCATATTTGGAATTGTGTGTAGTACTTGGTGGATTGTAGATATTTAGCCCCCTGGGAATTGTTTTGTGTGTCTTGCATAGGCTTAAAAAATATATGTTGCTGTTGAGTTTGATTTCTTTCTTTTTTATGTTGTGTAATTTCCATTTCAAATGGCAAAATGTGATATGTTCCATGTTTCAAGTTGTAACCATGTTGGAAGTACTAAAAAATGGCACAGTAACAGCCTATACTTCGCCATGCATACCATGCATGGTTATTTTTAGGCACTATGATGCCATAGTGACATGCTAAAACAAAGGATCATGTTACTGTGGCAGTGTAGCTATGGCATCATAGTGTTTGCTGGCAGATGCTACGTCATTGTAGCGCATTGCTATGGCAACATAGCATCATGTGTAGATATGCCCACAGAGTACTAAGGGCTTACCTGTTAGGCCTTTTGATTCAATATTTCATTATGTTGGACTAAAATCCACCACTGTTACTTATATGGAAGATTATCATCTATAAATAGCCTTACTGAAATCAGCAGGAAGGCTTAAAGGAAAAGGTACAGCTTCATAAAAATAAGGGTGCTTGAAACTGACCATTATGGCCAGACCATTTTACTTCTTGACTTGCGGTCATTACATAATCTACAAACGTTTCTATGGGTAGAAGAGACATTCACTAGGAGTGAATAGGAGCATGTCACTCCATGCATATGTTGCCATGAATGGCTGTTTGCAATGACATCCAGTTAAACATTTCTTGTAAATTTGTTGTAGCAAGGGATTTCACTGTTATGCAAAAAAACGTGAGTACTACACAAGAACTTTAACATTCAAAGGCATGTTGCAGTCTTCTTCTTATGTCCTGTCACCTTGTTCATATTTGGATCCAGAAATGAGCACGTATTATTGCTCAAACTGCAGACTTGGCAACATCTTTGTTGATGGATGGTTTGTCTATATCTGTACAGGCCAGTGGGTGCTCTGTAGTCTGAAAGATCTCTTCCCCATTTGCACATGGTATTTCCATTATTGGAGTATCCCCACAGTTGTATGTTAACTTTAGTCTTACCAACCCCTGTTTGGAAACAGTTCAGAATTCTCCATGTTAGCCAGTCAAGCTCTGTACCTTTAGAAAGATGTGGGGAAGTTTTCATGTTCATCCTAACTCCTTCCTGGGTCATCTGTAGTTGTGAATGCTGCATTTTTATTTGTGTGGCTGTTGGTGCTTCATTCAGCAGCTATGGAAGCTGGAAGCCTACTGGAAGCTGCAGTGTGTCCATGTAGTGGGTGCTGCTTGTCTTTCATTTGCAGAGTGTTTTCTATTTCACTTGTTACTGCTCACCTGATGTCTGATGGGGCATTTCTAGCAAGTAGATGGACACTATTGATCTTCATTGGTTTAAGGCATCCAATAATGCACCTGCAGCTTTCATTCAGCACAATGTCTATCTTCTTTGCAAGTGCCAATCTTTTCCAGGTATATATATTCATATCATAGTGTTATACAAGATATATAGCCTTTTCCCTGACACTAGTAACCTCAACCCAGAGTTAGTCCATTGTCTTATGTCATCTGATCTAACCAAGAAGATCAGATGCACTTTCTTGTGTTTAGTCTGATGACAAGAAAGCGTGGTAAATCTAACAGGACATGAACTAAATTTTAAAAAGGAAAAAAAAACCCAAAACAAACAAACAAAAAACAGGTCTAGATTAGGGCCCAATGACATAGGAAGCAGGTGAAGCTGTTTTAGATGTTAATTTTGGACATGTCAGAACTTTCCTAAAGTTGTCAAATAAGACATGAATGGCCTACTACTGCACCACATAATTTAGGACAATTTGTGGCAGGTTGAATGCAAGACAACTAAGTCAGAAGCCCCACTTGAGTAGTGAGAGGGATAGGCCACATGCTCTTTGAAATGAACAATAATCTCATAATGATTTTCTAATAGTCTCCACAGAAGAGATCTCCAGTTAGTACTGCTGCCTTGCATTCTCAGTTGAATAAAGACCCAGCGAGAGAACCCTGATTCAAATTTCCTTTGGGGAAAATATTAGGTAATAGGTGCTTCAACTTAACTGTACCACCCACATCTGCAGTGGTATTGACCTCCATATATCTTGATCTTCCAAACCTTTGGGCTGGGTCAGTGCTACCTAGGGCAGTATGCTATCTGGTTCTAAGTCAAGCTTTTGGTTGATTGTTTTCTAATCCATGTCATGCATCCTGAGGGTTCTGGTCTAACTGTCAGCCTCATCTACATGTTGGAAGTCCAACAGGAGCCTAAATGACCAAGCAGCCCCTTTAGGGCTGGAATGTTTGCCTCAATATTTAGATAGCCATAGAAAAGGGTGGGGATATTTTTTACTCCATTATTTATTTCCTAGTTTAAAAACAATTATTTCCAAACTTGCGTTTGGAAAATAATGACAATGTGCACTTGTATGTGAAATAATTTAGATGAGGTCAGTAATCCCAAAAGATTACCATCATTGACAGAGAGTTGCAAAATTAATACATGAATATGGCTGCTCTCTAAAAGCAGTCTGCGTGATACATGTGAGATTCATTTTTTTTTTTCTTTTAGCATGGAAAATGTAAAGATTTGGAACAGATAATTCAGTCAATAACTAAGTAGCCACCATGATCAAGTATCCTGTGGCAACAACAGACTGCATAACAGACTGGGATTGGCCATGTACAGACATTCATTTTCTCCAGGAAGTTGCTCCTCTTCCAAGAGAAACCATGAGTGTACAGATGTTTGGGATGCTTCTCCACTCCAGGAAGAAAAACCTGGGAACAACCATGATTAAATCATTCCCAAGAGAAACTCTCTTGGGAGAGTGAATGTTTGTACAAATTCTCTTCTGAGAGAACCCGCAGCACAGTCCTTCAGGATCCTAGGATCCTTTGCTCCTTGTCAGCCTCCACCCTCCCACATGCTCCCTCCAGGGAGATAGTGTCTCACTTACTGGACTCTTCTGCTTCAGCCAAGCAGGGAGCACAACATGCCCCTTCACAATCCCACGCTGTGCTTCAGGGTGCCAATCAGGGCTGCCCTGTGCACTCTTACCATCCATCTCTGACACGACTGAAGAAGTCTTCAGAGCATGTGCACAGGGGCCACCACTGCAAAGTTCCTGCTCTTCAAGGGCTTAGTATTTGAATGTCTGCTCAGGTATCTCTGGGTAAGTTTTTTTTACTATGAAAACAAACCTAAGAGAATTGTCCCAGATCATTTGAACATGCATATGCAGTCTTTGCTGACATTCACACTATACATGCCTCAATGTTCAATGACCTAAGTAGAGTAAGATTTATTTTATTAGTAATTCTACAGTCTATCCCAAGGTCTGTTTTCCAGAACTGGACTTTATAGCCACCTGTAACACTGCAGAACATACAGCATCTCAAAAAAAAGGGTACGTTTTAAACCATTGTCTTTCATGGTGAACAGACACCATGCTTAATGAATAATAATTTTCAAGTTTTAAGGTAGGACTTTCTTAGGTGCCTTGCTTAACTCTTCTCCCCTTGTAGTCAAAGGTAAAACACCCATGTATTTTAAAGAATCATTACACACACCTTGTGAAAATCCTTACATATATGCAAGGCCTGTGATTTTCTTGTGCCTGAGTTCTATACCTGTAAAGGGAGTATCATTACTGCAGGGATACATTCTTCCATGTCTGAGAAATGCTGAGAGATTGTGGTTATCTGAGTATACAGAAAGAAGTGGCTGGAGTTCACCTTTATATTTTTATAGTTATTAGAAAAAGCACAACTTTACTCATCAACTACTTGTTAAAGAGAATAAGATCCCTGGGTCCTTTGTTTTCTTTAGAGAAAAAAGGCTTCCCAGTAAAATGTGTTTTCAAAGCATATAATATTAGTTGTGGAAAGCAATTCTATGTGATGGATTAAAAATTCATTGAAACAGCTAACTTGCAGTGCTAGAAAGATTCTTGTTTCAGAGGTTTTTGTTTGAAAATCATTTGTTCGTATGGGACGTGAAATCACATTTTCTGAAGGAAAATTTAATTTAATTTTAAGTTTATAAACAGAAGCTGTCTTTCAGTCTACTGGACTGGCTGTGGAAGCACTGCGTCACTGTGATTCCACCTTTTTCACTGCAAGATGAATACAAAGCACAACATGTACTGCTAAACCAGCAGCTGGCAGAAGGCATAACTATAAGCAGTGCTGGATTAGTTTAGCTATTGTTCTGCAATGCAACTACATAATTCAACACCACTGATATTGAAGATGAACTCCTCTCTGCTCCAGATTCTGCAGATGTTCACAGCCTGGCAAGTCAAACCCCTTTATGCAGCACAATTAATACAACCAAATGATAATATGGAGAAACAAAGGACTGGCATTGGATCTGGTAGAGCAGAAAAGCAAAGAACATCATTGCCTGATGATTCCAGTTCCACACCTGCCAAGAACAATTTTAAAAGCATGAAAAACACAACTTGATCAACAACCCCTTGCCCCTGCAGTGGAAACAAATTAAAGAATGATATTAAAAAGAAAATAATACAATATAACAATGGAGGACCACCTGGGTTTTCCCCTGCAATAAGTATTTGTCTATATTGTCTCTGTTGCACCTACTAGAAATACTAATAATGATCATAATAAAATTGTGATTGTTACCCAGCAAGGACTTGGATTGGCTTTCTAATGACTTTACAGCTGTGTTCACATTTTCCTCCTCCTTTTTTTAATCCTTATCCTGTATTTTCCTGTCGTTGCTTTCTGGCATACTGTCCTGTGTTCAATTTTAAGCTAGGTCTCCCTCAGGGAATAAGGGGGCAGCCAAAGAGCTATCAAGATTTCATTAGGTCCTCTACTCTCTGCTCTGGCTGATGCCCCTTCCCTGACAAATAAGAGCAGAGGGGACAGAAAGAGTGGATAGAGCTGTAGCTCCAAACCTTGATGTCCCAGATAGCAAAACTGACTGGTCTCTGATGAAATTTAGCTGCATGCTTTCCATATTTAAGTAAGTGCAGTCTGCATTTCTGGAAGGTATAGGTTGGTGCCATTCTTCACCCCAGGCTGACCCTTAATGCTCAGTCAAGGTCCTTGGGAAAGTGAATCCTTTCTCATTTCATTCTAGCATTTTCATTTCTATATAAGATATAGATATCTGTCTGTCTGCATAGATAAGCAAACCCTTATAGTCACTGATATATCTTTTTCTTCTAGCTACCTATTTATAAATACATATCCTGTGATTAGAGTGCTAGCCCTGGATGTGGATTAAATTCCTTGCTCTACCAGGGACTTCCTATTTCAGGATCAGTCTCTGTGCTTCAGTATTTCTGTCTCTACTATATTTCCCTACCTCACAAAGGTACAGTGAGGAGAAATATATTAAAGAATATGATGGGTTTGATTACTAAGGTAATGAGACCAGCATATGTATTTTATTATATGGACGAAACTAAAAGTTTTGCTGAGTTACAGATCTATGGATATATATTGTGTTACAAATTCAAAAGTCCCTGAGCTTATAAAAGAAAAGTTATACTTAAACTAAATATAAATTTATTTAAAATATATTTCATATTCTGGCATAATTCTTTACATTTTTGGGATTTGATCAAATCTTGTAGGTTAATGAATTGCAGGTGTAATTTCCTATCTACTCTTCCATTTTGTTTTTAGTTCATGTGTAGATTAGTGATAGTAGCTAAATTATTTAAGAAGAAATGACAAAGGCTACAAACGGGCATCATCTTGGGAAGGGGATCAGATGCAGCAGGATGTGTCCTGGAACAGCTGATCCACTTCATTGGTATCTATAAACATCACTGGGGCAACTGGCATCTACAGGCATCACTTGGGATCTCCCAGTATCAAAAAAACCCTGCCACAAAGTGCACGTGGTGCCACAAACTGCACATGCAGTGTGTGCGATTTGTGGCACCACAGACAAATTTACAGCAGCAGCTCGACCTGGTACTGGCAATGGGGAATGACCTTATCAACGACCTAACAATCAAAGGGAAACTAGGTGACAGTGAGCTGATCACCTTCACCATCCACTGTAAAGCTGGCAAGTCAGTCAGCAATACAGAAGTGCTCAACTTTAGGAAAGCTGACTTTGACAAGCTCAGGAAGTTTGTCAGTGAGGCCCTAAGGGACCATGAACCAAAGCGGGGGGAGTTCAGGAAGAGTGGTTACTCCTCAAGGGAGCAATCCTGGATGCGCAAGCAAAGTCTATCCCATTTCAGAGGAAAGGCAGCAAAAGGGCACAGCAGCCCCCTTGGCTCTGTAGGGAATTAGCGGACTTCCTGCATCTAAAGAGAAAGACCTACAAAGGATGGAGGACCGGATCCACCACCAAGGAGAACTATTCTGTACTGGTCCGAACCTGCAGAGCAAACCAGGAAAGCCAAGGCTGTGATTGAACTCCAACTGGCTACAAGTATCAAGGACAATAAAAAGTCCTTTTTTAGATATGTGGGGAGCCAGAGAAAAAGCAAGGGTAACATTTGACCTCTACTAAACCAGAAGGGCCCCCTGCTAAACCAGATGGGACAACTGACAGCTGACACCCAGGAAAAAGCCAACTTGCTAAATGGGTACTTTGCGTCAGTTTTCTACCAGTCCCAATGGATGCCCTTGCCCATTACAGGACAGGAAGGCCTGGGTGTGGGAGATTCCTTACCCTCCATCAATGCTGACTTTGTGAAGGAACACCTTGAGAGGCTGGATACCTTCAAGTCATCCAGCCCTGGCAGTGTACACCCCAGGGTATTTAAGGAGCTGGCTATCATCATAGCTCAGCCCCTGGCACAGATCTTCAAGAACTACTGGCACTCTGGTGAAGTGCCTAAAGATTGGAAGAAGGCCAATGTGGTGCCTATCTTCAAGAAAGGGAGGAAAGTGGGTCCAGCAAACTACAGGCCCATCAGTATGACCTCTATCCTGGGGAAGATCCTAGAAAAGATTATCAAACAGACCATTCTCAACAGACTGGCTGATGGCCAGTCTGAGGAATAGCCAGCACGGTTTTCTCGTGGGTAGGTCTTGCTTGACCAATCTTGTTTCCTTTAACAACTAGGTGACCTATCACCTGGACAAGGGGGAAGAGATTGATGTCATATACCTTGACTTTAAAAAAGCCTTTGATCTGGTATCCCATGATCACCTCTTAGCAAAACTGGCCAACTGCGGCTCGGCCTCACCATGATCTGCTGGCTGGGCAATTGGCTCCGTGGTCAGACCTAGAGGGTGGTGGTTGACCGAAGTCAATCATTGTGGTGCACTGTGACCAGTGAGGCCCCTCAAGGCTCTGTCCTTGGGCCTATATTATTCAACATCTTTATTAATGATGTGGGCATTGGTGTCAGAAGCAGACTGGCCAAGTTTGCCGCCGACACCAAACTTTAGAATAAAGCATCCACACCTGAGGACAGGAAGGCAATCCAGGCTGTCCTTGACAGGCTCAGAAAATGAGCAGATGAGAACATGATGGTGTTTAACACCAAAAAATGCAAAGTTCTCCACCATGGGAGCATGCTTATAGGCTCAGCAGTGCTATGCTAGCTAGCACTATGGATGAAAGGGACTTGGGGGTCATGATTGACCACAAGATGAACATGAGCCTGCAATGTGATGCTGCAGCTAGTAAAGGGAGCAAAACACTGGCTTGCATCCATAGATGCTTCTCAAGCAAATCCCAGGACATCATTCTCCCATAGTACTTGGCTTTGGTGAGGCCACAGTTGGAGTACTGCATCCAGTTTTGGGCTCCACAATTCAAAAAGGATGTGGAGAAGCTTAAGAGAGTCCAGAGGAGAGCCACACACACGATCAGAGGTCAGGACAACAGACCTTATGATGAGAGGCTGAGAGCTACAGGACTCTTCAGCCTGGAAAAGTGCAGGGTCAGGGGTGATCTGGTGGCCACCTATAAGTTTATCACACCAGGATCTGGGGGAACATTTGTTCACCAGAGCACCCCATGGGATGACAAGGTTGAATGGTCACAAACTCTTCCATGACCATTTCAGGCTGGACATAAGGAAAAACTTCTTTACTTCCGAGCCCCCAAGGTTTGGAATAGACTGTGGCCGGAGGTGGTTCAGGCACCTACTTTGAACGCCTTCAAGAGACATTTGGATGCTTATCTTGCTGGAATCCTATGACCCCTGCTGACTTCCTGCCCCTGGGGAAGGGGGCTGGACTTAATGATCTTCCGAGGTCCCTTCCAGCCCTAATGTCTATGAAGTCTATGAAATCTATGAAAATGCATGTGGACACTTATGGAGACATGCTTGAAAAGTCATATTTTTAAAAGTATTTAGATACATCATTCCTATTTCAAATTTGTTTCATGCCAGGATGTGAACAGTCAGGTCTGGGGCAACCTGGGGATTAAGGTGCCAATCAGGGTCAGGGTAGGTGTTTGGACATCAAACCAGGACATAAAGTCCAAGAGCTGGGTCTAAGAGCAAACCAAGTCAAGAAACAAGGATATCAAACAGAAATTAAAGTCCAGGAGCAAGCTGGATCAAGATGCCAGGAAGTCAAGGAGAAAACAAAGCCAAGGAGCAAGCGAGAGGGAGCAGTAAAGCAGTTTTGGGTCAGGTTGCTCTGTTGCTTGTTTTAGTTTGGGGGTTTATATGGGGAAGTTGAGGGTCAACTGACATTGCCAGGTCACTCTGGTGAGAGGGCATGGGCAGAGGGTTAGGCCCTAGCTGAAGATTCAGAACAGCCTTGAGCTGGGTGACTAGCCGAAGGATGAGACAGGCTAAAGCCCCAGGTTTAAAGTCAAGGCCTGCCATGACTTCATTTGAAATCAGTGTGAACAAAGTCCCAAAATACTTTAAAAAGCTGAATCCATGTCACTAAAATGTTGAAATGTATCATCAGGAAAATAAAAGATTTCATATAAGTGGTGCCAAAATGAATTACAGGTCTGCTCTTTCTTCTACATTGTTTTCCACAAAGTTCTTGTGAACAGTTCTCGACCACAGTTACTAAAGCTCCAAATTTAGAAAATTTGGTTATTTTGGAATCTCATATAACAAAACCATGGATACATCCATATGTTATGTCCCAACTGGCCCTTCCTGACATCCTCTTTGAGGTGGGTGGTAGAGGAGAAGGAGAAAAATGGCTCATTTAGCGATATCATGCAGTTCCTTATTCCTGCTATTGAGGATTAAGCTTGCTAAAGTTACCCTAGTGGGTAGGATGAAACAACAAACCAGAATAGGTACTGCTGTCATTCTGAGGCATGTGAAGAAGTAATATACCTCTCTTACTTGCCTGTATATAATTTCCCAACACAAAACCAAGCTGTGCACCTTGTACTCTGTGACTACAAGTAGGTAACAAATCAAAGGTGTGTGAAAAGTGTGAACTATATGTTGTTCATCCTCATTTTTTACTATTTTAAACCTATTCCATTTGAATTTAGGAAAGGAAATTCTTCTTTGAAGCCAAAACATCTGATAAATTGGAAGTTTTAAATGTATGGAGTTTTTGAGTTACCAGAGTTCAAAATGGTATCTGGGGGTGTTCTTAATATCTTTTCCTTACACGTACATGCTTGGATTAAAAAAACATAAAACCAGGCATAATGTGCCACATTTTTCAAAAGAATTGGCCCTTCAGCTAATTACTTTCATTTGTGCTACTGTAGTACCTAGGAGCTCTAGTCATAGATGAAGACTTCATTGCATCAACCTAAAGGTCTGTACAAGCACTGGTCCAAAAAATGGCCCTGCTTTAGCAAGATTAACATCTATGTTGAAAATAAGATATCAGATTATATAGGTAGTTGGGGTGGACAAGGAAACAATGTTACAATATCTGTCAGCCCAATGAGCAATGGTATCACTTGTCTAATTGTTACGTTGTTTTGCAGGTAGATTAGAAAAGTGGAGCTTTAAGGGTTTTGAAGGAAAAGTGAGGGAGCTCTTCAGATGAATACAGGAAGTTATACACCAGCATGAGGGGCAGCAAAGAAGAAAGCACAAATGTGTTTGAAAATATAATAACTGGTCCACAAGAGTGGACATTGAGTGGTCAATCAAAAGTGGGAGTGAGCATTTCAAGTATGAATAAAACATGATAGCCTTGGTGAAGCAGGGTGGTGAAAGTGCAGACAAGCAGCATTTGTTTAACCCAGGCAAGCAGAGGGAGGTAGGGGAGAGATACAAACAGAGGAGAAGGGAAGACATAGCTAAGACGATAGACTAATAAAATAATCTTTGAATCCAGGATAGATACAGTGAAATGACTGCATTTATCAAGGCCAGAGAAAATGATAGGTCATTATTTGGGACAAGTGATGAGAGGCAGAATAAGAGTGCTCTGTGTTTGTATGTATAGGAGAGGCCATGTAGGGATAGACCTCAAAAAGGAAGCAAGTTCAAACACAGTGTAGATACTTTGACTTATGGAGAGGTCTGAGTCAAAGGTGAAGCAGAGATTATGGACCTGAGTGATAAGAAAGACCGTAATGATTGAGAGACCTTATGGGAGAAGATTAATAGTTTAGACATGATGAGAATGAGCTGACAAAGAGATTTCAGAAAGGCAGGCCACATTTTCTAGTTTGTACACAGTCAGATAGGCCTGGAGTAGAGAGAGGAATTGGTGAGTCATCCACACAGAGATGAAATTTGGAGTTGTGTTTGTGGATGAGATTACCCAGAGATAAAGGTAGAAGAAGAGGATTAAGGATAGAGACACAGCAGAAGATGAAGGAGCAATGGGTAGCATTATCTGAAGGAGAGGCTGAAGGGGAACTTAAAGAAGTAGCAGTAAAACCAGGAAAAAATAGGTACTGAGGCAAAGGCAGGACAGGATTTTCAAGCAGAGAAGCACAATTGGTAATGTCAGCAGGAGCAGACCCGTCAAGGTGGGTGAGCGTAGAGTTTTGATTCTGACCAGAAAGTAGGCCTGTGCGAAGGAGTAGGTATTCTCTTCAGATGCAGCCAATTCGAAGGGAGAGTGATTTGATTCAGTGATTCAAATCACTGTCTTGATTCAATTCGGCTGAATTGGATCCAAAGATTTGGTGCCATTTCGGAGATTCAGCCTTAGACTAAACAGGCAGCAGTCCTCACCCTGCTGGACACCGCTGGCTGCCTCCAGCTGGTAAGTCTGTTGTGGTGGGTGGAGGATAGGGGCATGAGGAGGGAGGCCAATCAATGCCTCCACAGAGAGACAGGGATTGGGGCTAGGTATGGGACAAGCTGCCCAGCCAGGGCAGGGGGAGGGAGCGGGTGTGGGCAGAGCCATCCCTAGGGATGTGCAAGGCCTGGCGGGCAGGGGGTGGCGAGAATCTCAGCATCAGGCCAAATCTTTTCTGAATCGATTAGGAGGCTTCTGATTTTGATTCAAACCTTTTAATTGGTCTCCTGATTCAATTTGCATTCAGAGATTCGACCTGTTGAATCAGGCCAAATCTCCTCTGAATCAAATCAGCTACAGAAGCTCCTCACAGCCCTACTAGAGAGTAATCATTAGCAATTTTGGTAAGAATCGTTTCAATGGAGTATAACGGGTGGAAGAGGGTTCAGGTGGACTTGAAGAAGAACTTTGAGCAGTGACTGTAGGCAGCATGTTCAATGTTTAATGAGGTTAAAGATGAAAGGGAAATTGGTAAGAGGTTGAAGAAACAGATGAATAAGGGCATTTTTTTTTAATGGGAGAGAGAAAAAACATGCTTGAATAGTGAGAGGAAAGATAAACACAAGGAATTTCAGAACAAAGTGTGAATACGTGTGTGTGTGTGTGTGTGTGTGTGTGTGTGTGTGTATGTATGTGTGCCTATGTAGACACGCATGTGAAGTTATAAATAGCATATGGTTTGTGGCCTGGGTGTAGCTTTATCTTAAGAATAGAAAAGAGTATTACTTTTACCATTTCCTAATGACACGGCCTTAGTTTATGAAACCTGTGCCTTAATCTGCTCTACTTAAAGTACCATCTCACTAATTATGTAGGTTAGGTTTAATATTTCTGGTTAATATTACATTTTGGGTGTGTAAGACTGGTGTTCCTTTTCCAGAGCCCCTTTTGTTTTATAGCAGGAAAAGATAATGAGAGCTATAAAAAGTCTTAAAATCATAGCCAATTTGTCAGGCCCACTATATGAGCTAATGCCAGAATAGAGACATACCACATCAACTGCTGATCATTTTATACCACTTTTAATGCCTTGAAATTAAAAGAGAGAAATTAATGGGGAAATAAAGAGAGAAACAGAATATAAATAATGTATTTTTCTGACATTTTGTGCCTTAGTCTATTATTAGTCTTTTTATATGTGGAAAAAAAATCCAGTCAAATCAGCAGAGCGTTCAGATTTTGTGCTTTATACCATATGCAAGGATTAGAGGATACTCTTAAGAAGTACTTCTAAATAATACGGTATTTTTCTGCTGTAGAGCAGAGTTAAAGCACAGTAGTGGAAGTAATGTGGATAAGGCTTCCTTATTCATAGTGATTCAGAACACCAGTTTTAGTTGTTGTACCACAGTAGTCATTGTTTTGAAAGCATTTCTATTATAACACTATTTTTATTAGTTTAAAATTTGCCCATAGGGCTTTGCTTTAGCCTGAGACTTGACATAGGAAATGTAAGCCAAATCAGCGTGGCTATTTTTAAGTAAATGGTGAAAACAAGAAAGAAAGAAGGAAAGAGGGAGAAAGAGGTAGATAGATGTTAAATGTTTTAGGCACATTTGTGTTCCTACAACATAAAACTGAGTTTGGTTTCTAATCTGAATGAGTGGCTTTGGGCATAATATATATAACACTCTATAAATATTTTCCTTAGTAAAATGACTATTGCACATACGCACCAATTTTTTCACAAATATTAAGAGGTAGACTAAGGGTCCAGGCCCCAAATGAGCAAGTTTCTTAAACACACACCTAGCTTTAAGCAGACAATACAAACAAACGGCCACATCCAAATTGTTTTTGCAGGAATGTTTAAAAATTAGGTTCCTTTCCCCAGAATGGTAATCCAAATCAACTGGGTTATACCCCTAGAATCCTATGCAGTTAATGAAAGCTAGGAAATCCAGAGAATATAGCTACTGAGCAGGAAGACATCTAGAACTACCCAATAGGAAATGTGAAACCCAGAAGTATGACTGAATTCCTACTCTTCCTAAGAGCTTAACTGTCTGTTTAGGACTATATTTTAGCCACCTTTGTCATCTTGGGATCAAGGGCGCACAGACAGTAATATTGACTTGCATACTGAGCACTGTATCTGTGGTCACTTGAATATGGCCAATGGTGGAAAATATCATTTGCATAACCTAGGCCCCTGGCACACATTCCACCAATTGTGACATTAACTGATGAACTGCAAAATAATTCTGCACATGCTACACGTGAAAATAATTAGCGCACAATAAAAATTGCAATAGGCCACAAAGTTGTTGCTTGAAAAATGTAGAACATTTTTATAGCTGGCTTTGAACAAGCTTTAATTTGAACCTGTGGCTTGTCACACCCCGGTTGACAGTGTTTGACTAGGCCCTCCAGTACCACAGAATCATAGAATCAATGAGTCGAAAGGGACCTAGACAGATCATCCAGTCCGACCCCCTGCCGTGGGCAGGAAGGAGCACTGGGGGTGGGAGGGGTCATAAGACCCCAGCCAGGTGCCGATCCAGTCTCTTCTTGAATTTTTCCAGGGAAGGTGAGAGCACCACTTCTCTGGGAAGCCTATTCCAGGCTCTGGCCACCCTTACAGTGAAGTAGTTCTTCCTAATATCTAACCTAAATCTATCCTCCCTCAGCTTGTAGCCATTGTTCCTGGT
>NW_017728906.1:176559106-176614185 GCF_001723895.1 Crocodylus porosus | reverse complement strand
GCCCAAGGACCGAGCCCTGGGGGACTCCACTGCCTGCACCCTCCCAGGTCGATATCGACCTGTCCACCACCACCCTCTGGGTGTGCCCCTGGAGCCAGTTTGCCACCCATGTGACTGTGCGTTCGTCAACGCCGCAGTCCCTCAGCTTGCCTACCAGAATTGGGTGGGACACTGTGGCGAAGGCCTTCTGGAAGTCCAAGAAGATGACATGGACTTCCTCCTTCACATCTAAGCTCTTTGTTACCTGGTCATAGAAAGAGACCAGGTTAGTCAAGCAGGGTTGGCCTGGCATGAACCCATGCTGGTTACCCCTCAACATCACTTCCCCTGCAGGGCTCTGACAAATGTGGCCCTTAATAATTTTTTCAAAGACCTTCCCCAGGATAGAAGTGAGGCTGACTGGCCTGTAGTTGCCAGGCTCTTCCTTCCTCCCCTTCTTGAAAATACAAACCACATTGGCCCTTTTCCAGTCCTCAGGGACTTGGCCCAAGCACCAGGAGTCCTCAAACAGCCATGCCAATGGCTCCACAATGACACCAGCCAATTCCCTCAGCACCCGCGGATGAAGGTCATCTGGGCCCGCCGACTTGGACACATCTTAGCCTTCCAGGTAATCCTTAACTAGGTCTGAACTAACAGTCGGGAGACTTGCATCCTTCGTGGGCCTCTCTACAGTATCACCCGAGAACACCCTATTGTCAGTGGACAGGAACACGGAGGCAAAGAACTTGTTGAAGCGTTCTGCTTTCTCTCGCGCGTCCATCACCAACCACCCTGCCCTGCCTTGTAGGAGTCCAATGTTACCGTGAGACTTCTTCTTGCTATCTATATTCTTGAAGAAGGACTTTTTTTTATCCTTAATCCCAGAAGCTAATCTCAACTCCAGTGCTGCTTTAGCCTTCCTTGCCAAATCCCTACAAACTTGGGTCAGGGAGGTGTACTCCTCCGTTGTCCCTGCCCCCTGCTTCCACTGCCAGTATGCTTTTTTCTTTGCCCTCAGGCCAGCCTGGATATCCGTGCTCAGTCATGAAGGTTTTTTGGACCCTTTTCCCACCTTTCTGCACAGAGGAATTGTGTCCTGCTGCGCCCCAAAGATAGCCTCCTTGAGGAAGGACCACCTTTCCTAGACCCCCATACTAGCTACACCCTGGGCTCCAAGTGCCTCCCTGACTACTGCCCTGAGCACATTGAAATTGGCTTTCCTGAAGTATCCCAGAGTAGACTGCTGTGGACAGTAAATCATGACATCTGTGGAAGGGATTTCCCTGGAAGTGTTGTAGATGTGGAGGAGGAACCCCATTTCCCTCCTCTGTGTTTGCAGGTATCCTTTTTGGAAGGGATTTCCCTCATGGGTCTGCAAGCACAGGGGGAGGAACTCACACAGGGTCCTTTCTTTGTGTTTCCAGGCATCTGGGGAAATCCCTTTGCAAGGCATTTCCCCATGCATGCCTGAAACCATGTTGGGGGCAGACCCACTATGTAAATTGCCCCTTTTGTGCCTGAAATCTCCTGTGAAGGGATTTCCCCATGGGCTGCATGAACTGCATTTTCACAAGTAGGAAACCCCAACTTGCAAAAATATACCCTAAAGACTTGACTTTTCCTGCTTACCCAGAGGTATCCCTGGAGGGATGTGTGTTTCTTATGTATGAGCAGGAAAGTGAGCCATGCACTCCCAAGGCTTGAGGGGCCCAATCCTGCCCCTCAAGCCTACAGAGCCTCTGCCTTGTGGGAGGTTGGAAAGCCTGGGCAGCCTCACACAGCCAAAGCTCTTCCACCATAAGCAAACAGACATGGGCCACAATAAAGCAGCCCAATTTAATACTATCTTCTGTTGTATCCACAAATTTGAGCATTTGTGGCTCAACAGAAGGTATGGATGTCTGTTCATGTTCACTTTGTGCCATCATAAAAATGTTTATGGCAGCACAAAAGTGGCATCTTTTTCCACCCAGAGAAAGTTAGAGGGAAAAGGCCATACCTGTGAGTGATCCCTGAGATGACTGCTGAAGCCAATGACTTCTGAGACATTTGCTTTATTTTTATTTTAACTACTGCCACATTTTTCTTTAACAGGTCTCTACACATATTTTAAACTTCTCTGTCTTATGGGTGTTTATGCTTTTAATTGTAGATTTTATCATTTAAAGGAGGGGAGTTCTATGGGTTGTTGGCCATGCCTTCAATGCTATTGGTTTCCTTTCCTAAATAAGAGGACATCTGAGGAAGTCATAGGGGTCTGGGTCAGTACCATATGCAGTGGAACCATATGGGGGTATTCTTGTTAACATGCCAGTGTATTTATAAAACCTACGTAGTTTCTTTTGCGGGTCTTTTTGTACTTTGTTTTACAATTCACTCTCTGTTTTTAATTGTTGTTGCATTTTAGTTGTGTTTGTTATGTATTACAAAGGTAGAGGTGTGGTTAGTAAACTAGTTTAGGGTTTATAAGCCAGACTACAAAGCCTATTGGTATAAATTCTGAGAAAATTAGGCTTCATGGTTTGGGATCGAGGGAAAGAAAGCATTAAGTTAGACCTTGGCAGGTTGAGGGTTTAGGTCATAACAGAATTTCTGGTACATTGTTATCTCCTATGACATTGAAGTAAATCATCCCCCTTCCTTCCTCCTTGGGAGTGATTCAGTGGACATTCTGCTACTCGTGGCCTGAATCAAACATGTGAACACATTGGCCATCTCCATCCAAAAAGGGTATGTGTTTGCAGCAGCAGAAATAGTAGTGGCACAAATTTGGGGGGCTCCCTGCTCCCGTTTCCATGTTTGTCCCTGCACACAGCACTTTGGCTTCCTTTGTGTCACTTTTTTTCCTCAGGATTTTTTTTTTTTTTTGCTACTGGGTAATGCCCGTAGCCAATTTTGCCCCAGCACTGCAAATTAGCAGCATGTATCATGGATTAATGTGCACCATGTGCAGTTTCTGGTGCTGCAAAGAGGTTTGCAGCACCACAAACCACGTGCCTGCACATCTGGATCCAGCCATTAAGATCTTTTGAGATCCAGGAGCTCTGGTGTACAAAAGCAAAACCTACCTTTTATCTTCCTCAGTGCATTGGAGATCCCGCTGAGACTGAATCATGAATCAGGCAGAAAAGCTGACTTAATATATGTATTTTAGATTTAACAGATGCAAATCAGGAGAATCACCAGCAATCTGTGTTTTAAATACCTGTCCTTCACAAATGTTTTAACAGTTTAGCTACTAACTTTGCCTTTCCTTTTTAAAAGAAAAAAAAGTTCCTCATGCTTTATTTTTGAGAGAGGGACTTTAAGATTTTACTAAATGGCAAAACAGAGGAAGGCTGGATGGAAATTGGAAATATTTCTTAAGTAACTTTTCATGATTTTTGTCTAAAATATTATTGTATAAATATATGTTTTATCAGTATTAATTTGACTAGTTAGTGAGTGTTTCAAAGGTTGGTAGATTGGTAAATGAATCACACAGCCTGTCTGGAGCTATGTTCGGCTTTTTTAAAGTGCAGATTTAATCTTTCTTCCTCTTCAAGCTCAATTTTCTCCCATATATTAGGTATTTTTCAAATAGCTATAGGACAACTCCAAGGGGTGTGGGATTCGCATGAGATAATCACCCCTCTGAAGAACTGAATCTGTGTGGATATCCCCTTTGCTTCAAGGTGCTTTAGGACATGATTATCTGATGAGATTCACACACTCAGCCCTGTTAAGCTGCTTAAGTACTTCATAACATTTTTATTTTCTTTGGACTTTTCCCCAAATTTATGACATAAGTGGTTTTCAATTAAGAGAGGGTTGAGGGAGAGGGGGTTGTTTTGTTCTTGCTTGTTCAAATGGTGATAATCCTGAAATACAAAGCTTTCTTGCTTTTGGAATATGGGTTATGCAGATATTTAGTAGATGCATTATTTGGTTTTATTTCAAAGGTTACATGCCAGGTACAGATGCTAGTTATTGATTTATAAATATGCTACCATTTTAAATTGACTCCTGGGTATTTAGTTTGCTGCTACCATTCTTTAGCTTTGTAGGTAGGGGTTTCAACATGTATATTCATGTGGTATGGTTCCATTTACTCTAGATTGTTCTAGGCCCAAACGCTGAATTAAACGTCTTGGGAGGGAACTTCTGGTCCCACTGACATCAGTGCCAAAACTTACAGGTTTGAATGAGGACAAAGATTTAATCCCCTTAACTGAAGGTAAGGCTGCAGCTACACCATCTGCTGAAAGTGACCCTAACAGATGATTATTTCTGTTGGTGGACTCTGATTGCACACCCGCCCTTCACTTTAGGCTGCACTCAAAACATGACTTTTCCATGAAGAATGTTAACAGTAATCCAGCATGTAAGAAGAGTGAAATTCATTCCTTATGTGCAGCCTATGCTACTAAGATTTATGAAGATGGGACAAGGGGATGAAATCAACATCCAAACATGAAACAATAGTAAACCCTCCTCAACTGCTTCTTCAGTCTATGATGTAAGATAATGACTGATATAATCCCAGCCACTTTGTTCAAATTGATTGAAGGGTTAAGTAATCACAGTAAACCCTTCCCCTTTCCTTTATCATTGAATTGTTAATATCTATATTAGTCGAGTTGGGAATAGTGTGGTGTCCACCCATAGCATACGGACGGTGCTGAGACCTCCTAATGTGAAAGCTCTACCTAAGATCTCATCTTCACACTTCATAGAATGCAGATGCCAAATGTAAGCAGCGTGGAGGGCCAAAGTTATAACAGATGAGATAGTTCCAGTAGTGATAGGAAAGAAATGATGCCCAATATAAAGCGGGCACTGCTGGACCTCATCTGGAAAACTGTTTTCATCTGGGTAGCCTGCATTCAAGAAAAGATTTCAAAATGGAATATTTACAGAGAAGGGCTACTGAAATGATCAGAAGAATGAAAACTCATTATACAAGATGAGACTAAAAGATCTCATCTTGTTTAGCCTAGCAGAATAGAGACTGAGAAGGGATATGACTCTTCTGTATAAATGTATTGAGGGGTAAAATCCATGAAAGGAAAAGAATTATTTAAAATAAAGGACAATGTTGGCACAAGGACACTGGTTGCCAACTGGCCACCCAACTGAATAAATTTAGGTTGGAAATTAGAAGATTTCTAATAATTAGAGTGAGGTTTTGGTGTTGCCTTCCAATACAGTTAGCAAGGGCAATAACCTAAAATACTTGAGTCTGATCATATTTAGAAAGAGGTTGTATGACATAGTTGCATGAGATAACAAGGGTCTTTATAACCAAGCTAGTGCCTTCCAATCCTGTACCTCTGTTCTGTGCAAGTCCTACCCCTCTGCATTGTGTCCTGAAAAATAATGTTGATGTGAAACAAATTAACAAAAATAATGAGATTTATAGATGAAAAATGCCATACAGGCAGAAAATACTTTTCATAATAATAACAGCAATTAATTCAAAATAGTCACGTTTGCAGTTACCAAACTATCTTTATCAGTTTTATCTTATTTATTGTTTTACTGTAGTCTTAATATCATTAAAGAAAACTGGTACAGTCTAAAAATTCCAGCTGGATCTTGGCTCATGAGTAAGCTTTAAAAGCGCTTCATGAAAAAATAATCTTCCATTTTTTCAGTGATGCTGGCTGTATAGCAAGGCCACATGAGTAAGGGAAGGATGGGGGCTGCTGAGAAAATATTAAACAAGTGCTCCAATGAAATCCAGGTACTTGTACAGGCTCATAAGCTTCTGAAAATGAGCAGTCTGCCACTTCCATCTGTTTTCTACTATATTTGAACTCACTAGAGGGATCTTTGGGGAGAGAGTAACTATATAGTAAACTTTTATCAAGTAAAATTGGCAGCTTCTGACATGCCCAATGGGAAACAAGGTTTTTTCCTGTTTGTTTTAATTCACTGCCAGGGTAATCTCCTGTTCCTGATATCGAACCAGCCCATTCAAATGAATCTTCCCTCCTCTTGCCATCCTCCAAGGACACAGTGAAAATAAAAGATGGAGTATCAAGCCAACAGATCACCCAATCTTCTTTAAACCCAAACAAAGCACCAAGCTGGAGAAGGACTTCCTCCCTGTGGGGATGTTTAGGGATGCAGTGTCCATTACCTACCTGATTCACTTTGGATCCCTGTTTGTCACTAGCAATAATGAGCAAGTGAAATCGATTGAAGCTACAAAAATAGACAGTCAAAGGCATTACTGGTTTTAGTATGATTATTCATGGGAAAACATTTCACTCTTAGAGGCAGACTCTGTTTGCAGGGAAATGATGTATCCACAAGAATCCCATGTAAGTCAATTGTTCATGTGGATATGGTAGGCTTCCCACATACCCCAAGACTGGGGAAAAGTATGAGAGGATGGGAGAATCTGACTGAAATGTTGGATAAATTACAAGAAAATGTACCAGATGAAAAGCTGTATGAATCATTTGAGATGATGAGGAGATTAAGTAGCATAAAAATGTTTAATTCCATTTTTATAGTTCAGCTCATTTAAATATAGCCAAGAACAATGATAATAAATCTTTGGAGAATAGAATGAGGCTTTAACTCAGCATTAGGTACCTGTGCCACATAATGAGAAACAGTCACAGTTTTTACATGATTATCATGAGTATCTTTCAACTTGGTTGCTTCAGTCTGTAGTCAGTACTTAATCTCAGCCTTAGAGTACTCTGAAGGGGAAAGTGAGAAATTAGTAAGTGTACCGTTAAGTGAGATTTTTCTTTGAGGTTCTTCAAATGTATAATATATATTTAGAATACAAAAATTATCTTCTTTGAAACTGTTGTGCAGTTTTATCATTATGTTTTAGTGTTAGATACTTTTCATTTGAGGTTTCCTTTTGTTACCTTTGTAAGCATTACATAATACCAATAAATCATTAAATGATGAGGTCATTAGTTCATGTATGAGCTACGCTGTGGGGTTTGATTCTAAGCAATGCCTTCAACTACTCAAGAGATTTATGAGCAGCCAGCTACTCCCACACACCCCCCCATGCACAATTGCTATCATAGTACAGTTCCTTTATTCTATTTATTAATGTTTTAATGGTAATTTCTGCGATTACATGAAATGAGTTCTTTCTCCACTGTGGAAAGACACATAGTAAAGGAATACCAAAAATAGTGTGGTATGGAAAACATACATTTTGAGCTGGTTTCACTACTTTATTCCTCCAGTTTTATATCACTGTCATTCCATTGGTTTTAAGATTTTCAGTTTTTTACAATGAAATAGCTCTGTCATAAACTTTGAGAAATACCCTGGAATGAATTGGATATCAATGTACTGCTGACTGGGTAGTCAGTTTCTAAATTATGCTTTGATTAATTTGAGTATTTTTTTCTAAGTTACACTTTTTCTTAGGTTCCCCTTCTCTTCTCACAGCCTTGTTAACTGCCTGTTGCCCTTTCAGAAGTAATTTCTAGCCTCTGGTTGTTTTTTTTTACTTCTATTCTACTAATGTGTCATCTTTAGAAAGACCCTACAGACCAGTTAGATCTTAGTATTGGACAACTGGGTTCAAATTCAAATAAAGTAGACTGTAAGTCTCTGTGCCAGGTGAATTGGTAATGCAAATACTCATGTAATTATGTATCGTCTGAAGTTGGCCAGAGAACTGATTTAATAACTGTACTAAAGTACTGGAATTTATACTGACTTGTCCTTTATTGGTGAGACACTGAGGGGACAGCAAAGTGAGTATAGAGAGGGAAAAGGAGAATTACTGGGATTGGTCTTTCTTCTTGATCAGTTATGCCACAGATATACTTTCTACCACTAAATAAGTTGCTGATCAGTTTGCCTCATGTAAGCAGCACACTTATAAGCTGGGCAACTCCCTTCTCAAGAGCACAGAGGCAGAAACAGATCTTGGAGTCATTATTCACTCCAAGATGAATATGGGCTGACAATGCAAGGTCACTGTCAGTAGGGCCAACCTACCTTGTCATGCATCCACAGATGCATCTCAGGCAGGGCCAAGGAGGTGATCCTCCCCCTCTATGCGGCACTGGTCAGGCCACAGCTGGATACTGCGTCCAGTTCTGGGCGCCGCACTACAAGAGGGATGTGGACAACATGGAGAGGGTCCAGAGGAGGGCCACCCGCGTGATCTGGGAGCAGCAGGGCAGACCCTATGAGGAGAGGCTACAGGACCTTAACCTGTTCAGCCTTCACAAAAGAAGGCTGAGGGGGACATGGTGGCCATCTATAAACTCACTAGGGGGGACCAGCAGGGTTTGGGAGAGACTTTGTTCCCCCTAGCGCCCCCTGGAGTAACAAGGAATAACGGCCACAAGTTGTTAGAGAGTAGGTTTAGACTAGATATCCGAAGGCACTACTTCACAGTCAGGGTGGCTAGGATCTGGAACCAATTTCCAAAGGAAGTGGTGATGGTTGCTACCCTGGAGGTCTTCAAGAGGAGGCTTGATGTCTACCTGGCTGGGGTCATTTGAGCCTGGTTTTTCTCTCCTGTCAGACCTGATGATCTACAAAGTCCCTTCTGACCCTACTTCTATGAATCTATGAATAGGTTTCATGGCTACAGGGGTGGCTATGATGCCCCCTAGTGGCCCTGCAGCTCCTGCTTGGCTCAGATTCTAATGCCACTCGCCGCCATAGATTGCTTGTCTGCGATGCATTAATCTTAATATTAAAGGTTGATTAATAAAAACTGCCAACAGACCTTAGAGTAAGCTTTTTTTCTAATAATTTCACACTTGACCTCAATCCAGTTCTCAGGTCTGATAGGTCCCTCTCGGCCTGAATAGGACCATATAGAATACATATAGCCTAAAGGGCAAATTGCATGGCTCCTTTTCCTCCCCTACATCACATCCCAAGCCTTGCAGATGTTATAGTAATGTTGTTCCCTCTGTCAGGGCCTCAGTCTCTGTCCCTTTAATCTTGCTAGACTTTCTAGCTTAGGCCCACTGCATCAGACCTGGCTTTGAGGCACTAGCTTCAATCTATTACCTTCAGTCACCAGGCCCCTGGCCCCTGTCTGCCAGACCCTTGTATGACTCTCTGGAGTGCTGGGCCCCTGGCCCTTATCTCTCTGTGCTCCTGCACTCCATTCCTCTCTGGGATCAACAACAGTTCAGGCCTTGAGCTGACAAACTATAAGCCCCTGGGCTATAGCAGAAACACAAACAGCTGAAACAGCTCTCTGCCCTTTAAGAGGGTAAACTTTTCTCATCTCCCAGCAGGCATATCTTCCAGCCCAGGGCTGTTCCCTAGCCTATACACTGGCCCTCTTGGGCTCTTGGACCCTAGTAGGCACCTCAGCCCTCTAGAGTTAACATAAAACGGCCACTTGCCTGAAATCCAGCCTTCCCCTTCTCCGGGCACTAAATCCTCCACCTAGGGCACTTCAGGTGCCCTGCTGGCCTGTAGCCAGGAGCTCCTAACTTCATGAATGCTGGGGAGAGGCTCCCTGACCAGTGCAGGGGCTTATATAGCTCCAGTGGATCCTGGTCAAGTGAGTCCCTCATTAGCTCCCCTCTGCCACCTGCAAGCAGCCTCTCAAGCTGCTTGCTCTCTTAAAGGAAGAGGCACACCCCAGTACCCTGCTACAACTCACAGCATTTGGGTATAGTTGCAGTACAAAGCCATAAGAATATGATAAGTGTCATATTGAGTCAGACCAATAGTCCATTTAGCTCAGTATCTTGTCTCTGACAGTTGCACTAATAAATGTTTGAGAGAGAGAGCCTCTGAGCAGAGTGTATCTACAGTGATCTATTCCCTGTCATGCCTTCCCTGACATCCATCATCATCAGTTTTCCACCCAGCCTTTCCAGAATACTGATCAAAATCCCAGGATAATACTAGTATTGGCATTCTTAACACACGAGAATGGCGGGTATATCGCCACATTCTAATTATGTATTTTAATTAATGAAGGCAAAATATCTGTATCTATGTAAAACATGTCAGCATTCTCATTATTTTGCAGAACAAAAAGCTTTTGCAGTGCCATTGAAACACTGTAATGGAAAACGTGGCTTTTAGGTAGACATGTGCAATAAAATATAAAGAGTTATTTAAAGAACAGGGTAGCTTTCAGATTTGAGTATTACTGTCTTTCAGCATAAAGACCTTTTTTACTATCAGTGTTGAGTGGCATGAGACCATAAGTTCAATTCCCTGTGGGTTTCAGTAGACATACAAGCCTAGAGCATGCCTGAAGCAAGTTATTGTTCCAACAAAGAAAGTTGCCTATTCGTACTGAATGTTTAAATGTCAGTTTGCTGGAAGTTATTCTTAATAAATTTTAACATCTCATTGGTAAATGTTTTTCAGTGTTTATCACTACAGCAGGTCCTTTGAAATGTTACTTTCATGCACATGTATTGACTGTCTTAGATGGACTAAGAATGTCCTGTACAAGTTTTGCTAACTAGATACACATAAGCTAGGGACAGAAATTACATATAAACTGGTATAAGCAATGGGAAACTGATTCAAATCTGTAACACAACAGAAGTTGGTACACATAAACTGCTTTCAAAATGTTTTTTAAACCAGTTTAAGATAAACCTGGATGGATGTAGCAGCAGACTTAACTGATTTAGGTTAAATAGATTTACTGACCTTCTGTCTCAGATCCCCTACAGATTCAAGTTAACTCACAATCCCCAGCATCCTAGGATGCTTTGCAAGGGGGGCAGGCTAAATCTGGCTCAAGCTGTCTTCTCCAGCTGAGCAGGGAGGCATGCTTTTGCACGCCCACCTTCTGGCCTGAGCAACTGCAAGCAAGTGGCTGCATTTCTGAAATCAAAAGTGAATTTGTTTTCACTTGCTTGTTGGTTCAGTCTATGCAACTTGGACTAACCTGTGAAGATTGAATCGATTCAGCCTCTGGCTTTTTGGCCATTTGTACTTAGCCATAGTGGTATAATTCTTACTGGTCAGGAAATCATTAAAATGAGCATGACAGTGGTTTGACTATTAAACAACATATTTCTAGCTGAAATTCAAATTCTAACAGGAAGTCTGAGATATGCACATAGTACACTGTCTGTGCATCTTTTAAATAAAAATTTTGTAAGCAATGCTTAAAGCTGTAGCTCTCTACTTCTGAGGTGTAATTGCCAAAAATATGCAGCATCTTTGCAATGCATATTATCAGTGTATCATTGTTGAAATATTGAGATTATCTGAATCTGTGAATTTGTGAGTGGATATGAAATAAACACATAAAATTAGTGCTCAGAGAAGAAAAGACGCACAATTTAACACTGATTTTTTTTTAAAACATGAAAAAGTAGTTTTAGACCAAGATTTAGCATGCTTACAAAACAGTAGTAGTAGTAGTTTATTTACAGCTTTTGCTAAAACAATACCATAGAATTAACAGTAAAATTATATAATAATAAAATTACATCATTTGTGGTTATTGGTAAAAGGACACAATGAAATTACACATTCTTCTAAGATAAACAAAAGTAAAGTCTAACATAGTATATGACGATATAAAAGCAGTATACAATAGTAGAGTAAAAAATTAAAAACAGGTAATTCTATTTTCTTGTGGCCTTTATTCTTTGTGAAAGTAGAGCAAATATACTTATGGAGTATTGGATAGGCAGTAAGGTGATGGAGAGAAGAAGCCGAATTGTTTTTTCTTCATTAGTCCAGTACCTAAATTTTTCCACTAATAGATCCATTTTGCTCTTACTTCTTCGAAGAACAAACAAGACCACAAATAGTGATTTAAGTCATCCATCTAGTTCTTCCCAAAATAACATATGCAAAACAATATAAATGTCTGTCTGTACTGCAGTTTTGAGCCAGTTTGTATTTAGGTTAAAAGATACCTATGTTTTAACCATCTTTACTGACAGGACTGTATTTACAGTATAGATGGGTCCTAATGCCAAACGGAGGGGACTAAACTTCATTTTTACAAAAAATAAAATTAATTTTGTCTCAAATAACTGAATCTGAATGAAGCAGCTGGTCCTTTGTTAGCTTTTGTAGTTCAGCTGCCTCCAAATGAGCACAGTATTAGAGGAAAGAAAATTGGAGAGGTGGAGTAGCTTTGTTCTTTCCCAGACCTTCAAATGCTGGAGGTTTCCTGTTCATCTAAGTGCTGCCAGCCATGTGTGAGAGCCCTGGGATGACCATATTTTTGGAAACAGAACACAGAGGCCACCCTATTAACTCTAAGCCCCCTCCCCTGTTGAAATGAGCAAGTTTTATCTGGTCTGGTGCTGGACCAGATTTAACAAAATCTACCAATATTCACATCCACGTTCCCTTTAGCTCACTCTTACTGACATTTGGTAAAGCTCTGAAATATGTGTGATCCTGATCTCAAAAAGCAAATGTATCTTTTCACCTCATGTTCTTCAGTAGCTCACAGTTTAGGGAAGATGAAATATCCTGTATGCATCGGAAGTGAATCAGTACTTTGGTCCATTCAATAAAGAATGTCTGGAGATCATAGTACAAGTAACAATCTATAGTCTATGGAATAAAATGGCACATGAACAGGACAATGAAGAGAGGACTGTAGTACTACTTTGGAGCTTGTGCATGTAGTAATTTCATATTTTGAAGAAATCCCATGGAAAACCAGGTGAAGAAAAGGACAGGATAGAGATTGTAAAATTTGACTATGTATCTTTTACTTAATGTCCTCCAAGAATTTGAGGTGATGCCTGCTATTTGCATTACTGCTGGTACTCTGCATTTTTAGCACAGGATGCCTAAAGCTGCAGATGCTCCAGGGCAAAAACACTCTTTGCAGGGGGACATTAATAGCAATAGAGAGACTGGAAATTTTCTTTGCTAGTGAAACTGCCTGTACCTTGGATTTAAACAGTAACCTACATTGGATACCAATAATGTTCTTAGTGCTTACAGTTGGACATAATAGTCAAATAGGGAATCTAGTCCTATTCACATGAGTAGCTACACTGAAGTCAATAAGTAGTGCTTTTAAGAGTAATGTGAAGAGGATTTATCCTTTGGTTTCCAGGTAATAATCCCCAAAAGTAATATTTAAAGAATTTCTCTACTTACTGTATTGTGAAAATATCATGTACAATGTGTTCTGTGCAGTGACTCATCTATGCTGCCACAAAGGAAATCACGGAGAGGAAAATAGCAAGTAAATTAGTGGAGCCATTATTGTGTTTTCAATTTTATTCCCTTTTTTTGGATATGCTTTTGAGTTTCTGTTCTTGACTAAGCAGATTAATTGTAATGTTTTATATATTTGTAAACTAAACTACAGGTTATGTTTTAATCTTCCTCTCCCCTCCCCTTCCTTCCCTTTACTGTTTTTCCTCTTAAATACATCTGAATTGGAGAGTCTTCTGCATAAGGGGTGTTTTCTCATATCTGTTTGTACAGTACCTAAAAACAATGAAGCCTCTGTGAGCAATACAGTAATTGTATAAATATAAATAACAATTAGTGCTAGTAGGCTACCTAGCATGTTACCCAAACAGCCTTGGTACATATTGTACATACATTTCATAGATTTCTTATTTCCTGATAGTCTTCTCAGGCTCAGACTAACCTTTTTGATCATGAAACTCAATTAACACAAGACCCTTTTGCTAAAAATGGACTTGTTCATTTAAACTACCATGGAGACGAAAGCTAAACAGTGGATATTAACATTTTCAAAAAGAGATAAAAACTAAAAGAAACATTTTATTAAGTAATTACAACCCTTTTTTCTTGACGGAATAAGTTCTTAAATTAAGCAACTAAGGCTTTTTTATGTGTTCATTCAGTAATATTCAAGTCAAGATGCCATCATCAATAGTATGCTAAGTGGAAGTACAGCCAATATCTTGCAGAACATTTTCTAGTAATAAATACAGAATATCAACTGTAATAATTAAATTAAGAAGAAATATGTTCTTATACTGGCATGGGTGTTTTTCTGCTGAAGAGACATGACAGCTCAACTAAGCTACCAGCAAGATGCATGGGTTCTGAGTTGTTGTAGTGCAAGATATAAGAATCACACAAAGGGATTCCTTGTGTGCAGTAGGAGTGTCCATGCTGACTCTGAACTATAAATCCAGTCTTGCTTACTCCAGGACAACGTCTATATGCAGACTCTCTCTCTCTGACTTCTGCATTATTTAAGGTTTTAAGCAGGGTGGAACAAAGTCAAGTGGAAACTCACAGCCTTTCTCCCCCCCCCCAAACACTCTGTAGTGTGATGTAGAAGGCACTTTCCTGCAAGGGGAAGAAATGTGAGTTCAAATCTCCTGGGCAGAAGAGAGAAATGAACTTTGGTTTCCCCCATCCTAAATACCCTAGTGATTTACAGTATGATGAGGAATTCATTTCTAGAGCTAGAAATTTCTGAGAAATTCCCAACGCTAGAAATCTTTCTGGGAGAGGCAGCATACAGGTATTCCAGCCTGTAGGCACTCCTCCCCTGCTCCTTGCATCATCCAGAGACCAGCATGATCCCAGTCTGCAGAAGGTGTGGGGAGCAGGGAAAAGGGGGTTGTTGCAGGTGGAAGACCTGTATGCTCCCTCTTCCACAAACATTTCCATTTATTCTGAGGAGCTGCAGGGCAATGCTGGGCAATGCTGCTCACACCTTCAGACCAGGCTGTCCCCAGTGTAAGGGATGCATGGGAAGCATTGCCCAGAACAGGGGACGGAGCAGCAGAACAATGCTCCTCCATGCCTTGTCCGGACTGGGATTCCCTGGAGTCGAGAAGGCTTTGGGGCACTCCATGATTGGAAGCAGACAAGTTTCAGGGAGATACCACCTCACCTTTCCCAGACTGGAGCCCCCACAAATATGGTGAAGGCACAGAAGAAGCTGCTGTTCAACTCCCAATTACAGGGGAGTCAAGTGTACAGGTGTTCATTGCGGCAAGAGAAATTCTCTCACAGGGGAGATCCTTCAAGTATTAACCTGGGAGATCTTCCTTCTGTTTCCTCCTACTGAACGAATGCCTGTGCACCGGTAGCTTCTACTGGGAAAGCAGCACTTCTCTCAGTAGCAACATAATGTTCATACATGGTCTGAGGTGCTGAGCGAAGTGGGTTCTGCCTCCTCCTTAATGAGTTTTGTTAGATCTGGCTGAAGTCTGGTCCTTTACTTTCATTGTTGCTTTTTATTAAGATGTTGAAAGAACTTTTGTTACAGTTCAGGCCAAACCGACCAGTGAGGTGGAAGATTCAGATTGGCCTTAGCTTGTTTTCCTGTCAGTGGCTGTGTCATATGGTCAACTCCCCTCTTCAGTTCCACATGTATTTCTTGTAGAACTAACTGCAAAAAGGTACAATAAGAGTCCATGTTTCTCACTCAGCATCTTCTAGATCAGCTGTCCTTAGTTTACAGAATAAGACAATTGTTTGTTTGTATCCATCAGCCCTGCAAACTCAACCTGGAATTTTTTAATTTTTATTCTTTTTTCACATACCACTATTAAAAAATGGAAGATCCCAGTTCTCAGTTATACCTGTGTGGCCTTCCTCTCATGATGCCCCAAGATACATGTGCAGTAGGTTTATAATTTATTTCTCCTGTAATCAGAACCTAGTAGACAATTTATTGCACAAGAGGGGAAAAAATCCAACTCATGTACTCTTAATAGCTGCATTGGGTCTGATCCGTTGTGTAAAAAGTATTGGCTCTACATATTTATTTTGTAGAGTAGAAAGCACACTTTAAGCACTGTGAAATGATTTGTATCTCCTAGATGATAGATGTATTTGCAATTCCAGAAGGCCCCCAGGCATATAATTTGCATTTGTTTGAATTTAATTATGGATGTATACACTGGCCACACCTCCTATTTCCTCCTGAATGCCTTGAAGACTACTCTAGCTGGTGTTTTCCAGAGCCCAGACACCAGGTTGGAAGACCTGAAAAACAGCTGACTCCAGTCTCTTCCCAATTTGTGCAGAAGTACCTATAAGAATCAATATGCTACTTTTTTATGGGCATGTCTACTTGTCAAAAGATTACAATAAGGACAGATGTGGTAATAAAACAGTGCAGCTGGTCTGCACATGCTACACCCAAAAGGAATATAAGGTAGGTAGCCATGTAAGTGTGGCATGGGTACACAACAGTAAGTATATCCAAGGCAACAAGCTTATTGATGCATGCCTAGTGCATGCCCACTCTATGTATACATAAAGCAAGCACATCATTCTTCCATGTAACTATTCCTAATTATCCCCTTTGACACTGTAGACATGCCCTACGACTAGAGGGCAGTCCCACCTAGCTGGAGAACCTGCAGCATAAGACCTGGGGGTGGTATCTGTTCAATTTGCTCCGTTCTCAAGAGAATCTGCTCTGGAATATTAATTGTGTCCTATTGACCTTTTTGGAATAATGTTCGGCCTTCAGGCTGAAAAGGTTGGATAGCTCTGCATTAAACAGACTAGGAAATTCAAATCTACACTATATCTCTTGAGAAAAATCGACAGCAGAGCTAATTTACAGTGTTTAGGATGCTCTATCGTAAAATGTTGTCTCACTGCTAATATTGAAAAGGGCAAAGGAAAGAAAAGCCAACATTTGAATGGAAAATATTATTACAAAGCATTTTTAAGGTTTTGAACCATAATGATATAGATTACTGTTCCACATGTAAGTTCATAGGAAAAAAAATTGGCCGATTCAAGAGAGAATTGAAATGGCATCCTAAAGCTAGGTTATTGATTGAAACAAATTTGCTGGAGTGCAAATCTGGAGTAATTCAAGGACAGTGGCCATATTCTGAGATCAAAATGTATCTCGTTACCTTTTATTTGTATACAAGACTACATAGTGACTCAAGACTTTGTCCTCATATATATTTAAAACCTCTTCTCATTTCCACTGAATGGAAAATTTCCATATTTGAAGCTTAAAAATTTAAATTTGGGCTCTCTACTACCTTTCCAAGACATTTACCAAATCTTCTGGACTCTTAGAACGTTTTAACTTGGTCCTGCCTACTACATTATGGGCACGTCTACACATGCATTTAAGTGCAACTAAATTTAATGTGCATTAAGTGATTAAGTGATCAATCCCCTGATCAAAGCAAGATTATCCCCAGGTATATCATCCCAGCCAAATCTTTGTCTAGCCAGGTCTTAAAAACGCTAAGGATGGAGATTCCACAACCTCTCTGGGTAACCTGCTCTAATTCTTTACTATTCTCCTAGTGAGAAAGTTTTTCCTAATATGAATCCTCTTTGTAACCACCCTTCATGTAGTTGAAGGCTGCTGTTAAATGCCCCCCTCACTCTTCTCTGCTCCAAATTAAATAAACCCAGTTCCCTCAGCCTCTCCTCATATAAGTCATGTGCCCCAAGCCCTGAATCATTTTTGTTGCCCTCCACTGAACTCTCTACAACTTTTCCACATCCTTTCTATAGTGGGGGTTGAAAATGACACAGTACTCCAGGTGTGGCCTCACCAGTACAGAATAAAGCAGAATAATTACTACTTTCAATCTGCTGGCAATACTCCTACTAATGCAACCCAGTATGCCATTAGACTTCTTGAGAACCAGGGTGCACTGTTGGCTCATATCCATCTTATTGCTCACTGTAACCCACAGGTACTTTTCAACAGACCTTCTGCTTAGCCAGTCAGACCTCCGGTTACAGTGATGCATGGGAGATTTCTGCCCTAAGTGCTCCTTACTGAATCTCATGAGATTTCTTTTGGTCCAATCCTTCAATTTATTGAGGGAGGTTTCTCTGAATCCTAGTCCTGCCCTTCAGTGTATCTGTTACTTCCCCCCAGCTTGGTGCAAACTTTCTGAGGGTGCACTTCATCCCATCTTCCAGGTTGTTGATGAAGTTATTGAACAAAACTAGCCCCAGGACTGACCCCTGGGAACTCCACTTGATACCAGCAAGCAAGTAGACAACTAGACATCACACCGTTGATTACTACCTGTTAAACCCAACAATCCAGCCAGCTTTCTTGCCACTTAACACTCCATTCATCCAACCCATACTTCCTCACCTTGCTTGCAAGAATGTTGTGAGAGACTTTATCAAAAGTCTTGCTGAAGTCAAGGTATATTACATCCACTGCCTTCCATGTATCCACAGAGTCAGTTATCTCATAGAAGGCAATCAGGTTGGTCAGGCATGACTTGCCCTTGGTGAATCCATGCTGACTGTTCCTAATCTCCTTCTCCTCCAAGTGCTTAGACATTGATTTTATGAGGACCTGCACCATGATTTTTCCGGGGACTGAGGTGAAGCTGACTGGTCTGTAGTTCCCTGGATCCTCCTCCTTCCCTTTTGTAAAAATGAACACTATATTTTTATTTTTCAGTCATACAGGATCACTGTCAATCACCATGAGTTTTCAAAGGTAATGGCTAATGATTCTGCACTTACATCGGTTGACTCCCTCAGTACCCTGGGGTGTATCACATCTGGCTCCGTGGACTTGTACACATCCAGCTTTTCTAAATAGTGCCTAACTTGTTCTTTTTCCATTGTTGGCTGTTAATCTCCTCCCCAAATTGTGCTGCCAGGTGCAGTAGTCTGGGAGCTGACCTTGCCTGTGAAGACTGAGGTGAAAAAGGCATTGAGTACTTCAGACCTTTCTGCATCCTCTGTCACTAGGTTGCTTCCCCCATTTAATAAGGGACCCACACTTTCCCTGATCTTCCTTTTATTATTGATATATTTGTAAAAACTCTTCTTTTTACCCTTCACATCCCTTGCTAGCTGCACTTCCAATTGTGCTTTGGCCTTCCTGCTTTCATCCCTGCGTGCCCAAGCAATGCTTTTATACTCCTCCCTAGTTGTTTGTCCAAGTTTCTGCTTCTTGTAAGCTTCCTTTTTGTGTTCCAGCTCACTGAAGAGTTCCCTGCTTAGCCAAGCTAGTCTTCTGCCATACTTGCTAATCTCCCTGTGCACTGGCATGGTTCATTGCTGTGCCTCAGTAAGGTTTCTTGAAAATACAACCAGCTCTCTTGGACTCCTTCCCCTTAAGAGTGGTCTGCCAGGAGATTCTGCCCATCAATTTCCTGAGTGAGTCAAAGTCTGCTTTTTTGATGTCCATGGTGCTCTGCTGCTTCTCTCCTTTCTTCCTTTTGTCAGGATCCTAAGCTCAATCACCTCATGGTCTCTGTTGCCCAAGTTGCCATGCATTACTACATTCTCCACCTGTTCGTTCTTGTTTGTGAGTAGCAAGTCAAGAAGAGCATGGCCTCTAGCTGGTCACTCCAGCACTTGCTTCAGAAAGTTGTTTTCAGTGCTCTCCAAAAGCTTCCTGGGTTTACTGTGCACTGCTGTATTGCCCTGCTAGAGGTTGTCAGGTTGTTTTAAGAATGAGAACCAAAGCCTGGGAAACTTTCTTTAGCTGTTTGAGGAAAGCCTTATCCACCTCATCTTCCTAGTCTGGTGGTCTATAGAAGACATCCACCATGACATCACTGTGGTCACTCTCCCCTCCAGCCTGAACCCAAAGACTTTCAACAGGCCTATCTCCAGTTTCATAGTGGAGCTCTGAGCAATCATGCATCTCTTTTACATAAAGCACAACTCCTTCTCTTCTGCCCTGCCTGTCCTTCCTGAACAATGTATACCCGTCCATGACAGTGCCCCACTCATGCAAGCTATCCCATCAGATAGTGAGCCTATCTGTGAAGATGCTCTTCCCTCTCTTCATCAGGTGGGTCCTTTCTGTTCCTAGCAATTCTTCATCTTGGGAAAACATCCCATGGTCAAAAGGACTGCTGGCAACACCATCTGTGCAGCCATGCATTTATCTTCAGGATGCATCTGCTCCTTTCCATTGTCCAGAAGGATTAAGGAGAACACCACCTAAGCCCCTACCCACATCACCCTTGCATCCTGTGCCCTGTAGTCACTTTTGATGTCTTCAGGGTCACCCCTTACAGTATCATTGGTTCACACATGGATGAGCAGCATGAGGTAATAGTCAGACATCCAATTGAATATCAGTAATTCTTCCATGACATCTCAGATCAGGGGTCCAAGTAAACAGCAGACCCCCTGAGACAACAGGTCAGGCCAGCAGATGGATGCCTCTATCCTCCACAGAAGGGACTTTCCAACTAATACCATCTCTTGCTTCTTGTTTGTGTCAGTGATCTAGATACTCCCCCCCAACTTGGGAGATGTCTGGTCTGGCCTTCTCCACCAATGAAATGTGTTCCTCCTCCTCTGTTCTAGGGCTCCATATTTGTTCTCCAGGCAAAGTGCTGCAGGTGGAGATAAAGATTTCTGCTTGCTGGCAGAGGTCACAAGCTTCCAGCTTCTACCTTCCTGGGTTTCCATGTCCTCTTCCTTCTCTAAGCTGCCTCTGGCAGTCCTTCTTCTACAGTTCTAAAGGTCTCCTTTAGCACTGAATCAGTGCAATCCTCATGGCAAAGGATGCTTCAGAGCCTTGCTGCCTTCTCCTGTAGCTCTCTTGCCTGCTCCCTGAGGGACACTACAAGGAAGCACAACTCATATGATAGGCTGTTCCCCACCTGGCTGTCACTGGAAGGAACCTGCAAGCTGCAGTCTCCACTGAGCCAAACCAGGACCTGGGTGGAAGCCTCAATAGTGAGCAGCAATCTTGCCTAGACAGAAACCTCACAGGTTCAAACAGGGGAAGAGCTTTCAGTGGCAGTGGTTCTGGCATTGCAACATCCTCCAGCTATTTTTCTTCATCCACTGCCTCTCTCTTCCTCCCCCTTGTTCCAAAAAGACTTTCCCTAGAAAATTCCCCTGGAAGCTGGCCTGTTCACTGCTCTTTGGTCCTGAAAGATTCACTTTTCCTTGCCAACCTGCTTCCTCTCACCAAGTTTAAAGTGAAGGAAGGTGAGAGTTTCCAGGCAAACTCCCTAGTGAACCATCTCTTGCTCTGGACTTCAGTTAAACAAAGAGTTGGACTTTAGTTCAACAACTGCTGAGTTTTAGCTACTTACACTAAATAAATGCAGGTAAGTTACTCTTAATCAAATAAAGCTTAACTTAAAGGTTCCCCTTCAAAGAGGAGGGTGTCAAACTGATCTGTGAACTATTTGCAAACTGCCCTGTTTGCTGTCCCTATTTGCTCACTTCCTGGTCACTTGGGGAGTCTCTTTTTATACCCTCCTGGGCCTGGACTTTCTCCACTCCCTTGTTAGGGTATTTGTCAGACACAGGCAGCAGTCACCCACAAAGCACTCAGGCGGCAGCACTCCCAGCTGCTCAGAGCACACACAGCCCACCAGGCAAACACTCAGCAAACAAAAACACAGGCAGCTCTGGCTCACTTAGCTTCCCAGAGCAGGATCTGGTGCCTGGTGCCCAAATCCTCTTCCTCTTCCTCCTCTTGCTCCCAGCAAACTGCTTGCAAACTCCCCTGTTTGCTGTCCCCGTTTTCCAGGGCACAAATTATATTCTGACTTTTGGGGCAGATCTGCAGCTGTGGCAGCCTGAAGCTGGAAGGAACCACCACTGCCACCCCCTGAGGCAAGGGGTGGGTGAGGTGGGGCTCTCCTGTCTTATGCGGAAGCTCTCATCTCTTATGGTGGAGCTCAGCCCCTCTGAGTTCCCCTGTAATTTGAACCCTGCTGTTTGCTCACTCTTGTGAGAATGCAGAAAGAATTGAAGCTCGGTCTCCTGCATTCTAAGTGAGCAACCTAAGCATTGAACTACTTGTTAAAAATGAGGAAAATCTCTTCATCTTCTGCCAAATATAGTTCATCATACAAATGTCCAAAATGAAACACTTTCAAAATGGACTAGTTCATTTTGGAATCTTATAAGCAATTATTTCAACATTTTTTAAACAT
Source organism: Crocodylus porosus (assembly GCF_001723895.1). Taxonomy (NCBI): domain Eukaryota; kingdom Metazoa; phylum Chordata; order Crocodylia; family Crocodylidae; genus Crocodylus; species Crocodylus porosus. The sequence goes on along the minus strand of NW_017728906.1, from coordinate 176,592,421 downwards.
CTTGTCACTTCCATTTTGACCATAACAAATGACAAAAGTGTATATTAATTCATGAATTATTTAGCGTGTCCTCAAAAATGAATTATTGTGAATTAATAATTGGCCTAAACATTTTCATTTTTAAAATAAATGAAGTCTTTTTGACCATTTTTGTATAAAATAATATGAACAGAAACTATAGAAAAATTGGAACATCATGTCATTTAATTTTTGTGGATGAGCTATTGACTGAGCAGTGTATATTTTCAGACATTTAAGATCAAGACATTTAAAATGTAGCATAATCAAGATCAGTAATATATTTGTTTTAGGACTGTTTTGGAGGAAGGTCTTCCCATATAATAATCCTATACTGCCCTCTTTTTATTCATGCTAATTCTAAGTAGTACTGTCTGTATTCTTTCTTCTGTTGGGGTTTTTTATTCCGCTATGCCCTGCCCACTTCCATATTTTCTACTAGATATCACATCCCAGAGTGGAAATTTAATTTGAGAATATTAAATATATTCAATCTACCAAAGCTTTGAACATGAGTTTATGATTACTTCTTGGAATATAGCTTGCCTCAGTGGGACATAATAAATTAGTTTAATCATATAGTGAGTACTTACTTCATCTTGTGTTTGTTCCTGCTAAGAACAGAAATTGTCTCAGTAATTGTATGCAAATCTCTTCGCTAGAATAATCAGAAAAAAATTATGTACTACTGCCCCTTTTGTATAGGAGACCCACAAATGTAGCCTTTCTTTGTAACCTCACTTTGTAAACCTTTGGTTTGTAACCTCACTTTCAAACCAACTTAAATTATTATTTATGTCTTCATATCTAAAATATAAACACAAATTAATACTATTTAGTATACATTCTTTGGTACGTGAATGTACCACAGTGATATTTTGTAAATATTTAATGACATATTAGTTTATGTAATTTATTAGTTTTTTGAATATGTGAGATATTGACATTCTTTGTAGGATCCAAACTAAAAAAAAATTTCCCCCTGTTGCAATAAATCCTTAAGAAATCCAAATTTGAATGTTCTGACACTAGCTCATTGAATGGATAGCTCATCACATGCTTAGGTAAAATAATTCTCACCCCTGCTCTGGGAATTTCAGTTCTATGGGTGGGGATGGTAAGAACTTATGTTTAAATTAGAGAACATCACTTAACTGACTTCAAGTGCTAAAAAGTGGAAAATCTGCTATGTAACCAGTAGTAGTCTAATTCAGAAAGAGAAAAGCTCATTTAGTTCTAGGAATATGCATGAATCCTAACCATCACTAGGCTTTTATCTAAATGGTGTTCAGCTGGCGGGGAAGGGAGAATACCCTTGCTGTTGGAAATACTCATTCACACTAATATTTAATCTAATTAACTCTTAATAAAAGTCTAATTTATATGCCATTTTTGGGAGCTCACATAATTTGCAGTGTTCAATGTTCTTTGAAAGAAGAAGTGAAAACAGGTGGCCATAATTTCAAATTCGTTTACAATCCTTTCTTTCAAAAAATGATTTTTTATTAAGATAAATATGGAGTGCCTATAACTGAGAGTGATAATCTCAAGCAATGTATCAATGAAAAACTCTCCAACATCCCTGACAATCTTGACGCCACTGATCACTAGGAGACCCTTAAGAAAGGCATCCATGAAGCATGCAAAGAATCTCTAGGCTTCTCCAGAAAGAAACATCAGGGTAAAGAAATTTAAGTTCTCACTGACAGAAAAAGAAGAGCCCTCAAAGCTTGGCAGAATTGCATCAGGCTCAAACAGAAGCAAGATGTTTATCATTACATTAAAACTGAGGCCCAGAGGAAAATCTGAGAGCAAAAGAACAACTGGTGGGAAGCCAAAGCAAAAAAGATTCAAAAGTTTGCCAACAGCTATGACAAAGCTGGTTTCTTCAGCATAACCAAAGTTATATATTAGCCCGGTGCACAAGGAGCCAACCCTCTGAGGACCAAGGGTGGAATGACACTTTTTAAAGACACTTCCACAGTCAATGCATAGTGGAAACAATGCTTTTGAGAGTGCCTGAACTGAGATTCTAATATTGAAGACTACCATCAGTTCCACAACATCCCATTAAGGACTACCTTTCAGACCCACCAACTTATCTAGTAGCTTTGGAAGCCATCGAGCAGATGAAGAACAACAAAGCACGTGGTTCTGATGGAACACCAGCTGAAATGTATAAGTAAGGTGGAAAGATTCGATTTGGTGGAAAGATTCAATTTCTCAACAACTGTATGTGATATTTATGAAAATCTGGAGACATGAATATATCCAGTGACTTGAGAGATGCTGAGAGAGGATATAGATCAAACTGGCCATAGCTGGGATTGTTTTGCTTGTATTATGCTTGATAGACTCACTTTCCTTATTGAGGAGATTCTGCCCAAGTTCCAGTATGGTTTCAGACCATTCAGAAGCACAGTAGACATGATCTTTGTTGCTAGACTACTGCAGAAGAAGTGCCAAGAACAGAATACAGATCTTTACATGGCCTTCATTGACCTCACCCAAGGCCTTTGATTAAATTAATAAAGAAGTCCTATGGAGAATCCTGATGAGATTTGGATGCCTGCCAAAATTTGTTACCATCATCAGACTTCTTCATGATGGCATGACAGTAAGTATCTTAAACAATGGCTTTGAAACAGATCCCTTCACCATTAGAATGGGGTCAACAAGGATGTGTCATTGCACAATTTTTTTTTCCATTTATATGACAGCTATTCTGCATCTCACTGCAGATAGACTTCCATCTGGAGTCAGTAGTATTGCATAAACAGGAATCTTTCTATCATCAACCAGTTACCTTCCAAATAGAATATAACCAATAGGGGTGTGCAAAGCAGGCGATATTCAATTCAGATTCAGCCTAATTCAGGGGACAGTGATTCGATTTGTTGATTTGGAACACTGTCTTGATTTGATTTGATTTGGCTGAATCCGAATCTGAAGATTCAATGCTGATTTGGATAATCAGCGATTCAGCCACAGACACAGCTTTAATTTTTTTTTCTACATACCTCAAGGTGCCAGGTGTAGCTTGTGAATGCTGAGATGGTGGGGCAGATGGAGCATCCCACAGGAGCATGGGGGTGCCCCGCATGCTCAGCAGTGCCCCCAGAAGTGGACTGGAAGTACTTCTGGTCCGCTTTCAGATCTGCCACCAAGTGCACGAGGGACCCCCCCCCCCGTAGCCCCCCAACTTGGCAATCAGCTGCTGGGGGACTCCAGGTGCCTGCCCAGACCTAGGAGGCACCAGTCACTGAGCCGGGGGGCGGGGGTTCCCTGCACACTCCACAGCAGACCTAGAAGTGGACCGGAAGTGCTCTGGTCCACTTCCAGGTCCACTGCCAAACACACTGGGGACCTCCTGTGCTCTTGTGGGACTCTCCATCCACTCCACCATCTCAACATTCATGAGCTGCTTGGTACCCTGAGGTACGTAGAAAAAACATTTAAACCTTTGCCTGTGTCCGAATCATCGAATCTCTCCGAATCAATTCGAAGGGTTCTAATTCAATTCAGAGAGATTAAAGGGTCTTCTGATTTGATTTGTATTCAGAGATTTGGCCACCAAATTGAATCAGCAACTGAAGCTTTGTACAGCCCTAATAACCAACACCTCCATTACTGATCTTCAGTACACAGATGATTAAATTAGGTTCTAGCCTTAACAGTGAAACATTGGGGTAGTAGCAGTCTCCTCAAAACCAACGTTCATAATACCAATCACAATTATGCAAAATGCATGCTCAGGCAATGTACTTACTGCATTGGCAAATTGTAGAAAAGTGGGCATGTCTACACATGATGCTACATTGCTGTAGCAATGCGCTATGGTGACATAGCCTCTACGGGCAAAGCCCATGATGCTGCAGCTATGTTGCTATAGTGATGCACTCGCCTGACATAGTGCCTAAAAATAACCATGCGTAGCATGCACAGTGCAGTACTTCAGTTACTCCACCATTTTTTAGTAGTTGTACTAAATGATGGCGCAGTAACAACAATGTTATAGCAGCATGTGTAGATACTTACAGTGTATTGTATTTGAATTTTACAGCTTCGGTGAAACGGTAAAACTTTCTGAAGTGGGAGAAGATGATAATATCAGAAGGGTGAAAAGAAGAGATTATAGAAAACAATTTGGCTGCATCCAGATGAGCACAGATGTTTGGTTCCCTGGGGACAACTAGCAGTGGGACACCTTGTGCCATTGGTAGTTGTCCCTGGGGAATGCCCATGCCATACACCCTGAGGCATTCGGCAGGTTACCCCAGGTGGGGTAGGGGAGGCTGGGGCTCTGGGAAGCTGCAGTTGCATTGCTTCTGCAGCTTAGAGCCTGGCAGGAAGCCAGAATGTTGCTTTGGCCATCCAGGCTCCAGTTTTGGGTGGCACTACTTTTTTTCTGCGTCGGTTTTTTGACCTCTGAATCTCCAGGGGTTGAAAATAAACCCTGTGCTGCAAGGTAGAGGCACAGGAAATAGCTGAATGTGTGGAACATGGCACCGTAGATGGGTCTGCGGTGCTACATACCTTACAGCCACGCTCACCTGGGCATGGCCTTATAGTGCATGCAACACCAGATTTCTTGTTTGAATTCTCTTAAGTTTCTTCCTCACCTTTATAACTCAGTAGTTTGATAACTCACCTTTTGGGACATTTCCCATGATGTTAGCATCCTCTGAAGTGTAAAGAAAGAAGGAAGAGCTTGCTGCAGAGCAGCTGCAGTGAAAACAGAAACTGACATTCTTGGAATCTTTGATCTTGAATTCTTCTTGCAGAGTGGCCTAGACCAGTTTCCATAAACTTACTGAAGGGCTTGCAGGAGATTAACTTATTATATTGTTGCTTAAATTAAACATTTGTTTACAAGGCATGGTGGTAGTATATTAATAACTTTTCCTTTTTTCTGTAAATCCTCAGTAAAAGCAGATAATTAACTACGAAGCTGTGAATACAAAATCTTTATAGAATGAGAAGAGACCAGGACACAGAGGTTGCCAATAGACCAGTAATGAAGCTCATTTTAGAGGTGTAATAAAACACTGAGAACTGTCATTTAGTTGTTCAAAGAGAGAATGCTGACAAGAAAGAAGCCAATACATACAGAAGCATAACAGAGCAGCTGGACACCTGGGGCAGTGGTAGATAAACAGCGGCAGGAGCAACTTGTAGCTGTTAGTGCTGTTGGCCTGGCTGAGCAGCTACGACAGCTGTTGTATTTCCTACCCCTCATTAAGTCGGTGCCCAGGGCTGCTGCCCTGGTTGCCCCATCTTAGTTACACTCCTGGATACACACATTTGGGACTCCCAAATGGGGAGGGCATTACAATACTTTTCTCTTTGTAAGGCATATCGAGATCTACTGATGAAAAGTAAAAGAGCTGGGTATTTTTATAATTGTAGAGCAAACAATGATAAACAAAGTCTGAGTCTCAAACCTGTTCCAAAATTTCAGGGTGACTAGTGCTTTAATTTTGTTTGAACCCATCCATAGAAATTTGTGTATTTTTTTTTCATGATTTAAAGTAGAGAGCTGAACAGCATGTGAAAATTGGATCTAGATTCAGCCAAGTGGCCAAAATTTATGAGCACCAAAATCTTCTACTTTTGGATTCCAGAGACATCAAAATTGGAAGCTTGCTGACAGGTTCCACCCAGGCAATGAAAACTGAACTATGCAATTTCTCATTAAACCATCAAAGTGTGCAGGTTTTTTGATAGATCTTACAAATCTTAGTGAACTTGTCTGAGTTCAGGAGGTTGTATGTGCTTCAAATTCAAAGCAAAACCAGAGGATCATAACAATTGTAAACAGATAACACTACAAAGGAAATGAAACACATGAGCTGAAACTAATGCATTTTATGTGACAATGTGCATAATTTTTTGCATCAACATGGAATGAAGTGTCTATTGATCTGTTCAATTTATTGTATGGCCCTCATCACCATACTGTCTGAAAGTCAGTTATTCTAGGTGATCCAAACTAACTTATTTAACTGTTTTTTCCCAAATTCCTGCTGTATCTTAAATGTATTTTGTTTGATGCAAAAAAAAATGAACCATTTAATAATTTAATAAGAATTTGCTTTGAAAGCAGAAATCATGTTCCCTCTTCTGTGACTTGGCTGAGTAGCTCCTGGCTACATAAAAGGTGTGAATAAGCGAGACCTAGTCCAAACAAACCTGAGTATCTATCGATCCATTAACAGAATTGGGGATGCACCAACAGAAGCATTAGGTGCAAGACATGGGAGGTGATAATGCCTCTCTACCTGGCACTGGTTAGGCCTCATCTGGAGTACTGTTTTCAGTTCCAGGGTCCACATTTTAAAAAGGGCATGGAGAAGTTAGAGAGAGTACAGAAGTAGGCAATACATTTATAAAGGGCTTGGAAAAGAAGTCATATGAAGAGAGCCTGAAGGAGCTAAGCATGTTCAGCTTGTGGAACAGGCACTTAAGAGGGGACATGATAGCAGTCTTCAAGTACTTGAAAGGCTGTCATAAAGAAGAAGAAAAGCACCTGCTCTCTCTTGCTGCAGAGAGGAAGATACAGAGAAATGGCTGGAAGTTACAATAAACTAAGTTTAGGTTGGATATGTGGAAAAAAATCTTCATTGTTAGAATAGCAAGGTAGTGAAATAGACTAGCTAGGGAAGTTTTGGACTCTCCATCACTGGCGGCATTCAAGAAGAGGCTGGACAGCCACTGGTTGGGGATGACCTAGGCATAGCTATGCCTATGTTCTACCATGGGTATTTCCCATGCTTTTGATTGCCCCCTTTTCTGCTATATATGTCAAGATATTTTTAAGCCTTCCCAGAGGCATTGGATGCTGGCTGCAACTAAGGCTGAGGAATTTGGGGTGTGCCAGTGCTCCTGCCAGGACCAAAGTGACAAGTTCCTGGCTAGGATAACTGGTCTTGCCCCTCCTCCCAGGGTCAGACGATCGCCATATTTGGGGTCAGGAAGGAATTTACCTCATGGTCAGATTGGTATGGACTGTGGTGGTTTTTGCCTTCCTCTATAGTGGGGGGTTTGGCCCTCTACCCAGGACCTCTTGAGCATATACTGACAGCATTTCGTAGAAGCAGGACATTGGCTGCCATGGCTAGGGTGTTAGGTCTGTGTTTTTTCAGGGATGACAGAAGTCTTTGGTCATGGTTTGGATAGGGGATTGGACTAGATAACCTGGAGGCCCCTTCTAGCCCTACTTCTCTATGACTCTGTGATTCCCATTCAGGCTCCAGCAAACCTAAGTAGTCTTTATGGTTATTGCAAAGCCTATGGAAGAAGTGCAAACTCCATATCCAATGCTGACCTGGTTACCTTGACTGGAATCAAGATCTATCCATCAAGGACAAATATGAAGATAGATTGTTGTATTAGAAAGCAGTTATCTTGTACTTCATTTTCACCAGTGGATTATGACACGTATAATATACAAAGTTATGTGGAGCATTACAGACTCCATGGGCATATTAAATGTGTGCCTAGCCTTATTTATACCAAAGAATGAACTTAACTTCCTGTGCTGTGGACAAAATAAAGATGAAAATAGATTCTGTTTCTCAGTAATTAATCTGTTAATCTGTGGAAAGCATCCTTTTAGAGTTGGAAGTTACATCAGAGATACATTGTGTGGTCTGATGCCAAGGGTATTAATCCTGTTTTCTTATGTCAGATAGAGTTTATACCACTTAGAAAAAAATATGGTGTTAACATGCAAATAATACCCTCTGTATAATGCATAAATTCACTAATAGGCTATTTACAAAACAACAGCTCCAAGATTGGAATTAATGTTGTGAGTGCTGCCATTTTAAATGCATAGCCACTTCAGTAACCAAGTAATGGCAAAATGATTTTGAATGATCTTCATAGACAGAGAAAAAAATCTGTAACAGAATAAAAAAAATATTATGGGACAAGGTATTAGGGGCTCCCTCCCTTCCCAGCAGATGTAGGTGAGTAATCCACTAGTCACACGCCAGGTAAAAGTCAAGTGCCATTGCTTATTACCAAAGAAAATTAATAATATACATAAAAATCATCATAACAAGCTTCTGAAGTGCAAGCGCGTCAGGCTGGAGGAAAGGCACTCCACACCCTATTCCCAGTTGTTACCTGATAGGTCTCGGGAACCCCACCCTGTGTCCAGGCTGGCGAGACTGCCTCCTTTATCAGGTCCTCAGCCTTGTCCTCCCCGAAGCAGTTCCAGCTGGGACCCAACTCTCTTCAAGTTAAGTACCTTTCCTCTCCCCCTTGTTTCCCGCAAGGTGGGGAGGGGGGATCAGTTTTAGCCTTACTGCCTTTTCTGGGATTAGAGCCAAGCCGTTATTTCATTTTGTAAGCAGTTATTTTCCCATTTTAATTTTTGCAATCTTCGCATCCTGCCAAGGCCGGGACTTTCCGGGCCAGAGGGTCAGCTCAAGGCAGTTCCACTTTCCTGTGGTGACGATTGCAACAGATGCATTAGGTCATAGTCTCTGGGTTCACGACACTGCCCCCCCGCTCCAGGGTGACAGGTTTACCTCCTCCCAGGGGCCTTTTCGGGTTAGGCCTGATTTCAGCCTGACAATCCCTCCATGACCAGTTGCATCTGCATATATTCGTGCCAATCAAAATTGCGCAGGGTAACATACCCGTCGACATAATCTGTCAGACCTTTGACCCTCCAATACAATCTTCGAGCATACAAGTGATCATGCACATTAGCAAACATAAAACCATAATACACAATAGCACAATCACTATAGGGTGTATCATCAGATTCATTAGTCCTGTCAAGGTGGGACAATACCCTAAGAAAATATCATACCAGTGATGTCCGGACACCGATTCTAATTCTGCGGTTAACTTCAGGAGTTCACCCTTTTGATGGATGATATGCAGACTTGCTTGCTTTTCTCTACTTAAAGCATTACTATAGGCTCCAAGCATCTTTTCTGATTTGTCTAGTTGCTGATACATGGCCTCCTAAGATGGACCTAATGAAACTGTCCAATTTACTGGAAACATCCTCGACACTGCTTGTGACCGGGAGTAAGTTGGTTGGGCATAAATATGCTCCCCACTCTCAATTGCCATTGCATTGCAGTGACACTCCCTTACAGGAGACTGGGAAGTGTTTCCATCATTCCAGGTCACTGGGGCTACTGAAGCTACAGACAAGCACCCGATGGTGTTATTGATTACCACGATACTTTGATTGAAAATACCATCTAACACGCAATCACCAACACTATCTTGGTGCAGCCAACAAGGATCCATCAAGAAGTTCTTTTGATAACACATCCACTCATTTCTTCCCCATTGTTCACATCCCCTAGGGTCTAGAAGATCCCCCAACTAAGTCAACCATTTGGCTGGAGATCGAGGGGCCCAAACCATCCCTGCTAAGACTATGGGGACAGGAACGTACTCATATAGAGACCAAACTTTCGTCCCTATCCCTACCGATCTGATATGGATATATCCTTCTAGAGGTGTTTTGATCCCTGATGATATTACCTTAGCAAAGAAAGGTTTGCACTCTGGACACCATTCTACATAAGAACTTGAAATAACCACTGGATCCCCAGATTTAACCCAGAGTGCTTGTCTCTCATATTGGTGCAACACAAAAGTTTGCAAGGTAATACAAGCTATAGCCGAGCTTGTTTCATTTGCAAGGTTTTTTGCTTCCCCCCACCATTGCTTTCAGGATGGATTGCATCTGTCAGAGGGGCTGTACCGCCATGGTTAGTGTTTTGATGTGGTTCTCTTTGTATTCTGCATTTGCCACAGTTTAGCCTTCCAGCACCTGCTGGGTGAGTTGTCCCATTTTGGCAAGCTTATTTCTCACAACCTCTATATCCATTGAATGTAGTGCTGCCCCTGCCATCCCTAGTGTCCCCAGGACAGTGGAAGCATCTCTCTGGAACCTGTGATGGGTACCGGAGTCCTGTTGCCAAGCAGAGAGCACAGGCTCCACCCATCTGCTGTACCAAGGGTGGATTTTAGTGACATTCATTTCCCTCTGCAAGATTACAAATCTCTCTAAGAATACTGAAAAAAAGACCACAAAGGTTTCCAGGACTCTAGACCCCATAACAGTGGGGATCTCTTCCGGATAGGTGGGACCCACTGAAATCCAAAAAGAGATCCCTCCGTTTGTCAACCCTTGTTTCTGGCCATCTTGCAAATCCCCTATTTCTGTTTCCTCATTCCCACCACACATAGTGTCCCATACCTCCATCGGGATGGGGTGCCTTTCAGGCCAACAATCTTGTATAGACCCAGCAATCCCAGCAACCATCAACAAAAAATCTACAAGGATAACTGGAATTCCAGTTATGACATACATAATTGATAACTGATTACTGGAATTTTGGTGCAATAGTAAGAAAGCCTCTTTTCAGCAACATGCAGTCCAACAGAATAGGGAAGGCCAATATTCCACTGATCCTTTAAATTTATTCTGAAAGCATCGAGCATGGTTAGATGTCAGATTTCATTTTGAGTCTACAATGAAATAAATACATGAAATAATTCACCACCAAAATACATTCTTAATCTTTACTGAAGTCAATATAATCCTGTAAGAATTGCTACCCTTTCAGCCAAGCAGTTTGCCAAAAGTCAAAGTCTTGTAAGTTGTTTCAGTAAAAAGAAGAAATAATTTCTTAGCTGCAGTCCTGTTTATTTATAAAGAATGTGCACAAAGTCCCGATTCTCTGAACACCAAAGGAATCAAAGAACAGGAGACAGTTCCTTTGCCCTCAGTTCAAGGTTTCTTTCCAAGCAGTACTTTACCTAAAACACTCTTTTAGCCTTTCTTTTCTCAAGGTCTTACATACTACCAGGTCTTGCTGTTGGTGTCTAAGATATTTTTGTTCCTTTACTGTTTGCTTCTGTGTTATTTCTATCCCTTCTACCTCACATGTACAGTCACACAGCTGCAATTGTAATCAGTGCTGTTTATTTCAGCATCCATCCAGGGAATTCAGAATCCTGAACAGTCCTATGGTTATTACAGAGCTCCTTTGGCCCACCTATGTGGAACAGAGCAGATGTTCCCAACCACCAGACCACAGCCTGGTACTGGCCCACAAAGGGTTTCTTGCCATGTCGTAGCATTCGCCTCCTCTTGGACCCCCATCTGTCCACCTGGGCAAGCGGCTTTCACTGCTGACAGTCATTTCCAGGGTTAAAACTAGGTGGCGGGGCAGCCCCAGGAGGGAGGCAGCTAGCATTATGCACCCTGGCCTGCTTCCATGCCAGTCCACAATATAAAAAAGGTTGGGAACCACTACCATAGAGACAGACAACTGTCATAGAAACTTGCAGTGTTGATGTTATATAGTAGCATGGGGAAGAAAGCTATTGTCCCCCATTACATGTGATAAGGAAAAGTAAAATCCTCCTAAGAGCCAGGAAGTGAGAGAAGTCCCTTTCAAAACCCTGGTAGAGCTTCTCTTAGCTGGACACTCACCAGGCACTTGGGTTGGATCCCAGTACATTGGATTGATGTGTATTTATTCTTTCCTTGGCCTATGTGGGTGCAGCACTGTTTCTTCCCCTGGACTCAGTGGCACATTCTCTGAACACGTTTCTCTTTTTGTTACCTCTGACGAAATGTCTCTGTGTTCCAGCTGCTCTACATCCTCTCCTCCCTGCTGAACAACAGCCCTTCCTCCCCCTGAATATTGTGGATCTCTCCAGTAACTGACCTTCCAGTAACTTAAGCACATGCTTTTACAGAAGCTCTATTGGCCCAGCAAGTTAATAGTTTACCTTGTTGGCAGGTTGGGGGAATCTAGATAAATAGATAAGCTTGCTGTGTATTTCCCCACCTCAGTTTCTTTACCACTCTAGACCATCTTTAAGCTTATCTCAGGGTCCTCTCATGTAACTGGAATCCTTTCCCCACAGCTCAACTTTGTGCTTTCTCTCCCTCTCCCCTCCAGCTAGTTCTGACCTTAGGTGGCCTTGCAGAATCTCCTCCATCCTTCAGTTTAAGAGTATCCTTTTCATATCCACTACTTCTCTGAACGTCTTTCTGAGTCACCAAGTCTCAGCATTTTTAAAGTCTTGTGTTAACATCTCCATTTCTTCTTTCTATGTTTAAAAAATTTTACAATCTCCAAACCCCAGACCTCTGCAGAAAAACTGGAGAAGAGTAGTCCTCCCAGCCTCAGCCAACCTTTTGTCTGAAGGTGTTTCCATCTGCATTAGCAACACTTAGAGCATGTCCTCACAAGTGGGAATGTGCTTTCCCATGGGGACAAATATCAGTGGCACATATTGGTGCTGCTACTACTTTCCCCTGGACAGGCCCCAAACGTGTGCTCTGGCATACTGCAGATTACCCTGGATGGGGTAGGGGAAGCTGAGGCCAACACCTGGGCTGTCCGCAGCAGCCTTACCTGGGGTCCTGGGGGTTGCAGCAGCAGCAATCCAAGCCAGCTAGGCTGAAGTTTCAGGTGGTGCACACTGCTGCCTTGAGTGCCACGCCACTTTTGGTGCACTTTTCTTTAGATACCGAGATTTCCCAGTGTCTAATTTTGCCACTGTGCTGCAAATGTGCAGCACAGCAAATGAATTAACACGCTCCTCATGCGTTTTGAGACACCTCAAAAGGCTTGGAGGAAACGGAAACAGCATGTTCCCACTCACAGGGGACAGTCCTGGGTGCTAAAGACTCACTGTTGTACATGGTCTCAGGCAGTGACCCTTAACTCCAGACAGCCAACTCTACATGTATTCAATTCTGTCATTCATCAGTTAAACAACATCAGCCATACAGAAAATTCCCCCAGAGCACCACAGCTTCCCTCCATCTCTGGTTACTTTTCCTGCTGTTGCAGAGTCCACAGGGAATGTCATGCAAGCATTCCTTTATTCTGGTAATGCAGAAAAAACATGGAGGTATACTGGAGATACTGGCCTGCCACCTCTTAAAATATTTGATGCAGTGCTTAAATCCCCCAACATGATAATCTCAGCTTTCATCTAAAAAGGTAGTTACTCTCTCCTGTAGTTGTAAAGAAGATCTTGATAAATGTGAAGCCTGACAATAGCAACAGAAGGCAACACGGCAACACTAATTGTTGTTCAAAGAAACCTAACATTTTGAAGTCCCTCTAATAACTTAAAAAAACACATCAAAACTCAGCTTCTGTTTTTTTAAATGCGTGGGACTGGCAATATACAATGGTTTAATCAGCTGTAGGTCTCTCCCCCACCTCCAGAATCATGTAACTACAGTTTGGTATTCTTTGAACAACTGTATTATGAGATGAATAAAGGTAGTGTCAGCTGCTCTGTGGTAACTGGTCATGTGCATGTGATTCCTCATGTTAAATATGCATTAGATTTTACTCCTTAATGAAAGAGCTACCACAGAAGGTAAGATCATGCATATGAACAGTTGCTACAGAGCAGCAAACAGCAGCTTGCATATATGCCTATAATATTTAACTGTGCCACAGCTTTAAATGGCAAAAAAGATTTCCTGCCTTGGTGGTATATGCATAGAGCCCTTAACTTCAGATGGCTCTAAACTTCCTTTTTCAGGAAATTGATCTTATTCTCTCTAAACACCTGCATATGGCTACTCACAATGGAAACACTCCAGATAATCTAGAGCAGGGAGAAAAAAAATGGAAGAGGATGCCTTAAAATCACCCTTTTATTTCCAAGATGCCTACTTTAATCCGTGAACAGATATGAATGCATGGTCAACTTCATTTTTTCAGTGAGAGAACAATGTAATAATTCTCCAGTTTCATAATTATTTCAGATAACATCCATGATCAGAATATCTTTTTGAAAAAAAAATTAGTTTGTTAGAATTCCACATTGTCACCTGTTTGTAAAATGAAAAACAGAGTTGGATGGAAATACTAGACTGTTATTTTTGCAACTCTGCATACATTTTGGTTTCAAAACACTGAAGCAGCATTGCTCTTACTATTCTTAATTGCATCTATATCTAAGGAATGACCAGTAGTAAGCAGCTTTCTTTATGTCTGTCACCCAGGTGGTACACAGAGGGTACCCTGTCTCCAGCTGAAGGGATGTCAGTGGGTTCATATATGCTGTAGGAGCGTGGCTGCCTAGCTGCAGGCCAGCTCAGCTCCTTTCCCTACAGAGCAGAGCAGAGACCAATGACACCTAGTGTTATTTAACTGTTTACAGGTTTAGTGATGCAAGATGATACTGAACTTATAACCATAAACTTACATAAATACATATATACACCTGTATGTATATGTGTATATAGGTGTATATATGTGTGTATATAGGTATATATGTGTATGTAGGTGCATATATGTATATATATAGTATTTACAGATATCAATTTACACAGATAATAGCTCTTATTAATCCTTAACTCAAGCACAGACCTAATCCTCTGTGGCTTTCTGATTAGTCTGCTGTCCCTGCCCCTCGACAGGGCCCTTTGGGCAGCAGGCAGAGGGGCACTCGATGATAAAAAAGGTTAATTAACATTTCATAACTGAAATATCTGGCAGTGATAGGATAATAATTAAACATGCACAATAAGATTACATCAGATGAAATACCCTTATATAAAGATAACCAATACAATAAATTCAGATATAAAACAGCTCATATCCTCTAATAATCGGGGGTCCTGGTTTTCTGTGATAAAAAAATGCAAATTCTCTGATAAAACCCCCCAAATCCATGATTAAAATTAAAGGCCCCCCACAGCTCCTCTTTCTCTGGCCCTGCTGGTGCCCCTCTTTGCCCCCACAACAGCCCTTCATCCCTGCTCGTGCCCCTTGCCTCCCACCCACAGCCCCTGCCCCCCTTGCCCTGATGGAGGGGGCCCCAGCTGCCAGAGCTATGGGACCAGGGAACCAGGTCCACAGCTTCCTGCCCCCAGCAGAAGGCAGCTGCAGCAGGAGCACAAGCTGGCTCCCCCACTGTGCTGCTGACTCAGGCAGGCGCAGGGCTGGCTCTCAGCACACACACTCCTGGAGAGCAAGGGGGACCCATGCCCCAGAACTGTACAGGGGGCAGGCTGTGGGCTTGAACTCCCTCCCTGCTTCCCCCCCATGGGGTCGCTATAGCCCCACAGGCAAGACCCAGCATGGCTAGGAATAGCAGGGCCATGCCAGGATCTCCTTGCCCCCCCCCCCCCATGCCTCCTGTGCCTGTTGCTGCTCTGAGTGGCAGAGCCCCACATCGCTTCCCTCAGTGCAGCCCTGCCTGCAGGAGGCGCATTGCTGGGGCAGTGCGGGGTGAGGAGCCTCTGGAAGATCCCTGCACAGCTCCTGTGTTCCCAGCCGCACCACGGGAGCAGGGCGGCAGGGATCTGATCTGCATTTTCTCTGATAAAACCAGGAAATCCTTGCTCATACTACAACAATAAGGATGTGTGGTTACAACCAAAATCCCAATGGCATAAATAATAAGACCCCAACCAATGGCACAGCAACAGTGCCGAAAGAGAAAAGGGCAACCAGGGAAGGATCACATTACATGAAAGAACAGCATTATCCTCTCCTAGGTCACCAGACTAAGAAGGGCCAGTAGCCATGTAACCTCTGCTTGGTAAACAGGGGACCTAGATTCCACTCTGTGTCCAAGGGTGAATTGTTCCCCCTCATCAGGGCCTTCCCCTTAATTGCCTGCAGTGGGAAGGGTCCCTTCTCCCCTGTGAGAATCCCCTTCCCAGGTAACTCATGACTCTCACAGCTTTAGGCTCATTGCCAGTGGTGGGTTGGGGCAAGTCATCCTCCCTCACTGGGGTGGTCAACATGTACCGCTTGTAGTGTGAAGGCTCAAACCACCTCATGCAGCCTTCTGACCTGTCAGCCCACTCTTAGCTCTGTGCACCACCCTGTGTGCTGAAAGGGGCACCTGCCCTGTGCAGAGAAGGGGACCCACACTGCCTTGTGCAGCCATGGCATCCCATCAGTTATCGCCTGTGCACCACAGGGGTGCCTGCCTCATGCAGGGTTGGGGACTCACACTACCACATGCAGCCATAGAGGTCCCTTCAGAGGTCCCCTTGCAAGCCCTGTGCACTTATCTGTGCACTGAGGGCTCCTACCTCATACAGAGATGGGGACTTAAGCATCCTGTCAGCTCTGTTCAGCTCTCTGCCCTGTGCACCACCTGTGCACTGAAGGGGTGGGGACCCACGCTGCCTTGTGCAGCCACTGAGGTTCCATCTTCTCCTGGACTCTCACCAGCCCTGTGTACCAATCTGTGCACTGAGGGCTCCTGCCTCATTTAGGGTTGGGGACCTGCGCTGCCTTGTGCATCGACAGAGATCCTTTCAGCTCACCAAGCACCATGCACAAAAGGGGCTGGGCTCCTGCCCCATGCAGAGTTGGGGACCTACACTAATTCATGCAGCTGCGGAGGTCTTGTCTACCCTTCGGGCTCTCTATGAGCTGACCCATGCACCATCACCACGCTCTTCCGATGGTGGCTGGCATGCAGCTGCCCACAGCTTCTCCCTCACCGGAGGCATCTTCAGGGCACTTCTGGGGCAATGGCTCTGCCCCTTTTGGTCAGCTCTACCAGCTCTTCTGCAGCCCTCATCTTCATCTTCCCACGTTGAAGCTGCCCATATGCTCAGCACACAGGCTTTTATTCCCTCTGGAGGTTCCACCCCCAGATTGATAACTGACCAATAAGGAAGCCCACGGGGTTAGTTCCCTTTCAGATCCTCTCTTTCACCATGCCCCTGGGTGAGGGCAGAGCTGCCTTTCTTCTGCCTTCCCCTGATTGGTGGCCAAAGAAAAATTGCCTCCACCAGTGGAACCCAAGCCCTTTGATCTCAAGCTAACAATCCAGGCTACCAGTGAACCCACCAGTCAGCCTGCCACGTGTCTGTCTTTATGGCTTCAGAGGAAGCATTCTTGGAGCCTTGTGAGCTCATAAAGAAAAGAAAAAGGAGGCTTTCATTCCATTTAGGAATTATATTTATGAAAAAAAAAGGTTTAGAATCAATTCTATCACTCCAATGTTGTAATTACTGTTCATAGGTTAGCTACATTTTTTAAAGCCAGAAGGGGCCCTTAGGCCAAAACTTGTGTTTCATAAAACCGATATCTTACAAGGAAAATACCTATCTGTAGTTAAAAACTAAAATAGCTGTTCTGTGGACATTCCCATATATTTCCATAATGGCATATAAATAAATACATAATAAATAAATAAATAATGCATGTCTACAGCAGTATCCATCTATCTATAGTTTCATAGTTGGTAGGGTCGGAAAGGACCTAAGCACATCAAGTGTGACCCCCTGCCATGGCCAGGAAAGGATGCTAGGGTCAAACGACCCCAGCTAGGTGACTGTCTAGCCTCCTTTTGAAGACCTCCAGGGTAGGAGCTAGCACCACTTCCCTTGGAAGTTGGTTCCAGATCCTAGCCACCCTAGGATGTCTAGTCTGAATCTACTCTTAGTCAACTTATAGCTATTATTCCTTGTTACTCCCAGTAGTACTTGGGGGAACAGGGACTTTCCCATTGCCCGCTGGTCCACCTTGGCAAGTTTATGGATGGCCACCAGATCCCCCCTTAGCCTTCTCTTGTGGAGGCTGAACAGATTCAGGTCCCGTAGCCCCTCCTCGTAGGGCCTGCCCTGCTGCCCCCAATCATGTGAGTGGCCCTCCTCTGCACCCTCTCAATGCTGTCCACATCCCTCCTGAAGTGTGGTGCCCAGAACTGGATATAGTACTCCAACTGCGGTCTGACCAGTGTTGTATAAAGGGGGAGGATCACCTCCTTGGACCTGCTTGTGATGCATCTGTGGATGCATGACAAGGTGTGGTTAACCTTCCTGACCACATCCCCACATTAGCAGCCCATGTTCATCTTAGAATCAGTAGTGACTCCAAGATCCTTTTCTGCCTCTGTACTGACAAGAAGGGAGTTACCCAGCCCATAGATATGCTGCTGGTTCTTCCTCCCCAGGTGCAGTACCTTGCACTTGTCAGTATTAAATCCCATCCTATTCTTATCCACCCACCTCTGTAACCTGTCCAGATCTAGGTGTAGCCTGTCCCTCTGTTTTAGCGTGGCCACTTCTCTCCACATCTTAGTGTTATCTGTGAATTTGAACAAGGTGCTTTTCAGCCCCTCGTCCAAGTTGCTTATGAAGATGTTGAACAGTGTGCACCCGGGGACTGAGCCTTGGGGAACCCCACTTCCCACGTCCCTCCAGGTCAAAAATGACCCATCCACCACCACTCTCTGGGTGTGTGCGGCTCTCCAGTCAATTTGCAACCCATCTGACTGTGTAGGCATTGACACCACAGTCACCTAATTTTTGAATGAGAATGGGGAGAGACAGTGTCGAAGGCCTTCCTAAAGTCCAGAAAGTCTACGTCCACCGCAACACCTGAGTCCAAGGATTTTGTGACCTGGTCATGGAAGGCAACCAGGTTGGTCTGACAGGACCTGCCTCTAATGAATCTTTGTTGATTGCCCCTAAGTATAGTCTCCCCTGCTGGTCCCTTGCAAATGTGCTCCTGGATAATTTTCTCACAGAGCTTTCCCAGGAACAAGGTAAGACTAAGGGACCTATAGTTTCCTGGGTCCTTCTTCCTCCCTTTTTTTAAATGGAAACCACATTGTCCCTTTTCCACTCTTCTGGCACCTCGCCATAGCACCACAAGTGCTTGTAAAGTTTTTATTTTTGATCAACCAAAAATATATTACAACACATGGAACTGAATTTATTCATATCACACTATCACTGCAAACTGTACCATGTATTTGCATAGTATCATAATTTAGTAAATAAAGTAGTTACAGCTGAATTTATAGACCTGGAAAAGAGGCTCTGTTCTAAAAAGTTTCTAATCCTGCTGTCTATACTCAGGCAAAGTTCCCACTGAAGTCTTGGCGTTTTTCCAAATAAGGAGCCCAGGTTTATTTTTTTTGCATTTATAGGGATTGCCCTGTGGTCATTTCAGTTTTTGCCATTTAAAATTCATGCAAGTGTTAAATTGGCTCATTTTTCTGATGGCTCTGTCCAATTATTTTTAAGCATTTATTTTTTAGATACACTGTTCAATATGTCCAAGCCTGACACCAGCTGAGGTTATGAATGCCTGCAGTTGATCCCATCTAAATTCCAAATGTGACAGTCTGGAATATATTATTAAAAATCTTTCTGATACATACAGTACATGATTATGTCATAGATAACATATGGAAGGATTTTGAACTCAATTTATCATATAAAATTCACTGAGATGGAGACCCATTACTGAATGTAGCCCACTGCACCTCAGTCTTATATGTGAAAGGGGTATGAGCATGAAAATATAAGCATGCATGCCAACTAATGACAAAGACCTATACAGTTCTCAAATACCTAAATGAAGGCATTTGTTAATGAAATATGGCAAGTTAAACATTGATCCAAAATAGAAGAAGAGCTTGACTATGTATGTTTGACTTAGAGTTGCCATTCTTTATGCTGAGATAAATTCCTGGCTGTATTATAAAACATCTTAATAAAGTTGTCCAAAGTAAATATGAGTGAGAGGATGTCAATTGCTATTTCAAACTGCATGCAGTCAGTCTGAATCAAAGAAAATGTTAATCGGTGTCAAGAAACTGAATTAAATAAATGTTGACTGTGTTGATATCAAAGATCAAGTCAGAGTTACACCATGAATGAAGCAGAAACATGTACCACAACATCATGATGTGGTTCTAAATATAAAGCTAAATATGGAAATGAATAGGAAATAAAGCAAGAAATACAATGTTTGGGAAAGAATTTAGGCATGATTTGAAAAGATAATTACAGACAAAAGGAAAGTAAATGTAGCAACAGGAAGAACAGAATAATTATGTGGTAATTAACAAGAATTCTCTATCGTCCTTTGGAAAAATAACAGATTTCAGGTTAAAAATGAACATCGCAGAAATGTTTTAGCAGTAACTTTTCAAATACTTTAGAAATGATCTCAAATTCTAACCTACAGTCTAATTCAGTCACAGATTTCTCAACATACTATTTTTTTAAAGAGAATTTCATGGAATGGAAATTATTCTTAAATCTTTTTCACTGGTATTATTGTTGTCAGTCTAAACTTCACCAATCTTTTGGAAATAAATAAAGGTCTTGCTTCCAAAGAAAAAATATGGTAATATATTTTATTATAAAGCTAGGTATTTTTATCTCAATTAGCACAATTATGTCATCTGAGTTTTAAACAAATGTCTTATTATAAATTATACCAATTTTTCTGTATATGGATACTTGGTCTTGTTTGGGTATGAATAATTAGATTTGAATGCATCTAAAGTACTAGAAAATGTATATCAGATGTGATGATATATGGCCTTCCAAAGACAATGTTTCCTAGATTGCAGTATGTTTGGTATGTGACTTGACCTATGAGTGCTACATCATGAGGAATTAATCCTCTGCTGGGTGAAACAGAGGCAAACACATATTTGATATTCTTGTTAAACTTTAGCAGACCTCCTAAATTAAAAGCATTCTCCTAGATTATTAGCAAAGATTTGATAAATTAATTGGTTTCTAAAATATAATTGGCATTTTATTTTGGGTGGCTGAAATCCATTATCCATATGGGATCTTTTAAGAAAATTCCCAAAATGCATTACAAACAATAGCACATATAGGGATCAATCACATACCCTTGAAATGGAGGCCTCTCTCATATCTGGGAGCCACTGGGCATCAGCAGCATTATTTATTAATAGGAGGTAAAAAGAAAAACCTTTTTAACTGAAGCTAGTCTAAGGAGTTTAGGAAGGGAAAATATAATTACCCAAGTCATAATAGGCCAGTTCCAATTAACTGTTGTATATGCCTCCCCATATGATTTCAGTGCTTCAAAATGAGGAGCTTTGCCACAGTAGTGTGACTCCAATCGACAGGGTTAGGCACCTAGGATCCCTATACAGTCATTAGAAACTGCTGCTTTCAAAGATGAATCCAAATCACTGTATTTGAGCTGGGATGTCTCTACAGTAAACTACCAGGAAATGGTAGGCATAGGAATGTATCCGACTTCCTGCTCTTCTTCAGGATTAGGCATCTGGCTCATGATTATGCAGTGGCCATCACCTCATCTTGGAATTCAAAAGCACATAAGAATGGCAGCGCTTTTCCTTCTTGAGTGTTGGCTGATTGCGGGCTGCCCACATTTTAGTTTAGTGGTGGAAACATTCATCCAAGAAGTAGGATACCTAACCATGTAATATAGGTTACCCTGGTTTACAATGGGCGATATCCAAATGATAGACATGTAAGTCACAAATGCTCCAGATCAGCCATGCTGCAGTGGGTGAAACCTAAGAGGTTTTCACCCACTGCAGCATGGCTGATCTGGAGCATTTGTGACTTAGATGTCTACTGCTTGGATTTCACCTATTGTAATTATGCTCCTTAGGATGTCTTCTATGAATACTGGCATGTATCTCAGAACACTGTCTACAAACAGTGTCACACCAGTTCAAACTGACTGTGATTTGACTTTCTGGATCTTTACTCTTCTAGAAGAAATCATCCAATGTTTAGGGTTTTAAGCCGCCTTGAACAAATGATGAAAAAGCAGAAGTTTTTAAAGAAGAAATTGCCTTTCCTCTCTGATAATTATCTTTGCAGATGGCAAATGGGACATTGTGATGACGATAATACTTCTGTAATGGCTTTCATTCAGTTATCTGAAAGCGCTTCTCAGTCATTAATTAGTTAACATCATCCCCACAGTTAGTTAACAATATCCCCATGAGCTAGATAAAAGTCATTTCCATTTATCCACTTATTACTCAAAATAATCATATAAGTGCTAGTAATACAAATTATTATTATTGCATAGATAATTTATATGTTGTGCTAGTCACAGTAACTAGTACGGATAAAACTAGAAGCTGTGACTTCCAGTTCCCTTTCTATGGCTATGTCTATGCATGATGCTACATTGCTATAGAGATGTGCCGCAGAGAAGTAGTGTTGACAGGCAAAAACCATGATGCCGACACTATGCCACCATAGTAATGAGCTACCTCATTATAACACAGTGCTACAGCGACATAGCTGCTAAAAATAACAGTGCACCATAATTTAGTACTTGCTAAAGCAAATACTAAATGATGGCATAGTAACAACTGTGCCATGGGGGGCATGTGTAGATGCATGTTGTTAGACTGAGCATTAAAGGACTTAGTATTAATTAATAACAATTATGATCCATAAAATGCAGAGATTGTGTTATTAGTGAATTGTATCCTTTTCTTTTAGGTTATTCAATACTTCAAGCTATTATGGAAAAAGCAGGACAAAATAGTTGGCAAGTCAGTGCCATCTGTGTGGAGAATTTTAATGATGCCAGCTACAGGCGGCTTTTAGAAGACCTGGACCGAAGACAAGAAAAGAAATTCGTAATAGACTGTGAAATAGAGAGGCTTCAGAATCTTTTAGAACAGGTAATACCTGCTTTTAACGTGACTGTAAACACATTACTGTAGCTCCATAAGAGCTGCTACTAAGCTATGCCTTTCATTTATTTTGCCACGGAGAAAAGATCCACCAATTCCCACACATCCTTTTATTCAGGGGCTAGTATATTTTTCCTTCTACTTTTTCCCTATCTTCACTTTGATATGAAATTTCCATCAGAGCATCCAGCTGGTCAGAAAGAATAACCACCTCCAAGACTGCAGGTGTGTGAGCAATGGGGCACTGAATGATCCATGCAGCTCTCACATTAGCCCAGAGTCTTAATGCATCTGTGCCTTATGAATTTTGAATCAAGGTCTGTGGCTTCACAGAACTACATGCTGATACCAAGTTAGAAAGTGCCCCCATGTTTATTTTAAGAAAAAAAAGAATTCTTGTTTTGTTTAAAGAAATCACTTTTTTTGGTATTCAAGACTATTTAACATTCATCAAAAAGCATAAGAAGTATATTTCAAACCATAAAAGGTCTTTAAATAATTATGACACTCATTTAAAGGGGAGTTGTATGACAGTTACCACAGCATTTGTGAACATGAAGGAAAGTAAAATAAGTTGGGGGTAGTGTGCTACCCTTTCTTCATTAATGAAGGCTGCAGTAGTGTAAGGAATAAGAATAAATTATCCTATGCCTGACACTTTGTAGTCATCTTCATCTGTATAAATTGGGTGTAATATGCTACGTCCCTGATCTGGAGAATCCTGCCACCTAAGCATCGTTATTTCTTGAATAATAGGAAAAATAATGATTTGGAAAAAGCATTTTGCTAAATTATAGGAAAATAATTTAGGGTGGTAGATTCTTTTTGTTTCTCACATAATCCCACATACTATGTTAATGCACTGGAAGTGTATTTTTCCATCCCTTCTGCTACAGCCTAAGTATTACAGTGAACGAATGCCCTCTAGTGGCATATAGCTTAGTGTAGCATTTGCTTCATTTTTTTTTTTTAAATATTAGGTATTTCTGTAAGTTTTAGTGTTTAAAACTTTAGTGATATGTCTTGCTGTTATGGACATATAAATATAGTATGACATTGTGATACTGAACTATATAAAAACTGTTTCTAAACATCATTTTAGATCAATTTTATAGTTGTCAATTTCAGAAAAGTAAACAAAACAAAAAAGAAAAGGGAAGAAATTAAGAATGAATAGTATGATTGCATTTAGGCAGGTCCTATGTATTGTTTGGGCAATTACTTTTTGAAAGGTTTCACTCTTTGTTCAGGTAAGATAAGGACATGATTCTGCACCACTGAAATCAGTAGGCATTTGCAAAAGATTTGTGTTTACAGAGGCTAGGATTCACACTGGAAAATTCAAAATGGTAGTTTTGAAAAATCAGACATTGGTTTCATTTTCCTGCCAGCAATCTCTCAAGAGCAGGTATGGTGGCTTCAAAGTAGTCTAAACATTAAGCTGTTTTTCTCTTTATCTACAAAGATGATTTAATTCAATTTGTCTCCCTTATAAACCAACATTCTTTTTTGCTCCAATCCCCTTGAATGGAGAAGTGAACATTAATTATGACTATTTTTATAATTCTTTGAGGGGTACAAGTAGGCACTCTGTTGTGCTTTTTGAAAGCGAATTATTCTGAAAGCAAATTATTAATTTAGCAAGTAAAAATCTTATTAATGAGATCTTAATGCAAAGTGCTTTGGTTTTAAATCTTTGCTGAGGAATGGGGAAAAACTGACATGTTTTTGTGTGTGCAGATTATTACTATGTCTTAAAGAAGCACAGGGTTTGGGGTTTCTTCAGTTCTGAACAGTTCTGCCTAGAAGGGCCTGTATGCTTTCCTACTTCAGGATCTCCAAAATTCTAGTTTATGGTGATTTCAGTAGCTGTGTAAAGACAAAAACAAAAAGAAGATAATTGTTTATATTTTAAATGATTCCTAGCACCTGTTCCTTGAGAGGCTAGCCCCAACCAAGCCTTCATCACTAGGCTTGAAAAGAGATATGCAGCTTCTACTATTGCAGTTAACAAACTTCAAAATTAATACTGTTTAATTTATGTAAAATGAGTTACTCAAGTTTCCTGAAGAGCCTATGAAACAGTCATCTCATCTAAAGTCCTTATATTGACAAGTATTGTATAAAAACAATGTCAGTCTTTAGGACAGCAGCCCTTTGTGGAAAAAATAGAGAATATGTTGGAAGGATTTGAAATGAGCATTTATGCTGTTGCCTGAAATATAAAGTTCCTGCATTTCTGACTTTCCCAATTCCCTGCTGATCTATTTTATCCAAATTTATTTTTAAAAGGTGTCCTTTTGTAAAAAATAAATTAGATTTAATTGTTCTATAAGTGGGTTCTCTTAGAAGAAGACCATTCGATACCATAAAAGGTCTTCCTTCTAATGCAAATCCATAGATACATATGATCAGGTGTAAATTAACTTGCATTCTCTGGCCTTTATTCGCATACATACAAATAGATACGTCTGAGAATTTTCCTGTGAAACATTTTCTTTGTAAAATGCTAGTAAGTGAAATATCATGTGGATTGAGATTGACTATAGGATTTCTGCATGTGGGGCTTTGAGAAGGCCCAGGCCATGCAGCCTGCCTTGGGTCCAGGGCTTTCAGGCCTTCTAGTATAGAACTGGCATGCTGGGAGCCTGGAAGATCCAAAACCCCAGGAAGTGTTCACTCTAGTTCAGGCTTCAAGTTCTAGTTTGAGAACGTGAGTTTGAAAGCAACACATCATGAGCACTTTCCTGGAATCAGAGAGACCCTAGAGTTCCAGCACGTGTAGTTCCATAACAGCCCTACAATTAGAACTGCCCCAGGGTAGGCAACCACCTGGATATTCAGGCAAAGTACAGAAGTTGTACCTATTGTGTAGTACACATGCAGAAAGCGCTCTATAGCCATAGCAAACAGATGGTCAGGGAACATACAGTGCTGTAAAAATGGCAGATACCACTCTAAGATAACTCAACAGGGTACCTAGAGAGGTGGTAGAATCTCCATCCTTGGGGGTTTTTAAGACCCATCTTGACAAAGCCCTGGCTGCAATGATCTAGTTGGGGATGGTCCTACTTTGAGCAGGGGATTGGAATAGATGACCTCCTGAGGTCCCTTCCAACCCTCATTTTCTATGATTCTATGATTCTAAAATAACCCTGGTTGGATGTAGTATCAGACTTCAGCGGTGTAGGTTAGAGCGCTATAATGAACCTTTGTACCACTTCCCATCACAGCTCACAGTAGGTCATATTCTGCTGGCAACCCAGGGTGGCACTCTAGCCTCAGCCAGAGTTCAATTTCTCTGCCTGAGTGCCAGGCCAGCCCCAGCCCCAGCCCCAGCCCCAGTCTGTCACTGACAAAGAAAGCCTTTGCCTCCAGGTCTATCTGTACCCTTCCTTTGGGTAGCATAGATCCATCCACACAAAGAAAACTGCTTATTGCTGAATATCTTTTATTGCTTATTGTCATGGGTGCAGGTAAGCAAGTACTGAATGTGCATCTGTTGCTGTTTTCCTCTGCTCATGGTTAACTTCTCTTAAGAATTGAGTCATCTGCACTGATTTCTGGCAATGGGCAGTAGAAAATGTACTTGAACATGCCCAAAATGTACATTAGCACACCCACACATACTAATATATAGCATCACTACTTTCCAACTTCTCTGGGGAAACTGAATGCATCTGTAAAATGTAGACTGTGAGAAGCACTTACAGTATATGTGCTTCTCCTACTCTGCCTGTGCCCAACATAGGATGCAGGACCAGAAAGCTGTGAGACCACAGACACAAAGCCTCAGAAATCTTGGATGCATTCAATAGCCCATAAAGAAGCAAAAAGTATGTCTCTATTCACATGTCTTAAAGCCAATTTCTAATAATTGTGGTCACTCTAGTAATGGTTTGGAACCATGTGCAAGCGATAGAAAGCTGGTTCAGACAGTCTGTTACAGTGTTTGAGGTATGCTGCTAGGAGTCCCATAGATGTATACATAGGGCAGCTGGCTTCAGGAACTCTCTTTTTTGCCAAGTTTGCACACTGTTTGTTTCATTAATTACCATTTTACAGTTGTTGCTTTTCATAGCTATATGAACAGTAATATCTAGTGGTCTTGCTAGCCATAAAGTAGTGTTCTTAGAGAAATCCCCCCATTAAAAAAACCTCTAGGATCTATGATGTTCCCCTTAGGAAACATCTGACATTTTTCAATGGAAGGAGGGAAAACTCTTTCCCCACCTTCCCAATCTTCTGCCTGCAAAAAAGCAGTGATTTGATTTTCCCTTCTGAACCCAGTAGATTACCTAAAATTTGTACACAATTTTGGAAGCCACCAGACTCTCCTGAATCCCTAGTGAGTAGAGTCAGTCAAGTCCCATTTGCCAGTTTATGCCCCAGAAAGGATGACTTAGGATCACCATGTACTTGGTACCATGTCAGTATTACATTAGTTCCTTTTATTGCCTAATTAACTGGCACTCTGTCATTACGAGTCAATCAGAGGCATTGTGTATTTGCACAATGGAGTTATGATCTTCCTAGTCCAGGACAATTATTTTTTAGTCAAAGTTTTAAAAGGTATATAATTGTGTGTATCTTGGAAAGTGGTCTACTGAATAGTGCAGTGAACTTTGGGGGAGGTGGAGAGATTTTTTTTATGTTTATCGCAGCCCTTTAGTCACATGCAAGTTTTTGAAATGTAGTGACACTTAAACCTGAAATTGGAATAATTTTCCCTGGATTTCAAGTGGAGCAGGATCAGGTCTGTACCATTTACTCTATAAGGTACATCTCCAGCCTGCGCTTGTTTTGTCTCCTAGCAGTGAATTAGACAAATTGCCTGAGCTGGGGAAACATCACTTCCCCAGCTGGGTAATCATGAAGAGCAGTTACAAGTATGCAAAAATTCTACAGTTTGGGGAAAGGGGAGAGAGAAGACAACACATTCAGGGGTGGAAGCAGCCAACTAAGGATTATCAGGTGAATCTGCTGAGCTCTATACATCTACATAAAGTAAGAAAGGGAGCCAGTTATGTGTGGGTATAAATTAGGAAGCAAATGTTGCCTGAAATATTTTAGTAGCGCTCCACTCCCTGCATCTTAAAGCTTCTGTGGAAAATAATTATAACCAAAAAATAAACTGTAATTCTTGGTTTTGGTATCTGCAATCCATAATATTTGCAGTCTCCATCTTGCATTCTCCGGAGTAATTTCAGATGCATCTGATGCTCTATGTAGCTGCTTACACTCAGAAGTATTTTGTAATGTTCGGATCCGAATGGTGCCTTGGTCAAACCAAGTTTGTGTTTGCCTGGGATTTAGGCTAGTTCTCAACTCTGAATCAAAAACTCTCTAGACTTGCCTAGTTCGTTCAAAAATCACTTTTGTGTACAGAAGAGATAAAGCCTTAAACATGACATTTCAATTTAGGTATGGGGGGAAATGTTTGTATTAGAGTCTTGGATCTGAACCTGGCAATTGGTTTTGGTTCCAACCCTAGAATAGTTCTCCTTATGTCTTTTCTTGAAGGGTTACAGCTCCAGATAACGGAAAGTAATGAAAGGAGATAATTTCTCCTTACCTCTGTCTCAGACCTTCTCTGTAATCTTTCTTTTAAAATCTCTTGCCTCTCAACACCACATGTGCCACCACAAGTCATCTCAACTTTCTACCTTGCTCAGGTTTATAAACTACATATCTAGATGTATTTATTTCTTTTTAAAACTATTGAAATGAATTCATAATAACAAAAACCAACCATTTAACAGTGTGTTTGCCTTGTGCATCTTCACTTGTGACATCTATATTTATATTGGAAACTCCATATAGGGACTTTATACAGTGCCAGTTAAGGGATGGTGAAAAAAAAAAGGAAAAGGAAAAAATGAAATTTAATAAAATTTAGCAAGTACTATTTGACATTGACATTCATAACATCCCACTAATAGAATCCACTACACTAAAGTCCTCCAAGCTCTAAGGGTATAACGTACAGGTGGCTGAGTTGAGCCCTAAATATTTTCCATCCCCCCTTCTTTTTTGGAGAAAAGGCTCCTTCCATATCCTTTATTTTCATTCAGTGCAGAGGGTCTCCCTCCCTTCTTGATCACTGATCATATAGCTAATAGATGATCAACTAGATAGTTCTGGGGGATGAGCATGTGGTTGGGGGCACTGAACCTCCAAGCTGCAGCAAGTAGAGAGACATTGCTTGATCCTAAGGCACCACATAAGCTTCATACTCTTGAATTTATGGTCTAGGAAGGACATGCAGCATTGCCAGAATCATGGGGCATCAGCTGAAAGCCCCTGGATAATTTGAGTTTCTGGAGGTGAACTGAGTAGCCAAACCCAAGTGAAGTGGAAGTAAGAGCCCCAAGCCTCTGCAGTGAGAGCAAGAACCATGTACTGGGAATTGCATCCTGACACATCCTCCACTGCTCCCATACATCCATCCACCCTTTCAGCCTTCCACCCACCTCCTCACATCCAGACCATTACCCACCCACAGGCATCCAAGACCCCACAGGCACTGCTATGGACCTTGGATGAACCTGGCCCGTCTGTCCCTGGGTCCAGGATCACAAAGCTGTCCATCTCCTATAAAGAGAAGTCCCTGGTCTTGGTTCCAGACTTCTGAAAGTAAGTTTCCAGGTCAAAAGCCCCCTACCCTGTGTCTCCCCTCCAAGGTTTCACATTGTTAAGTTCAGGTCATGCAGCATTCACCCTGACTCCAAACCCCCTTGCAGGGTATGCTCTCAACCCCCACCCCACCCCAAACCCCAAAGGTTTGCCATTTTATGTTAATTGGGAGGAGGGAACAAGCTGAGACATAGGCAGTGTTCACCAGATTTTCTTTATTACACACTGGAAAAATTTGGCAACTACAAAATTTTAAACTAGGCACATGTCTTCCTCATGCCACATTCTCCCACACCCTGGGGAGCACTGGGGAGGGAGAGGAGAAGCGGAGGGGGGGAGGAGGAGAGCGATGCCTGGACAGCCTGGGTTGTGGGCAGCAGTGCCTGAGATGCAGAGCCAGAGGAGCCTAAGGTAGGAAACTCATGGCTCAGTGCCTGGGCATGTTCACTTGAAGCCCTCCAGCCTTACTCATCTGGGAAGGATTCCCAGTCCACATGGTTGAGGAGGCAGTCATGTAGGCCTTCAGAGATATGGACAGCCTGCCACACTGTGGGGCAGAGGCCACGAATATTGGCAGAGGGCTCGCCCTCTCCCCCATTCCTGCACTACCTGTCCTCAGTCTTCAAAAAGAAAAACTCATGGCACTTGCCGGCAGCACAGCCTGCTATCATCTGGTGCAGATCCGGGGGCCCATACCCCCATGAGGGTTGCAGCCTGCACCCAGCACCGGAAAACACTGATGCTGCTGTCAGCCCAGTAGTGGGAGGTGGAGTGCAGCCCTGGCTCTCCCTGCTTCCTGCTGCCAGGCTGCACTCCAAGTGGCTCCACAGCCCCATGGAGCTCAGCCCAGTAGCTGGAGGTGGAGCACCACCCTGGCTCTGCCCTCCTCCCACTGCTGGGCTGTGGAGCTGCTTAGAGAGCAGCCTGGTGGTGGGAGGCAGGGAGAGCTGAGGCTGCGCACTGCCTCCCACCACCAGGTTGAGCTTCACATGGCTGTGGAGCCACTTAGAGCACAGCCCAGTGGTGGAAGACAGGTAGAGCCAGGCTGTGCTCTGCCTCCCACCGCCAGGCTGAGCTCCATGGGTCTCTGAATGACCCATGGAGCATAGGCTGGCAGCAGGAGACAGGCTGAGCCAGGGCTGCACTCTGATCGGCTCTGCCAGCCCCATGGAGCTCAGCCCAGCAGTAGGAGGTGGGCAGAGCCAGGGCTGCACTCTGCCTCCCACCACTGGGATTTGCTCAGTGGGACAATGGAGCTGCACAGAATGCAGTCCTGGCTTTCCCCTGCCTCCTGTTACCAGATTTGCCCATCAGTTTGGGGTGTGCTCATTTAGAGGTACATTTCTGGGGGTCTCTGTAATTCTATCAATGTGCTGCTTGTGTTACTTGTGTTTCTCTGTGGAGCTGTATCTCTGCAAGTCCTCACCCCCAATGGAGCTATCTTGCAGGACTCAGTTTCAATGGGGCTGGGTTCCGCCAACCACTGAATCAGTCAAACACATGTACGCACATACACTCGCAGATCAACAGGACATGTCTGAGCCAGGCCAGGTTATTTAGCATTGACAGGCTAACACCCTCATATGCCTTGAACTCAGGGCAACAATAAAATGCAGTCAGACATGTGGGTTAACAGAGCACATCTGAGTCAGACCGGACTGTTCAGTATTGATAGGCTAACACCCTCATGTGCCTTGAACTCAGTTCATCCCTTATTTCAGCAGGACAATAATAAATGCAGTTAGACACACATACACACACACTAACAGAGTTCGTCTGAGCAGGCTGGATCTGATCAACACTTTCAGCTGATACCCTCATGTACTGCAAAACTCAGCAAGTCACAATCTCTTGTCACAGTGGTCTTAGTAGTAACCCCCTTGATGAGCTGACTGCACTGTGGGTTTGGGTATTACAGGGATCTTTGGCTTAGGTAAAAGGAGTGTTGCTGCAGAGCAAATGGGGAGGTCAAGGGGAAGAAAGAATAGGGGAGGTTCAGAGAGAAAGTATAGCAACCAGCTTGACCATAAAAGTTATTTATTGCCAGGTATATGAATTTATGATGAGAGCAGTAATAATAACCATACTAGAGAGATGCAAATAAACAGTTACGATATTTCACACTTAGCTTTTGGGGGAAATCTAGCTCGAGTTTGATTAGCAAAAGTCAGGTTTAGAAAGCTGTACCTGGAGTAAGAGAATAAAAGTCAGGTTCCTGGAGGCAGAGGGAGAGAGAGAGTGAGAGAGAGAAAGTTGGGATCTCACCACTCAGCAAAGCTCAAACCAGTCGAGGTTTCCAGGTGTTGTTGGAGCTGGCAGACCGGCAGAGTCCTCAGCACAATCAATGGAGAGATTCCAGACAGGAAAGGAGTGGAACTGGTGCAGCTTTGGATCCAAGCACCAGGACAGAAACTTGAGCTTGGGTAGGGTTTTTTGCAGAGAACTAACAGTGGCTCAAGGGAGAACACTAGATTTGTTTAGGGGTAAACAATGGCTCATATGCTGGATAATAGGAACAGATCACTCCTGGATATGAGTGGCATTACTCTGAGGGAGCTCACAATACAGACAGGCAGATTCAGTCTTTTGGTTACCAATAGAGGAGTCATAACTAGAATTGATCTGATAAATGCTGAGTTTGGTGCATGTAGATGTAGGTTGATTAGCATTTGGAGCAGGGATACCCCATCACGCAGTGCTCCCCTTCTCTGGTCCCAGAGTTCAGTGCAGTCCTTGCCTTGGAATCTCTGTTCTCCATCCTGAATGCTAATGACAGTGCATGCCTGTTTGATTTCCCATTTAAATGAGTTGTCATCTGGTTCCATCTCAGATGCAAATGAGACCAGAGGAGTTGCTTCACTCTTATCACTGTTGTCTGGAGGGCTTTAGGTACATCTCCCACTGCATCTTCCTTGTCTTTTGTAAGTCCTTCCTCTAATCAGTTCTTGTTCAGGCAGAGGTGGGGAGGGGGAGAGTTCTTTGTGATTCAGACAGGCTGCATCCTGTGCCAGGGTTCCCCAAGAACACAAAGCTGAGAGGTAATACTTCTGCCACCAAGCTGCTTCAAAACTTGAAACATTTCAAAACTTTCAAAACATCTTGAGTGCCCTCATTTCATTTCTAAGCTGTTTCAAAGCTTTTTGTTTCATTTGAATTTCATTGTTTCAAGCTCAAAATGCATCAAAACAGCCTTGAAATGAAACATTGGTGAAATTTCACACAACCCTACTGCCTATGTCCTTAGACCAACACTGCTACAAGCAACACCCAGTTCACATTCAAACAACTAAGTGGCATTTACATAGTCAGGTGTTACAGGGTGCCATTGGCAAGTGACCCCAGGGTCACTGGCTCCTCAGTGCCCCTCTCCTCTCAATTTTCCTGCCATGCCTTGATGTTGAATAATTTAGGGAGGTTCCCTCACATCCAAAGCAGGCGGGGTGGATTTAAAGCCAGATGTCACTGCCTCATCGTTATCCATACTGCTGCAACTATTTGGGTCCAGACCCCCTTCCAGGGCCTCCACCTTGCTGTCTGCAAGCCCACCCTTCACCCTGTCTTGGCCAGCAGTCCTACTTGTCCTACTTGTCTTGAACTTTAAAGGCCAAAAAATACACCTCTGAGCCAAGCCTGTGGGCTGTCAGCCTCCACTTCCTTGGCAGGACTCAGGCCTTTTGAAGCAAGCACTCCCTACCCACTGAGGGTCAACTACAGCAGAGTCCTACATTTCAGTTCTCTGACATGCCTTCTCCACATTGCCCTGTATAGCCATGCCCATTACACCAGTTGTTAAAAACAGATTTTTTTTTTCTTTTAATGAACTGTCTTGCCCTCTGGGGCAGCAATCAAAGTCCCAGACATAAAGTTTTGACCCTTCAGACTGAAAAAGAACAACTGAAAAAAAACCCAAAATGAACATCTTACCACAACAGCAATTCACATGTCTTTGGGTCCACTCCCTGTGTGCTCCATGGCCTTGCTGGCCGGCTTCTGCAGTTTCATAGTTTCATAGTTTCTAGGGTCGGAAGGGACCTGAGAAGATCATCTAGTCCGACCCCCTGTCATAGCAGGAAAGAATACTGGGGTCAAACGACCCCAGCAAGATGTGCATCTAACCTCCTCTTAAAGACCCCAAGGGTAGAAGCCTGCACCACTTCTCTTGGAAGCTGGTTCCAGACCCTAGCCGCCTTG